>NC_064639.1:722275507-723475507 GCF_023864345.2 Schistocerca serialis cubense | reverse complement strand
TAAATTAATTGAAATGGTGCAAATATTAATCAAACAGAATTGGCAATTCAGTAGCAAGATTTGTGTTCAGCAATATGACAATAATCTGGACATTTTATCAGAAAAAAAATGTTCAACATACACAACTATTTTAATTTTCAGGTACATTGTGATACAAAAACATATTCTGTAACAATTTATCTTTCCTTTCACATTCTGAGCATTCATGTAATACTATACAGATTATATTTATATGGTTCACAATAATTTACTTGCTACAGAGTTAAGTAAAGCCATATTGTCAAATAACATTATCATTCTTCATTCTACACATATTTAAGATATTTCTCTCATTAATCAAGAACTCTATGAACAAAAAAATCAGAGTTTCCAATTCCAGGGTATACACATTTCTCCACCAGAGAGAACTGAATAATAGTTTGTAACCCACAAGTGCACACCTTTCAGGACTGGTACAAGGACATCCACATTCTTCAGCAACTGAGTGCAACATTCTATCATCAATTCAGGTGTTATGTTGTCATCTTTCTGTAGGGCTTCCAATTGAAATACCTCTTCACACTGTTTACAGAGGTCTCGTTCAATATGTTTGTCACTGAAATACAAAAGAGATGTGTAAAAGAAATAGCAATAGCAGTAGTGGAGAGTATATAAATATACTTGCATTAACTTACAGGCAAATTTAACCAGTTCTCATCAATGTTCATTCCAGTTTTTAAGGATGCTGGTTCTTATAAGGATGAACTGACAGTGCAAAATACTATAAATGTTAATCATAGAAAAACTGTTTGTGTATTGTTTTCAAACACTGACAATGGACATTTCATTGTGAGTGGTGACAACTCTACATTTCAAAAAAGTTGATTTTTCACAGTCTCCATTACACATATATGCGAATGAGATGGTGAAAATAAACATTGTTTTCTTTTAGAATATTTTGTCTGCTACAATGATACAGGGAAGTCCTGGGTGCAATACATACAACGTCAAAGAATTGAGCAGTTAACAGGCACATAAACAAGACAGAAAGCTTTTGGACAAGCAAAGAACATACAAAATCTTAGCAATGATTCCAATCTACATCCATACTCCGCAAGCCACCTGACGGTGTGTGGCGGAGGGTACCTTGAATACCTCTATCGGTTCTCCCTTCTATTCCAGTCTCGTATTGTTCGTGGAAAGAAGGATTGTCGGTATGTCTCTGTGTGGGCTCTAATCTCTCTGATTTTATCCTCATGGTCTCTTCGCGAGATATACGTAGGAGGGAGCAATATACTGCTTGACTCTTCGGTGAAGGTATGTTCTCGAAACTTTGACAAAAGCCCGTACCGAGCTACTGAGCGTCTCTCCTGCAGAGTCTTCCACTGGAGTTTATCTATCATCTCTGTAACGCTTTCGCGATTACTAAATGATCCTGTAACGAAGCGCGCTGCTCTCCGTTGGATCTTCTCTATATCTTCTATCAACCCTATCTGGTACGGATCCCACACTGCTGAGCAGTATTCAAGCAGTGGGCGAACAAGCGTACTGTAACCTACTTCCTTTGTTTTCGGATTGCATTTCCTTAGGATTTTTCCAATGAATCTCAGTCTGGCATCTGCTTTACCGACGATCAACATTATATGATCATTCCATTTTAAATCACTCCTAATGCGTACTCCCAGATAATTTATGGTATTAACTGCTTCCAGTTGCTGACCCGCTATTTTGTAGCTAAATGATAAAGGATCTATCTTTCTGTGTATTCGCAGCACATTACACTTGTCTACATTGAGATTCAATTGCCATTCCCTGCACCATGCGTCAATTCGCTGCAGATCCTCCTGCATTTCAGTACAATTTTCCATTGTTACAACCTCTCGATACACCACAGCATCATCCCCAAAAAGCCTCAGTGAACTTCCGATGTCATCCACAAGGTCATTTATGTATATTGTGAATAGCAACGGTCCTATGACACTCCCCTGCGGCACACCTGAAATCACTCTTACTTCGGAAGACTTCTCTCCATTGAGAATGACATGCTGTGTCCTGTTATCTAGGAACTCCTCAATCCAATCACACAATTGGTCTGATAGTCCATATGCTCTTACTTTGTTCATTAAACGACTGTGGGGAACTGTATCGAACGCCTTGCGGAAGTCAAGAAACACGGCATCTACCTGTGAACCCGTATCTATGGCCCTCTGAGTCTCATGGACGACTAGCGCGAGCTGGGTTTCACATGACCGTCTTTTCCGAAACCCATGCTGATTCCTACAGAGTAGATTTCTAGTCTCCAGAAAAGTCATTATACTCGAACACAATACGTGTTCCAAAATTCTACAACTGATCGACGTTAGAGATATAGGTCTATAGTGCTGCACATCTACTCGACGTCCCTTCTTGAAAACGGGGATGACCTGTGCCCTTTTCCAATCCTTTGGAACGCTACGCTCTTCTAGAGACCTACGGTACACCGCTGCAAGAAGGGGGGCAAGTTCCTTCGCGTACTCTGTGTAAAATTGAACTGGTATCCCATCAGGTCCAGAGGCCTTTCCTCTTTTGTGCGATTTTAATTGTTTCTCTATCGCTCTGTCGTCTATTTCGATATCTATCATTTTGTCATCTGTGCGACAATCTAGAGAAGGAACTACAGTGCAATCTTCCTCTGTGAAACAACTTTGGAAAAAAACATTTAGTATTTCGACCTTTAGTCTGTCATCCTCTGTTTCAGTACCATTTTGGTCACAGAGTGTCTGGACATTTTGTTTTGATCCACCTACCGCTTTGACATAAGACCAAAATTTCTTAGGATTTTCTGCCAAGTCAGTACATAGAACTTTACTTTCGAATTCATTCAACGCCTCTCGCATAGCCCTCCTCACACTACATTTCCCTTCGCGTAATTTTTGTTTGTCTGCAAGGCTTTGGCTATGTTTATGTTTGTTGTGAAGTTCCCTTTGCTTCCGCAGCAGTTTTCTAACTCGGTTGTTGTACCACAGTGGCTCTTTTCCATCTCTTACGATCTTGCTTGGCACATACTCATCTAACGCATTATGTACGACGGTTTTGAACTTTGTCTACTGATCCTCAACACTATCTGTACTTGAGACAAAACTTTTGTGTTGAGCCAACAGGTACTCTGAAATCTGCTTTTTGTCACTTTTTCTAAACAGAAAAATCTTCCTACCCTTTTTAATATTCCTATTTACGGCTGAAATCATCGATGCCGTAACCGCTTTATGATCGCTGATTCCCTGTTCTGCGTTAACTTTTTCAAATAGTTCGGGTCTGTTTGTCACCAGAAGGTCTAATATGTTATCGCCACGAGTCGGTTCTCTGTTTAACTGCTCAAGGTAGTTTTCAGATAAAGCACTTAAAAAAATTTCACTGGATTCTTTGTCCCTGCCACCCGTTATGAACGTCTGAGTCTCCCAGTCTATATCCGGCAAATTAAAATCTCCACCCAGAACTATAACATGGTGGGGAAATCTACTCGAAATATTTTCCAAATTGTCCTTCAGGTGCTCAGCCACAACAGCTGCTGAGCCAGGGGGCCTATAGAGACATCCAATTACCATGTCTGAGCCTGCTTTAACTGTGACCTTCACCCAAATCATTTCACATTTCGGATCTCCGTCAATTTCCTTCGATACTATTGCACTTCTTATCGCTATAAACACGCCTCCCCCTTCACTGTTCAGCCTGTCTCTGCGGTATACATTCCAATCTGAGTTTAGGATTTCATTACTATTTACGTCTGGTTTCAGCCAACTTTCTGTCCCTAGTACTATATGGGCGTTGTGACCGTTTATTAATGAGAGCAGTTCTGGGACCTTTCTGTAGACGCTCCTGCAGTTTACTATTAGCACATTAATATTGTTATTCCCTGTTGCATTTTGCCTACTCCTGCCTTGCTGCGTCTCAGGAGGCGTCTTGTCGGGCCTAGGGAGGGGATTCTCTAACCTAAAAAAACCCCATGTGCACTCCACACGTACTCCGCTACCCTTGTAGCCGCTTCCGGCGTGTAGTGCACGCCTGACCTATTCAGGGGGACCCTACATTTCTCCACCCGATAGCGGAGGTCGAGAATTTGCACCCCAGATCTCCGCAGAATTGTCTGAGCCTCTGGTTTAAGCCTTCCACTCGGCTCCAAACCAGACGACCGCGATCGGTTCTGGGAACGATACTACAAATAGTTAGCTCTGATTTCACCCCGCGAGCGAGGCTTTCCGCCTTCACCAATTCCGCCAACCGCCTGTACGAACTGAGGATGACCTCCGAACCCCGACATGAGCAACAATTTGCAGTTGGGTGCACCCAGTGCTCTCTATCGCTGCCGGCAGAGCCTCCTCCACATCTCGGATGAGACCCCCCGGCAAGCAGACAGAGTGAACACTGGCCTTCTTCCCCGACCTTCCCGCTATTTCCCTAAGGGGCTCCATCACCCGCCTAACGTTGGAGCTCCCAATAACTAATATACCCCTCCCCCCACGTGCCTGCTCGGACCTTGCTGAAGGAGCAGCCACATGTCCACTCACAGGCAGAGCGGGCGATGCCACACGGCCAGCCTCCACATTGACCCTCCGCCTCATGCGCCGCGAACGCCGCTGAACCCGCCACTCCCCTTGGGGAGAGGGTGGCCCAACCGCGCCCAGTACATGCGAAGATGTCTCGACAGCAGGGACAGTGGGTGAAGCATGTAACACCTGGGGTGTACCTTGTGACGCACCAGACTCCCCACTGCCGCTGCACTCCGAGGCAGCAGCCTGAAGACGGCTGACCGCGGCCATCAACACGCTCAGCTGTTCGCGAACAGTGGCCAGCTCCTCCTGCGTCTGTACACAGCAGTCACACATCCTATCCATCCTAAGGAATCAATTTACTGAAGAGAGTTAATCAACCTTTAACTAGACTGCTAATTCACTAAAGGCGGCTGTTTATTCACTAAACTGTGGTTGCTAGGCACTTCTTGTAGAAAACAATGAAAATAGCACTACCTGTCTCTGGACTGTATTGGAAACAAACACTAGCACTACTGGCACTATGGTTGACTAAAGGGACTCTCTCTGACTGTATTCAAAACAAACACGAAATCTATGGAACTATTAATAGCACTTGACAATTAAAGCTTCCTAAAAGCAAATACACACGGAAGAAGAAGTGACAAGTAAGAAAAATACAGTTAATATTTAAATTAAGGTAGCTCGCTGCACAGCAGACGTGAAGCAGACGGCAGTTACGACGACACTGACTCTACTGGCACTATGGCTGACTAAAGGGACTCTCTCTGACTGTATTCAAAACAAACACGAAATCTATGGAACACTATTAATAGCACCCGACAATTAAAGATTCCTAAAAGCAAATACACACGGAAGAAGAAGTGACAAGTAAGAAAAATACAGTTAATACTTAAATTAAGGTAGCTCGCTGCACAGCAGACGTGAAGCAGACGGCAGTTACGACGTTGTTTATGTGCCTGTCAACCATGCAATAGCTCCACTATACAATAAGCAGTTGCCTTTTTGCCTTACATACTGAAAAATCACGGTAAAACACATGAAAGAGGCCAGTTGCAACATGTATTCACTTGAATAACAAATATACTTAACATGCATAAAAAACAGGTGAGGCAATATTGACTCTACGACTTATCTTAGAAGCTAGATTGAGGAAAGGCAAACCTACATTTCTAGCATTTGTAGACTTAGACAAAGCTTTTGACAATGTTGACTGGAATACTCTCTTTCAAATTCTAAAGGTGGCAGAGGTAAAATACAGGGAGCGAAAGGCTATTTACAATTTGTACAGAAACCAGATGGCAGTTATAAGAGTTGAGGGACATGAAAGGGAAGCAGTGGTTGGGAAGGGAGTGAGACAGAGTTATAGCCTATCTCCGATGTTATTCAATCTGTATATTGAGCAAGCAGTGAAGGAAACAAAAGAAAAATTCAGAGTAGGTATTAAAATCCATGGAGAAGAAATAAAAACTTTGAGGTTCGCCGATAACATTGTAATTCTGTCAGAGACAGCAAAGGACTTGGATGAGCAGTTGAACGGAGTGGACAGTGTCTTGAAAGGAGGGTATAAGATGAACATCAACAAAAGCAAAACGAGGATGATAGAATGGAGTCGAATTAAGTTGGGTGATGCTGAGGGAATTAGATTAGGAAATGAGACACTTAAAGTAGTAAAGGAGTTTTGCTATTTGGGGAGCAAAATAACTGATGATGGTCGAAGTAGAGAGGATATAAAATGTAGACTGGCAATGGCAAGGAAAGCGTTTCTGAAGAAGACAAATTTCTTAACATCGAGTATAGATTTAAACGTCAGGAAGTCGTTTTTGAAAGTATTTGTATGGAGTGTAGCCATGTAGGGAAGTGAAACGTGGACGATAAATAGCTTAGACAAGAAGAGAATAGAAGCTTTCGAAATGTGGTGCTACAGAAGAATGCTCAAGATTAGATGGGTAGATCACATAACTAATGAGGAGGTATTGAATAGAATTGGGGAGAAGAGGAGTTTGTGGCACAACTTGACTAGGAGAACGGATCCGTTGGTAGGACATGTTCTGAGGCATCAAGTGATCACCAGTTTAGTATTGGAGGGCAGCGTGGAGGGTAATAATCGTAGAGGGAGACCAAGAGATGAATACACTAAACAGATTCAGAAGGATGTAGGTTGCAGTAGGTACTGGGAGATGAAGAAGCTTGCACTGGATAGAGTAGCATGGACAACTGCATCAAACCAGTCTCAGGACTGAAGACCACAACAACAACAACATATAAAAAACAAAGATGCTGTGACTTACCAAACGGGAAAGTGCTGGTAGATAGACACAATAAAAAACACACAAACACACACACAAATTTCAAGCTTTTGCAACCCAAGGTTGTTTCATCAGGAAAGAGGGAAGGAGAGGGAAAGACAAAAGGATGTGGGTTTTAAGGGAGAGGGTAAGGAGTCGTTCCAATCCTGGGAGTGGAAAGACTTACCTTTGAGGGAAAAAAGGACAGGTATACACTCTCAATCTCTCTCTCTCTCTCTCTCTCTCTCTCTCTCTCTCTCTCACACACACACACACACACACACACACACACACATATCCATCCGCACACATACAGACACAGGCAGACATATGTAAAATCCCTCAAAGGTAAGTCTTTCCGCTCCCGGGATTGGAATGACTCCTTACCCTCTCCCTTAAAACCCACATCCTTTCGTCTTTCCCTCTCCTTGCCTCTTTCCTGATGAAGCAACCTTGGGTTGCAAAAGCTTGAAATTTGTGTGTGTGTTTGTGTGTTTTTTATTGTGTCTATCTACCAGCGCTTTCCCGTTTAGTAAGTCACAGCATCTTTGTTTTTTATATATATTTTTCCCACGTGGAATTTTTCCCTCTATTATATTCATATCTTACTTAACAGTTTGATTATTCACTTACAATATAGAAAATGATGAGAATTTTTAAGAGCAAATGCCATTCATACAAGTTTGAACTGAGGGACATACATGCTTTGTTTAAACCATGTTAAAAAAATTGGCATGATTAGCACCTGCATTCATTGCAGGTAATGATCATGGGCTGTTATTGTGGAAACAAATTATAAGTTAGGGAACTGTTATACACTGTGGAATATTTAGTTTACTTTGCACTCCAGTTTGACTTCCATGATAAAGCCACAGATATCATGAGTGCTTGCCAGTAACAGGGTTCCCACAGCCAGCGTACTCCACTTGATAAGGACACCGGAGAGCTATCCAGTGTAACTGTCCTAGTGCCTATAGTCCAGGAAGATGATCAGGATGAATGATGCTGAGATTAAAAACCCAGAGTAGGCATTATCTCACAGTCCTCCTCATCATAGCCAAGGGCCAGCAATGCCTCCATGTTGATTCCGCAGACTAATTATTCAACACATATAATCTGTCATTTAAACTACCTAATGTACAAAGAGAAGGCTAGGGAGTTGAAGTTCTTTTAACAGGTGACCTAAAGTACACTGTACACAAACTGGAGTCAGTGACAAAGTCACAGAGATGTTCTGGACCTTGCATGAAGATGTGTGCAAAAATAATAGCAAACATAACAATGAATACACGCAAAACAATGTCATGTGCTTTTTCAGAGCAAGTATAAATATTACACTTCAAGAATTTTGTACAAAAACCATGGGATTTATGCTGGAAAATGTGTTCTTCAGCTTTCCAAAAGAAGTGGCAAGAAGTAGTGAAATGCAGGTCTGCATAGTATGTTGTTCTATCACAAAGTCATAAGAAATTTTGATGACACATTAGCAATCTCAGGCAGAATAATTTCAGCTTTCTGAATGAGTATGTTATTTAGTTTGTTGCTCTCTAATATTAACTTCTATCTTGTCCTATGCTGCTATGTATTTTGGCCTAAGATCTTGGGTAACTTCACTGTTTAATCCTTTCCAAAGTATTTGATCAAGTATACTCATTCTCTCCTTCTAATAAATGAAGCAGCTTTCTTCTGAAAGTTCAAAATACTTTCATCTTTCTGTATGTGTCTTTCAAATCACTTTCACAGTTTTGTGTGGTAATTACATTTTTTCTATCTTTAGCTAACTGAAGTGTCTTTTCGAGTAATTCTAGCCAATTTAAAAGTTATATTCTGTGAGTCTTAATATATTCTGTGAGTCTTAATTTACATCTGATTTATAAAAGGCAAGACCAACATTGCTAATCATCCTCTCTCTTCATACAAGCCTTTAAGAAAATGCAGTTTACATCACTACCCTTGCCACCTACCTACATCTTTATTTTTTTTCCCTAGTTTTGTACCATATGGAAAGGAAACTTCCAGTTTTGAAAATTCAACATTCATGATTTTTACAGTTTTGCATTACCACCATGTCCACTGCTGTTAAACACATAAAATAGTCTTTTTTATTATCCTATTTGGATTCAGATTTTTTAATTCTGGTCAAAAAATTAAAAGAAAACGTATCATGGTACATTAAGGTGGCCATTAGTTATTGGTAATTTTCTAAGAGCTTAAAGTAGTACAATTCCTACTATATAATCATGTTATGATCACCAAAAAAAGAGAGTCTGCAAAATTTCTGCTAAATAGGACAACTGCTAGGCAATCCCCAAACGCCCTGAAGTGGTATAAGCATTGATTAATTCCATTCAAAAATTGTACACAATTTCCCATCTTACCCATTTGTTTTTTGACTCTAAGAAACTTTATCATGGGGAACATCAAAGCAACTGCTGCAGTTCCAAGGAAAAAATGCACACAACTTCAATAAGAGAAACACATTTAAATTTACAACATCTATCACACCAAAACACAAGGTGAGCACACAAGCGCTGATAGAAAGCACCGAAGCTGAAATCGTTATCGGTACAGAAAGCTGGCTGAAGCCAGAGATAAATTCTGCCGAAATTTCTACAAAGGCACAGACAGTGTTTAGAAAGGATAGATTGCATGCAACCGGTGGTGGCGTATTTGTCGCTGTTAGTAGTAGTCTATCCTGTAGTGAAGTAGAAGTGGATAGTTCCTGTGAATGATTATGGGTGGAGGTTACACTCAACAACCGAGCTAGGTTAATACTTGGCTCCTTTTACCGACCTCCCGCTTCAGCAGCATTAGTGGCAGAACAACTGAGAGAAAATTTGGAATACATTTCACACAAATTTTCTCAGCATGTTATAGTCTTAGGTGGAGATTTCAATTTACCAGACATAGACTAGGACACTCAGATGTTTAGGATGGGTGGTAGGGACAGAGCATCGAGTGACATTATACTGAGTTTACTATCTGATAATTACCTCGAGCAATTAAACAGAGAACCGACTCATGGAGATAACATCTTGGACCTACTGATAACAAACAGACCCGAACTTTTCGACTCTGTAAGTGCAGAACAGGGAATCAGTGATCACAAGGCCATTGCAGCATCCCTGAATATGAAAGTTAATAGGAATATAAAAAAAGGGAGGAAGGTTTATCTGTTTAGCAAGAGTAATAAAAGGCAGATTTCAGACTACCTAACAGATCAAAATGAAAATTTCTGTTCCGACACTGACAATGTTGAGTGTTTATGGAAAAAGTTCAAGGCAATCGTAAAATACGTTTTAGACAGGTACGTGCTGAGTAAAACTGTGAGGGACGGGAAAAACCCGCCATGGTTCAACAACAAAGTTCGGAAACTACTGCAAAAGCAAAGAGAGCTTCACTCCAAGTTTAAACGCAGCCAAAACCTCTCAGACAAACAGAAGCTAAACGATGTCAAAGTTAGTGTAAGGAGGGCTATGCATGAAGCGTTCAGTGAATTCGAAAGTAAAATTCTATGTACCGACTTGACAGAAAATCCTAGGAAGTTCTGGTCTTATGTTAAAACAGTAAGTGGCGCGAAATAGCATATCCAAACACTCCGGGATGATGATGGCATTGAAACAGAGGATGACACGTGTAAAGCTGAAATACTAAACACCTTTTTCCAAAGCTGTTTCACAGAGGAAGACCGCACTGCAGTTCCTTCTCTAAATCCTCCCACAAACGAACAAATGGCTGACATCGAAATAAGTGTCCAAGGAATAGAAAAGCAACTGAAATCACTCAACAGAGGAAAGTCCACTGGACCTGACGGGATACCAATTCGATTCTACACAGCCCCCCTTCTAACAGCCCTGTACCGCAAGTCTCTAGAGGAACGGAAGGTTCCAAATGATTGGAAAAGAGCACAGGTAGTTCCAGTCTTCAAGAAGGGTCGTCGAGCAGATGCGCAAAACTAAAGACCTATATCTCTGACGTCGATCTGTTGTAGAATATTAGAACATGTTTTTTGCTCGCTTATCATGTCGTTTTTGGAAACCCAGAATCTACTCTGTAGGAATCAACATGGATTCCGGAAACAGCGATCGTGTGAGACCCAACTCGCTTTATTTGTTAATGAGACCCAGAAAATATTAGATACAGGCTCCCAGGCAGATGCTATTTTCCTTGACTTCCGGAAGGCGTTTGATACAGTTCCACACTGTCGCCTGATAAACAAAGTAAGAGCCTTCGGAATATCAGACCAGCTGTGTGGCTGGATTGAAGAGTTTTTAGCAAACAGAACACAGCATGTTGTTATCAATGGAGAGACGTCTACAGACGTTAAAGTAACCTCTGGTGTGCCACAGGGGAGTGTTATGGGACCATTGCTTTTCACAATATATATAAATGACCTAGTAGATAGTGTCGGAAGTTCAATGCGGCTTCTCGTGGATGATGCTGTAGTATACAGAGAAGTTGCAGCATTAGAAAATTGTAGCGAAATGCAGGAAGATCTGCAGCGGATAGGCACTTGGTGCAGTGAGTGGCAACTGACTCTTAACATAGATAAATGTAATGTATTGCGAATACATAGAAAGAAGGATCCTTTATTGTATGATTATACGATAGTGGAACAAACACTGGTAGCAGTTACTTCTGTAAAATATCTGGGAGTATGCGTGCGGAACGATTTGAAGTGGAATGATCACATAAAATTAATTGTTGGTAAGGCGGGTACCAGGTTGAGATTCATTGGGAGAGTCCTTAGAAAATGTAGTCCATCAACAAAGGAGGTGGCTTACAAAACACTCGTTCCACCTATACTTGAGTATTGCTCATCAGTGTGGGATCCGTACCAGATCGGGTTGACGGAGGAGATAGAGAAGATCCAAAGAAGAGCGGCGTGTTTTGTCACAGGGTTATTTGGTAACCGTGATAGCGTATCGGAGATGTTTCGCAAACTCAAGTGGCAGACTCTACAAGAGAGGCGCTCTGCATCACGGTGTAGCTTGCTCGCCAGGTTTCGAGAGGGTGCGTTTCTGCATGAGGTATCTAATATATTGCTTCCCCCTACTTATACCTCCCGAGGATATCACGAATGTAAAATTAGAGAGATTCGAGTGCGCACGGAGGCTTTCAGACAGTCGTTCTTCCCGCGAACCATACGCGACTGGAACAGAAAAGGGAGGTAATGACACTGGCACGTAAAGTGCCCTCCGCCACACACCATTGGGTGGTTTGCAGAGTATAAATGTAGATGTAGATGTAAATAATGAGAACAATTATTTCCTATGAAAGGATTTTTTTAAAAAGTTGAGTGTTTTTACAGCTTTCAGCAACAATCTGTAAATCACAATTTCTTAGATTTTATTGTAATCTTGGATGAGTATGATACCTCTTTATGCATACAACTGTCTACTGACTTCTTTGGATACCACTTTTGTAACAAGGCTCATGATCCAAACTGAAGGTTTTTTTTAGAAAGATGATGCAGGATAAAAGATGAGAATTTGACATTTGGAAAGAAAGAACGCTCACTCTGATATAGATGGTACCCCTTCAGTTGATATTTTCCTTTATTCTCTTCATCATCTATGCCTGCTAGTAACATAACTGTTGTTGCTGTGCTTATTAATGTTTCTGATGTTTACTGAATGATGACAGACAACTTTTGACTGTAGGCACCAGCAATGTGTTCCTGGTTGATGATGAAGCATTTGCTTCTTGTGGAACAAGCTGTGAGTGTCAAGACACTAATTCTTTTCTTTATATGTCACTTTTCTCCTTGCAGTTTCAACGGGACTAGACTTCAGTGATCTTTCTTCCTTGTGTTTTAGTTTTTGATCTGCACTAACCACGAAGGTTGACTGTCCTTTAGCACTCAAGAATTCAGAACTTTTCATTTGTTCCAAACCATCTAAATAAGCTATGTCAAAGAGGTTCACTGTCATTTCCATAAACTACTTGTTTCTTCCTTTTTCCTTCTCTAAAGTTTTCCACTGTGGTAAGCTTTACAAGTCTTAAACTGTGGAAGAAAGGATTTAAAACTTGTCAGTTTGAAAGTAGTTTAGCTCCAGTGATTTGACTGGAAATGTAGCCATAAAGACAAGCATAAAAATTTTTCTTAATTTGTATGATGAATTACTGGAAATAATAGATGCCATTTAAAAATTCTAAGGAGAATTTGTTCTTGAAGTTGCTTTGAACTAGTGGCACCAACTGTGTGAAACAGTAATTGATAAAAACATCATAAATGACAACTTCATCTTTGGTTACAAAATTAGTAAATCAAGCACATAACATTATAAAAATACAGACATCATAAAATAATTTTATCAAATAACAACAACAACAACAACAACAATAATAACAATAATAATAATAATTACCCAGTAATAATTATTTTACGGAAGATCATGTAATGTAATTCACATGGAAAACATTTTTTCCCCATATTGTTGCACCACAGCTTTGCTGAGGGTGATGAATTAGTCCTTTGTCGATCAGCGGAATGATATCATAGAGGAACAAGTGCCCACCAGGCTGGTGACCAGGCGGTATGCAGCAATAGCACATGTTCAGGACAATAGGTCACTGACGAAGTGGAAGACACCAGCCAGTGCATCCATAAACTGAAGGAGCTGACTTGACAGGAAAATTGGGTCAAATTAAATCACTGTTGCCCAACAATGCCCGTCTGCTACTCCTGACTATCGTTTCACAAGTGGGAGTGAGTACTGCTGTCTGAAAAAAATTACCCAGCCAATTCACCTACAGTACATACCACCCAAATCAGATCATCATTCTCAGATTGTGCTCTGTAATTTCCAGGTGGGTACAGTCTGCCAAGCAATGCCATCACTACCAGCCGATGACTACGAGAAGGCAGCTCACAGTTCAAAATGAAGCTGCTAGCCATTGTTGTGAAGCATTGCTGTCCATAGCTGCAGACCTCTGCCTGAGTTGAAGTCTGCATGCAGTCAACTTGGCACCACTGCACTGTTGAGTCATCAGATGGGTGACTACCTTCTGCTGGTGAACACCTTTCTGATGGGCCGCAGTTTTGGTGACAGCAATAGTTGCTGCAACATCAACAGCTGCCTTTCATAGAAATGATGCTCCAGTTGTGATGTCATACCTAGCTCCAGGTTGCATTTCCTATGGCACAGTGTGGTGAACAGACTTGTTATTTTTGTAGCTATCCTCCATTCTTCTAAACTAGTATGGTATGGAGAATTGACTGCCACAAGAATCTGAAGGTGTGGTTGAGGAGCCTGCTGTGCTATCTCAGTTAAAGTGAAATTTCATAGAAGACTAAAATATCATACATCCAGTAAGATGCACGGAGTGTAATTTGTCAGGCCACTAACTGCCTCATACTCAGTCATGTAGTATGTGACAATACTATGAGCATGATGAACACCAGTGATCAGTGTCAAGATGGTTAATGATTCAACACATTTTTGTGGTTAATTCTGAATGCTGGTGTTGGCTGTTGCTGCAGCCAACATTACTTGGCAGGTACAAATGGGAAACCCAAAGGATATGGCCACTGTTATCATTATAGCTACACATGTAAAAGAGGTAGGTGTAGCAATGCAAACGGAAAACAAACAAGGTTTCTTTCTTGACAGATGTGGGCCCGTAGGTCACATTTGGAAGCAGTGTCACAAACCACAATGCTATGAGTGTGGAGTAGTGGGATACCACGTGCAGGATGGTAGGAGTATGAAACATAATTGACGCGGACATGGTAAATGGTCATTAAACACTAATGGGGACTCCATAACTCCCAGTTGGTATTCCCAGTAAAACTCTGTGCTACAAAAATGTATACAGAGGTGAACTGCTGCTTAGCTTGATAAATGGTATGGAACATCAATGTTATTAGACACAGGACTACATGTCTCTGCAGCAAACTGGACCTCTCGAGAAGGAAGTGTCTGAACTCGTCACATGGAGTAGGGAACAATGATGTTGCACCACTGCTTTTGATGATGCTCAGTCTTCAAATTGGAGCATAGCACTTCTGGGAGAGTATGGAAGATTTGCCCCATGTAGGTGAGGGGTACTACGCAATCTTGGGATTGGGCATCTTAAGAAAACATAATGCAAAAACTGATCTTTTGCAGCACATTTTTGAACTCAGTGGAAGACTGTTCTGACTGCAAGAGGCCACTGCAAATGATAGCAACAGTGTACACAAACATTAAAGGTCAGTTCATATGGCAGAGTGCCACAGGACACAGGAAACTACTCTGGGTGAGCGTAAGTACCAACATGCCTTATAATATTTTGTGTGTGGTAGAACCATTGGTGGACAGAACCATTGGTGGACAACAACAAACTGAATACATCACACTGATTTGTACTTGGAATGTAGTACACATCCAAGAAGTCATGGAGAATATATGTTTCCTGTTAATGTGGAAAATTTCAGTGCCGATGAAGTGGTTTTGGCAAAAGGGCTGTGAGAGGTCATGGAATATTCTGCTTCAGCCCCTATATTTTCATGATGTTCTGATAGGTGGTGGCACTATATGTACCCTTCAAAATGGCATCTCTAATAGAGATGCATTCCAAGCAGAGAGCTGCCACTGAGTTTCTTTTGGCGGACACCAGAGTATCACAGATATTCACAGGCATTTGCAGAATGTCTATCAAGACCTAGTGGTGAACAAAAGCACAGTGAGACAAGGCATCTGTCAACACCACAACAGGGTCACACAAATCTGTCTTATTTACTGTGTGCCAGCTGGCCACATACAGTAGTGACTCCTGCAATGTCAGAATGTGCACACACTGTGATTAAAGGTGATTGGTGAGTCACAATCAGACACCTTACTGCACAATTGGATGTGTCTGTTGGTAGTGCTGATACACTCATCTAGCATGTGCCTGCTGGATTCCTTGCTGCCTAAAAGAAGAGCAACAAAGACGATCTGTGCAGAATTGTTTGTGCGTTTTGAGGCTGATTCTGACACTGTTTTGTTGATCACCCCATCACAGGTGATGGAACATGGGTTCATCACATTGAACAAGAAACAAAAGGGCAATCCATGGAGAGATGCTACACCACCTCTACTCCAAATAAAAAGTTCAAAGCTGCACCCTCAGCAGGCAAAGTCATGGTGACATTCTTCTAGGACTCTGAAGAAGTCATTCTGTTCGATGCCCTCCCTCATGGCGTAATGATCAACTTGGGAGTGTTTTTTAATAAGTTCAGGAAACTGAAGAAATAACTTCAGCATGATCATTACCGCAAAATTGCAAACAAATTTCTCCTTCTCCGTGACAACTCAAGGCCTCGCCCAAGTCTATGCACCCGAAAGGAGCTCACAAAACTTCACTGGACTGTTCTTCTTCATCCACCCTACAACCCAGATCATGCATCTTCTGATTGTCATTGATTTGGCCTAATGAAAGATGCACTCCACAAGAACCATCGCGTGAATGATAGGGAGGTTATTGATGCAGCAAGATGTCTCTGATGTCAAACAGTACAGTGGTACCATGCACGCATACAGGCCCTCCCAGTACGGTGGCATTAGGCTGTCACACTTAATGGAGATTTTACTGAAAAATAAGGTTTTGTAGACAAAAGAGTGTGAAATAATACAGGGTTCTGGAATCATGAATAAAACCTACCTGTTTTCAGAAAAAAATGTTGCATTAAATATTGAACACCTCTTGTACAACCAACAAGGAGGAATTTATCAATCAGTAATTCAATGATGGTGTTACTGAAGAGAGTAATAGTCCTCAAGAAGCACCAGTTGGTATTGGTAAGACAAAAAGGTACTGGTTCTGTTGTGATTATCATTGTATAAATGCTACAATGGTTATATATGCACACCCTATACCAAAAAATATGGAAACATTGGATTACTTGGGTCAATGGAAGTATTTTTCCAAATGGCTCTAAAAAGTGATTACCACCAGTTGGAACTAGTGCCAAAAGACCAGCCACAGACCGCATTTAGCATCCCCTGGAGGCATTACCAATACCAATGGATGCTGTTTGGTCTAAAGAGTGCACTGGCAACATTGCTAGGTGGGGTGTTGGGAAGGTTGATGATATGTCAGTGCATGGTTTACTTGGATGATATTATCATCTTCTCCAAGAACATGCAGGAGCATATGCAATGACTGGAAGTGTTAAAGAAGAGTGGATGACTGGCTGTTAAAGAAATTTAAGGAGGCATTAACGACTAACCTTGTATTAATATTTCCAAATTATGAAGAGAAATTTATTCTGTCCTAAAACACACACAATCAGGCAACAGGATATGTTCTAAGTCAAGAAGCAAATGGGAATGAGCTCCAGCAGTGTACATATCAAGACACTTATATAAAACTTTGTATTTGTGAGGATCCACAGCCTCCAGATGTTTAATAAACATAAACATTATCTGTAGTAGGCTGTACTGCAATTTTTATTTAATGATGCTATTTGCTAATTTCAAGTAAATGTCATTGTCAAGCCCCTGTAAAAACAACATGGAAAAGCACTGCATTGTCTGGTATAAATAACACTTTACACACCTAGCATTAAGATAAAGTAATGTTTTATCTTAATGTGAGTCATGCAAAGCATTATTTATACATGCAGACAATATAGTGCTTTTACATGTTGGTTTTACAAGTGCTTGACAATGACATTTATCGAAATTAGCTAATAGCATGATTAAATAAAAATCACATTACAGCCTACTATGGACCATGTTTACCCTTATAAAAAAATAATAAAAAAAAAATAAAAATAAAAAAAATTACTTGACCATGGAAAGGCTGCAAGTGAGTTATCTTTTGCACTTACGTCATGCTTGTAAGTGATAAAGCTCACAGAACATATGATGACACTTTGTGGCAGATTATGTTATGTTCATGTACAGGGCGTCCAGCGGAGAAGAGCTTTATTTCAAAATTAAACATCTCAGAAACTAAAATTGACTGCTGAATGCCACAAAATGTGTGTTTATTGTGAAAGTTGTAAAAATTTCATTCAGAAGTTTAGAAACAGTTTGAAAAGCAGCCAACAGATGGTGCTGTACACTGTGAACCTCACACACTATCTGAGTTCAAAAATAAACATGTCTCCTGCAAGCAGTCTTTGCTATCACATCACAATCTTTTCAAAATATCCACCACTAGTACAAACTAAATTTAAATTTGCCATTACATACTGTAGTGTCTCAATAGAAATGGATTCAGGTGCCACGCAGAGTGCCGACTGAAGCTCGTACAGTGTGGTGGAATGGTAGACAGTGTCCTTCAATGCGCACACAAAAATTAGCCACAAAGAGTCAGATAACGCAAGTATAGAGACCAAATGGAATGACTCTGTTCTCGAAGTATTCATCGAAAAAGTAAAACACCTGTTTGATGCAATGTTGTCTGCCCCACTCTGCATGACCCACTCAGTGCCTGGACAATCATCCTACACTAGCTGTGTGGCAAAAAGTTGTTCCGGAACTGCAACAAAACATTCACTAGTGATCATTTCTGGCACGAAAAAGGGCAAGTAATTTCTCTGTTGCATACCACAGCCAAAACAGTAACTTTGGGAGAATACCATGGTTTCATTTCACACAAATGAGGATTTTTGGAACCACAAATTCGTCAGTTGAATTTATTATCAACTCCATTCAGGTGAACCAGAGGCAGCCGACATCAAATACTTCAAAATCTGATTTGCAAAGTCAGTCCTCTTTTGCACAGCTTGTACAGATAGCTCTGGATTTTGAATGGAAATTTGAAGGCTCTTTCTCAGTATTTTCTGCATGCTGGAATGCTTCAAATAAGTCTCTGCTGCAATTCTTTGGATGGATTTCTTTGGAGTTTGCTGAATAATTCCAGAAACCATGGCGACATTATCGCAACTACAGTTTGCCTAGGGCCACAAGAGATCATCAGGCACTTTGCCTATCCACTGGAATTTGGCAAAGAGATTCCAAATGGTTTTCACATCAAGTCCTTTTGGAACATTATATCACATCTGAAAACTATGTCTTGTTGCCACAGAACTGTGTTGTAATCTGTGGTATTCCAGTACCAGAAAAATACATTGTTCAGTGGAACATACAATTACAACCTTTTCCTTTGGTACGCTAACCTCTTTTCACATTTCAACAGTGTGTGACAAAACAGCTCCTTGGGCATCCTTTGCCACCCCCAGGTATCCTTTGCCACCCTCTGAAGAGACTACATTTATTTTATGCTTAATTAATTGGTTAATGTACAATGCACCTTTTGTAAAATCTCAGTCTGCTATTATGTTATGCACTCAATAACAAGTTTGTGGACATGTTAGGAATATTGTGCTTTCAATAATCACTACATAATTGATGTAAACTTGCTATGTCAATGAGTACAAAGAAAATTTTGCATCTTATAAATTTACTTTTGGTAAATCAGCTAGCTAGTTTTGATGAACATATTATTTGAATTTCATGCACATGGTAGATAACTTTTCATTCTTTCTTTCGACTGTAATGAAATAAAATGCAATATGCATTACTATTTTCTGGAAGCTTGTACATTACTTCAGAATTCTTAACAAAATTATGTCTGTGTCCACAAAAAATTGTAAAGTATTATTTTTGCTATTTTTCTATGTATGTGAATAAATTCTGTTACACATTTTTTATTGTCATTTCTTAAAATTTGTGAATTCTGATTGTCAAAGATTGCTGTAAATCATATAAATACCTTGTGCACAAACAAATTTTGTGGAAAAGTTGCACCTGGAATTTGTTAGTCCTGATAAAACTCTACCATCTGGTGAGCAAGATGTATGAGACAGGCGAAATACCTCAGACTTCAAGAAGAATATAATAATTCCAATCCCAAAGAAAGCAGGTGTTGACAGATGTGAAAATTACCGAACTATCAGTTTAATAAGTCACAGCTGCAAAATACTAACGTGAATTCTTTACAGACGAATGGAAAAACTGGTAGAAACTGACCTCGGTGAAGATCAGTTTGGATTCCGCAGAAATGTTGGAACACTTGAGGCAATACTGACCCTACGACTTATCTCAGAAAATAGATTAAGGAAAGGCAAACCTACGTTTCTAGCATTTGTAGACTTAGAGAAAGCTTTTGACAAAGTTGACTGGAATACTCTCTTTCAAATTCTGGTAGTGGCAGGGGTAAAATACAGAGAGCGAAAGGTTATTTACAATTTGTACAGAAACCAGATGGCAGTTATAAGAGTCGAGGGACATGAAAGGGAAGCAGTGGTTGGGAAGGGAGTGAGACAGGGTTGTAGCCTGTCCCTGATGTTATTCAATCTGTATATTGAGCAAGCAGTAAAGGAAACAAAAGAAAAGTTCGGAGTAGGTATTACAATCCATGGAGAAGAAATAAAAACTTTGAGGTTCGCCGATGAAATTGTAATTCTGTCGGAGACAGCAAAGGACTTGGAAGAGCAGCTGAACTGAATGGACAGTTTCTTGAAAGGAGGGTATAAGATGAACATCAACAAAAGCAAAACGAGGGTAATGGAATGTAGTCGAATTAAGTCTGATGATGCTGAGGGAATTAGATTAGGAAATGAGACACTTAAAGTAGAAAAGGAGTTTTGCTATTTGGGGAGCAAAATAACTGATGATGGTCGAAGTAGAGAGGATATAAAATGTAGGCTGGCAATGGCAAGGAAAGCGTTTCTGAAGAAGAGAAATTTGTTAACATCGAGTATTGATTTAAGTGTCAGGAAGTCGTTTCTGAAAGTATTTGTATGGAGTGTAGCCATGTATGGAAGTGAAACATGGACGACAAATAGTTTAGACAAGAAGAGAATACAAGCTTTCAAAATGTGGTGCTACAGAAGAATCCTGAAGATTAGATGGGTAGACCACATAACTAATGAGGAGGTACTGAAGAATAGAATTGGGGAGAAGAGGAGTTTGTGGCACAACTTGACTAGGAGAACGGATCCGTTGGTAGGACATGTTCTGAGACATCGAGGGATCACCAATTTAGTATTGGAGGGCCACGTGGAGGGTAAAAATCGTAGAGGGAGACCAAGAGATGAATACACTAAGCAGATTCAGAAGGATGTAGGCTGCAGTAGGTACTGGGAGATGAAGAAATTTGCACTGGATAGAGTAGCATGGAGAGTTGGATCAAACCAGTCTCAGGACTGAAGACCACAACAACAACAAATTTACTTTTGGCAAATCAGCTAGCTAGTTTTGATGAACATATTATTTGAACTTCATGCACATGGTAGATAACTTTTCATTCTTTCTTTCGACTGTAATGAAATAAAATGCAATATGCATTACTATTTTCTGGAAGCTTGTACATTACTTCAGAATTCTTAACAAAACTATGTCTGTGTCCACACAAAATTGTAAAGTATTATTTTTGCTATTTTTCAACGTATGTGAATAAATTCTGTTACACATTTTTAATTGTCATTTCTTAAAATTTGTGAATTCTGATTGTCAAAGATTGCTGTAAATCATATAATTACCTTGTGCACAAACAAATTTTGTGGAAAAGTTGCACTTGGAATTTGTTTTGTACATTACACAATGAGTTTTGTGCAGCAGCACAGCAGAGGAGCTTGGGACTATTTGCAGTGAACCTATCCTCAACAATGAAAATCTGCAAGGTATGTAAACTTCACAAACATTTTTGATAACAACATTTCATCTTTCAATTAAAGAACAGTTCTACATTTTTCCAGTTCACACAATTTGATGAGACAATTGCTTCTCAGCTGGTGAAGGCCAATTTTTTAAATTCTTGTGGTTCACACAGTTATTCTGGCTGTGAAACTTTTGGCATAAACTTTCAACTTTTGTAAGTCTGCAAATATTGTAACTATCAGCAAACCATATTATACAAATCCCACACCACATTCACTTCTTCACCATCAACAGTTCCATTTTAAGGGGGGTAGGACATCAGACGGGCCAACTTGGAGCAGGAGAGGTACCACAGGACAGTTTAATTTCCACTGTCTATACTTTTACAAATAAATTCATAAAACTTTGCCAGCACGACCAGAAAGGATTCAGGATTCATACTCATAGCATTGAAAGTTCAAAAACGTAACAAAATAAATTTTTTTAGCATGTGAACTTCTTTCATAATTTTTTCACTTACTATTTGCTGCATTTGTTGCTATAGGTACACTTTTCTTCAGAAGTAAGGGAGATTCTTCGATGAATTCAATCTTCATGTTTAGAAAAAAACTCAAATTTTAAAGTTAATTATCTCAATTTTTACTACAGTTTTAAATAGATTTGGAAAATAATAGAGTTTCATACACCTGTAATTACGGATTGCATGCTGTGCACAATTCATCGAAGAATCGCCAATAGTAAGTGAAATTTCACATGTTAAAAAAATCTATTTTGTTACTTTTTTGAACTTCCACTGCTATGAGTATGAATCCCGAATCCTTTCTGGTCATGCTGGCAAAGTTTTATGAATTTATTTGTAAAAGTATAGACAGTGGAAATTAAAATGTCCTGTGGTGCCTCTCCTGCTCCAACTCGGCCTGTCTGACGTCCTACCCTCCTTAATGTGTTGTAAGGAAATGGGAAGCGCAGTCTGCTCAGAGCGCTAATATGTGTTAAGTTATGTACAATAGCTGACTGCAAAAATTGCTATGCTTCCTTTGGATGTGGATGGACCAATCTAGCAAAAAGTATACATGTGAAACTGTGGACCATTGCCAAACCCATGAATTTTGTCAGATGAGTACATTTACCGATTTTCTTGTCTTTCTCTAGTTTCAGTGTACAAACAATTTGATAGTAGGAACTGATTTCCTTGTTCACACCATATAATCAGTCACAGAATACTGCATCTGACAATTTTGAAAGAATTTGCTGTTGTTGTTGTGGTCTTCAGTCCTGAGACTGGTTTGATGCAGCTCTCCATGCTACTCTATCCAGTGCAAATTTCTTCATCTCCCAGTACATACTGCAGCCTACATCCTTCTGAATCTGCTTAGTGTATTCATCTCTTGGTCTCCCTCTACGATTTTTACCCTCCACGTGGCCCTCCAATACTAAATTGGTGATCCCTCGATGTCTCAGAACATGTCCTACCAACAGATCCGTTCTCCTAGTCAAGTTGTGCCACAAACTCCTCTTCCCCAATTCTATTCAATACCTCCTCATTAGTTATGTGATCTAGCCATCTAATCTTCAGCATTCTTCTGTAGCACCACATTTTGAAAGCTTGTATTCTCTTCTTGTCTAAACTATTTATCGTCCATGTTTCACTTCCATACATGGCTACACTCCATACAAATACTTTCAGAAACGACTTCCTGACACTTAAATCAATACTCGATGTTAACAAATTTCTCTTCTTCAGAAACGCTTTCCTTGCCATTGCCAGTCTACATTTTATATCCTCTCTACTTCGACCATCATCAGTTATTTTGCTCCCCAAATAGCAAAACTCCTTTTCTACTTTAAGTGTCTCATTTCCTAATCTAATTCCCTCAGCATCACCAGACTTAATTCGACTACATTCCATTATCCTCGTTTGGCTTTTGTTGATGTTCATCTTATACCCTCCTTTCAAGAAACTGTCCATTCAGTTCAGCTGCTCTTCCAAGTCCTTTGCTGTCTCCGACAGAATTACAATTTCATCGGCGAACCTCAAAGTTTTTATTTCTTCTCCATGGATTTTAATACCTACTCCGAACTTTTCTTTTGTTTCCTTTACTGCTTGCTCAATATACAGATCGAACAACATCGGGGACAGGCTACAACCCTGTCTCACTCCCTTTCCAACCACTGCTTCCCTTTCATGCCCCTCGACTCTTGTAACTGCCATCTGCTTTCTGTACAAATTGTAAATAGCCTTTCGCTCTCTGTATTTTACCCCTGCTACCTTCAGAATTTGAAAGAGAGTATTCCAATCAACATTGTCAAAAGCTTTCTCTAAGTCTACAAATGCTAGACACGTAGGTTTGCCTTTCCTTAATCTTTCTTCTAAGATAAGTCGTAAGGTCAGTATTGCCTCACGTGTTCCAACATTTCTACGGAATCCAAACTGATCTTCCCCGAGGTCGGCTTCTACCAGTTTTTCCATTCGTCTGTAAAGAATTCGCGTTAGTATTTTGCAGCTATGACTTATTAAACTGATAGTTCGGTAATTTTCACATCTGTCAACACCTGTTTTCTTTGGGATTGGGATTATTATATTCTTCTTGAAATCTGAGGGTATTTCGCCTGTCTCATACATCTTGCTCACCAGATGGTAGAGTTTTGTCAGGACTGCCTCTCCCAAGGCTGTTAGTAGTTCTAATGGAATGTTGCCTACTCCTGGGGCTTTGTTTCGACTCAGGTCTTTCAGTGCTGTGTCAAACTCTTCACGCAGTATCGTATCTCCCATTTCATCTTCATCTACATCCTCTTCCATTTCCATACTATTTTCCTCAAGTACATCGCCCTTGCATAGACCCTCTATATACTCCTTCTACCTTTCTGCTTTCCCTTCTTTGCTTAGAACTGGGTTTCCATCTGAGCTCTTGATATTCATGCAAGTGGTTCTCTTTTCTCCAAAGGTCTCTTTAATTTTCCTGTAGGCAGTATCTATCTTACCTCTAGTGAGATAAGTCTCTACATCCTTACATTTGTCCTCTAGCCATCCCTGCTTAGCCATTTTGCACTTCCTGTCGATCTCATTTTTGAGACATTTGTATTCCTTTTTGCCTTCTTCATTGACTGCATTTTTATATTTTCTCCTTTCATCAATTAAATTCAATATTTCTTCTGTTACCCAAGGGTTTCTACTAGCCCTCCTCTTTTTACCTATTTGATCCTCTGCTGCCTTCACTATTTCATCCCTCAAAGCTACCCATTCTTCTACTACGGTATTTCTTTCCCCCATTCCTGTCAATTGTTCCCTTACAGTCTCCCTCAAACTCTCTACAACCTCTGGTTCTTTCAGTTTATCCAGGCCCCATCTCCTTAAATTCCCACCTTTTTGCAGTTTCTTCAGTTTTAATCTACAGTTCATAACAAATAGATTGTGGTCAGAGTCCACATCTGCCCCTGGAAATGTCTTACAATTTAAAACCTGGTTCTTAAATCTCTGTCTTACCATTATATAATCTATCTGATACCTTTTAGTATCTCCAGGGTTCTACCATGTATACAACCTTCTTTCATGATTCTTAAACCAGGTGTTAGCTATGATTAAGTTATGCTCTGCGCAAAATTCTACCAGGCGGCTTCCTCTTTCATTTCTTAGTCTCAATTCATAGTCACCTACTATGTTTCCTTCTCTTCCTTTTCCTACTCTCGAATTCCAGTCACCCATGACTATTAAATTTTCGTCTCCCTTCACCACCTGAATAATTTCTTTTATCTCATCATACATTTCATCAATTTCTTCATCATCTGCAGAGCTAGTTGGCATATAAACTTGTACTACTGTAGTAGGCGTGGGCTTCGTGTCTATCTTGGCCACAATAATGCATTCACTATGTTGTCTGTAGTAGCTTACCTGTACTACTATTTTTTTATTCATTATTAAACCTACTCCTGCATTACCCCTATTTGATTTTGTATCTATAACCCTGTATTCACCTGACCAAAAGTCTTGTTCCTCCTGCCACCGAACTTCACTAATTCCCACTATATCTAACTTTAACCTATCTATTTCCCTTTTTAAATTTTCTAACCTACCTGCCCGATTAAGGGATCTGACATTCCTCGCTCCAATCCGTAGAACGCCAGTTTTCTTTCTCCTGACACAACATCCTCTTGAGTAGTCCCCGCCCGGAGATCGGAATGGAGGACTATTTTACCTCCGGAATATTTTACCCAAGAGGACGCCATCACCATTTAACCATACAGTAAAGTTGCATGCCCTCGGGAAAAATTTGTTAGGAGAAGTGTTTTTGTGTGATCTGTTTGATAAAGAGTTTCACCTTATGAATGAAACTAATTTAGATCAAATAGGCGTGATGACCAGATTCGGACGTCAGCTTATCTGCATCGACTCAAAACTTAAACTTTTCCAGATCAGAATCGCGGAAATACATCCAGCAGTTCGTCATCACCATTTCAAGGTTTTCAGCACATAGGACATCCATTAATTTAATTGAACAGCTTTCTCAGTTACTACATTGTAAATTATCAGAACAAAATAAGAAAATGGCTGATAATTTTAAAAATGTTAGTACAAATATGGATGAAAAAT
The DNA here is from genome assembly GCF_023864345.2 of Schistocerca serialis cubense. Taxonomy (NCBI): domain Eukaryota; kingdom Metazoa; phylum Arthropoda; class Insecta; order Orthoptera; family Acrididae; genus Schistocerca; species Schistocerca serialis. The sequence goes on along the minus strand of NC_064639.1, from coordinate 723,449,544 downwards.
TTAAGAGAACAGATGTAAAGTTCAAAGAACTAAGTGATAGTCTAAAATCAATTAATGAGGATACTGCTAAAGAACATAAAAAATTAGAGGCCACTAATGAGAGAGTAGATGATGTAGAATTAGAAGTTGATTGATTGAAGAATTTCACAGATGTTGAATTAAAATTGGTTAATGATCAAGTGGATGTAGCGCAAGACAAGTAAAAGAGATTGAAAGTGTTGTCATGGACAAGTTAAGTAGGAGAAAATCTGAGTTCAAAACAATGCAAAACAATGCAAAACAGAGAGTAATTATACTGAGGAAAAATTAAAATTAAATTCAGAGTTTGTCATGGAACAAATTTCTGCTGTTAACAATAAAGTAGATACTGTTGCTCAAAATCTTCAGTCAACTTCAAAGTAGACAATTTGGAAACAAATATGTTTAGTAATGCCTATAATAGCGGCAGCATGTTTGTAAATAATTGTAACAATGTTACACTGAAATTTTTCCTGTGACATTTTAAACTGCATCCCATGGATTTATATACCAGTGCAAGGACAGATCTGCATCTGGTATGTCACGACTACTTAAAATTAAATTAGCAAAGTATTTTCTGGATGGAGAAGCTTTGTCCTAGGCTAACCAGCTTATTAACCCAGAAATTACTTTTACTGATTCTGAAAGATTATTCTTGAACAAATTTTGATCAGAAAGTAAACAAGCCAGAATTAAGATAGAATTCCTAAATTATAGCACATATCATGAATGCAATATGAAGATGCACAAATTTTGTGAGGGACTGGTTAAGAAATTAGCACACCTTGATAAGCCATTAGACGAGATCATACAAACTGATGCACTGAAACAGCGCTTGCCTAACCGTGTTCAATAGGATCTGGTCTACAGATAAGACTATTTGCTTGAATAATTTCTTAAATATGATGACGAACTGGATTGTGCATGGGAAAATAATGACAGGTCAAATAACAGCAATGGCAGTAGAGAGAACCAATTAAAAGTTGGAGGCCCTCTGAACACCATCACAACAACAAAAATAGGCATAGTATTATAAAAATAGAGGAAATAACAGTTATGGTAATAACCATCACAGCAGAATAGGAATAATGACAACAATAATAATAACCACAAAAATCACCAAAATAATAATAGTGAGAGGAGAAACAATAGTAGATCAAATTAGAATACAAAAAAGAGTCAGGAAAATAGCTAGCCACCTCATTTATAGCCTGTCAGTTTGAGGTGATAAGAATTACTAGAAATCAGGCTAACAGTAGAAGAGGTAGACATGGTTCAGATTAGAAACACTACACCAGATGCAGTAGTGATTACCAGGTAAACACAGTTAATTTTGGGATTTCATGCTACAAGAGATGAGCAAAGATGAGACAGAAAGGTGGAAAATCAGTTTGAACTTTATGGTGATGAGTTGACTAGTCTTTTTTATGACCAGTGTGTTGTTTTGTAATGAGGCTGTGTGTAATGACTTTGATGAATATGGTTTTGCCAGTTTCTTGTGTGATGATGCTGTGTCAGTCTTATCTGTGGTAGATGTGGCAGAAGTTGATACACTTGTACCTACGGAGGCTGATGATTTGATACCAGATTCTGTTTGTATGCCTACTGGTGCAAACATAAATGATACTTATGATGATTTAGTTGTAAAGAGTTTTGACATAGAATTGGATGTTCATATTGATGCTAGTGATACTACTGATTATTTTGATGATGATTTTAGTAGATGTGGTGATATTGTTGATGTTCATCTGAGGCATTACTCTCTGGTGAATTAGATGGTATGATTTTTGTAGAAGTGTTAGTTGATGAAGTAAGTAGTAAGATTATAGGACTCGATGAAGGTGCTTTGATGTTAGTGGAGAAGGTACTTGAGAGTGAACTAATCCCCACTGATGTCAGTGAGATCTAGACCAGCTGTAGTGATAAAGATGAACAAACTAGGCAGATTAGTAATAAGATAAATGAAGTTTTGAACAGATCAAATGGTGTTGAAGTTAACTGTAATTCAGTTTGTGATACAAATTTTAATTTGATGCTAATTTTAAGCACACACAGACACCTTGTGGTACTTTGAACACAGATAGATTTTTTCATTAAGTCAACACACAGCCACATGTGAAAGTGATGTGTCAGTTTCAGAAGATACACAGTCTAGTTGTACATTGCCGCTGAGTGCGTTACAGCCTACACCAGCTAATGAACTACAGTTGAACCCTGATTTAAATTTTAAGGAGAGTGAAGATGATTTACCAGCAGAAGATGAAAATATTGATAAGCATGAAATACCTGGTGCCCTATACATTGAGATTTCTATTGGTACTTGGAATGAAATTTGTTAAGTAGATATTGTTAGTCATTTTTGTGGAATTTCTGGTAATTTAAGGAGATAGACTGAAGAACACAGAATATTATACAGAATTTCCTATCACCAAGGTGATGAGTGTTCATGTTGTACTCTGTGTTACAAATGACTCACATGGTTTAAAAATGGTCAGACGGAAATTAAAGATGATCCTCGTTCAGGATACCCTTCGACGTGTACTGATGATACTCATGTCACAAGTGTTAACAAAATCGCGCATGCCAATCAAAGTCTGACTGTCCAAGAGATTGGAGAAGAATGTAGCATTTCAGCTGGATCGTGCATGAAATCTTGACACAGCTTCTCGGATTTCATCATGTTGTTGCCAAGTTCATCCCATGGCTCATCACTCAAGACTAGAAAGACCTTATGATGTTCTCTGAGACCAAAAAACGCTTGTCATTTCAGGTCAAATGTCAAAGTCATGCTGATAGTTTTCTTTGACTATGAAGGATTATATCATCATGAATTTGTGCCACAGGGACAAACTGTTAATCAGTGGTACTATCGAGACATGTTGCAATGCCTGTGAGAAGGAAACAGCCTGCCTGAAATGTGGTGAGACAGTTCATGGCTCTTGCATCACAATAACGCACCTGAACATTCATCCTTGTTGGTGCATGACTGCCGCACAGAAAACGAAATAACTATGCTGCTTCATCCTCTGTACTCTCCAGACCTGATGCCTGGAGACTTCTTTTTAATTCCAAAAGTTGAAAACCCCCTTGAAAGGACAATGATTTGTAACGACAGACAAGATAAAAGAAAATTAGCAGATGGTGCTTTGCGTGATCCAGCAAGAGGTGTACCAAGACTGCTTCCAAGTGAAAACGGCATTGGGAGTGGTGTATCAATTATGGAGGAGAGTATTTTAAAGGAGACTATGCACACAATAAGTAAAAGGTAAGCATAGAAAAAATTTTATGGACAAAGTTCCAGAATTTTTTGAACAGACACCGTACAAGAGTACAAATTGTACCACAGCAGAATTACCAGGTGGGCAGTTTATTTGAAACAGTTTGGTTATACCATCCAGTACATAAAAGGTGAACAAAACATCATAGTAAATGCTTTATCTAGATTACCAGTGAAGAGCTATAAGGAAGAAAGATAATTGAAGAAATTTGTGAACAGTTAAGACAAAATCCAAACCAAGACGACGAGTGAAAGTTGGTAGAAAGTTATTTATGAAAGAGGGGTCATGACAGAGTAAAACAATATTACCAGGTTTATAAAAGAGTTTCATTTGAAAGACACACTTTGGATTCAGATATCTGGAAAGTCTGTTGGCCTGAGGAACACAATCACACTTTTGTTATATGCATACTCCAAAGTTTTCAGATATTGTGGTACAATGAAATGTATTCAAAAGATTTGGAAGTATGTTTATTTCAACACTGCTAGTAGAGTTAGAAAATTTTTAGTAAAATGCAACAGATGCCAAAGAGTGAAGGTTGTTAATCAAAAACACAAAGGTTTTATGCAGAGTATTATGCCAAAAGGTGAGTCAGAATTAGTAGGCATAGATTTATTTGGACAACTACCCCACATTAAGGATACACCTATTTGTTTATTGCTGTAGATTTATTTTCAAGACTTGTCAAACTATATCCCCTGAAGAAAGCTACAAGCAAAAAGATAAATCAGGGTGTATACATGGACAAGATTAAAAAGAATTCCTGGATTTCCTAGTTAAAAACACTTTTTTCTGAGTGAAAACACACTTTTTCCCAAGTGAAAATACATTATACCCTGGGAGAAAGTACATTTTTCCATGTTAAGTGACAATATACTTTCCCTTGGAGCCGTAAAACGTATCAGTCCTTTGGCTGGTAAAGGTTTCATACACAGGCGTAGAGCTTTCCAGTACTCCCAGCAGAAACAACACATTTTGGAAACATTTTTAATGTGCGGCAACATGTAGAGTGCATACCTTCGTATTAAGAAAGTATAAATAGGAATTCCCCAGATACAGCAAGGTAGTTTCTGAACACAGAGCACAGAACAGCAAAATATAACAAGTGCAATGTTCATGCTATGATACGGAAACAGGGACCGTAGTAGCGCTCCGAGTGGCCAGGCATTAACTTTGAATTTGGGAAAATATGATGCAATAATAGCACTCTTGCTTTGCAAAATGCAACTACTAGACAATATTTTTCATCAAGAAAGGCTAAGCTTTCACACACAATATTGGCAGTGAATTTCTTTTGAACTAAGAAATATCACTCAGTCGAAGCCTTATTATTAACAACAAACCCTCAGGGGAGTACACAAACGTTTTGTACCATGTGTGTGGCTTACGCAACTTTCCCCATGCAGTGTTACATTTGCTTCACAGGAGCACTACCAATTTCACAGTTTTTGTTCGCTCTTTATTTACACACCTTTCAACTAATGATGATCTTAACCTGCATTATTTTACTTAACATATTTCATCACATGTATCTATCTGATTAAAACTTCAGATACAGTTTCACAAAAACACTACCAATGTCACATTCTTGAACACCTTTCTTCACACACACCTCTACCTGCCCACAATTTGAGAAGAAAGAGTTGAGAATTTTCTACATTTTATCAGTATGCTTGTGAAGATTTTACTTATTGAATACTAATTGCTACTTACTTTGACTTGATGACACATTTATTCTTACACATACAATGTTATTGATGAGCGAGATGCTCACTACTTCTGAATATATCGCTTTTGCAATCTAATACTTTATGATGATACAATTTTCTACATTATCATATGCTATAATTATACTATGCTTACGCACATTCTATGCTTATCCACAAATTAATGAAGAAGAATTTTCTTATGAAATGTTGGGCCACAGTTCTTAGAAGACACTTTTGCAGCTGTGATCCTGATATACTTATTCACACTGAATTCTAGGCTATACACATTGCTTGCTTAGGATGCTTACATATATCGAATACCTTTCAACGGTACAATACCCTTTTTTATTTGAGATTTTCTGATGTTACATTTATTTCGATGAAGCTTATGGTAGAATATTGATGATTGAAACTGAAGCAGAAAGAAATAGGGTGTGAAGTGGATTGATTCTGTGGAGTGTCGATAATGTCATCCAACAACCTGTTTATTTTGGCTTACTGAATATACAGTTTGCTTATGAACACAGAGATGTTTGAGCAGCTGATCCCAAATCACACTTATTTTCAGAAATGATTTTATGATGATGACGATGATGATGGTGATGTATTTTCCTCATTACATATTGACATCATTATGCTTTAATGCTTATGCTTTTATACACACATATACTATGATGACATTGTACTATGATGTGTTATTGCTTATTACCTTACACATACTACAATAACATGTGGTATGCTACAGTCAAATTTATGATTATAGATTCTTAAGTTGAACTTCACTGAATGAAATGAGTTTACACAAAGGAGATAGAATGGGATACTGTAACAAGGAAAGAGAAAATTACTCTCTTGTGTTAGACATCAAAGACTGATTTTGCACTGACATAAAATAATTACGATATGTTATTGATTTGGGGAGATATGAGTTACATAGAGTTTTGTTGACTGAAGAAGAGGTTGTATAATGAATTGATTACATGATACTACTACTTGCCACTGAGCTAACACTTATATAAGAGATTACATGAGAGATAAAAGACATTCTTACCCATGATTACTTTGAGATTGAGTATTTTATACCAAGGAATACTGCTTGTTTGCTTTAATGAAATTTGAGAAGTAGTTTTTGTGATATTTGTGATTGGCACTGATCCAATACACTTAACTGAGTGTCTGGCATACTGTCTGGTGCATATTCTCATGTGTTCACAAATGATTACACCTATGTTATGCGAAATGTCTTGTATGAACCATATTATCTGAATTAAGAGTTCAAGATGACAGAATTTAGAGTAAAATTAACTGAACTGCATGAATAGCGCATAAAGTTGCACACATCTTAGGCACTAAATTTTATATATGTTATTTAAATATCAATTGTATTTTCATGTGCTATTTTATAACATAATGATAAATGCAATACTTTGAATGTAAGGCTGATTGAGGCTGTATGTTTCACTTTTTTTAAACTCAGGCACTGTGGAATTGTAAATACAGTATCATACACAAATGTAATTGAGACTGTTATGTAAAACTTTTACTGTAGTCATTTGCAAATTTTATACTTCTTTGTTCTATGTACCTAATGTGTTAATTTGTTGAACTAATCAGTTTGTACGATTATCCCAATTTATTTTTTTCCTTGTATGTATTTTTTGTTTTCATATTCATGTTTATGTAAAGAAGTTTGAAAGAGCCTCGGCTCCCTTAGATAGCCAAATCTCTTTGATGGGGTATTGTAATAGAACAGGCCCATGGGAATCCTTTTCCACCCCCTGAAGAGACTACATTTATTTTAGGCTTAATTTATTGTTTAATGTACAATGCTAAAATGCTCCTATACTAGTAATTAATCTGCTTGAGGTATCTTATAGGAAATCTCAGTCTGCTATTGTATTCTGCATTCAATAACAAGTTATGTGAACATGCTAGAAGCACTGTGCTTTCAACAATTACTACGTAATTGATGTAATGAGTACAAAGCACATTTTGCAGCCTAAAACTGGACTCGCATTCGGGAGGACGACGGTTCAATCCCGTCTCCGGCCATCCTGATTTAGGTTTTCCATGATTTCCCTAAATCGTTTCAGGCAAATGCCGAGATGGTTCCTTTGAAAGGGCACGGCCGCTTTCCTTCCCAATCCTTCCCTAACCCGAGCTTGCGCTCCGTCTCTAATGACCTCGTTGTCGACGGGACGTTAAACACTAACCACCACCACCAACACCACCACCACCACCGCAGCCTAAAAATTTATTTCCAGCAAATTGGCTAGCTATTTTTGATAAACATATTATTTGGAATTCATAAACATCATAGGAATACTTTTTGTTCCTTCTTTCAACTGCACACAAAATTGTAAAGTATTATATTCGTTATTTTTCTATGTATGTGAATTAATTTTGTTACATGCTTCTAACTGTCATTTCTTACAATTTGTAATTCTGATTATCAGTGATTGTTGTAAATCATATAAATACCAGTGGTTTGTGCACAGCAGCAGTGGTAGTTTGTTACCAACAATCAACAACACAGCATGCAGAACCAACTTTGTTTACATATTTTTCTCCACCATCTTGCCTGTGAATAAAGCAATTTTGTGGAAAATCTGTACCTGGAATGAGTTTCGTACAGGATCACAGCAGAAGAGCTCAGGAATACTTGCAATGAAGCTACACTTCAAGAATGAAGTTCTACAAGTCATGTAAATTTCACGAACAGTTTTCATAACAAAATTTCATCTTTAATTTAAAGGACAGTCCTGCTTTTTTTCAGGTCAAACTATTTATTGAGAGAGGAGGCCCATTTCTTAAAAAAAAATTATTGTGGTTCACATAGTTGTTGTTACCATGAAACTTTTGACATAAGCTTTCATCTTTTGTAGCCTGCAAATATTTTAATTATCAGCAAATCATATTATACACATCCCACACAACACTGACTTCTTCACCATCAGCAGTTCCATTTTAAGTGGAACTGGGCACTCTGAGCTGTGACACACTATTTACAGGCAGCAGGTATTGTGATTACGCCACCATCTGTTAGCAGCTTTTCAAACTATTTCAGAACTTCCCTATACAACTCTCACAGCTTTCAGAATAAGCGTACAGTTGATGCACTCATCCATCAATCTTAGATTTTGAAATATGTAATTTTGATGTCAGGGGCTTCCGCAGTGGACACTTTGTAGTTGTCATATTTTGCTGGGGATTGATGTTTTGATAATAAGAGTGATTTACGTTTTTATTTTGATATATTGTTTAATAATTGGCCATGGGTACAGTAATATAACGGAATGAGTTGTGTCACCATTGATGTGCAACAATGGACCATGGGAGCAGGTCTTTCAAAGGGGTACGGATTCTTTTCCACCATGTGGCATGACCACCTTACTATATGTGAGTTACTGTAAGCCCAATCAGGATGGTCCAGACAGATTGTAAATCATGCGAGGTACAGTTATTTCTAGTGAAAGTGGATGGAGTAGGATGTTAAAAAGCTGTACTAGTGCTGCACCTTATTTCCAAGTGGCTGATGTGCATTGGATTTACTCCATGTTAACATCTGAAGTAGTGATTCTTATGATGACGGTTGACCCAGGGGAATGGTGTGTGTGTGTGTGTGTGTGTGTGTGTGTGTGTGTGTGTGTGTGTGTGTGTGTTTTAGCAGCACTTCAATACCAAGGATATCAGTGCCCTCATGAAAATTAGAGGAAACGAATGTGTTTTAAAATGTTGAAAATGAGATAATAGAAGTAAGAAGCAATCTGATATAAATTTGCACTCCCTCTCTCCCAATCAAAAACTATGATCACCCACACAATCACACTAGCTCACACCCTGTTAATATGGTCAGATGTTCTAAAACTGTCAATTAAAACACAAGTAAGATAAGATGAAAACTGAAACAGATACACAGGAATATGTGGCTCTTCGATCACTTACAAAAAGCAGTGATGAGTCAGCCATCCTGATAATATGTTAAAGACTACTCCATAAAATTTCAGGGCCCAAATCAGACATTTCACAAAAGGAACACATTGGACATTTCACAAAATCTTTAAGTGTGTACCACATTCCTCTCATTTTCAGTTAAAATACTACACAAAACTGCCAGCAAATAAGCTGCTGCCCTCTTGTCAACAAAAAATATGGTTTGTCAAAGTATGGTGCAGTAATGCACCAGTTGTCTACAGGTAGTGTCTTTGACTATTAATTAAAATGCCCTGGGTTCCAACCTAACCACTGCTTAAATTCTGAATAAAAATCATCAGAAATGGTGGCCAAAGACTTCCAGCATAAGAAGTCACCCTTGTTCTGCCAATGGCCTTGTCAAAGAGGGAGGACAGAGGTTCAGGGCAGTCTTTTGCCCTTGGGGCAGGAAACTGAAAAGTAGTAAGATGACCTCTCCACTGGCAAAGGATTGTGGATTAGTCCCCCATTCAGATTCCAGGAGGTGATTGCCAAGGGGAGATAGCAATGGGAAGAAGAAAGAATATGCAACAAAATGGTAGCACTTTAAGAGTCAGAGCATGCAATGTCAGAAGTTTGAATGTGATAAAGAAGCTAGAAAATCTGAAAACGGAAATGTAAAAGGCTCAACCCAAGTATAGTGCATGTCAGTGAAGTTACATGGAAAGCAAATACGGATTTCTGGTCAGAAAAATACAGGGTAATACCAATAGCAGCAAAAAATGGAATAACAGGACTAGGATTCATTATTAAAAGGAAGACAGTGCAGAGAGTGAGTTACTGTGAACAGTTCAGTGATAGGACTGTTCTCATTATATTCGATAGCAAACCAATGCCAACATTGCAAGCAGGAAATGAGGAGATACAGAAACTATGTGAGAATATTGAGTAGGTAATCACATATGTAGAAGACGATGAAAATCTATTAATCATGGGGAACTGGCATACAGTTGTAGGGAAAGGAATGGAAGGAAGGGTTAGAGAGAATATGAGCTTTGCAGTCGGAGTAAGAGGGAGGAAAGGCTAATTCAGTTCCGCAATAAATTTCAGATGGTAACAGTGACTATTCAGTTCAAGAATCACAAGGGGTGAGATATACTTGGAAAACACCCAAAAATATGGAAGGATTCCAGCTGGATCACATCATGGTGAGACAGAGATGATGTACTGTAAGGCATACAAAGGAGCAGATATAGACTCAGAGCAAAAGTTAGTAATGATAAAGCATAAAGTGGTCAAAAAGAAAGAAGTACAAAACTATTCGGGTAAAGACAGGAGTACATAAAAATAACTCATTTAGTACAGAAACAAATAGGAAGCAAGGGAAACAAAGGTGAAATGGCTGTAGGAAAACTAAGAAGAAATCGAAAAATAAGGACTTATTCAGTAATTAGAAGTCAAACCAGTTTTCCATGAAATGAAAAGCAAGGGTGGCGACATTAAGAGTGCAGGTAAGTGACATACCATCAAACTTTCAAAGAAATATCATCCACACAATTACAAACATAGCGAGAACTGATGATGTGAAAACCATCCCACAATTACCACAACAGCTCATGGATCCAAGTTGCTGATAAGAATAATATACAGAAGAATGGAAAAGAAAATTGAGAACCTGTTAGATGATGATCCACATCTACATACATACTCTTCGAGCCACCATATGGTGTGTGGTGGAGAGTACACTGTTCCACAACTAATCAGCCGGCCGATGTGGCCGTGCGGTTCTAGGCGCTTCAGTCTGGAACCGTGTGACCACTACGGTCGCAGGTTCAAATCCTGCCTCGGGCATGGATGTGTGTGATGTCCTTAGGTTAGTTAGGTTTAAGTAGTTCTAAGTTCTAGGGGACTGATGACCATAGATGTTAAGTCCCATAGTGCTCGGAGCCATTTGAACCATTTGAACAACTAATCATTTCCTTTCCTCTTCCAATCACAGAGAGAGTGAGGGAAATATGACTGTCTACTTGGTTCCGCATGAGCCCCAACTTCTTGGATCTTATCTTCATGGCCCCTACGTGAAATGTATGTTGGCAGCAGTATGATCGTTCTGCAGCCAGCTGCAAATACCAATTTGTTTACCCCTCCTGGGAATCCCACTTGCTCCTGAAGCCACATCCATAACACTTGCAAGCTGATCGAACCTACCGGTAACAAATGTAGCAACTCACCTCTGAACTGCTTCAAAGTCTTCTATCAATCTGACCTGGTGTGGATCCCAAACACTCGAGCAGTACCCATGAACAGATCACACTACCATCCTATATGCAGTTTTCTTTACAGATGAACAATACTTTCCAAAAATTCTCTCAATAAACAGAAGTCGACCATTCACCTTCCCTCATATGCCCATTCCATTTAATATCCCTTCACAGCATTATGCCCAGATATTTAAATGACACGATTGTGTCAAGCAGGATATTACTAATGCTGTGTTCGAATATAACAGGTTTGTTTTTTCTTCCCATGTGAATTAACTTACATTTTTCTACATGAAAAGTCAGCTGACACCTTCCTGTGCACTACAGCATTATCAGCAAACAATCACAGATTGCTGCACACGCTGTCTGCCAGACCATTTACATATACAGAAAATAGCAACTGTCCTATGACACTTCACTGGGGCACTCCTGAAGTTACCCTTGTCTCTGGTGATCAGTTTGACTTTAGGAAAGGTAAAGGCACTAGAGAGGCAATCCTGATGTTGCACTTGTTAATGGAAGCAAAGCTGAAGAAAAATAAAAACACATTCATAGGATTTGTTAATCTGACAAGTGCAAGATGACTGAAATTCTGCGAAAAATACGAAATTTAACCAACTCAGACAGTGAGATGGAGTTACCACAACTGTCCGAAATAGATCCACACTTCCTGGCCACAGCACCAATGTCACTGCGAGCTGTGAGTGGCTGCCACAGGAAAAATGCTGGAAAGAATCCACATCCTCAAAGTGATCACTGCATTACCTGGTGGGATCCTGTGGCTGACCTGCCTGATACAAGCAGGCGTTCTGCTAGGAATTGGAGTTCACGTTAATTCTCCATATGATATGCATATTATGCCGGCTGCTATGTGATGACAACTTCCGTCTCAGACACAAACTACTCTTGGACTGTGTGATTCTGTACTTCTTGTTCACCCTTTGTCTATCCAGTGAATACAGAATAAAGAGTGTTAGTTAGGGTAAACCTCAACCATGGTGACCAGTATTTTTTGACCTACCTTGCTTCAATTACTCTGACATCATGAACTTAGAATTGCTGTGACAGTGGCTGGCGCAAATACAGGAACAGTGTCAGTTGGATACGCAGTTAATGGAGCAACAGCGTCAGCATTTCATTTGCGTCAGTACTTGGTTTTACTACAACAACAGGTGTTGGCATTGTCTGCGAGAGATGACTCGCCCAGCACTGTTCCTCCATTTCCTTCCTTTGTGGATGATGGTGATCAGTGGAACATGTATCTATTGCAATTCAACCATCATTTTGTAGTGTACCAAGCAAACGACACCAATAAGAAGAGATCCTTTTTCTGCCATAGTCCTCTCAAGATGTGTTTGCTTTGCTCCACAAGTTGTCTCCTACTGTGAATCCCAATATTTTGTCATTACCTGATATTTGCACTTTGTTGTCAGAACATGGTCGAAGTAAGTCTCAGGTTGTGTGTGCTAGGTTGGAATTCTATCAGCAGTGAAAGTTACCATCAGAATTGTATAAAGATAGGGTCACTGAACTTTGCAGCCTTAGTTGTCACTGTACTTTCATCTGCTCAGCAGATGCTTGTTGAAGGCAGTATCCTGAATCTATGATTACAGATTCTCTTCTTCAATTTGCACTGGATATGGAAGTGCGCACACAAGCTATGCACCAACCAGATCTTTCCTTGAACAAAAATCTTAAAACCACTACAGCTTCTGAACTTATGTAGGATTCAGACTGTAGAGGGGAGTCTTGTCTTGCCATGTTAGATGTTACAGCCGGGTCGGCACTCCACACATCACAAGCACGCACCAGGAAAACTGCAAACTGCCCATGCATTCTGGCAAACAATTTGTTCCCCACAGTCCTTCCACGTTGGACAGCAACACATCGAATGTTTCTATTTGTAGTTTCTTTTCATAAGTTGTGTCTCCTCCCTGTCTGGCAAGTACATGGGGTAGCTTTTTCTTCCCTTGTGTCCTCAGTGTTCCACTCAGCATTCATGCTTGTGCTGCCTGCACTGGTCAGTTACCCATTTTGCCTATGGCATTCACGTCCACAATGCTTCTGTGTGCCCCACTGCACCCATGCAGCAATGCAGTGAGATCACGGCTGTGCGCAAAGAGTCATCTTCTCTGGCTGACTTCATTCACACTACTGACATGTGCTTCACGGACATCAGGAAAACCCATCCCATTCATGCTGCACATGATGGATTGGGCAATACCATTCCAGTTGGATACTGGATCCTCTTCTTCTCTGATCAGTAGTTCTACCTATGCGATGCTGGGCTCTCCTTCACTGTATCCATTTCAGAGGAAGGTCGTGGCCTATGGTGGTTGTGACATTCTGGAGCACGGGACGTTTTTCACTGAGGTCTTACATAAAAATGTGTCCTGCAAGCTTTCAGTTTTAGTGATTTGTTCCAACACACCAGAAAACATTTTTGGGTTAAATGCATTTGAAAATTTGGATTTTCCACTTCTGAGAATGTGTGTTTGGTATCCCTGGATATTCTGTTTCATGGCACTAAAGGTTTGAGAATCCCCTTTACAGTATTTGTTCACTCTACATTTGGGTTGGGTGGCATCTGTTGAGGTATGCCTTTAACTGAAGCTATATTCAGCCCTGTGCTTTGTACAGGCATGCCCAATTCCTCTCATACTCTGGGACATGGTGAAGGCAGAACGATCAGACTGGTCACCTCAGTGTGGTCACCCAGTTTCTTTTACTCAATGCACTTCTCCCCTAATCATTGTCAAAAAACCAGATGGCTCTCCCAAGCTGTGTGGTGATTTTAAAGCTGTGAATGATCAGTTGATCATAGATTCTTCTCCAATTAAACAACCGGAGGACCTATTCACCAGGCTCCAGAATGGAGACTGTAATATGAAGATGATCAGTTGGAGGGATAATTATAGCTGCCAGTACATTCAGATTCCTGTGACCTGCTGATGTTTAACACACCCTTCAGCTTCTACTGGTATAACTGGCTTCACCAGTGCCCCAGTTGTTTTTCAGTTCTCCTTGGAACAGTTGATTCAGGATATTCCCTTGTGTGGCAATTATTTAGATGACATCATTATGACAGGGGTATCTATGGCCGAGCACATCCAAAATTTGCACTCCTTTTTTTCTCGCTTATTGGCTTAGGGCCTGAAATGTAACCTCAGTAAGTGTAAGTTTATCCAACACTCAGTGGCGTATCTTGGGTTCTTCCCCAGTAAACAAGGCATCTCTCCAACCAGAGATCAGATGCAGCCATCAACAACATGCCCTGGTCCCAAATTCTGAAAGAACTACAGTCCTTTCTGGGTAAGATTAGCTATTATGGTAGTTTTATGCCCCAAGCTGCCAAGCTCACCAACCCTCTCAACACCATGGGTAAGAAGGGGGCTCGATTCATGTGTCACCTACATGTGAGATTGCATTTCTCTTCCTAAAGCAGGCTCTGCAATCGGCATTTTGTCTTGTCATGTACTCACTGAGAAAGCCCCGTCTCCTCACCACTGGAGCCTCACAGCATGGAGTCAGTGCAGCGCTCTCTCACCAGGACCTCAATGTCTCCGAACACCCAATTGCATTCATTTCCAAAATTCCCACCCAGACTCAGTGCAATTACTCAGAAAAAGAGGCAATAGCTATTGTGTATGCAGTGAAGAAATTCCATACCTATCTGTACAGGACAAAGTTTCATTTGATCGTGGAGCAAAAGCAGTTATCTGCATTGTTTGGTCCTCAGTCCAGACTCCCGACACTACAGCTTCAGGATTGGATGTTCTTTCTGTCCACATATACATACAACATCCTCTACAAACCTTCTTATCACCCCTGGGAGTGTCTTCAAATTTCCTCTGCTCACCTTTTCTTTGCAGCAGATGTGGCTCACTGTGGTCAACTCATTCTCCAAGTTTCCTTATATCCACTCCTCTACCATGTCAACAATCATCATTTGGGCCTTGTCTTCCATTTTTGCTTTCGAGGGTTTCCCATCACCCGTTGTTTCAGACAACAGCCCCAGTTTACTTCCAGATAGTTCACTCATTTTTATGAGCTCCAAGGCATCACAGGCCTGCTCACCACCCCATTCCACCCAAAATACAATGGGGAGGCATAATGGATAATGCAAAATTTCAAAGAGAAGATGTCAGCCATGGTACACCCTGCTTCTACGGGCAAAGCCTTCACGTTGTTTTTGGCCAGCTATCATGCTGTTCCCACTGCTCGGAACAGCTCTGCTGAGCTACTACATGGGCAGCCACTGCAGACTCTCCTTACACTGCCATCTCCACCAGGATCGGTCAGTCTCTCCCCTCCAAATCTCGGGCCCATTGCCCCCGTTCCAGCTAGGTTTCCTGTGTGAGTGCGATCATTTGGTCGCTGTCCATCTGGGTTCCTCCTACAGTCCATGGCTCTCACAGTCATTGGATGTACAAGGTCTCCACTAGGGGCCATCTTTAGTGGCGCCATCAGAACCAGCTGTGCCTCCAGCCCTGGATGTCTTACTGCTTCAACCTCTCCCACCTCTCCAGCCACCACCTCTGCTTTGCTCCAGCTAGGCCCTCGGCACCCTGGGGGTGAAGGAGTGGACTCCAGTGCCCTCATCTGTTTCTTTTCCAGTTCCAGTGGAGGCAGCCCCATCTCCAGTGACTGCTTCATGCAGAGTCATACCTGTTTCTGACAGTTGTGGGAGTGTAAAAAATAAAAATGCAACCTGTTCTGGACTGGTTTTGCAGTGAGTGCAATGTTTACAAATGCGGATTTGGCAGATGCCCATTTGATGTATGGATTAGTACGGGGCAATAGCCGTGGCGCGGTACGTTTGTATCGAGACAGATTTCCAGAACGAAGGTGTCCCGACAGGAAGACGTTTGAAGCAATTGATCGGCGTCTTAGGGATCACGGAACATTCCAGCCTATGACTCGTGACTGGGGAAGACCTAGAACTACAAGGACACCTGCAACGGACGAGGCAATTCTTCGTGCAGTTGATGATAACCCTAATGTCAGCGTCAGAGAAGTTGCTTCTGTACAAGGTAACTTTGACCACGTCACTGTATGGAGAGTGCTACGGGAGAACCAGTTGTTTCCGTACCATGTACAGCATGTGCAGGCACTATCAGCAGCTGATTGGCCTCCACAGGTACACTTCTGCGAATGGTTCATCCAACAATGTGCCAATCCTCATTTCAGTGCAAATGTTCTCATTACAGATGAGGCTTCATTCCAACGTGATCAAATTGTAAATTTTCACAATCAACATGTGTGGGCTGACGAGAATCCGCACGCAATTGTTCAATAACGTCATCAACACAGATTTTCTGTGAACGTTTGGGCAGGCATTGTTGGTGATGTCTTGATTGGGCCCCATGTTCTTCCACCTACACCCAATGGAGCACGTTATCATAATTTCATACGGGATACTCTACCTGTGCTGCTAGAACATGTGCCTTTACAAGTACGACACAACATGTGGTTCATGCACGATGGAGCTCCTGCACATTTCAGTCGAAGTGTTCGTACGCTTCTCAACAACAGATTCGGTGACCGATGGATTGGTAGAGGCGGACCAATTCCATGGCATCCACACTCTCCTGACCTCAACCCCCTTGACTTTCATTTATGGGGGCATTTGAAAGCTCTTGTCTACGCAACCGTGGTACCAAATGTACAGACTCTTCGTGCTCATATTGTGGACGGCTGTGATACAATACGCCATTCTCCAGGGCTGCATCAGTGTATCAGGGATTCCATGCGATGGAGGGTGGATGCATGTATCCTCGCTAACGGAGGATGTTTTGAACATTTCCTGTAACAAAGTGTTTGAAGTCACGCTGGTACTTCTGTTGCTGTGTGTTTACATTCCATGATTAATGTGATTTGAAGAGAAGTAATAAAATGAGCTCTAACACGGAAAGTAAGCGTTGCTGGACACATGTCCACATAACATATTTTCTTTCTTTGTGTGTGAGGAATGTTTCCTGAAAGTTTGGCCGTACCTTTTTGTAACACCCTGTATATGTAAGAACAGGTATCAAATCAAAAGAAATAAGGTTTAAAAATGTCTGCTGTATTGAAAAAAGATTTTGAATATTGTTTATGTGAACTAACAGATACTAAAATTATAATTGCATGTTCATATATGTCCTCATCTGGCAATTCTGAATTGTTCTCTGAAAAATTGAAATATCTTCTGAACCATCTAAATGGTCAGTCAAAATACATAATTGTGCTTGGGGATTTCAATGTTAATTTCAAGGACAATTTTAAAGGGCAGAAACTGGTTAATCTACTAAAAAATACATTATGGACATATGTGTAGAAGATACCACCAGATATGGTAGCAAAATCGAAAGTACTACTACCCAAATATTCGTTGACAAATCAAAATGTAGCTTTAAATCTGAGGCATTGGATACAGGTTTCTCTGATCATCAAGAATTTAAACTGACTTTAGAAAAATCTCATGAGAAAAGTGACAACAGGAGATATATTGATAGAAGATTAATTAATGATGACAAATTTAGGGTCTTTAATCTCATGTTAAAAAATGTAAACTGGAACATGAAAACCATTATTTCTGTAGATATAAAATTCAACAAGTTCTTGTCAAATTATAAATACAGCTATGATATTTCATTCCCTCTGAAGAGAATGAAAATAAACAAAACATCAAATTCATGGATAACAAGTGAAACCAAAGAGTCACCAGAAAGTCTTAGAATGCTATATGAGTGAGTAAAGCAAAATACTACCTTGAAACCATATGTAAAGTGTTAAAGGAAAAAGCATGGGGGAAGCAATAGTTGCCATATAAAAAAAGCACAATGATTCATATATTAGAAAGAATAACAACAAAATGAAATCTATGTGGAAAGATATTAACAATCATACAGGCAAACATGAAAATGCAAGTAA
The DNA here is from genome assembly GCF_023864345.2 of Schistocerca serialis cubense. Taxonomy (NCBI): domain Eukaryota; kingdom Metazoa; phylum Arthropoda; class Insecta; order Orthoptera; family Acrididae; genus Schistocerca; species Schistocerca serialis. The sequence goes on along the minus strand of NC_064639.1, from coordinate 723,431,451 downwards.
TAAAATTACCATAAAGCACAGAAATTAAATTGTTGATGATCTACTTCTAATAGCCAGTATATTTAACGATCATTACATTAATGTAGCCCAAAACTATAATCCAAAGACAAAGGTAATAAGTCCAGTAAATGAAAGGACAATGTAATACCCAAAGAGGTACAAACAGCTAGCAGCAAACTAAAGAGTAGAATGACCTGCAGATCTGATGGTATCCCTGACGATATAATTAAACATAGTACCAATAACATTGTCTCTCAACTTGTGGACATAACCAATGACTCCTTTGAAACTGGTGTGCTTCCAAGTAAACTTAAGCAGTCAACAGTAATACCACTTTATAAAAGTGGTGACAAGTTTGACATTAAAAATTTCAGACCACTATCATTATTATCTGTATTTTCAAAAATAATTGAAAGAATAATGTATGATAGATTGCTAGACTTCCTATACAAAAATAAAATTCTTATAAATGCGTGGAATGGTTTCAGAAAAGGCAAATCTATACAGACAGCTCTCTTCAGTTTTCTAAAACTTTGTTGCAAAGCTACTGAGGACACGGAATTGATCTATGGGTTGTTTTTGGAACTTTCCAAAGCATTTTATCTAATAAATCTTATTCAACTACTATCAAAACAATATAATTATGGTGTCTGTGGTGTTTCCTACAAGTGGTTCAAGTCATATTTAACTGGTACGAAACAAAGAGTGCAAATGTGTACCATTCTGAACATAGAAAAGTTCACTATGGGGCGCTCCAGGGCTCAGTATTGGGACCATTGTTATTCTTGATTTTTATTAATGACCTACCACAACAGTTTTCAACAGCTGATACTATACCATTTGCTGATGATACCAGCTTCATTATAAAATGGAAGAATGATTATGAGACGCAGGAAAAAACTGACAAAACAGCAGAAGTGGCAGAAAAATGGTTTAAAGATAACTGTCTAGTTGTCAATGACAAGAAAACGGTACGGATGAATTTCAACCATATAAGGAACCAAAAAAGGACCAATGTAAAATTCACATTATCAAATAGCCAAATTCAGCAAAAGCGGTAGGTCTACTTCATAGCTCTCTAAAAAAATTCATAATTATCAAACCATTCCCAGATAAAACTGAACTTCTTTTATCAATGTATGTACCTACTTATGCACCTAACTTTTGTGCCATATGTTACTATGCCTATTTAACAAAAGTATTGGTATTTAATAGTTTTAGTAAAATCAACCAAGTGTTTCACTAGATTTTATTTTATCTGATTGTATGTATATAATTTTAAAATCTAATTAAGCAGAATAATGTTTTTGTCATGAAGTGTGTTGATACAAATGATAAGATTTTGTACATGATGTAAATATTTAATATTTTATACTCTTTTGTACTTTAACAAGTCCAATATCATGAATGTGATAATATGGGTGCTAAATAAATAAATTAATTAATTAATTAATTAACCCTATCAAAGGAGTAACATTGTACTATATACACAATTCCCCATATAATAGTTTTATAAGTGGCTTTTCCATTAGCAGGACTACATGTACTGTTGAAGTATATTGTTATAAGTGCTGAATCTAGCTCAAACATGGAGAAATAATAGTTGTAGGTTTCAGAATTGTTGGACTTGAACCCCAAATCATCCCTTTCCATGTACACATGGTTGCAGTTGAAGCTGGGTCATGGCTATCAGTGGCAGTAGTCATTGCAAAACACTGTGCAGTTGTCTGCGCAGCGTTTCTGGGTGTCGTTTGGTGACAGCCCTGTTTCAGCATTGCTGCTTTGGGTAACTGATTAAATTTGCTGAAAATCCTTCTGATGGCTTCCCATACATTCATAAAACAAATACAGTGTTTGATACAGACCAAGAATGCTTGCCATGACTTTTTCTTGTTCTACTGACTGTGTGTTGAGCTTTGGCACTTACTGTTCAAAAGGTTGCAAGGGTTTCTACTGTTGGACAGAACTTAAACTATCGCAAAGACACACATCTGACCTGGAGTGATGAGTGGCACTCATCGGTCCACCAAAGTACAGGATGATTTCCAAGATGACTTGGGGACTTTGGGAGGTGCCATGGTGGACCATATGTGTGACATGGCCTAACTCTTACTGAATACTGCTTCAGTCTTCAAAAACAATCAGCTCACCCTGTTTGTCCAGCTGATCATCCATTTTTGTGGCTTCCTTTCAAGGACTACTTCATCGGGTATATCAATTCAGAGTGGGAAGTGGTCACTGGACTGAAGGTCATCAGTAACTTCCCACTGAACAGTGACTGAGGACTGAGGATGACACAGCAACAGTGATAAAATGAATGAGAGTGCCCATGTCAAGGATGTGCAGCTGCTCAGATATCATGAGGCTCCCTAAAACTCAACCCCTTTAGCAAGTAAAGTGTGAACCCCACAATGCCTTATTGGCACTGAAGTCTCCCAGTAGGAGAAAAGGTCAGGGAAGTTGTTGGAAGCTTCAGAATCCATTGTCTCCTCAGGTGGTAAATAATGGGAGCATACAGCAATTCTTCAACCCATGTGAACTTCAGTGGTAACTGCTTGCAGGTCAGTAACCACAGATAGAGCAGAGGAATGATGTGTGTCACTGACAAACACAGCTATCCCTCCAGCTCTAGATCACAAGAGTCAGTAAGTTTAAAATGTGTTTCTTATAAACACAAGTGCAGTGGATGTTCCCCTTCACTAGGAGTTTCAGTTCCTCTGTATGTATCCTGAACCGACTAATATGGTAACCTTTTATCAGTAGGTTTTTGTTTTACTCTGTCTCTCACTGAGTGGGGATCCTGAAACATTTGGAGGCTTAGTCTAAGGGCTAGATGGTGGTCCCAGACAGACTTCATATTCCATTGTCTCTGAAGTTGAATCATTGGAATCATCAGAGAGAATGACATCTATATAGTCTACCAATGTATTAACTGTCTTCTTCTATGGTCCACACTTTCCGTTGGGTTTAGTTGCCAGAGGAGACTTGAAGGAACAGATGTCACAGTGATAGGCGGCAGTAGTGCCTGTTTACTGGGGTCAGCCTTTCAAGCAAGAGTGCCTTTTATGATGTTCTGGAGGGAACTAAAGGTACAGTAACAATAGACCATTGCAACTGCACTTATAAACATTGGTACTTGTGCTACCAATGAGAACTTCTGTTTGTGTTGAGGTATCGGCTTTCTGAACAGATTTGTCTGATAACTGAAACAAACAAAGTTGAGAAAGCTTGAGGTTGTATTGCTGCACAGATCCTTTTAGCCTCACAGTACGGAACACACTTCATAGTTTTCAGCTCCTGTACCTTCTGTTCTTCAAGGTACATACTGCAGTCACTACAATAGACAACTGACGCCTTTGTGGACAGCCTTATGACATATGCCACAAGTGGCTTCTCCCTTACACACTACAGTGGCATGCCCAAAGCGCAGGGATTTAAAAAAGTGTATTGGACTGGGTACATAATGCCTCATGACTAGGTGAATGAAACCTACCTTGATAAGTTCTGGAAATGTAGCACTACTGAATGTAAGAATAAAGGAGTCCAATTTCCCTTTTCATGATGTTTTTCACATCAGTTATACCTACATCTACATCTACATCCATACTCCGCAAGCCACCTGACGGTGTGTGGCAGAGGGTACCTTGAGTACCTCTATTGGTTCTCCCTTCTATTCCAGTCTCATATTCTTCATGGAAAGAAAGATTGTCAGTATGCCTGTGTGTGGGCTCTAATCTCTCTGATTTTATCCTCATGGTCTCTTCAGAAGATATACGCAGGAGGGAGCAATATACTGCTTGACTCCTCGGTGAAGGTATGTTCTCGAAACTTCAACAAAAGCCCATACCGAGCTACAGCGCATCTCTCTTGCAGAGTCTTCCACTGGAGTTTATCTACCATCTCCGTAACACTTTCATGATTACTAAATGATCCTGTAACGAAGAACACTGCTCTCCATTGGATCTTCTCTATCTCTTCTATCAACCCTATCTGGTACAGATCCCACACCGGTGAGCAGTATTCAAGCAGTGGGCAAACAAGTGTACTGTAACCTACTTCCTTTGTTTTCAGACTGCATTTCCTTAGGATTCTTCCAATGAATCTCAGTCTGGCATCTGCTTTACCGACAATCAACTTTATACGGCCATTCCATTTTAAATCACTCCTAATACCTACTCCCAGGTAATTTATGGAATTAACTGCTTCCAGTTGCTGACCTGCTATATGGTAGCTAAATGATAAAGGATCTTCCTTTCTATGTATTTGCAGCACATTACACTTGTCTACATTGAGATTCAATTGCCATTCCCTGCACCATGTGTCAGTTTGTTGCAGATCCTCCTGCATTTCAGTACAATTTTCTATTGTTACAACCTCATAATATACTACAGCATCATCTGCAAAAAGCCTCAGTGAACTTCCGATGTTATCCACAAGGTCATTTATATTTGTTGTGAATAGCAACAGTCCTACAACACTCCCCTGTGGCACACTTGAAATCACTCTTACTTCAGAAGAGTTCTCTCCATTGAGAATGACATGCTGCATTCTGTTATCTAGGAATTCTTCAATCCAATCACACAATTCATCTGATAGTCCATATGCTCTTACTGTGTTCATTTAATGTCTGTGGAGAACTGTACCAAACGCCTTGCAGAAACATGGCACCCACCTGGGAACCCATGTCTATGGCCATCTGAGTCTCGTGGACGAATAGCACGAGCTGGGTTTCACAAGATCGTCTTTTTTGAAACCCATGCTGATTCCTACAGAGTAGATTTCTAGTATCCAGAAAAGTCATTATACTCTAACATTATACGTGTTCCAAAATTCTACAACTGATCGAAATTAGAGATATGGGTCTATAGTTCTGCACATCTGTTGGACATTCCTTCTTGAAAATGGGGACGACCTGTGCCCTTTTCCAATCTTTTGGAACGCTATACTCTTCTAGAGGCCTACGGTACACCACTGCAAGAACGGAGTCAAGTTCCTTCGCGTACTCTTTGTAAAACTGAACTGGTATCCCATCAGGTCCAGGGGCCTTTCCTCTTTTGAGCAATTTTAATTGTTTTTCTATCCCTCTGTCATCTATTTCGATATCTACCATTTTATCATCTGTGCGACAATCTAGAGAAGGAACTGAAATGCACTCTTCCTCTGTGAAACAGCTTTGGAAAAAGATATTTAGTATCTCGACCTTTAGTTTGTCATCCTCTGTTTCAGTACCATTTTGGTCACAGAGTGTCTGGACATTTTGTTTTGATCCACCTACCGTTTTGACATAAGACCAAAATTTATTAGGATTTTCTGCCAAGTCAGTACATAGAACTTTACTTTCGAATTCGCTGAATGCCTCTCACATAGCTCTCCTCACACTACATTTCGCTTTGTGTAATTTTTGTTTGTCTGCAAGGCTTTGGCTATGTTTATGTTTGCTTCCATAGCAGTTTTCTAACTCGGTTGTTGTACCACGGTGGCTCTTTTCCATCTCTTACGATCTTGCTTGGCACATTCTCATCTAATGCACATTGTAGGATGGTTTTGAACTTTGTCCACTGATCCGCAACACTATCTGTACTCGAGATAAAACTTTTGCGTTGAGCCGTCAAGCAGGTCTGTTTGTCACCAGAAGGTCTAATATGTTATCACCATGAGTCAGTTCTCTGTATAACTGCTCAAGGTAGTTTTCAGATAATGCACTTAAAAAAAACACACACACACACACACACACACACACACACACACACACACACACACACACACTTGAGCCCACTCACCCTTTAGTTTTTCCTTGGGAATATTGATAATATCCCTGCATGACACAACACATTTGCTATAGTCCAAGGTGTTGTACTGTTCTGTTTGTGTGGTGATACCAAGAATAGCAGCAACATAAATCATGACAATGCATGTCTCAGTTTTGGCACCATTGTTGTTATGACTCTACTTTGCATAAACTGTACCTAGCTCAAGTGGAAAACAGCAATCTTAGAAAACGTCATTCAAGTTATTAAGCAGCCAATGAACCATGTGGTTTACATTGAATTAAAGTAGGGGGAGCAGGGAATATTGTGTTTTTTATGGCAACTCATGAAACACATGTTAAGATTCTCTTGTCCAAAAATGTAAATTGGTCACAAACCAGTGACTGGATTTTTCAAATCGGGTAGGAGTATTGCACCATGACTTTGGGTGGGGGGGGGGGGGGGGGGGGGAGGGGGGTGAACTGTTCCTATGCCAATCAGCAGAATGGCTTGTAGAGAGACAAGTGTTCATTAATCTGATGACCTGTTGCTATGTGAAAAAAGCACATATTCAGGAAGCAAGCACACTCATTCAGGACACTGACAAAGAGGAAGACACCAACCAGTGTCTCTGAAATCCCAAGCTGAAACATCTTACAGATACTGCAGGGCTTCCAAAGAAGCTGAGTACAAGGAAAACTGGAGCATATGAAGTCACTATTGCCCTACAGTAGCACCCGTCTTTTACAGCCTGCTATGGTTACTGGGGCAGTCAACCTGGCACCATCGCACAGTCGAGTTACTCACTGGATGACTACTTTCTGCTGACGGCCACCTTGTTGGTTGGCCATGGGTTTGAGCCTGGGCCACCTAGCTGTCCAGCTGTGCTGTCCTTACCCACTGGCCAATGTGGGCCTACACTGTTGCTGTGCAGCACCCAGAACAAGCTCACGGCACACTCTTCAGCCATGCCAGAAGATTTGGGTTTGCATTGTCTGATCCGAAGTGTTGCATGCTGTTGCAACGGGAGCATCCAGATAGCCTGGGGTGTTTCCTTCCACTCATCACCAACAATGCCGAATCTGTGGTTGCACTGACGCAAGCACATGCAGCCCCCAGGACACACCACCTTCCTAATGGGTTACCACTGTCGCTGACAAACTCCAGCGACTGAGGCTGACTGTGTTACCAAGAGCACCAGCCTCCTCTCAAGCTACAAATCCATCTTTGTAATTGTCATAAACAAAGAAGTGTACTAATGAGGGATGTTTTACTGACCACCACCACTGCACCCATGTCCCATCAGAGGAAAACCACTCCATCCTGACTTGCCAACAGCCCCATTCACCCATCATCCTTTCGGGTCACATCCTGACCTCAATATAATCTTAGCAATAGCAAATTACATACTATCAGAAATTAAGATCATATGTTAATTAAATTAATGAAAACTGACAATTTCCAGGAAAGTGGCTGAAAGTCATTGCAAACAAAATAACTGAAATAAACTTATATGAAAAAAGTTGCTTTCCAGTAGAACATTTGAGAACTTGTCATTCTTTAGGAGTTGCCTTGCCTTTGTTTCATTAAGTTAAAATTTTGAATAGACAATTCCTTCATTGACTGGAACAAATGAAGGAGGTGAAAGCTTAAGCTTTAGAAAGTCTAATTTCAGATTGCTAATGTTAAATTTCCATAGATTGTAATACAATGAGATGTCTTAATTAAAGGCAATTAATGTAAACTAAAGCTAGTTCATTTATTCATACATTCAGTCACCAAAGTACAAAGATCTCATCAAAGAGGACAACCTTCAGGCATGTGGTGTGAGTCAGAGTAGACACTAACAAAAAACTTGCAATAAATAGAAACAGCTATTGTCAATTAAATAAATTCATGCTTAACAACTTCCATCTCTCAACAATGCGATGCATCATCTCGAGCAATTACATACTAAAATTCAGCTCCCCTTTTTTTTTTTTTTTTTTTTTTTTTTTTTTTTTTTTTTTTTTTTTTTTTTTTTTTTTGTCTCTTAGCATCTCAAACTCGCCACATACATAACCAAATAAAATTTCATATTTTTTTGATGATGACATTGATTTTTAATAGATGAAAGACAATCTCCAAAGTATTAAAACAATACCACAAACTTGTCAGGATATATCCCCCTCAAAAATTAAAAGGAAAATGGTTGCTAAGAATTAGCAGGAGATACTTATGAACGCTCAGAGGGATGACCTTTTTTTTGTCCTTTTCTTATGAGGAGCTCTGAAAGTCAATGTGAAGAAAATCAAGCAAGCGTGTACACTAACTTGACTCTCGACTATCTAAATGATGTGCAATGCAAATTACCCTTGGTGTTCCCCAGTCCCCTGTATCTCGGAGATGTACTGGGAACCAAGGCAACCTTACTGCATTCCAAGACCCTTAGCTAATAGTATATAAGGTGTTAGGAAGTGTTAGGTGTCCCAATACCTGATAATAAGCCCCAATCTGCTTAGGCATTCAGCTGTACAAAACAAGGTTTTTTTTCCCTGGCCATACCTTCACCAGGAAAGTGGAAGGTAAAGGGGGAGGATCCTTCCTTTTTGCCCTGCACTACTTTTTTAGTGATTTTCCTAGAAGTTTCCTGCACTACCATAAGCTTCATGTTCTGCATCAACAGAAATTTTCCAAAACCTGTCCTCTGCTGTCCCTCCTACCCACACCACCCCTCTGCCATGTTCTAGCCTGCTCTCCCCTCTCCCTTTCCGACAAGCAAAGACTTCTTAGAAAAGACCCCACAGTGAGATGGACCCTCCTGTAATGAGAACAAGATGGGTGCTACAGATTCTGGAGTCCGAGTGACCTCTCTGCCCTTCTTTCCCACTCTATCCCTCTCTCCTCCCCAAAGAAGGAACTAATAGTGTCAAAAGTTAGGATAATGTCATCATTTTACTTTTTTGTGTGTCTAGCAACAGTACTAAACATTCTACCTTCTGAAAATAAATGCTGAGCAGTAATTCTGACACATATTTATCACTTTTTCTTAATATAATTCTATCTTTACGGAAGTCACAGTGGATTGTTATTGCCAAATTGCGAGTTTTGTGCTGTAGTGACATTTATTACTGGACTGCAATCTTTTCTTCCTTCAAATTTATACTAGAGGAGGTGTTTATTTTTTACTGAAGATAGAATTTGATGTAAATACATGAAACACCAAGTACATTGCAGTGCATCTGTGTTATCATATTCCATCCAAATGTTCTAAAGTTGACAGGATAGCTCAGACAAGGTAATAAAAACCTAGTGAAATATTTCACAGTCTAGTACGTTATGTGTGAGACTTGACTGAGATTTTCATATCTTCTGGTGAATGGACTGTTTTGTTCAATAGTTTGGTCAGCAATCAACCATTATGCACATACTGTAGCAAGAGGCTGCTTATTCTACTACTGACTACTTGAAAGGTGTTGTAACAAATTGCTGACTAACAGAAACTATTCTGGTTTACAAATTTTGACTGAAGCATTTCTGGATTTCTCTTATTTTGCTACTTGTATACTACTTCACTCTTCTGGAAACCATATACTCACCATGTAAATATTCTGTATGAAAGACTAATGTTGTTCAGTATGCGTAGATATCAGGATAGAATCATAAATCAAAAATGTTTACACAACATTCACCCAAGTGCAGAATATATTTACATTTCATTTACAAAATATAAACCTTGTGATCTGCAAATGATTCCATATTTTCAGTTTTGATAAGACATAAATATTCCTGATCCTTAAGATATTTAATTTGAGAGACCTTATCATGTAATCTTTCTGCATACAAAATAAAATGGAATACAGGAGAATGTATCTTTAATTATAAAATTTCTGAACTCAGAAAAAAATTCAGTTTAGTGTCCAAAGTGAAACAAATGAGGAGAGCTAACTGTAAATGAAATGACTTACTGTTGGTAGCAGACAAGGAGTTCTTCAGCTTTTTCCATGTTTCCGTCTATAAAATTGACAACAAGAAAACCAGGGCATGATGCAGGAACTATGAACTGCCCAGTAGGAGACAGCATCAATGGGCCTGCTTCCCTGGGTGATAAATAGGAACAACTATTACACCATCATAATCATCATCCCTACGATCAATCTGTTTATAATAAAAACTGAAATGCACACAAAAACACAATTCACACACATGAAGAAGTTAGTTTCATACACTAATTTTGGAAAATTCACGTGACTAAAATGCTCAAAAGCTTGTACAGAAATTATTCAAACAGGTAAAAGTGTTTACTTTTAACATATAACAGTATCATTATATACACAGGGCCACGAAAGTGATAAATGATAACAAAGAACTAGTGCAGTATCAGAGGGGTAATGCAGGTGGATGTCGTCGCCCCACATTTTTTCTGATGACTAAACTGTGCCCTTACTATTTTGTATGGAGAGCAACCAGTGAAGTCAACTAAGCATTGGTAAATGACCCACGCAAACAATGTAATAAAAGAAGTACAATGAACATGAGGCACGTGGCTGTCTGGCATACACTGTGCTAATATACATATAACCCCTTTAACCATCCTACTGGTAATATTCTGTACCACTGGGGTCAAATAGACCTCTAGTAATTTACACCAGGTATATTCATAATACTTTAAAGAACTAACATCAAAATGTAAAATACAATTTTGAGGGTAACATTAAGGATTCTATTTACACACATACTTTATTCAAGAAACAAAAATAAATTTAAATTGTGGTCATATTGGCCCCTAGTCATACTCATCATTAAAGACATAAAATAAATTATAATGTGTTGTAAATATGAAACTGAAAAAAGTGTAACTGGATACAACTGATTCAGAAAGAGAAAGCCATGTATTTAGAAAAAAAAAATAGCTTTGAAAACAAGGGATATATGATTTTATACTGTGCGTATAGGTTCATATTGACCACAGTGGTACTAGGAAGGTGTTACAACAGCTGATCCGAGAAACCCTAACAATGAGCACAAAAATAAGTAGGAAATAATATTTTCGCTGCTGCAAGTTTTTTGTATAACAGCTGTTAAATATAACAGTCATCATTCTATTTTCGCAAATGTTACATTCAAGGAACTAACAAACAATTTAAACTGGGGTCATACTGACCTTCATGGTACTCAATGCAAAAACCATGAATAAACTTTAATTTGTTGTAAATATAAAAATGAATGAAACATCCTGGATACAAGTGACTCATAGGGACAGTCATATATTTTGAAAACAATACTTTGGAAAACAAGGGAGATAAATATATTGTCAGTGTGCTTATGGAGTCATATTCACCCCCATGATAAGGAGGATTAAACAAGCATAGTTTGAAACTTTCTGGCAGATTAAAACTGTGTGCACGACCGAGACTCGAACTCAGGACCTTTGCCTTTCGCGGGCAAGTGCTCTACCATCTGAGCTACCGAAGCACGACTCATGCCCGGTACTCACAGCTTTACTTCTGCCAGTATCTTGTCTCCTACCTTCCAAACTTTGCAGAAGCTCTCCTGCGAACCTTGCAGAAATAGCACTCCTGAAAGGAAGGATTCGCAGGAGAGCTTCTGTACAGTTTGGAAGGTAGGAGATGAGATACTGGCAGAAGTAAAACTGTGAGTACCGGGCGTGAGTCATGCTTCAGTAGCTCAGATGGTAGAGCACTTGCCCGTGAAAGGCAAAGGTCCCGAGTTCGAGTCTCGGTCGGGCACACAGTTTTAATCTGCCAGGAAGTTTCATATTAGCGCACACTCTGCTGCAGAGTGAAAATCTCATTCTGGAAGCATAGTTTGGTTTCTGAAGTGGCAGAAGTACAATACTGGCCATCACTGAGTTCACAATAGTGGTACCTGAAGCTCTTGACAGGTATATTCTTAGACGTGTGCATGGCTTTTGACACTGTTGGCCATAAAATACTGTGAAACAAGCTAGAAGCACTAGATGCAAGAGAAATACTGAAAGAGTGCTTCCAGCCTTACTCGGAAAGCAGTGTGCAAAAAGTAGAAACAGTCCATATGTCTATTGATGATAAGGTTTTAAATAGTTGTCAGACAAGAAACACAAACATAGGTATTTTTCAGGAAAGTATATAGAGTCTGCTCCTATTCTTAATAGATATGAATGACTTACTACATAGTGCAAGGCTTGGAGAAAAAGTTCTCTTTGGTAGTGACAACAACATCATAGTCACTGATATAACACCAGGGCTCCTATTAGGGAAAGCAAAAGAAACCCTCTAGAATGTTTACTGTTGGGCATTAAATAATAGACTGAATGTTTAAAAAAATGAACAATATGTACTTCAATACAAAGAGGGAAAACAACTCTGTCACATTAGGAATAGGTGAAAAAACTATAGACTGTCTGACAAGCACAAAGTTTTTAGGTATGAATACTCTTAATCAATCAACATGGGATGAGCACAGAAGATAATGGCAAAAATAATGTCATCAGCATGTTATGCAATCAGCATTTTATCACCCATTTGTAAAAGCCAGTATCTCTTGGTGACATACAGTGTGTCCAGTGAAGGGGATCCTGACTTCAAGATTAGATATCTTAAAAACTAAGACTGATAGATGAGTGCAAAATGAGGCGTGTTTATTGCGAAATTCATACAGAAGTTTCCAAGTAGTTTGAAAAGCTGCTAACAGGTGGTACTGTATGCTGTGCACCTCATACAGTACCAGAACCCATAATTAAACTCATCCCCTGCAAACAGTCATTGCAATCATATCACACGCTTTTCGAAATGTCGTCCACTCGCATTAAGAGGTGATGCATATGAACAACGAAATTTACCACCACATACTGTATTGTCTGTGCATAAATAGATCCACAAGCCACACAGATTGCCAACTGAAGCATGTTCAGCAAGGTGAGATGGTTCCAATAAACTGTGTCTTTCAATGTACCCCACAAAAAGTAGCCACAAGGAGTCGGATTGGGGGAAAATGGGGACAAATCCATCCCTGCACCACTAAATTTGTAGTAATCCATTACAACAACTTTATTCCCAAAGTATTTATCATGAAAACAAAACACCTGTTTGGTTCGTTGTGGTCTGGCCCATCTTGCATGAACCACTTGTTGCAAGGTCGATCCTCTAAGGTTATTTGTGTGAGACAAACTGTCCAAAAGTGCAACATAATGTTCACTGGTGATCATATATCACATGGAAAAATGGCCAATAATGTATCTTCTGCATACTGCAGCCAAAACAGTACCTTTGAGAGATTACAGTGGTTTTGCTACAAACAAATGTGGATTTTCAGAACCCCAAATTCACCAGTTTTGTTTATCCATAACTTCATTCAAGTGGAAGTGTGCTCCATCTGTGAACCAGACACAGACAACATCAAATCCTTCATTACCAATTGTTTTGGGAATCTGGTTTGCCAAGTCACCCCACTGTCCCACAGCTCATACAGGTATGGCCTTATGGCTTTGGATTTTGAATGAAAACATGGTAGTCTCTGTCTCAGTATTTTCTGCACTCTGGAATGCTTCAAAGCAGTTGGTGCTGCAATTCTTCAGATAGATTTCCTTGGATTTTGCTGAATAATTCCAGAAACCATGTCGACATTTTCATGAGTAACTACAGTTTACCTGGGTCCTGCTAAATCATCAGCCATGCTATCTGTCCATTGGAATTTGACAATGAGTTTGCGAAAGGTTGTCACATTGGGTCTTTCTGTAACACTAAATCATGTTTGAAAACTTTGCCTTGTTACTATAGGACTGTGTTCTAACGTGTGGTATTCCAATATCAAAAACACATTTTGTTCAATAGAATACACGATTTCAAGCTCTTTCTTCGGAATGCTAGCCTCCTTTCATGTTTTGACAGTGGAACTGATCGTTCTGAGCTGCACCCCACTATTTATAGGAACTGTGCATTTTGATTACAGTGCCATCTTTTAACAGGGTTTCAAACTATTTCGAAACTTCTGTATCAAATTTTACAGCTTTCACAATATACATGTTGTTCTTGCATTCATCTCTCAATCTTAGTTTTCAAGATATTTAATTCTGAAATCAGAGACTCCTCTGTTGAACACCCTGTACTATTCTTACTATTCTTGGTTTCTTTTCTGGGGATTAAAGGCATGAAACATGGACACACATTTTTTAACTTCAGAAAGAGATCATCAGAATAATAACTAGAAGCATTAATTGGGCTTACTGTAAGTCACTGGACATCCTTACTGCACCAAGTACACACATCTACCAATCTATGGTGCATATCAGAGGTAACATTGCTGAGTATTTCACTAACAGTTCTATACATAACAATAAAAAAGGTAATATGGGCTTACCCTCACCAAGGAGAAACAAACAAAAAGTTCAAAACAGCATTTTCTATTTCGTAATTAAATTGTATCATAAATTTCCCATGGAAATGAAAGAAATTACTAAAATTCATCTTTTCAGAAAGGCAGCTAAAAATTTCCTAATAACTAACCCATATGCTGCAGGAAAAGATTACCTGGAGTACTCAGAGTTGGGGGTAATAATGACAGGGGTTAACTACAACACACTGTTGCATTCCCACATATGATAACAGTTTTTGCAAGAAAGTCATGTTTCAGGATCTACAGTGCATCATAATAATGCCTTGGTGACAGTTTCTTCAAGTGAGAGAGGAAGACAGGGAGTACAGTAAACATGGAGCATACTTGTATTGGTTGTCCAAACAGGTTGTAGTCATCACAAGGGGCACAGCAACAGTTTCATGGTCCAGAAATTATCAATGGGTGTCCTTCATGTGTGTGGCAATAAAGAGCAGAACTATATTTTTATGTTATTAGTCATCATAAGCTATTTGTGTGTAAAACAAAGAAAACTGTATAATAGCCCCAACCAAATGAGGTAGTGAAGCTCTTAGGGTTCAAAATGGTTCAAATGGCTCTAAGCACTATGGGACTTAACATCTGAGGTCATCAGTCAGGCAGGATTCGAACCTGCGACCGTAGCAGTCGTGTGGTTCCAGACTGAAGTGCCTAGAACCGCTCGACCAGAGCGGCCGGCGCTCTTAGAGTACTGACCTAATATCTGGATCGGGTTCACTCTGTCCAGCCATCCAGATTTGGGTTTCCATGGTTTTCCTACATCACTTTGAGTTTATTCAATGGAGCCAGCGGATAACACAACTGCAACCATTCTACACTATTTATGACCGAGTGTCCATGGCTTTCTGGTACTAGTATGCATATTACTTATCAATAATCACGTAATATGCTCTGCTGTAAAATTCTATATTACTCCCACGAAAAATCATCAGAAATGGCTGTAGATTCATAACTACATAACGGGCTTCCTGATATAAACTCTTCTGACTAGGTATTCTGTTATTGCTATGAATACAAAATGAATGGCTAAAATAGTTTCATTAGACAGTTGGTTCAACTGGTGAAAGTAGCCAGCAATGCACATGGGGTGCAAGCACAGTTCCCTAGTTGCAAAATTGTACCCAGAAACAATCCCAGTCTCTGGTTTGAAGCCAAGATATAGTTCTAAGCCAGATGCTCAAAATGATTTCCCTCAAGACATATTCTGCAATCAGCACTCAAATACTTTAGTGTGTGAGTGTTTTTTAGCTATGTCATTCATAATTGTCTGCCCCCGGTAGCTGAGTGGTCAGCGAGACAGAATGTCAATCCTAAGGGCCCGGGTTCGATTCCCAGCTGGGTCGGAGATTTTCCCAGGGACTGGGTGTTGTGTTGTTCTACTCATCATCATCTCATCCCCATCGACGCACAAATCGCCAAAGTGGCATCAACTCGAAAGACTTGCACCCAGCGAACGGTCTACCCAATGGGAGACCCTAGTCACACGACATTTTTTATTCATAATTTAAAATTTTTACTTATGACACAACATGCACTAGGAAGTCATTAGAAGTGCAAAAACCACACTAAAACTATTGAAATAAATGTCACCTTAAAGCAGCTATTACTGTGTCCTTCAGCATATCAAACACTATGTTACAAGGGGCCTTTAAAAAGTAGGTTGCAGATTATTATGGCAGGCTATGTAACTTTTAGTGAATACTGCAGTATGCTTCAAAGTGACACACATACATAACACTATTTTTGAACATGGTTGCCAAGTCTATGCAAGCAATTGAATGTTCTACCCCAACAACAGAAATTTGCTCCTTGGCCAAGGCGCTATTCAAGAATTGCTGTGTGAATATTCTCGAAATAAGTGTCCAAGGAATAGAAAAGCAACTGGAATCACTCAACAGAGGAAAGTCCACTGGACCTGATGGGATACCAATTCGATTCTACACAGAGTACGCAAAAGAACTTGCCCCCCTTCTAACAGCCGTGTACCGCAAGTCTCTAGAGGAACGGAAGGTTCCAAATGATTGGAAAAGAGCACAGGTAGTCCCAGTCTTCAAGAAGGGTCGTCGAGCAGATGCGCAAAACTATAGACCTATATCTCTGACGTCGATCTGTTGTAGAATTTTAGAACATGTTTTTTGCTCGCGTATCATGTCGTTTTTGGAAACCCAGAATCTGCTCTGTAGGAATCAACATGGATTCCAGAAACAGCGATCGTGTGAGACCCAACTCGCTTTATTAGTTCATGAGACCCAGAAAATATTAGATACAGGCTCCCAGGTAGATGCTATTTTCCTTGACTTCCGGAAGGCATTTGATACAGTTCCACACTGTCGCCTGATAAACAAAGTAAGAGCCTACGGAATATCAGACCAGCTGTGTGGCTGAATTGAAGAGTTTTTAGCAAACAGAACACAGCATGTTGCTATCAATGGAGAGACGTCTACAGACGTTAAGGTAACCTCTGGCGTGCCACAGGGGAGTGTTATGGGACCATTGCTTTTCACAATATATATAAATGACCTAGTAGATAGTGTCGGAAGTTCCATGCAGCTTTTCGCGGATGATGCTGTAGTATACAGAGAAGTTGCAGCATTAGAAAATTGTAGCGAAATGCAGAAAGATCTGCAGCGAATAGGGAGTGGCAACTGACCCTTAACATAGATAAATGTAATGTATTGCGAATACATAGAAAGAAGGATCTTTTACTGTATGATTATTTGATAGCGGAACAAACACTGGTAGCAGTTACTTCTGTAAAATATCTCGGAGTATGCGTGCGGAACGATTTGAAGTGGAATGATCACATAAAATTAATTGTTGGTAAGGCGGGTACCAGGTTGAGATTCATTGGGAGAGTCCTTAGAAAATGTAGTCCATCAACAAAGGAGGTGGCTTACAAAACACTCGTTCCACCTATACTTGAGTATTGCTCATCAGTGTGGGATCCGTACCAGATCGGGTTGACGGAGGAGATAGAGAAGATCCAAAGAAGAGCGGCGCGTTTTGTCACAGGGTTATTTGGTAACCGTGATAGCGTTACGGAGATGTTTAGCAAACTTAAGTGGCAGACTCTGCAAGAGAGGCGCTCTGCATCGCGGTGTAGCTTGCTCGCCAGGTTTTGAGAGGGTGCGTTTCTGGATGAGGTATCGAATATATTGCTTCCCCCTATTTATACCTCCCGAGGAGATCACGAATGTAAAATTAGAGAGATTCGAGCGCGCACGGAGGCTTTCAGACAGTCGTTCTTCCCGTGAACCATACGCGACTGGAACAGAAAAGGGAGGTAATGACAGTGGCATATAAAGTGCCGTCCGCCACACACCGTTGGGTGGCTTGCAGAGTATAAATGTACATGTAGATGTAGATTGTTGAAAAATCCCCTCCCCCATCTCCCCACCCCAACGTTCTTTCAGCTTGCTGTAAAAGATCTGGATGGCATGATGGCTCAGTATTACCCATGTCTGTGTAGTCTCGGTCAAACTGTTGGCACTCTTTCACTACAATTGGATGAGACACTGCATTTGATGCATATACTTTCAGATTTTCATGGTGAATCTGAGCACAGTTAAGACACTTTGCCCACAAGAACTGTACTGTTCCATGTACTTCAACTTTGGAGTTTGTTTCCTGTTCCTAGACAATTTCAATCACACAGTGTGAAGCACCTGTTAGCCTCATCATAGCAGAACTGTGACTGCAGGAAACCTAGATCATGTACCCTCTTTTGACAATGCACCATGCTCTTGTGCAATGGTCTTCATGTTGAATGATGTGTAACTTACTTTCTGAAGTCCCTACATAGTTCACTAATTACTGTAGTGAGAAACATGCTACTGAGAAGAGATTAATCCCATTCAATAGCATACTTCAAAGAAGAAATCAATCCCCACACAATAGTGATAAGTGATAAGATTTGTGTGCATCTGCATTCAGTTCTGATTATTGGGCATCACAACACTGGTGAATTTCACAAGGCAGGCAACACAAGAGTCAGAATAGTTCGAAACACATTATGCATGTCATGAGTAGATGGTTTGAAATTAAAATTGGCATCAATGATTGAGTTATATTCAGCTGCTAGAATTAATGTAGAAATACACACATAAAAAAAAAAATTGGATTACCTTGGTCCCGAGAGTTCTAGAACATGTACAGAAAATGCGAATAGAGATCGACATAAACATCCTTTCTGCCCTTTTTATTGCTCATGAAAACCACACATTGAGTGTTGTACCACCATACATAGGTGGTGGTCCAGATTGCTGTACACATAGGTACCTCTAATACCCAGTAGCACACTCTCTTGCATTGATGCATGCCTGTATTCGTCATGGCATACCACCCACAAGTTCATCAAGGCACTGTTGGTCCAGATTGTCCCTCTCCTCAACGGCTATTTGATGTAGATCCCTTAGAGTGGTTGGTGGGTCACAGCATCCATAAACAGCCCTTTTAAATCCATCTCAGGCATGTTCAATAGTGTTCATGTCTGGAGAACATACTGGCCACCCTAGTCAAGCGATGTCATTATCCTGAAGGAAGTCATTCACAAGGTGTGCATTATGGGGGTGCAAATTGTCATCCATGAAGGCGAATCCCTCACCAATATACTGCTAATACGGTTACATTATTGGTCGAACGATGACATTCATGTATCAAACAGCCATTACGACGCCTTCCATGACCACCAATGGAGTACGTCAACCCCACATAATGCTACCCTAAAACAGCAGGGAACCTCCACCTTGCTGCACTCGCTGGACAGTGCCCCAGGCGTTCAGCCTGACTAGGTTGCCTCCAAACACATCTCTGACGACTGTCTGGTTGCAGACATATACGACACTCATCGGTGAAGAGAACATTATGCCAGTCCTGAGCGGTCCATTCGGCATGTTGTTGGGCCCATCTCTACCGCCCTGCATGGCGTCATGGTTGTCTGTCTGTATCTCCTCCATGTCTGACCAACATCGCTTTGGTTCACTCCAAGACGCCTGGACACTTCTCTTGTTGAGAGCCCTTCCTGGCATAAAGTACAATGTGGGCACAATCAAACCGCAGTATTGACCATCTACGCATTGTTGAACTACAGACAACACGGGCCGTGTATCTCCTTCCTGGTGGAATGACTGGAATCGATCAGCTGTCAGACCCCTTCCATCTAATAGGCACTGCTCATGCATAGTTGTTTACATCTTTGGGCAGGTTTAGTGACATCTCTGAACAGTCAAAGGGACTGTGTCTGTGTGACAATATCCACACTCAATGTCTATCTTCAGGAGTTCTGGGAACCAGGATGATGCAAAACTTTTTTTGATGTGTGTATGTTCTAATAATTATACCTTGATAATTCTCATATGAGTATTCTGATAGTCTATAGGGGTTTTCAATACACCCCACACAAAGCTTGGTGAGCCTCTAATCATTACGTTGTATTTTCTCTGTCTTAACTTACCGCTAACTGACACTTTTTGCTTTTGCTGCTTAAGTGTCAACACTGATTATATTGAAATTACAGTAATGAGATGATATTCTCATTGTTATGTGTGACTACTACAGATGGTATGACTGTTCTGCTTAAGGGTGACATAGTGTAGGAAATCATTGTCCTGCAGAGGCCGTTTTTATTTTTAAATAAACACTTTATTTCATGATTTCTCAGTATTGGCTATTTTTGCCCCTTGTGTATTTTCAAGCTACACAGATATGAAATCAGCCTGTAAAATGATAAAATGCAGCCATTGTTGCCAGGCCAGTGACAGCCCCACTAAATCCATTGTTTCACATTCAAAACATGATGGCTTGCTGAGAAGTAAAGCCTCTGAATTTTTTATGTGAAAGCTATTAAAGCTTTCTAAATAAAACAAAGGTTATTGACATTCTACATATTTATTCTTCATGTCTATATATTTGCGGCCCTCTGCTGGTAGACAGCTCCAAATTATAGTGTGTAACATGGTGGGGTATAATGTAACTATGAGAAACAGCATCCTGTAATTAGGTTTTGAATTCAAAGAGTTCATCCACACAAGGAGCACACACTCCTTCGGTATGACAATGCCAGACCCCATACAAGTTCTGCGACATCTGCAACAATCCGACACCTTGGGTAGCTATCATTGTTCATCATCCATACAGTCGTGACTTGACCCCATCTGATTTTCATCTGTTTCCATAATTTAAAGGACTTCACACTGATATAAGTGCTGTAACATCTGTAACAATCTAATGCCTCGAGTTCCCTACCACTGATCTTCGTCCCTACATTCTTGATTTGGACCCATCTGATTTTCATCTGTTTCCACAATTTACTGAACACCTTCTAGGACTTCACATTGATAGTGATGAAGCAGTGCAAGCCTAGGTGAAGTTGTGCCTTCATCAAAGATCTTACGAATTCATGAAATACTGATCAATTTACCATGCACCTGATTAAAATCTAGAGAATCAATCTGGGTAAACAAAGGCCCAGAAAGCTATGATTTAAGAGAAGAACAGATAAATCCATGGACACCCTTCTGTGGACATAAGAAGTCAGGTAAAAGAGACCTGACCTTCCAGTAACTGGGAGGGAACCTACCAAGAAAAATATGAAGCTCCAACAGTTGTGTCAGAACTGGCCACACCATGACAAAAGCAACACTACATATACATGGAGAATAACCAGTGCAGACCAACGTGGCTTCAAAACACTGGAACAAATGCTGGGGCACATTTTACGTGACTGCACAGAAAGAAAATTCATGGGTATCTGGGAAGAGATTGCCGACGCAACATCAGCAGCAATAAACTGGCTGTGTCATTCCATATCCAGCTGTGACGGAAAATGGTTATCTCAACCTCTTTTAGCTACTCTTGGTTCTCCAGCTTTCATTACGTACTTTCTCTGTCTCATATTATTTTGTCTGATTTTGTATCAGTTTAACATATGTACTTGTGACCTATGATTCTGTAAGCCATATGTTTAAAAAAAAAACTGTATGATATGCCACAACCTGCAAGAGTTGTGGTAGATACCAGTGTTGCAGAAACCGAGGTCATTCTTTACAGAGGCTAAGGGCCATAATCTTCAATGGTGGCCGAAAAGCACATTTTACGTCATGATGCCTGCAGAATACAACCAACTCTGTTCAAAATGCTACATGAGTAAAGCTGCAAGGCCACAGACTTAAGTATCACCTCTTTATGTTCACCACTCACCCAATTCGCAGTTGGTCAATATCACAACATATCTTATCTGTCTTTCACTAAACCCATTCTGGCAAAAGGTGAGTGAGATGGGCTAACTCAGCTGACAAACTTTCATGGTCTGAATTGACGTGCCCCCTATCAACCAAAATACGAGTATGTAGTATCTCTTCACGCTGAGCCAGGTGATGAGAACTATCAGCCTGAAGATACAAATCAGTGATAGTTGGCTTCATATAAGGCATGCAGGTTTCAGCATCGCTGGCTCCAGGGCACATTTCTCATAATCTTCCATAAAGAAAATTGGCAATAATAGGTGACAAAAGGCTCCCCATCCAAATCCATCTGTCTGCTCATAGTAATGGGCACTGAATAACATAAACATGGATATTCTTGCATGTCAAAACAGCTTAGTTAATTCAAGACCAAACTTAATCTGTAACCAGCTGTAACAAGTGAAACAGAGGAATGTGCATGCTGAGAGAGAGAGAGAGAGAGAGAGAGAGAGAGAGAGAGACCACATCAAAACTTACTAAAATATCAGACTCATTCAAGCACAATCTCTCTAACTGATACAAGAAATCTGCTAAGTTACTCACCATATAGCAGATATGCTGAGTCACAGATAGGCAGAACAAAAAGACTTTCACAAATAAAGCTTTCGGCCAGCAAGGCCTTCATCATTTTTGACAAAGGTCTTACTGGCTGGAAGCTTTACTTGTGACAGACTTTTTGTTGTGCCTATCTGTGACTCAGTATCTCCGCTATATGGTGAGTAGCAACTTCCCTTTTCATAATATTGCAACTGATTTTATATATAGAGATAGAGTCTTTGTTTAAATCCCACTTGGAATCCTACTCTCTCCTTGGTCAAACAACAGAGAGGCAGTGTTAATGATGCTTGTTTACCCAGTGTTAACTGACACTCACTATTGATAACTGTTGATGTTCAGCATTTTTGGTTGTGTGGTTCGGTATGGTGTGTGTGTGTGTGTGTGTGTGTGTGTGTGTGTGTGTGTGTGTTGTTTTGCTGCATATGCCTTAGTATGGTTCTTTTTTGGCATGGCCCTCATCCTTGCACAGCACTCTCTTGTT
Organism: Schistocerca serialis cubense; assembly: GCF_023864345.2. Classification (NCBI taxonomy): domain Eukaryota; kingdom Metazoa; phylum Arthropoda; class Insecta; order Orthoptera; family Acrididae; genus Schistocerca; species Schistocerca serialis. The sequence continues at coordinate 723,409,054 of NC_064639.1, read as the reverse complement.
GCATTTGTGCCTTGAAAATGATGAGATGATTACTTGTTGAAAATTGAGAGTTGTCGAAGACATAACCCAACTGCATTCCCATTACTTGTGTGGACCACAACATAGCAACTCACCTTGCAAATTTGCATTCTTCTCCAGAGCATATTGTGTGTATACATACGTACGTATGTACGTACACACACACACACACACACACACACACACACACACACACAACTTACATCATGGTACTGCAACCCAACTGTATCTTATAATCCTTGTCACATCACTCCCCAATAGATCTAGCCATGTATTGAATTTTGTAAAATTAATGTGTAGCATAAAGTTGTTATGTATAAATATAACAGACATACCTCATCCGGCCTACTTTCATTGTCATAATATGGGGTTATGACTGTGAAAGAAAAAAATAATTAAAATACATAAAAGATTAACAACTGTATTCTACAAACACAATCACTCACGTTTCTACAACTAATTCATAGTTTTCCAGTGTGTTGGGCCAGTGCCTAGGATAGCCAGTTCTTCCTCTGTAGTCACCAAGAGATGTCATAAGACGACGTAAATGGTTTTCATAGTGCTTTGCCATCACTTTTGGCTGAAATTTCCTGGGAAAATAAAAGTTAGATATAGTAAAAAATTGAAAAGACAAAATAACTTCCCAACAAACAAAAAATTATGTCCAGAACATACAAATAATTACATTTCAAACTGGCAACACAGTGAGAGTCTAATGTCTAATACACAAAACAGATTCCTTCTCTCTCTCTCTCTCTCTCTCTCTCTCTCTCTCTATCTATCTATCTATCAATCTATCAATACTATGAGGGTTGGAACTTAAATAGTGGCAACTATTTACTCACAACCGTTACAAAAGAGTTACTTGTTTTCACCTGTTACTGTCCTTCAAAGTAGTCACCAGCGTTGTGTAGAACCCGTTGCCAGTGATGTGGAAGGTGTAGTATACCGTTAGCAGAGCCTGTTCTGTTGACTGTACAAATGGAGCGGTCTACTGCCAGTTGAATCTCTGGAACAGTTCTGAAGCGAATGCCACGAAGTGGTTCCTTCATCTTCGGAATCAAATCAAAGTCACTTAAGTCCGGGAAGTATGGTGGATGGTACAGTACTTCCCAGGCCCATCAACCAAACAGAGCAGCCACAGCTAGCACTGTATGCACCTGCGCATTGTCATGCAGAATGATGGGTGGGTTGTGCAAAAAGTGTTGCACTTCTTTCGCAAAGCTGTTCACAGGTGATGCTTCAAAAATGAAAAGTAATACTGTGCACTGACGGTCTGCTGTGGAGGAACGTAATAGGTTAGGATAACACCATCACAGTCATACAGGAGACTCACCATAACTTTCACCATACTGCAGCTATGACGCACTTTTGCCTTCTGCGGTGACCCATAATGCTCTGCAAAAGAAGTGGTGACACTTTCTGCGCAACCCGCCCATCATTTTGCATGTCAATGCGTGAGTGCATACAGCGCAAGCTGTGGCTGCTTTGTTCGGTTGATGGGACTGGGAAATACTGTACCATCCACCATACTCCCCGGACTTAAGTGACTTTGATTTGATTCTGAAGATGAAGGAACCACTTCGTGGCATTCACTTCAGAACTGTTTCAGAGATTCAACAGGCAGTAGATCGCTCCATTCGCACCATCAACAGAACAGGCTCTGCTAATGGTATACTATGCATTACACATCGCTGGCAACTGGTTCTATACAACACTGGTGACTACTTTGAAGGACAGTAACAGGTGCAAACATGTAACTCTTTTGTATCGATTGTGAATAAATAGTTGCCACTACTTAAGTTCCAACCCTCGTATCTATCACACACACACACACACACACACACACACACACACACACACACACACTACTAAATAAAGTGCAACAACTGATAAATTAAAAATTACTATGATGGCAAAGTTAATGGCTAGACAGTTGTGAGACTTCTACTCAAAAAACTACTCAAAACATAATGTTAGACTCCACAACTACAGTCTGTAAAGCACAATACTGGATAGTTCTGGTATCAATACAGCATTCTGTTTGCAAACTAAGACCATAAGCAATGTTCTCTAATTTTTTAACAATGGTCTCAACTGGGCTTCCACATAGGCAGAACTTTAGAAAGTGTCTCACAGTTCATCCTCACAATGCTATGAATTAATGTCTGTTATCTCTAATCATCACATTTTTCTTCGTAACACATTAGCAGTTAAGAGGAAAGTAGTTATTGATCTCTGACACTGCAGCAGACAAAATCTAAACTAGGACACAGTGGAATTTGCTTGTTGAAGAGGAGGGAGAGAAATGAAAGGGAGAATTTTTCTAATATGGTAACGATTAGTCCAAGCCAGCAATGACAGGGTCAAGTAGTTTCTTTTTTGACACTTGGCTCTTTATTACAAACATTGCACCTTTGTGTAAAGCGCCTTCTCCTGAATGCAAGCATGGATAAGTTGAGATAGTATCAGCCTTCAGTGACTGATACATAAAAGCAATGGTGAATGGTTTATCAAAACATGATGGTCAAATGCTAACAATAAACTATGCAGATCATATAACAAAAGTGTTGTATCACAGAATCATAAGTAATGATTTGATCACAGTATTGGAGAGAGGTCAGAACAATGGAAAGAGATTTATGAAGCATACAGTGCAGTTGAAAAATTTAACTAACTTTTAAACATACTCCTATAGCACTTCGAATATTGTTTTCTCCAAAATTAAAAAATAGTAACATATAACACAATCAAGAACAATGAATGGATAACTGGTGGGTATTTTGTGCAAGGCAGAGAGATCTGAACCTTCACAAAAGCTGTGGTCAAGAGATGAATTCTATACCCATAAGTATGGTAAAATCGTCCAGTCTGTCATTAAAAAAGTGAAATACAAGGTCTGTGCTCAAAAAATAAAACTCTTTGGAACATTATTAAATAACAAAAAACAAAAATAGCAATACAAATAAAACTGAGTCTCAAGTAAATGGCTGAAATGTAAATGGGGACACAATGAAAAATAATTAGCCATAAAACTAGACTACTGCCTTCTCACAGTGACAAGAAACATTACACTCACCCATACACAACCAAATGTAGATACATCAAGTTTACTTCATCAGATCCCATATTCACTCACACCAGATATTAGTTTCAAAAATACATCTCCAAAGAAGATAGAAAATTCATTGCATCACTAAAATAGAATAGTTATACTAGCTACCAAAGTGTGACATAAAGTATCAAGACTTGATTATATATGTGCATGTTTTTACTTGAAACCAATATTTAATCAAGGTGTATTTCTGTTTGTTGGCTGTCTAATGTGGGGGAGGGGATCAAACAGCGAGGTCATAGGTCCCACTGGATTAGGGAAGGATGGGAAAGGAAGTTGGCTGTGCCCTTTCAAAGGAACTATCCCAGAATTTGCCTGAAGCAATTTAGGGAAATCAAGGAAAACCTAAATCTGGATGGTCGGACGTAGGTTTGAACTGTCATCCTCCTGAATACAAGTCCAGTTTGCTAACCACTTTGCCACCTCACTCAGTTTCTTTTTGTTTTATCTTGAATGAACAACCCATGCAACATTTAGATGGCAGTATCCTCACATGCTGAACAGGCCACCATCATAATACATGTGACAGCCAGTGATGGAAGAAACTCCCACAGTTCAGTGTTGCAGAACTCTGCACTTATTGCATTCTTATTTTAAAAAAGAGCTTTGTATTCCTTTTAACTGAAGTATCAAGAAAAAACTGGAATGAGAGTATTGTAGCATGATTATGCATTCTGATATTGTAATATCCTGTCTGTCGAGTTAAGGTTTGTGCATTTCTCTGTTATCAACACCTGAGAGAACACGTACAGTTTAGTAAATGTGATGTAAATGCATAACACTAAAAATCAATTTCATTGATATTTACAATCTAATTTACTGCAATTAAAATTATGAATAATTAAAGCCATTACGAATGCTATTGTGTTCTATAACTAACAAATTACAGGAAAAAGAACTATTTAGCATTGGAAGCTTTTGAGAGCTATAAGAGTATCCCTGAGTTATCAAAACAATTAATCTAACAGATAAAAGGGAATAGCTGTGGTTCAAATAACACAAAAGACTAAGGTTATTTAAATATTATATAAACCAGTCATCTTGTTTCTTCGTCAAACAGAAAAAACTTTGATTTATCAAAGAAAAGCCAATTAAGTGATCAAGAAAAAAGAGAGGATGCTGAAAGTGGTGTTGTGTTGTAAAATCATGAGACACAAATAAAATTGATCATTTTTCTGAGCATGGTCATAGAACAACAGGATATGTTCAGATAACCGAAAATTAATCAAATTTCTGGGCATAACAACACACACAATGATCATGTTTGCTACAGATTATTAAAATATTGTGCTTACATGATAGATCTACCCCTAAGCTAACAGTGTAATCAGTCAAACAACTGAGACTATTTTCTGACAGACTTAAATATGATGCAGTAACATCTAAAACTGGAAATAAGGAAATTTTGAAAAGTTTTTGAGGAAGACCTACGATAGAATACAGCAGGAAGGGGGACTTGGAGGAGGAAGCGAAAAAGTAGAGAGGTAAAAGGACTGTGGGTAGGACATTTCTCATTTCAGGGCATGACAAGAGGTAGTTGAAACCCTGCCAGAGAATTAGTTGAAATCCTGCCAGAGAATGTGATTCAATTGCTCCAGTCCTGAGTTTTCCAGAGTCACAACTGGAATGCTCCTCTGTGGCCAGACAGTGAGACTTTGGGAGGTGGTGGATGATTGGAGAGATAGGACACAGGAGTTCTGTTTTTGTACGCGGTTGGGAGAGTAATTATGGTCTGTGAAGGTTGCAGTGACACCTTTGGTGTACTTTGGGAGGGACCGCTCATCACTACAGATGCAATGGCCATGGGCATTAGGGATGTTAGTGTAAAGGGATGTGGCATCAATAGTTGTCCACCCAAAGACCCTATTTTGCATATTTTCTCCCCTCTATCTTGTGGGGCAAATGTAGCTACAGTAAACAAAGTTTTTATTCAGTAGATTGGAGCAATTACAATATTTTGTACAGCAGATAGATGCACATATTGCAGAGAATTTTTTTAAGGATCTTGGATTTCTTACATTCACTTCTCAATTCATTTACTGTTTAATGGTTTTTGTTACTGATGATGTTCAGTCACTACATAAGACACTAAAATTATTATGATACTGCAGTCCCTCTGATGTTAACAAGAACAATGCAGTGTTCTTTCACACATACATGCATGTTCAAAGAACAGGCACTGTGGTGACTACAGCCACTATGAAATACATCAAATGTATTCACAGTTGCGAATATGAACAGCCATGACCTGTACAGGGAATGACAACAGTGAAAATTTGTGCCAGACCAGGACACAAAACCTGGATTTCCCACTGTTAGGGCAGAGAAAATTAATGGGTAGAAATTGGAAATTTTTATTAAGACTCATTCATATTGCCACAGGCAAACTCAAGGCATGCCAGAGACAAATTTGGAAGCGAGCCAGAATGTCACAAGCAGGTCAGGTCGATGACATACTATGACACCATCTGTCAAGTGCGGATACACACTCAGCAGAAAGGAGACTGTGACAGAAAATCGAAGGAAGTGATACAGGCATATTTGTTAGCTTGTAAGACATGTTGCAAGATTATCTCATCTCTTTCACAAGAGTACATAGCAAGGAAATGACACAGCAGTTAACAGCTTTTAAGTTAATATAGCAGGCTACAGACGATGCATGTGGTCATTGCGAACCAAGCCTCACACTAGCTTCTTTTAAATATTACAGCTCTCCAGCTCTCGTCATGAGATAATCATTGGGATCGATGACATTCACACTAATAGCATTTGATGCCATGATTACCACACTGTAGTGAATCTATGTCCTAGATGCTCCAGCACAGTCTACGAATAGACAAAGATTTACTCAAGAGATGGCCTTCACATGATGAACTTCATGCTACTCACCACCTACCAGCTACTGATGGAGAAACTGACGGTCTTCCAACAAAACCACATCGCAGAGTGCTGCCAGTAGCAGATTTCAATCTGAAAGCCAGCAACAGGGCCTGTTGGGGACCACATTCCTACTCAACACTCAGGTGCCTTTGAGTACTGACATCTACCAGGGATTAGAAGGATATCAATCTACTGTACAACTACAAACACCAGGTACATTGTGTATGGGTCATCAAGGGGCATTGTAGAATTCAGAGTGGGACCGAGTGCATTGCAGCAGACAGCACAAAATCACTTTGTGCTGGGCAATGTTTGTGCCTGGTTGCCGGTTGTCTGCCGCAGCACCAGGTTCACTGACATCACATCCTGGGCACGCAATCACTGAGCTGAATCAGCCGACGTCAGCTAGATTCCAATGTGCAGCTGAATGAGCAACTGTTGAGGCTGGTGCAGAAGAACAATGACATGTAAACACTGAGAATAAAAGACTGAACTGTAATAATGTTTTACTAGTGTTACTGATACTTCAAAGGTTCCCAACAACTATCCTAACCACACATAGCGGCATCTCTGTGTGGGGCTCTGTAAACTACTGGCAGAAGTGTGCATTCCGATACCATCATCATAACTGTTTGACTCCAATGCCTGAAATTCAGAGGCAGTGGTCTGCAACAACGACATTTCCACACTGCAGCAGTAACTGCAATGCAGGAAGCATGAAAAATATTTTTCTTTGGTTGTGATATGGTAGAGTTAAGGTATACTGATGGGTGTGCTATGTCCAAAGTATTTTTCGTGAAAACTATGAAACCTGTTGATTTGTCAGAATTCAGAGAAAATTCTAAAAAGACATATTTAATACTGGTGAGATGTACTATTTGTTGTTTCATGGGTCATACTGAACCATGCAATAAGTTCATACCAATAGCTTGTTCTGCTTTTAGATGGTATGGTCATGCAGCAATTGAGTATAGTGAGTGTCGCTGTGCAATGGTCAATGTCAAGAAGCATTCGAGAAACTCAAGGAGATATTAATATCAGATCCAGTGTTAATATTTCCTGATTCTGAACAGAAATTCAAACTTGCATGTGATTACTCCAACAATGCTTTTGGTTGCATTTTAAGGCAGATTGTTGATTGGATAGAACATGTGGCATATACCTGCAGACAACTGGATGAAACTAATTATTTGACAGTTATTTACAGAATCTCTTATTTTCGTTGCTATTTGTATGGTTGTAAATTCAAAGCGATTGCAGGTTATGCATCTTTAAAATGGTTATTTGGGTTGCTAGATCCATTAAGTCAATTAACAAGTGGGCATTAAAATTAAGTGACTTCGACTATGAAGTAATTCATAATTCAGGAGTTGAAGATACAAATACTGATATCCTAAGCAATAAGATAGCAGTTTTACAATTAGTAAGTGGAAGCCAGGCAGATCAGATAAAGGCATAATCGGCTGACAGTGAGTGTCAATTGTTTCATGCCAAACCCCAGTCTGAAATGCAAGTAGGCCTGCTATGCAGATCTACAATGTGCAGAGCTTGTGTTGTAATTCCCGCAGCACTGTGAATAGAAGTATTATGTCAGGCACATGACCAAATCTTATCAGGTCATGGACGGAAAAGAACAACTCACGGACATGTAGCTGAAAGATTTTAATGTCAAATGTAGATTAGTGATGTAGAAAAGTATGTAAGAAACTGCATTCTGTGTGCAAAAAGACAGACTGAAGTCACCAAAAACTTCAGCTACAGAGACTACCAGAAGCTGATAGACCATTTTCTAAGGTAGGATTGGATGTTCTAGGATCTTTTAATACAACACAAGTGTGTAATAAATACCTCCCTATGATGTTAGATCATATTTCATGATATTCAATTACGGCAGCCATCCCAAATAAGAAGGCGTCCATGGTAATACAATAAACAACTCATTACTGAAATTTAGTGTGCCAGAGACCATTATTACAGACCAGGGAACTAACTCCGGATCTGAACTAATGTCACAGTTATCTTGCTTATATTTGTTACGTTCTAATCCAGTCCATCCTCAAATGAATGGACAGACAGAATGTTTATGCTTGCTACGAACTAGTCCATTTCACTCTCAAATGAATGGACAGACAGAATGAGTTCACCATACTTTCTCCAAAATATTAAGTCATTACATAAATGCATAGCATTCAGATCGGGACATATATTTAAATTTTGTTGTGGGTGCATATAATTCAAAAGTTCATCCTGGACTAGCCTCTCACTGTACGAGGTAATATATGGGTGAAAAATGTCATCAACTTCTGATGTAGTTCAAACAAAACTGTCAGAAAATTCAGAGAAATTTGGCAAAGGGTAAAGCGTGCCAACACAAAAGCTTTACAAAAGCAAGAACATATTAGGCAATGAACAAGTCAACTGCTACGATGCACAATAGGACAGTGGGTACTACTAGGTAATCTGTATATCCCAAAATTAAAAAATTAAAAAAATAAAAATTATTGAAGTATCATGGACTTTACCAAGTTATCAAAATGACTTCACCAATCAACATAAAATTACAGTTGTCATGTAGAATTCTACAGTCCATGTTAAGCAGAAGCAAACCATTTGGATGTGAGACTCATGAACTGCCACAGATTCCTTCAACTGTTGCATAAAAAGAAAATTACCAAGGAAAAAGGAACATCAGAGAAACATATCTTATGCACTTAGGTCTAAGAAATAGGATAAATTTCATGTAAAGTACACATATACAATTTTTCAGTTACTTAGGTTGGTCTTACTTTCCTTTGCTCATCACGTTCTGTGTTTATTTACATGTGTAAAGGAGGGAGGGGATTGATGGTAGTTCCTTTTCTCTAAGGAATTAAAACTCTATTATGACAAACTGAGTTTTCGGTTTCAACAGTTAACAGAAATAGTACCACAAACACTAATATGTAGAAAACAAGGATGCAGGAAGGAAATTGTTAAAAACTGTGTTTGGAACAGTGGATAATGAGATAATGAAGATATCAAAACTTTAAACACCACAACTGGGAAATGGATACAGATAAAAACTCACAAAGTAATATTAGTTTCTACACAGTGAGATGCTTATGTCAGTACATCTGTAATAGATTTATGAGATTGTATTACAGAAAATATTATTTGTCCATCAAGAGTGATACAAACGAACAGCCATCATGTGAGATGAAGTTGTTTTTATGGGAAATGGAAGTAGTAGACTGTGATAAAAAAGTGTTAGTTCACCAGTAAAAATTCCAGAAAATCAAAGATCACTGGATTTAATCCACATTTACAACCAAAACAGTAATTATTGCTTGCTATAAAAACAGTAAACCAACCAGGAACATGAAACTAGAATTGCAAGTCAATAGATTGTTAATTAAGAGAATTAGATGTGAAATACCAGGAAGACAATTTTATCTTCCAGCTACTATCATGGACATGTTGTTGTTGTCTTCAGTCCTGAGACTGGTCCGACGCAGCCCCCCACGCCACCCTATCCTGTGCAAGCTTCTTCATCTTCCAGTACTTACTGCAACCTACATCCTTCTAAATCTGCTTAGTGACTTCATCTCTTGGTCTCCCTCTACGATTTTTACCCTCCATGCTGCCCTCCAATTCTAAATTTGTGATCCCTTGATGCCTCAGAACATGTCCTACCAACCGGTAATTTCTTTTTGTCAAGTTGTGCCACAAACTCCTCTTCTCCCCAATTCTATTCAATACCTCCTCATTAGTTATGTGATCTACCCATCTAATCTTGAGCAATCTTCTGTAGCACCACATTTCGAAAGCTTCTATTCTCTTCTTGTCCAAACTATTTATCGTCCATGTTTCACTTCCATACATGGCTACACTCCATACAAATACTTTCAGAAACAACTTCCTGACACTTAAATCTATACTCGAAGTTAAAAAATTTCTCTTCCTCAGAAACGCTTTCCTTGCCATTGCCTGTCTACATTTTCTATCTTCTCTACTTCGACCATCATCAGTTATTTTGCTCCCCAAATAGCTAAATTCCTTTAACTACTTTAAATGTCTCATTTCCTAATCTAATCCCTCAGCATCACCCGACTTAATTCGACTACATTCCATTATCCTCGTTTTGCTTTTGTTGATGTTCGTCTTATATCCTCCTTTCAAGACACTGTCCATTCCGTTCAACTGCTCTTCCAAGTCCTTTGCTGTCTCTGACAGAATTACAATGGCATCGGCAAACCTCAAAGTTTTTATTTCTTCTCCATGGATTTTAATACTTACTCTGAATTTTTCTTTCATTTCCTTTACTGCTTGCTCAATATACAGATTGAAAAATATTGGGGAGAGGCTACAACCCTGGTTCACTCCCTTCCCAACCACTGCTTCCCTTTCATGCCCCTCGACTCTTGTAACTGCCATCTGGTTTCTGTACAAATTGTAAATAGCCTTTCACTCCCTGTATTTTACCCCTGCCACCTTTAGAATTTGAAAGAGAGTATTCCAGTCAACTTTGTCAAAAGCTTTCTCTAAGTCTACAAATGCTAGAAACGTAGGTTTACCTTTCCTTAATCTTTCTTCTAAGATAAGTTGTAAGGTCAGTATTGCCTCATGTGTTCCAATATTTCTACAGAATCCAAACTGATCTTCTCCAAGGTCGGCTTCTACCAGATTTTCCATTCGTCTGTAAAGAATTCGTGTTAGTATTTTGCAGCTGTGATTTATTAAACTTATAGTTCGGTAATTTTCACATCTGTCAACACCTGCTTTCTTTGGGATTGGAATTATTATATTCTTCTTGAAGTCTGAGGGTATTTCGCCCGTCTCATACATCTTGCTCACCAGATGGTAGAGTTTTGTCAGGACTGCCTCTCCCAAGGCCGTCAATAGTTCTAATGGAATGTTATCAACTCCCAGGGCTTTGTTTCGACTCAGGTCTTTCAGTGCTGTGTCAAACTCTTCACGCAGTATCGTATCTCCCATTTCATCTTCATCTACATCCTCTTCCATTTCCATAATATTTTCCTCAAGTACATCGCCCTTGTATAGACCCTCTATATACTCCTTCCACCTTTCTGCTTTCCCTTCTTTGCTTAGAACTGGGTTTCCATCTGAGCTCTTGATATTCATACAAGTGGCTCTCTTTTCTCCAAAGGTCTCTTTAATTTTCCTGTAGGCAGTATCGATCTTACCCCTAGTGAGATAAGCCTCTACATCCTTACATTTGTCCTCTAGTCATCCCTGTTTAGCCATTTTGCACTTCCTGTCGATCTCATTTTTGAGACGTTTGTATTCCTTTCTGCCTGCTTCATTTACTGCATTTTTATATTTTCTCCTTTCATCAATTAAATTCAATATTTCTTCTGTTACCCAAGGATTTCTACTAGCCCTCGTCTTTTTACCTACTTGATCCTCTGCTGTCTTCACTACTTCATCCCTCAGAGCAACCCATTCTTCTTCTACTGTATTCCTTTCCCCCATTCCTGTCAATTGTTCCCTTATGCTCTCCCTGAAACTCTGTACAACCTCAGTTTTAGTCAGTTTATCCAGGTCCCATCTCCTTACATTCCCACCTTTTTGCAATTTTGTCAGTTTTAATTTACAGTTCATAACCAATAGATTGTGGTCAGAGTCCACATCTGCCCCTGGAAATGTCTTACAATTTAAAACTTGGTTCCTAAATCTCTGTCTTACCATTATATAATCTATCTGATACCTTCTAGTGTCTCCAGGATTCTTCCACGTTTACAACCTTCTTTTATGACATAGTAATGATTAATGTGTCCTGACCAGTGTTGTTTTGGCCACAGGAACCACCACACATATTTGAAGAGAGTATCTGTTCCCTAAAGAACAGATACCATTGATGACCATGCAGCTTCTCTAGAATGAAATGATAATTAAGTCGACACCCTAGCTGCAAACAGGCAATAAGTCCCTGCAGGTACACTATCCTTTGTGCCCTCGGTGGCTCAGATGGATAGAGCGTCTGCCATATAAGCAGGAGATCCTGGGTTTGAGTCCCAGTTGGGGCACACATTTTCAACATGTCCCCAATGATATATATCAATGCCTGTTTGCATCTAGGGTGTTGAATCAATTATCATTTCACCACACACATTACTTACAAGAATCTAACCTGTGTTAATGATACCTTAGATTCCACTCTGTTACAATCCATAGACAAAACAACAACTTCAGAAAAAGGACAAATTTCAGGCACTCAAGTAATGCAACCTGTGATACAAATCGCAAGGACCATAGACAAATCCTATTGTTTTCAGTGTACTGCGTGTGTTTGGATCTTATGGGAACTCGATGGTGAGGTTATCAGCACCTTTGAAGTCATTAAAATAAACAATTGTGGAGATAATCTCTAAAATTGTTGCACACTCATACACTCAAAATGACTGCACAGTCACTCTATCTCGTACATTAAAACAACTTAGAAAGAGCAAAAGTAGCTACACATGAAATTAGTGCACAAGTAAAAGACAAAGGAGCTAAAAGAAAAGCACAATGAAATGTCACTTGCTGACCACTTACAATAAAACTTGGATGAGCCAGTCAGCCAGTTAACACATTAAACCCCTCTCCTAAAATCTTGGGAAAAGTGTTGGACAATTCACAAAACTTTAAAACTCAAACGACATTCGCTTTAAAGTTAGCTAAAATAGACAGCAGATCCAGCAGCCAATCCACCATGGCCTGTTGGTTGAAAAATAAAACACAGTCCAATAAAATGTGGTGTGATGTGATCTGTACACCACAAGCCACAAACACTGGAGAGTCCTCTCGCCGAAGCAAGAAGCCATGCTTCATAGGGCTGTGGCATATGCAAAGGTGACTAAGGAGGACCTCATCCCATCAACATGGCAGAGGTTGAAAATACCGCTTCAGTTGTAAATTACTTTATTTTCACACGACTGCTTTCAGACTGTTATAAGCCCATCATCAGGAGTCGTAGCTGTGCTGTGGTCCCTGAGCGCCGCCTGTACCAGGCACGGTGTGCTGCCTATGAGCGCATAACATGACTTGAAGGAGGTATGCCAGAACCAGACCGTCGGCTTTACTAGACACAGATTTGTGTCTGTCACTTCCAACCATTTGCCTTCTGATCAACGCATGACTTTGAACCTCAACAGTCTTGTGATAGCATGCAGGAGGATGGATAGCACAACGAAATACCTGAGGATCACAGCACTCCTCCTTGGCTACTAGATCCGGCTTTTCGCTCCCTGCAATACCTGTGTCCTGGTACCCAGCAGAAAGACCTTTCCCCATTCGTCGTAGTTGGACAAGGGCATCCTGAATATTCTGGACTACTTTGTCTGTTAGGTACAAATGTTGTACTCCATTCCAAGTAACTCCAGCACATGTCACACGTAGATCCCAAATGGCCTTGTTGCTCATGGACAATAGTAAAAAGGCTTTCCAGAGAGGGATGAGTACCAATGAGGTGTGTGGGTGAATTTGTAGCAGCAAGAAACACACATGCCTCACGCACCATGAGGGGTGCCATCAAATTGTAAGTGGCAGTTCTCCAGCCTCAGCACAGAGACTGGGTATGGGGATGGTCCTATAAGCACCTTTGTCCGGTCTAATCCCCTCATGATGAACAGTGTCAATGACCTTCAAATAAGAAGGCCTCGTCGATCTACACACCGTGCACCCATAGTATCACCGCGAACGCACAGAAGCTCTATAAAACAGGAGCAGATACACCCTGCCCACTCCCCAATGCCTGTGGCTAAGGTACTTTATGATGTTAGAGCCTTCAGGGTTCTGGCTTTCAGATCTCTCATGTGTGGCAGCCACGACCAGTTTGAGTAAAAAATGAGACCCAGGAACCTCACAGAGTCTCTAAGATGGAGAATGGCATCCCTCATATGGAAGTCATGTAAATTATAAATACGGTGAGAATGATTAAAATAAACACATACACACTCATCTGCAGAAAACTGAAAACCCGTCTTTGCAGCCCATTCCTCTAATAAATGCACTGTAATTTTCAACTGATGGATCACTGTTGCAACACTAGTGGACAAACAGAAAACAGCTAAATCATCCACATATAAGGAGCACTTTACAAGACTCCTTACTGTACATGTGATACTGTTTGTGGCTATGGCAAAAACGGGAACAGTTAAAACACTGCCTTGTGGGACACCATTATCCTGCTTAAAATGATCTGACAGTGTATCAACAACTCACGTCTTAAAACATTGCTGGGACAGGAAACACTGTATGAAGATGGAGAGGTGGCCACAAAAGCCCCACTGATGCAGTTTTATGAGAATACTTTGTCTCCAAGTAGCATCGTATGCCTTACTGAAATCTAAGAATATGCTGATACAGTGATGTTAACGTAGGAAAGCCTGCTGAATAGCTGCCTCTAGCAGGATCACGTTGTCAACAGTAGACTGAAATCTCTCGAATCCAGAATGAGAGTGGCTAAGAAGTTGCCTGGTCTCTAGCAACCAGACTAGACAATGGTTAATCATTCACACCAATGTCTTTCCTACACAGCTCATTAACACAATACTGATAACTACTAGGACATGAGTGGTCCTTTCCTGGGTTGAGGAGAGGTATCAGAATAGCCTCTCTCCGTGAGTTGGGAAAGAAAATGGTTCAAATGGCTCTGAGCACTATGGGACTTAACATATATGGTCATCAGTCCCCTAGAACTTAGAACTACTTAAACCTAACTAACCTAAGGACAGCACACAACACCCAGCCATCACGAGGCAGAGAAAATCCCTGACCCCGCCGGGAATCGAACCCGGGAACCCGGGCGTGGGAAGCGAGAACGCTACCGCACGACCACGAGATGCGGGCAGTTGGCAAAGAGAATTGACTGCCATATCAAATTAAAACATTTGAGGAGGATGTCCTTCGACACTGCTGGCAATTATTGAAACATGCAGTACTGGATTTAGTCTTGACCGGGTGCAGTATCACAAGTCTCAGACAGAGCCGATACCAGCTCCAACATGGAGGAAGGGTAGATGTTAGACTCAGAATCTTTGGATCTGAAGTCCAACTTCCCCCTCTCTACAGTTGTGTGGTAGTGGAAATACGCCATACCAGATCCTGGCTTGCCTTGGTGGCAGTTTTTGCAAAATGTTCTGCCAATATCTGAACAGTGTCTCCAGGCAGTGCCTGGAGTCACTGCTCAGTTACTGGCAGAGCCCTGCTGCTATTGGTAAATGACTGTGTTTATCGGAAATCCTCTGGATGGCTCCCCATACTTTTGTAGGACAAGTGGAACGATTGATGCAGTGCAGGAACTCTCGCCATGATCTTATATTACTCTCCTAAATTATGCATCAAGCTCCTGTTTTTGCATCTTGAAAGGCTTTGAGGTGGTTTGCTGTCAGGCATCATTTAAACTGGGAAAGAGCCACACGTCTTTTCCTGATTGCTAAATGGCACTCAGCAGTCCACCAACATATAGGTCTTCTCCTAAGATGACCGGAAGACTTTGGGACAAATAAGTCAGCAGCATGGTGGATCACTCGTGTGATATGGTCCATCCATTCCTGAACACAGTCGCAGTGTTCAAACACACAACCAGCGTGCTGAACAGCATCCAGTTATACCTGCTCTTCATCCAGTTTAGTGGCATCTTTCCAAGCAATCCTCCATACAGTAGGTGAATGGGGAATGAGAAGTAGTCACTGTAATGAAGGTCGTCAATGACTTCCCAATGAACAGAATCTGCAAGGGCTGGAGAGCAGAGAGATAGGTCAATGGCTGAGAATGACCCAGTAGCAGCACAGAAATGAGTGGGAGCACCAGTTTTCAGGATGCACAGCTCTTGAGATGTCAGAAGGCTCTACAAAACCTGACCCCAAGGGCAAACAGAGGTCAAGCCCCACAGGGCATGATAGGCATTGAAGTCTCCCAGGAGAAGAAATGGTTGGGGGAGTTGTACCATAAGATCTGTGAGAGCCTCAGAGTCTATTGTATCTAGCAGAGATAAATACAATGCGCAAATGGTAATCCTCCAATGTGCATGAAATTCAGTGGCAACTGCAAAACTATGTTAGCCGTTGAGGCACTGTCACCTAAAATCGATGGGAGCACTTCACAGAGATTAAAAGTCTGGCTCAGGGTGACAAAATTTGGACAGTCCAGCAAGACATGGACCATTGTCAAACATGAACCACAACACACTAAGGTGGCTCCTTGCAACATAGGAAGTGACCATGAGTTAGCAAAGTATGATCAATGCAGAGCCAGCAAAGGACATTGGAGTCCTTGTGAGAGACTCACATGGAGGACCTCCACACATTCATCATCTCCTTTATCATACATAACTTATTCAGCAAAGTCCGGAAGCACCATTCAGTAGTCCAGAACACAAGAACTTTGTGACATAATACTGACTGAAGATCAGATTCCAGTATGTCGATCTCCAGACTTCGGTTATGAGTAGCCTCTTTGGCTAGCCTGTTGGCACGTTCACTTCTCAGGATTCAACTATGTCCTGGGGTCCATATGAAGACCACTAACCATACACATTGTATGAGGACGTAAACACACCCTTGGATGGCCATTACCAAAGGATGGCAAGGATAGCACTGGTCAAGAGCTTGTAAGGTGCTCAAGGAGTCACTACAAATGGAGAAAGATTCTCAGGCACTGCAACAGATGTGCTCAAGAGTGCAAGAGATAGCTACCAGCTCTGCAGTGACAACATTACAGCTCTGGGCAAGGAGCACAAGTCAGTATGTCCTGCATAGGTAAGCAAACCCAACATGACATCAACGATCGAGCCATCTGTGTAAATGCCTCTGAACCCTAGGTCACATCATCTGCAATGTTGACGGCAATGCTGAACCATACATCGGGCTCCCATAGTCAAGATGGGACTGTACAAAAGCTCTGTACAGCTGCAACAGTGTATGGCAATCTGCACCCCAGTCAGTGTGACTCAGGGAATGAAGAATGTTAAGATGCTGCCAGCACTTTTGCTTCAGCTGACAAATACGGGAGAGCCAAGATAAGTGGGTGTTGAAAACCAGTCCTGAAAAGTGATAGAGTCCACTACATTACAGAAATGGTCATTAAGATAAAGTTGTGTGCGCAGATGAATCATACAATGGTGACAGAAGTGGATGACCTAAGTCTTGGAGGCTGAAAACTGAAAGCTGGGGGTGAGAGCCAGTGACTGCACCTTTCGTATGGCTCCCTGTAGTCGACACTAAAGCCACAGCAACAGTAGATGAGCAAAACGAAATACAAAAGGCATCAGCATATAAGAAAGGTGATACTGAGGACCCCACAGCTGCTGTTTGATCAGTAACGGCCACTAAAAAGAGAGGGACACTCAGTACAGAACCCTGTGCGACCCAATTCTCTTGGATATGCAAGGAATTGTGAGAAGCACCATCTGTAAAGGTGTCTGATCTTAGTCCAAATCTAGGAAGGAGAGGTTTGTGTTCCAATGGCAGAGACGTACCACTCCCAACTCTCCTGCTTCTGTAGTTTGGTTAGTTGACAGACCTGGGCACAGAGCCGTTTGAATGCAATGAGGTGCTACATTGATGGGTGCTGCTTTTGATGTAGAGCCCACCTACAATCTCTAATGGCCGCAGCACTTACCAGCAACCACCATGACACTGTCTTTCGCCAGGGTAGCCTGAGGAAGGGATTGTTGATTCAGCTGCAAAAACAATGGTCATAGTAATATTCTGGATCACAACATCTACGTTGCCATGTGATGGAGATACAATGGTGGTAGCAGAGGTGAAAGCACCCCCAGTCAGCCTTGGTAAAAGCCCAACTGGGCAAGCGTCCAGGTGAGTGATGCCAGAAGGAACAGGAAGAGAGGAAAGTGGTCAGTACCATAAAAGTCATCTTGAGCTCTCTGGGGTAAAGATGGTAGGAGGCCAGAATTGCAAACTGAGAAATCAATGGCCAAGTGTGTGCCATGTGCCACACCTGTATTTAGGAGGCAAAGGTCAAGTTGAATTAATAGAATCTCAATATCTTTGCATGGCCGGTAATCTTGGTTCCACCCCTCAAAGGGTTATGAGCATTGAATTCACCCAAAAGTAGAAAAGATGGGGAAAGTTGAGAAACTAGTGCAGCCAATACATTTTGCGGTACTTTGCTACCTGGAGGGAGGTAGAAATTGCAGATGATAATTTTGTGTGTTGTCCTCACCTTGACACCCAAAGATTCTAAAGCTGTTTGAAGGGGCACAGGTTCTTTACATACAAGGTTGAAGACATATACTCCACCTGACAGCCTCTTATAGTCATTATGATTGTAATACCCCCGACAGCCATGACGGGCAGAGGGTCCACATTGCTGGAAACCAGGTCTCCTGAAGGGCAACACAGAAAACAGCTGCCATGCTTAAGAGTTGTCATAGCTGAGCCAGGTGGTGGAAAAAACTGCTTAAAGTCCATTGGAGGGTGATGCTTTCTGTAGTCCAGGAGGACATGAAGGGACCAAGGATGCAGTTTACACCTCTGAGTCAACTGTCGCCACTGGTTGTTGACTGCACATATGTAATATTATTGCTTCTGAGGCACTGGTGAGATCTAGGTCCTTGGGGGACACTAGAATCTCAACCTCATTCTCAGACATGGAACTTGTAAGGAATGGTAGTGTGGGGACCACCAGAGTCCCTTGTTTCTCAAAAGTTTTTTCTTCATCTGTTTGCCCTCCTGCTGCTCTTAAGGGTCTTGCTGGGTGGGCTTCTCTGAAGTAGCTTCAGTGTCAGAGGAAGAGTGTGAAGCCCTTCGATCAGCAGACTGTGCCTCCTTCAGCCACCGCTGGTGCTCACTGTTCCACGGGTGGAGACATTGGAAGGTAGAGTCCCAAGGGAACCCTTTCATGTGAGAGGAGCCAGAGGAGGCTGTTGTATCTCCAGTGGGGGTGTGTGGGGACCAATGTCCCTAGTATTGGGGGGGGGGGGGGGGGAGCTTTGGGAGCAATGGAAGAAGAGGTGCCCCCAACCACCAAGACGGGCCACTGTAGGAGGCAGAGATGAGGGAACCACCATCAACAGTGAGGGAGACATTGTTGTAGCAGCAGCATAGGATGATATCAATCAAACAGGATACAACTGGACATATTTCTTTTTAGCCTATTGGTAAGTCAGCCTATCCATGGTCTTGTATGCCATAATTTTCCTCTGCTTTCAGGAAACCGTGCAGTCCAGTAAGCAGGAGGAGTGGTGCTCTCCATAGTTGACACAGGTGGAAAGAGGGGAAGATGGAATATTCAGATGAAATGGATATTTTCAGTCTCTACATGTGGTGCTCAAATTGCACCAGGAAGATGTACACGAATTTCCAGCACTTAGAGCACTGCACATGGGTGGAGAGACGTATGGTTTAACATCACATCGGTATATCACCACCTTGATCTTTTCAGGTAATGAATCATACTAAAGGCCAAGATGAAGGCACCGATAGCAAACATATTATCTTTTCATCCCCTATAGATGCTCTGGACAAAGTGGACACCCTGGCATTCTAAACTGGCATGTAGCCTGTTGTCCGACTGCAACAGGAAGACTCGATGGAAAATAAGCCCCTGGACCATGTTTAAGCTTTTATGTGGAGTGACTGAAATGGGAATATCATCCAGCTTGTCACAGGCAGGCAAAGCATGTGACTGTGCTGGACATGCTGTCTTAATGAGGACTGACTCATTTCTCATTTTCGACCGCCACTTCCCCAAACTAATCATCTACATTTTCAACAAAAAATAAACACTTTATAACCAGAAAGAAGTACCCATCAGTTCTAGTGCAAACTAAGTAATGAGCTGAATATGTCTGTCTTGTTTCTGTAGCCCTACATTCCTCCTACAGGGAGTGGAATGAATTGGGGTCATACTTCTTGGCATTGAAATCTAGCCTTTCTTTCTTAGAGACTGCTGGGGTCATCTGACTACCAGCAAAAGATGGCTTGGCCCACTTCAATGCAGGTCATCTGCCCTGATGCCACACATTCTGACCAGGGGCTTTCTTCATGAGTGCCACCCCGCCTCAACAAAGGCCACCTGGGAGGATGGTCATTGCCTGGAATCCTGATGCCCCAGGTAGGTGGGCATTAAATCCTTGGCATACATTGCGAATTTGCAGCTCAGGCATCAACAGAGCTATCCCTGAGTTGTCAGCAGGATGCGTCAAAAGGGTACATGACAACCCCCCCATGATGGACTGGCTACCATGCTGGATATTGAGTGCAAAAAGATCCATTATTGTCATGGGTGCAGAAGATGACACCAAACAACAAATATAGATTATGCACCCAGCACGGTATCCTCACCCAAATAGCTGGATTATGGGTGGAGTTGCGGAGCCATGACAATAACAGGTGCAGAAGGTCTCAGCGCATGATGGATATAAGATGGTTAAGGTCAAAAAGTAGGAGATTCCTTTTAGTCATCTCTTACGACAGGCAGGTATCCCTCCAGCCTATTCTAACCCCCAAACCCAAGGGGTGGGTCATCCTTGTGATTGAGTGTATAGCTCTCCATAACACGGGGGCACCAGATGCTTTAAAATGTGTTTCTTGCAAAAACAAGCACAGGGAATGTTCCTGTGCTACGGCCTTCAATTCCTCCACATGTGTCTTGAACCCATTAATGTTCCACGGGAGGATGGGAGCCGTCTATCACGAGATTACAATATCATCCTGACTTTCTGCCGTGGAGGGGAGCGCGCAACAGGTGGAGGCTTAGTCTTGGTGTGAGATGATTGCCTGAGCCTGATATCAAGGTCCATCACCTCTGAAGAAGAATCAAGAGAGACGTCAGTGAGGAAGACATTGACATTGTCAGGCTGTTTACTTCCCGATTCCACCTGTGGTGGACATTGCACCTTTGATTTTTTTCCCTGTGTAGGCTTTGCAGCCATGGCTGTGGTTGTGGCAGCACTGGACGGCACACCAAATGGAACCTTTTAAGGGGCCTGGAGCTCCACTCAAAATGACTGCAGCAATATCCAGTTACCAGTGCTGACTCCAGCAACTTTCATTTGTGTATCAGCATCGGCTTTCTGCACTGGCTGTTTAACAACAGAATCAAAGGAGGTAGCAAACGCTAGGGGCAGCAAGCCTTTATACATTGTTTTGGCCTCATTATATTGGATGTGCTTTGTAGTCTTAAGCTGTTGCATCTTCTGTTCTTCCAGGCATATGCTGCCGTCCAGGCTCCAGACAGGGTGAGCTCCAGAGCAAATCAGACACTTCAACGGACAGGAACATGGGACACCTTCATGATGGCCTAGCCACATTTGCCACAAGTAGCTTCTCCATGAGACCCAAGAGTAGTATGCCCAAATGCTCGCATTTGAAACAATGCATTGGATTTGTATATAAGGCCACACACATAGGTGACGGAAACCTGCCTTAACACGCACAGGAAGTTTTGTGGTATTAAACATCAAGGTAAAGGAGATGGACTTTAGTCAGACTTTACAAGATCCCCATTCATCCTCTTCACATTATTTTGCGTACAGACCGAGGTGGCACAGTGGTTAGCACATTGGACTTGCATTTAGGAGGACAACAGTTCAAATCAGCACTCGGCCATGCAGATTTAAGTTTTCCTTGAGTTCCCTAAATCACTTCAGGTAAATGCTAGGACAGTTCCTTTGAAAGGGCACAGCTGATTTCCTTCCCCATCCTCGACACAATCCGAGCTTGTGCTTTGTCTCTAATGACCTCAATGTCGATGGGATGTTAATCCCAATCTGCCTCCCTTCCTTCCTATTTTGCACATCGACTGTACCTTTGTGAGCCCATTCACCTTTCATTTCCTCTTTACGAATGTCCATCAGATCCCTGCATGTGACGACACTTTTGCTGTAATTCAAGGTGGTGTGCAGCTCAGTTTCGATGTCATGTGCCCCAAGGCATTGCGCTTTCTGTAGGTGCTTAACTTGTTGAGAACTTGCTGTTTCCACCAACAGTGTCCCATCACATAATAACTTAACTGATTTTTAAACTGTCAGCAATGCCTTCTAAGCCTTTTTAAATATACAAAGGCAAAACTTCCTCGAAGCTGCCCTCTTTTTTTCTCTATTAAAAACATATTCCAACTGTCAGCATGTGTTCTTTTACTAAACCTAAAACTCTCAGACTTTACCCCTGTGTCAGGAGGACTGGCTACACAAGCCCTCTTATTTGACTTAGTGTTAGTACCTATCAGTGGTCCACCCTTACTGCTGGGAGGAGGAGGAGGAGAAGGAGATAATTAAGAGAGTTCCATCTTGGCCCCACATCCAGCTCAACAGCCATGCACCTCATCAGCGTGCAGCACACTCAGAGAGTGAGGGTTTTTTATAGATGTTTTTACCATCCTTGCAGTTCAGGTGTCAAGCCAAGATCTCTGTTCTCAATGACACACAAAGTTACACTGCCACACTGTGCAATGGTTGCTAAAGTAGGCCTGGAGCTTACAGTGACAGGGGTTTGGTGGCGCTTACAAGTCCCCAGCTCAGAAAACCCGGGGTCACCAAGCTTGAACCCAGCAAATGAATAGTGAGCCCCTGAGGGCTTCAATGTATCAATGACAAGCATAACCTTGGTTCTAGTGTTCATTTATGCAACTTACATTTGCACAAAGCATCAGATGTCTCGTTCAACTAAGTTAACTATCCACCAGATATTTGTGGAATGAAAACGAACTAGTAAAAAGTGACACAAGTGGAAAGTGTGAATACTGTATGCAGCAGGACACGGTTACAAAGTAGATTAATTACGCTACCTAATATTCAAGACTTAGATTGAGATGCAACACAGACAACAGTTGTAGACTAATTTTTTTTAATACAAGGCATGTATACACTTATTACTAATAACATTTTTGGAAGGTGACTATTAAAGGCCATCAAGAAATGTATATAATGCTTGTTTGACCATCAGCTTATTTTATATTTAAAACCCAAATATCGACCAGTTTCAGACATAGACTATCTTCAAGGATTCTACCCAAAGATACAAAAAATACATGTACTACACAGGAAATGTTATAATTTCTTTTCCCAGGAAGTGTAAAATATACACGAATACTTACAGGATTAAAACAGTTTACGCCACATCATCACATTTGGCCACATCTCGTATGTAGATCATGTCATGAATTCCTGTATACCACATAGGACTTTTGAAAGAAAATATACTAGTAACATGTGTAAATAAAGTAGTACTGAATAAAACTCTTGGTCAAAGATCTTTAGACAGTAGTTTTGTTATATGGTTCATAAATATCTTGACGATAAGTTTCTCGCTAAGTGCAGGGGCTGGACTATCTTTGGTGAACATTTATGGTATAGTTTCACATGACCAACTCCTAAATATTTTGTGCAACTGTAACACTTATACCTCTGATCTTCTCTTCAGCACTACTCTGTTTACACATGTAATTAGAAGTCCTTTGTGGTGTACTGGAATTCATGATATGCTCTACAAATGATAAATGGCTATTACTTATGTAATGACAGCTCTTTTGTTGTGGCTTAAACTGTTTCAATTCCATAAGTATTTATGTATATTTCGCACTTCCTTGAAAAGATTTTGTAACATTTCCTGTATACTACCGGTATTTTTTTGTGTCTTTGGATAGAATAGTGTCATTATGAACCAAGCTTCACCTCACAGCCTCATGCTAGCTCCTTTTAAATATTACAGCTCTCCAGCTGTCATCATGAGTTGATCATTGGGATCGATAGCACTCACACTAAACTCAATACCATATTACCACACTGTAGTGAATCTACAGTATGTCCTAGATGCTACAGAATAGTCTACGAACTAGACGAAGACATGCACTTGATGAACTTCATGCTGCTCACCACCTACCAGGTACTGATGGAGAAACTGTCTTCCAACAACACCACACTGCAGAGTGCTGCCAGTACCAGATTTCAATGTGGAAGCCAGCAACAGGGCCTGTTGGGCACCACATTCCTGCTCAACACTCAGGTGCCTTTGGGCACTGACACCTACCACGGATTGGGAGGAGATCAACCTACTGCACAACTATGAACACCAGGTACAGTGTATATGGGTCATCAAGGGACATTATAGAATTCGGAGTGAGACCGTGCATTCCAGCAGCCATCACAAAATCACTTCATGCTGGGCAATGGCTGTGCCTGGTTGCCAGCTGTCAGCCACAGCACTGGGGTCACTGAGATCACATCCTGAGCATGCAATCATTGAGCTGAATCAACAGACATTGGCTAGAATCCCATGTGCAGCTGAATGAGCAACAGTTGAGGCTGGTGCAGAAGAACAATGACTTGCAGACACTAAGAATAAAATAATAAATAATAATGTTTTAGTGAGTCACCAATGCATCACAGGCTATCAACAGCTATCCTGACTTTATGCAGAGGTGTCTCCGCTTAGCCCTCTGTACTGCTTTACGATAGCAGTCAACTTAAATGCAATGGCTATCCATGCACAAATCATGACCAGGCACCAATTTCCATATCTCATCATTCCCATACTTGTACACACATTACACAATGTCCATACAGAGAAGGGCATTTTAATTGAAAGTTGCTGCCTGGTATTGGTGAATAAATACAATATTACACTGCTTGTGTAGTTAAAAAGAATGATGCAATGTTTCTTCAGACATGCATGAACAGGCACTTGGGTGAATACAGCCATAATGAAATACATGAATGTGTACACAGTCACGAATTTGAACCCCCATCAGCTGTAGAAGGAAATGATGACAATGGAAATTTGTGCCAGACTGGTACACAAACCCAGATTTCATGGTTTATGCAAGTGGCCTCCTTAAGCATTTTGGCTATCTGTGTGCAATTCACAGCCAGACTCAAACTTGTCTTGCATATGTCATTGTTCCTGCATCACAACCTGTACTTGTGCACACATTATGTATTTCTCATTCATGGGAGGAGTTTTAACTCGAAGTTGCTACTTCTTGGGTCATTTTAGTTTACACCAAATACATATTTGAACATAGAGACCTTTTTTCACTCTTCTCTATTTCCAGTTTATGGAAGGGTAGCCAGGGAGAAGAAATCCAGGACAAAGACAATAGTATTAATTAAGATCTGGTTGATGGCATGCTGTCTGAGCAGCAAAACATCTGTGACCAGTGTGGTGCAATTCTGATCATCTGTTATGATGGAACACACAAACTCCCAGTTACAGAATCTTATCAGTGTTTATTTATTTCAAGACAACAGTCATAAATCTCCTACAGATATCCAGAGACTCCGTATCTAGTTCCATGAGAGCAAACAGAGTTAATGGGAAAGCTTGGTCTGATAACTATGATTGAGGACAAAAAGTTTAATATATGCATCTAGAGAACAAGCCACCACAGTCTAAACAGTTCACTTGGAAACAAGTACATCTGGGAAGCTTTGTGGCGCAAAGACTATTTACATAGTTGTTGCTACATGTATCAAGTCTGCTTTACAACAGACCTGTATTACACAAATTATAAAGCAGTAGGGGACGATAATATCAGTGTAGAAGAGATGTTAACCATTGAAACGAAGATATTGCTTCCTGTTGGCTAACATAATGTGAAAGTGGCTAACAGACAGGCAAATATCAACATGAAGTAAAGTATCATGGAGTCTGTAAAAGGATCAAATGAATTTCACAGCAGAACTTTTCCACATAATTAAAAAGTT
Source organism: Schistocerca serialis cubense (assembly GCF_023864345.2). Classification (NCBI taxonomy): domain Eukaryota; kingdom Metazoa; phylum Arthropoda; class Insecta; order Orthoptera; family Acrididae; genus Schistocerca; species Schistocerca serialis. The sequence continues at coordinate 723,383,390 of NC_064639.1, read as the reverse complement.
TCAGTTCATCATCAATCCATGTCATCTCTGAGTGACAAAATTAGAATAATAATAATAATAATGTAAGGAAAAGGATAGACTGCTACTTGCCATAAAGATGACTCACAGAGCTGCAGACATGCACAATAAAAGCACTGTTACACATTTAAATTCAGCCAAAGAATTTTTCAGAAGAGGAAACACATAACACTCATTCACACAAGCAAACACACCTCAAACATGTATGACCACCATCTTCAGCAGCACAGATCAGAATGCAGTTGTCACATTGAATGAACACAGAAATCTGGAGGGGGCAGGGAGTAGGATACGGGTGTGGCGAGTGTAGAATGCTGTCTGGTGGAGCATGCAGGAACTATACGGAGGCATGAGAAGACTGCCACCAGGACCAGTGTTGAGTCGGGAGGCTGTAGAGCAGCAAGGTGGGGAGTGGGTGGGTGCGGGACAGCCATACACAACCTCAAAACAAATCCTGACCTAATTGTCCTACCTGTAGACAATGGTTCCACCACTGACATTATGAATCACAGTGACTACCTGGTGGAGTGCTTCTGCCAATTATCTGACTCCTCCAACTTAAAACTGTGCCAGTGATCCTGTCCCAGAAGTCCAACATAACCTCCAACCCCTACTTAAAGTCTTAGGCCCTTCCCTGAACCTCTCCTGTGAATCTACTTCCCTCCTCACCCTTATGACATCCCCCACACCCACCTTCTACATGATCCCCAAAACACACAAACCCAACATTCCTAGATGCTCCATTGTTGCTGGTTATTGTGCCCCCACTGAAAGAATTTCAGACCTCATGACCAACACCTCCAACCAATTGCCCAAAATCTAGGCCCCCACATCAAAGATGTAAACCACTTCCTTCACCAACTCTCCACCATCCCCAAACTCCTTTACCTCTTGGATACCTACTCATCACTGTTGTCACCTTTTCCATATAGACCAACACCCCTCAAGCCTACAGTCTTGCCACTATTGAACACTATCTTTTCCAACATCCTTCAGATTCCAAAACTCCTACCTCATATGCCTTACTAACTTTATCCTAGCTCACAACTACTTCTCCTTTGAAGCAAAGGTATACAAACAATCTGCAACACAGTCATGGGCACCCACATGACACCCTTCAATGCCAACCTGTTTATGGGTCATGTAGAGTTCTTCCTAGCCTTCCAAAATGCCAAACTCATAGTCTGTTCATTGATGATATGTTCATGATCTACACTCAGGGCCAAGACAATATATCCTCATTCCTTTACAACCTCAACACTTCTCTCTCATCTGCTTCACATGGTTCTCCTCAACCCGGCATGCCACATTCCTGGACATTGATTTCCTCATCTCTGCTGGCTCCATCCACATCTCTGCCTACATTAAACCCAACAACCACCAAAGGTAGCCAAATTTTGACAGCCTTCATCCCTTCCACAGAAAAAAATCTGCAGTGACAAAAACTCCATTGCCCAGTATGCTGAAGGTCTCACCAAGGCCTTCACAGACAGGCACTAAACCCCAAACTTGGTCCAAAGATAGGACCTCCCATGCCATTTCCCCATACACCCACAATTCTCCCAAGACCCCAAGAACCAGCTACAAAGGAGTGTCCCTCTGTCACTCAATACTACAGCAGACTGGAACAACTGGGCCATATCCTTTTTCAGCGCTTTGATTACCTATTATCATGGTCAGAAATGAGGGGACATCCTATCCAACACCCTTCCGACCCTTCCTAAAGTACTGTTACGTTGCCCATCAAGCTTACACAATTTCCTAGTCCAACCCAATGCCACATACAATCCCAGCCACTTGTCACAGGGATCATATCACTGTGGAAGAGCCAGGTAAAAGACCTGCCCAATTAACTCACCGAGCACTTCCTATTCCAGCCCTGTGACAGGCTTATCCTACCCCATCAGACTGAGCAACCTGTGAAAGCAGCCTTGTTATATACCAACTCTGCTGCTACCATGAACAGTGTATTATACTGGTATGACTACCAACCAGGTGTCTATCAGGATGAATGGTCACCACCAAACTGTGGCCACGAGCAAAGTGGACCAATAGACCCTTATCCACAACATGCAGCTGAACATAACAAACTTGACTTCAATGGCTGTTTCACAGCCCAAGCCATATGTATTCTCCCTTCCACAATCAGCTTTTCTGAACTCCTTAAATTACCCTGGCCTTGAAAAACAGCAACCTACTGCCCACATACCCTCCACCCAACAGTTCCCACACATTCTGTCCTATCACCTTCTACCTGCTCAAGCCCACTCATCCCCATTGTACGCCATCCTCTGCCAATGCACTCGCTCATCTTTCCTCTACCCTGCTCCTCTCCTCTTCCACTCCTCATTCCCCCATCCCTCCCCACCTCCCTACCCCACAGCCTCTCGACGCTGTGCCTGGTGACAGTCTTGTCATGCTGTAGGCCTTACAAAGGCTTTCACAGAGAAGTAATACCCCTCAAACCTAGTCCGCAAACAGATTTCCTGAGTCAAATGCTGCCCCCCCCCTCCCCCCTGCCCATACTCCCAAGGACCAGCTACATAGGAGTGTCCCCTTTGACATCCAACACCACCCCAGTCTGGAACCAACTGAGCCACATTCTTTCATTAGGGCTTTTACCATCTCTCATCCTGTCCTAAAATGAGGGACATCCTGCCCAATATTCTTCCCACCCCTCCTAAACTGGTGTTTTGTCACCCAACCTACCAACACAACATTCTAGTTCATCCCTTTGCCACTCCAACTCCTAACCCCAGGGATCATATCCCTGTGGCAAACCAAGGTGCAAGACCTGCCAAATCCACCGAACCAGCACCTCATACTCTGGTACTATCACAGGCTTTTGCTACCCTATCAGAGGCCGAGCCACATGTTAAAGCAGCCATACACCAATTCTGATGCAAGCACTGCACAGCCTTTTATGTTGATATGAATACCACCCAGCTGTCCACCAGGAGGAATGGACACTGCCAAACTGTTGTCGAGAAAAAAGTTGACCAACTGGTGGCACAATATGCAGCTGAGCACAACATGCTCAATTTCAATGACTACTTCATAACACATCTGGAGCTTACCCTTCACTATCAGCTTCTCTTACCAACACAGATGAGAGTTATGCTTACAACACATCCTCTGTTCCCGTTATCATCCTGGCCTCACTCCATGTAGCCCACTGTCCCTGCACTCTCCATCCAACAGTCTCCCATTCCTCCGTTCGGCCAACCCTTCCCAATTCACGCTCCAAGTCACTATCAATGTGTGCCATTTCCCACTGGCCACTACAATCGTGCCACCCATATACCTACTGCCACTCCCTCCTGCATTCCTAGCTGGCAAACTGGCCGCCATTCTGTGCAATGGCATTCGCTAGCCAAATCTCAACAGATTGTGAACATGCTTACATGACAACAAATTAGAATCACTCACCATTATCTGGTCTTCCTGCAAATTCCACTATTATCTGGTTGGTACACATCAAAGTCTTACCAGTCTTAAAGTTTTCTTCAGACGTGCAGGCTGTTACAACCATGTTTAGCACATTGGACGTTAATCCTACAATACAGTTCTCAAATAGTGTATGTAAAAATAGAATAATATTATGGGTGATGCTCTTTCTTGACTTCTGGAAGGATTGAGGAATACAGAGGCTGCTGATGAACAAATGTCTGAGTTCTATATTTTTTTTAATGAAGGACAAAAATTATCATAAATACTATTTAGAAATCTGAAGCAATATGTATGAATTGCAGAAGGCACATAATCATTGGAAACATGTTATTCAACAGCTTTGCACTGGAGATAATCAGAACATTACCACTTTGTACAAATTGTACCAACACATGTTGGATCACAGGAGAACTCCATAATCCAAACAATGGTCCACATCTATTCCATCCAATTACAAAGCAAAATTAATTTTGAATACACATATTGCTTCGGGCACTATGGAATTACCGAGCTAGGTGGCGCAGTGGCTAGCACACTGGACTCGCATTCGGGAGGACGACGGTTCAATCCCACATCCGGCCATCCTGATTTAGGTTTTCCGTGATTTCCCTAAATCACTCCAGGCAAATGCCGGGATGGTTCCTATGAAAGGTACGGCCGACTTCCTTCCCCGTCCTTTCCTAACCCGATGAGACCGATGACCTCACTGTATGGTCTTCCCCAAACAACCCAACCCCCCACTATGGAATTATTTGGTGTTAAGAAAAAATCTGACAGTACTGCAACATACCAAATCTACAACATAAGGTACAGAGCGTGCTACGAAAATGTCATCTTCGTCAGAATCACAGTTTGAAATATTTTTTGCATCTGATCATAATTCAAATCAGGGTTCGAAATATTTTTTGCATCTGATCATAATAACGAAACCTCTGCAAGTTGTCAGTATTGATGTAATGGGCCCATCAGTCAGGCTAGAGGAGAAGTGAAACACACCATAGGATTTTATGACTTATTCAGTAAATATGTTAAATTATAAAACCATCAAAATGGTTACATCCCAAGTGATTATTAACAAGATGGTGAATGATTAGATTCAGCACATCAGTAAGCTGCAGAACTTGCTGTCTGACAATGCTGCTAATTTCATAGGCTACCAGTGGCAAAGATTTATACAAGCAAAATAATATCAAACAAATCCTCACATCTTGCTATCATCCTGAAAGTAACCCAGTTGAACACCTCTTTTGAGGATTAAATCATTTTCCATGTACTTATTGCTACCACAAGCAAACACACCAGATTAATTACATTAATCAGTTCAAAGAAATCTACAACTAACACTATCCCAGCGAAGTTAATGTTAAGAAGCATATGGAAGAATGGGTGGTTTAATTGTCGACCACAAGCAACAAAGAAAATCGCGAGATGGGAGGCGAAAAGCTGTGAGAAACAGCAATACAGCTGACCGATAAGGAACAGGCAAAGCTACACAACTGGGACCAAAATTCTGTTGGAAACCAATCTGAAATCATTATTATTACAACATAAAAATAAAAACTGGCAGCCATTGTTCTCAGGGCCATATGAAACCAAAAATAACACAAATCATGGTGCATATGTGTTGGCATATCCACCCAGTATGAGGATAAAATGACTGCATCCTCATACAGATGTTATTTAGTACTTCTCTTTTTTAGATGGTTCTTGAAAATTTTATGTTTGTAATGTGTGCATATTCTGAAATTTCCAATGTTAGTACAAATATCAGCATTCTCAATCTGTGAGTCAGTAATGTTAGTGCTAAGTCTCATACTTCAGTGGTGACCACTCTTTCAGATTTGGTCTTGATTGTGCTTAAAATGTGTCATAGCATCTGGTGAAGATGCTAGGTACTTCAAAACATTTACAAGGTGTAAATTTTAAGTTGACAAACCAGAATAACTCGAAAAATAAGATTCACATGAAAAAATGTGTAGAATCCAAAGTTGATCATTTTTGAGGGGGGACATCTGCTAGTGCTAAAATTAGCCCACCACCCCCTGGAGGTGGGGCGGGAGGCAACTTTAAAATTTCAAATTGGATGCCCCATTTTTTATTGCAGAATCAGATTCTACATACAAACCTATGTACATTTTGTCTTCAACATTTGTTTTGATTCTTGGTAGTTGGCACGGTAATTCAAGAAAATCCACCCCATGGGGAGAGAGGGAGAGTTTTAGTTTTAGCCAATCAAAATTTATGAATTAAATAAGTATTTTTTATTTATCTGAAACCATTTTCCACTCAAAAATGAGAACATGGATTTTCTTGAATTACAGCACCAACTGCCAAGAATCAAAACAAAATGTACACAGTTTTTTTATGTAGAATCTGATTCTGCAATAAAAAATGGGGGTTCCCATTTGAAATTTTAAAGTTGCCTCCCGCACCACCCCCAACCCCATACATCAATAGGCAAAAGAGCACGTTGAAGAAGAGGTTTCTCTATCTTAGTACCAATCTCCACCACCAGTCGAATGTATCATGACTAATGAACTCTGTCAACTGGGACTTACCTCACAGACTTCAAACAACAACCCAGCATCTGACCAATGCAAGTACAATCAACTCCTCTGTCAAGTATAATGACCAATAGAACAACAGACATTCTGAGGATGGAGGACAACATGCTGATATGTTTCTATTGTGGAGTACTGTCAAGACACTTTATACTATTGTACAAAAGGAAGGCGAGTTTTCAACGACTACTATGCCACCAGACTTCAACCATCACTACAGTTCTGTTCACGCCAATCACCTGCACACAGTTATAGTTGACCTGTGACACAAAGCCCATTGCCATACCCCAGACGAGGTTCCTGCCCACTGTACCACAGTCATTCCCCAATGCTGTACAGAAGTAACAGCCTCTCACCTAGCTGCTGATTTCAGAAATAACTAACCAAGGCAACCGTCTGTGGAGGTGAGGTCACTACAGGTGAAAATCCTCCATGGATGATAGTCACCAAGACGTTAGGAGGATGATAAGGAAAGCTTTACTTCTCATCCCCTACAGTAAGTCTCCCCTGACCCGGGGTTCTGAGCAACTTTTTTGAACACTACCTATTTTCCTATACCTTTCCAGTTCTTTTCCTTTACCCCTCTTCCTTCCCCATCAACCCTTCTGTCAGAAGAAGGAGCTACTGGCTGCAAAAGCTTGTATCCATAAAACCATCTTTTATATGTGCATTTTCCTGCCGCCGTTTGGTGAGTAGATTTTTTATCTATCCATTTACATTATATTGCCAAAAATTGATTATTTTCTTCATTATAGTACTTATTTTAAGATATTTTTAATTTTGAGCACCGCAATGATAACTTTTTGCGATAATTTTGCTTTCCTGTGTATCTAATGGGTTTAAAGATGCATAAAAATTTTAATTCATGCTTCAGCCTGTATTACCATACAGAATTACACTTTCTCAATTAATTATGGTACAGTTCATGGCATTTTAACTTCTTTTGAGTTTTTCCTGGTTCTGTAAGATTTTTTACTTGGTTTTATTATTTTAAATTACAAGTCTACATTTCTTTCTTCTTTTATCAGGGAATGTATGCTTACCGCAACATGTTCATGACAGAATCGATTTGCTCTACGCTTGTTAATGTTGCATAGGCAGAATATACCACAATAGCAGCATGGCACTGACACAAGTGACTGCTGACAATAAGAAGCTATTTGTTTATTTACAATGCTGGCTGCACACAGGGACCAATCCTACATACGTAGCAGAAATTTTCACACCGTACAAATTAGAGGATGATTTCTTATATATTAGCCAGGGAAACTAATCAATTACTCTTATTTTTGTCAAAGTGAATTTTACTGAGGTTTGCTGTTTAACAAGTCAATATGCCCACAGTATTGGGTCGTGTCCCCCCCCCTTTGTTAAAGTAGAAACATTTAGTAATCATCGCCAGGATCCGTAACATTTAACTCATTTTAAGTTGTTGTTGTTGTTGTGGTCTTCAGTCCTGAGACTGGTTTGATGCAGCTCTCCATGCTACTCTATCCTGTGCAAGCTTCTTCATCTCCCAGTACCTACTGCAGCCTACATCCTTCTGAATCTGCTTAGTGTATTCATCTCTTGGTCTCCCCCTACGATTTTTTACCCTCCACACTGCCCTCCAGTACTAAATTGGTGATCCCTTGATGCCTCAGAACATGCCCTACCAACCGATCCCTTCTTCTAGTCAAGTTGTGCCACAAATTCCTCTTCTCCCCAATTCTATTCAATACCTCCACATTAGTTATGTGATCTACCCATCTAATCTTCAACATTCTTCTGTAGCACCACATTTTGAGAGCTCCTATTCTCTTCTTGTCTAAACTATTTATTGTCCATGTTTCACTTCCATACATGGCTACACTCCATACAAATACTTTCAGAAACGACTCCCTGACATGTAAATCAATACTTGATGTTAACAAATTTCTCTTCTTCAGAAACGCTTTCCTTGCCAGTCTACATTTTATATCCTCTCTACTTTGACCATCAACAGTTATTTTGCTCCCCAAATAGCAAAACTCCTTTACTACTTTAAGTGTCTCATTTCCTAATCTAATTCTCTCAGCATCACCCGACTTAATTCGACTACATTCCATTAGCCTCGTTTTGCTTTTGTTGATGTTCATCGTATACCCTACTTCCAAGACACTGTCCATTCCATTCAACTGCTCATCCAAGTCCTTTGCTGTCTCATAGTATGATCACATTTTTTTTTAACAACAGAGGACATTACTCAAGGTATTAGGACACAAGAAGACAGACAGATAGATACAAAGCTGAAGTACAATATGTTTCAGTAACAATGGTTCAAATAAAAAAAAAAATACAAAATGAGCCTGCAGGATTATTTACAGAATTTAGTAAACATAACTTTTTATTCAAAACCAGAACAATTCTATAAAAGTACTACTTTACACTATGGGAGACAGAGAAGACATAAAAAAAACTATACACCAATCAGCTAGAAACTACAAAGTCAGTGATCTTTCAGTGATAAAACAAACACTAGTTGGACGAAATTAAACTTGAAGATAGAAAATCTAAGTCCCAACTGGGTTAAAGTAGGCAAAACAAATTACATGTATTACATCTGTCAGGAAGGTGGTAAACACAGATTTCAGGATGAGTACAACAAGTGTTGAATTTATGAAATCCTGGCCAAGTGATTACTCATCATCCAAACTGAATGACTGTCAGGATAGCAGATCATGGGAGTTAGGTGGCAGATTTGGATACTTTCTTGCAAACAAGATGACTGTTGCACAAAGAAGCAAAAAAATGCAGACTTGCCACAGACTAATGAGAGATCATTGGCTATTGTACAATTGTAGGGTTTAGACATACATTTCTGTGGATCATTCTTTTATGTTGTTTATCAGAATAATTTATAACTTCTCTATTAATAGAGAGGGTGTGAAATTAGGAACCATTTCTTTTCCACACAGATTTACATAGTGCTCCTGGTTTAAAGAAATTATAATCTACTATCTACCCTGTTTCCATGAAGATATTATCTTCTTTCTTACCTTCTTACAACTTTGATATCCTTAAGAACCCTTGATACAGCCTTTTCAAATGCAGGGATTCGTAGAAGAGCATCATCTTGTTTGTGCAAATTTTTTATTAGCTGTAAACAAAATACACAGACAACAAAAATTAAAAACAAAAAATGTAGGAGAAAAATAAGGTATGGAAAACTCTGGCAGACTGTAAATAATTTACAAGTGAAGTTAACAACACACTGAATAGCAGAAGTACTGAGTCGTCAACATGTACGCATAAAATAATGAAAACATTACTAGATTTCAGACAAAACCTTTTTCAAGGTATAGTACACACACACACACACACACACACACACACACAATGTTCTGGCTGAATATGCAGTTGTTTAAATGTAGAAGGTGGAATATTTTGCATGAACACACAAAAAGATTGCCAATATAGAATAAATAACTTACATAAGAATTTAAAAATGGAACCTACCAATACAAGTGATTCCCAACAAATGGTTTTCCTATCACAAGCATGTATTTCAATGCCGCCAAAAGTAAATAGTGGTTACAAGAGAGCAATAAGAAACCAAATAGATGATGATGATGATCATGAGATTTGGATTTACAGTGCACTATTTAGTGTTCTACGGTATTTTGCAAGACCCAAAAAGTGACAGAGCAGTAGAAGCATAAAATACATCAAGTCAGTCTTAGACATACACAATGCACCTATTTTTCAAAAAGTAGCAGCTACAAAGATAGAATTCTGAAGCGGCCAATAACATGCTGGTGGCTTGTATAATTCCCTTACAGAAAACACTTTGCAGAAACACACAAGGGGGCTGTGCATGTGCTTTATTTTGAGAGGTCCAATTCTTTGTATTTGACAGAAAGGGTGTCCATTATTCAGGAACATACATTTTGAACAACTTGCCAGCACCCAGAAAAAGTTTAACAAGTTCAGTTCAACAGGAGCCTAAGGATTTATTGGTGGCAAACTCCTTCTACTACACTGACAAATTTCTTAATAGAACAGAGTGATGTGTATATGTTACTAATAACATCAAATAATGTATTAGTCCAATCTGACTTCCATACAAATTCAGTATAGTAATGTGATCATTGTAAATAAGTGTTATAAAATGATTTTTCTATTTCAAGATGTTTGGCTAAGGTAGTGTAAGAATCTCAATGTATTGAACATTTACATATTTTGTGACAAGTTATTTATCAACTTTTAAATGAAAATATGTTTAAGATATTTGTACTTTTTCCATGTCCATGAGGATCATTTCACTCGAGGCCTTTGAATGGTACACTAGCATATTTGTTTCCCTCCATAAATATTTATTGCATATCCTTGTTTTTCTGATGTATTACATATCCTGGTGGATCCAATCTAATCTATTTTGGGTACTCCACATCTTGTTAGTGACCTGCACTTATTGCACACAGAGATCCCTGGTGTTCACATTTGCCCTCCTTCTCCTGCATAGTCCTACCCTCCAACCTCTCCTCACTTTCAGGACTTAGTTAAAGTCTGTCCACCAAGGGGGGAACTCAGCAAGGTGACATGGTGTTATGCCAATGCCAAAACTGCCTGTCTTCTGAGAGCTGTTGAAAGTGAGCTTATGAGGGATAGTTCTTTAAAAAAAAAAAAAAAAAAAAAAAAAAAAAAAAAAAAAAAAAAAAAAAAAAAACATTAAAACTTGGTTGGCAACACTGCGCCGACGCGGACTCTTTGAGTATTTGCTGCACTAAATAATTATAAAAAGCGTTGTTATTAAGCTATTTTTAAACGTCTACAGGTGTTATAAATATAAGTGTTGTTAAATTAGTGGAAGTGTTAGTGAAGAATAAAATAAGATTAAACGGTGTAAGAAGCGTATTTTTCTTCTCGCGCCTGTAGCACGAATCCTAGGCCTAATTTCACACGCGCGATTGTAAATAAGCAGTGAATTAAACTTATAGTTAAACGTTTCCAGTTGGTATAAATATATTATAAGTGTTGTTACATTAGTGGAAATGTTATTGAAGCGTTAAATAAGATTAAACGGGGTAAGAAGTTTATTTTCCTTCTAGCGCCTATAGCACAGATTTTAGGCTTAATTTCACGCGCGCGTATCGTAAGTAAACAGTGACTTAAACTTATATGTAATCACCAGTTTTTTTACTCATTATTCTTTCAATTTATTTATATCTGCCTGAATAGTTTCTAGGGTCCATTGTTTACGTATTAGTCAGTACTTAAATCAGTTTATACAATTTCTGTTTTTGCCATGAATGAGAAGTGTGTGACATGCCGTAGGATCGTTAGTTCCGGGGTATGGTGTGATGGGTGTTGTAGTTTCTTTCATTGGGGCGAATGTAGTGGCGTGGGAAATGGGGACATAAATGAGGCTCACCAGTGGTATTGTAGGATCTGCAGTAGAGATAGGAAAATACTGGAACAGGAAGGGAAAACTGCAGCTCTTCAAGCTGACCTAGACAAGGCAAGGGAGGATCTGGACAGGTTAAAGAGGGAGAAGGGAGAACAGAGGTGGGAAGTGGCAACAGGTAATAGGGGGAACAAGCAAAGGAGAGCATCAGACAGCTTTGTGATAAATCTTAAAAATAGATTTGACCTGTTGCCTCAGTCAGAATCGGATGAGCCTCATGTAGCTGAAGCTGTAGAAAGGGCACAACAAGTTTTCAAGGACTTGAAAAAGGTAGGGAAATTTGTAAAGAGAAAGAAAGTTCTGTTGTTAGGTAGTTCCCATGGTAGAGGTGTTGGCCAACTACTGCAGGAAAATCGAGGTCCAGAGTACCAGGTCACAAACTTTTTCACGCCTAGTGCAGATCTGGGTCAGGTAACAGAGGATATAGGTTCTTTATGCAAGGATTTCATGAAGGAGGATTCCGTGGTTATAGTAGGTGGTCCGGGAAACAGCATTGACAGAGACTCTGAATATTCCATAGAGAGTGACCTGGTGAAGATAGCATCAGCAATGAAGCATACGAGTGTGGGATTTGTGTCTGTGTTGAGACAATATGATTGGCCTCATTCGAACACTTCTGTAGGGAGGGTGAACTTGGAGTTGAGTGGCTGCTTAGGACGGATATAGGGTCCCATATTGGTTTGATTCCTGTGGATGCTATTGATAGGTGGGACTACACTAGGCATGGCCTTCACCTCAATAGGAAAGGGAAGGGAAAACTGTCTGGGTTGATTGCAGAAAACTTAAGGGGGGACACTGTCACAAGTGGTAAAATACCAGTGGTCACAGGTGTCAGAGGGATGCCTTTTTTAAGTTAGGAAAGGGGGATAGAAAACGAGTTTTAAGAGAGATTAGCAGACACACTCAGTTTGAGAAAACAGATGCACAGGAGTCATATTTTAGCATACAGCCTCCATTTAAACAATGTTTAACAGAACGTAATCAGAAACTGCCAGTTCATCTTCACCAAAGCAGTTATAATCCCATTAGTATGCAGTATCAGTTATCTTTATTATACCAGAACATTCCGGGACTCAAAAATAAAGTTGATGAACTACTCATTTGTATCGATGAAATGAATTCATCTAACCAAATTGACATAATCTGCCTCTCTGAACATCAAGTGACCACTGGTATAGATATGTTAGGCATTTCAGGATTTAAGCTTGCTTCCTACTTCTGCAGAGTAGATATGGATGGCGGAGGAATTGCCACATTTATTAAAAACTGCCATAAATTCAAGAACACTGACATTAATAAATTCTGTTTAGAGCAGCATCTAGAAGCATGTGCAACAGAAGTAGAGTTCCATAACAGATCCTGTATAATAGTAACTATTTACCGAGCACCTGCAGGAAATTATAATCTATTCGTAAATAATCTAGAAGCTCTTTTGGGTTATTTAACAGGAAGAAACAAAGAAATTTTGATTGCTGGTGACTTTAATACAGATTTTCTAATTCAATCTTCCAGTAAACATTTACTGCAGTTAGTAATGTTGTCTTTCAATCTAACTCACACTGTAAACTTTCCAACTAGGATCACTAAATCCTCAATGACAGCCATTGATAACATTTTTATAGACAAATCAAAGGAACAAACTCATATCAAAAAACCTGTAATAAATGGACTATCAGATCATGACATGCAGCTCCTTGTTTTAGATGTAAATTCTGAGCAGATTATCAAGACGGCTAAGTCTGAGTACAGGAGAGTAGTCAGTCAACCAAAAATTGAGTGTTTTAGAAAACTGCTCAAAGATATGAACTGGAAAGATGTTTATAGTGCCCATGACATGAATGAAAAATATAATACATTCATGAACAATGTCAGTACCATGTTTGAAAACTGTTTTCCTCTAAAAGTTACTCAAATTAAACAGAAGTCTACAATAAAACCATGGATTACACAAGGAATTAAGATTTCCTGTAAGACAAAAAGGAAAATGTATCTGTCGACCAAGAATAGCTCCAATACTGATGATTTAGCTAAATACAATGAATACTGCAAAATATTAAAAAAAAAAGTAATTCAGACATCTAAACAAATGCACTATGAGAAGAAGATAGCAATGTCAGGGAACAAAATAAAAACAATATGAGATATAGTGAAAGAGGAGACTGGTAGAACCAGAAAGGAACAGGAGCAAATAGCATTAAGGGTAGATGACACATTAGTAACCGATGGGCATAGTGTGGCAAATCTATTTAACAAGTACTTTATATCCGTTACTGATAGAATGGGATTGTCAGGATCAGTAAATAATGCCCTTCAATATCTGAAACTAGCCTTTACAAATAGCTTCAGCTACATGAATGTGTCACTCACTTCACCAAAAGAAATAACTTCCATAGTAAAATCTTTGAAAACAAAGCACTCTAGACGTTACGATGAAATATCAACAAAGTTAATTGAGGCGTGTTCTTGTGAGTTTAGTACAATTCTAAGTTACTCGTGTAACCAGTCAATTATAAGTGGGACATTTCCTGAATGGCAAAAATATGCAGATGTTAAGCCTCTATTCAAGAAAGGGGATAAAGAGATACCATCAAACTACAGACCGATTTCACTTTTGCCAGCATTCTCAAAATTTTTAGAAAAATTAATGTACAGGCAGCTTCTCAACCATCTCACCACAAATAACATATTATCAAGAACACAGTTTGGATTTCTGAAGGGTTCTGATATCGAGAAGGCTGTTTACACCTACAGTGAAAATCTACTTAATTCATTAAATAACAAATTACAAGCAGCAGGTATTTTCTGTGTTTTGTCAAAGGTATTTGATTGTGTGAACCACAACATCCTTTTAAATAAATTAGAATTCTATGGTGTCATGGGCAGTGCTGCAAAATGGTTCAAGTCATACCTAGCTAACAGGAAACAAAGGGTGTCAGTACAAGGGACTAGTGAATTAAGTCATCAGTCATCATCAGAATGGGAAGAAATTACATGTGGTGTCCCACAAGGATCCATCTTAGGGCCATTGCTTTTTCTTGTCTACATTAATGATCTCTCAACAGTTACACTGCCAGAAGCAGAGGTCGTTTTGTTTGCAGATGACACAAGTATTGCAATAAATAGTATGTCGAGTGTAGTTCTAGAAAGATCTGCTAATGATATTTTCATGGATATTAATAAATGGTTTAAAGCCAACTCACTGACATTAAACTTTGAAAAGACTCACTACATGCAATCCAGAACCTGTAAGAGGTTTCCACGCAGCATATGCATAAAGTACAAAGAAGAGCAGATAGAAGAGGTTGACAGTCTTAAATTCCTGGGATTACAACTTGATAATAAATTCAGTTGGGAGGAGCACACCACAGAACTGCAGAAACGCCTTAACAAATCTGTATTTGCAATTCGAGTGTTAGCAGATATAGGTGACATAAAAATGAAAAAGCTTGCATACTTTGCCTACTTTCATTCCATAATGTCATATGGTACAATATTTTGTGGTAACTCTTCGAGTCAAACAAAAGTTTTCAGAGTCCAAAAGCGTGTAATACGTATTATTTGTGGAGTAAATACACGGGCGTCTTGTAGAAACCTCTTCAAAGAACTGGGTATACTAACTACTGCCTCTCAGTATATTTACTCCTTAATGAAACTTGTCCTAAATAATATATCTCTTTTTCCAACAAACAGCTCAGTTCATACATACAATACCAGGAACAAAAATTATCTGCACAAGGACTTAAAAGCACTTACTTTAGTTCAAAAAGGGGTCCACTACTCAGGAACACTCATCTTCAATAATTTGCCAGTAAACATAAAAAATTTAGTTACAAATAAAGATAAGTTTAAAAGGAGCCTGAAAGACTTACTAGTGCCCAACTCCTTCTACTCCATTGACGAATTTTTTAATAGAAACAAATGATGTATTGTATATATTCACACTATTGGTATTGTTATTTCAGCTTTAAAAAAAAAATAAAGTGACATGTTCCACATCCATGAGGATCTCCTCAACACGGATCTATGGAACGAAAAACTAATCTAATCTAATAACACAGATGATGTAACTTACCGAACGAAAGTGCTGGCAGGTCGATAGACACACAAACAAACACAAACATACACACGAAATTCAAGCTTTCGCAGCAAACTGTTGCCTCAACCTTTCGTCTTTCCCTCTCCTTGCCTCTTTCCTGATGAGGCAACAGTTTGTTGCGAAAGCTTGAATTTCGTGTGTATGTTTGTGTTTGTTTGTGTGTGTATCGACCTGCCAGCACTTGCGTTCAGTAAGTCACATCATCTGTGTTTTTAGATATATTTTTCCCACGTGGAATGTTTCCCTCTATTCTAATCTAATCTAAATATAGTAGTTTGTTGTTAATGACCAAAGCCAAATACATAGTGGATATTTTTGACAAAGATCATGTGGCACATTCTCCACAGCACTGAGAACCGAAAGAATAGGGTAAATATTGTCCCTATATTTCAAAATGTCAATATCTATTCATCCAAGAAAATATATACATACAAATATATCAAAAAGTGTTTAGGAAAAAGTACAAAGTACCTTTTTATTTTATGTTTTGTTTTATTTCTAAGTGCTAAATAACATTCAAAACTATGTTGCCCCTTCAGTATACTGAACTTTTAACTACTGAAACAAATGCCATTAGATTTGTTTTTAATTTACTTATTTACATCCTTATTTACGTAAAGTGTAGGCATCTTCTTTGGCTAGGTATTGTAAAACCTAAATAATTTTTTGGGTCCAGATTATTCATTTCTCTTGTTGGAGAACACTCACAGTATAAATATGAACTGCTTATGTAGACACTGGTATGCATCACAAAAACTAAAGCATATAACAAATAATAAGATTCAGAAGACACAAACGCACAAAATCCATTACTATAAAATTAATGAATGGAGTGAGGATTAGTTAACTTTAGATATTGGCAGGTGACACCTAACTTTAGATATTAGCAGATGACACCAATAACCCCATTTCTGCACATGCATAGTATTCACTAAGCTCTGGATTTTGGCACACTAAATATGATACAACTGACTGGTCACTGGCTTTCGGTTGACTAATGCACTGGCAAGCAATGCATAACCAGCAGAACTAGTCAACACAGATTGGGAAGTTGATTGTATAAAATAGGCTTAGTACACTAGATTTCCATTCAGGAGGGGGGAGGGGGGAATGTTTCACATCCCAATCTGGCCAACCAGATTTATACCTAATAAGGTTTCCGAAAATGACTTCAGCCAGTTTTTGGTAATTGTTTCTTTGCAAAGTACAAAACTGATTTCCTTTCCCAGCCTTCCCCAGTCTGAGTATGTGCTCACTTTCTATTAATCTTGTCTGTGAAAGTTTGTTAAACCTAAACCTTCCAGTGTTTTTTTCCATCCTTTCTAAGTGTGCTCATCACGTAATGCTTGTCTTTGGAAGTCAACAAAACAACAAACACTGAGCATATTTCATTTAACATTCTCAAAGGCCGAAGAACAACAGAAACTGGTACATGATGACAAACTCCATTACAAAATAATACTGGGGGTTTTCAACCCTGAAGCAAGCACGCCGATTTCCATAACACAAGCAGGCGCATGACGTACTTTGTACACAGTAAAGAACAGCTGTATTTATATTACCAAGGTACCGGTAAACATATATGAGCAAAATCATAGTTTAATTAAACAATAATATAGTAAACTTTCACTGAATCACTCCGTTGCTGTGTACAAGTGTTACACTACAGTAATGACCCACCTGGAGAATTAAACAGCACAGTTGCATCAGATCCCACCCTAATGCTTGTTTTCACACTAATTATCTCATTGACAACTGTCTCATTGTGGATTTGCGCTGCTAGCTCGGAGTCTATGGCTTTTCTTACATGGATCGTACATTTTTTCTCACCTAGCTTGCTGTTTATTTTATATTATTACTGCTCAGCTGGGCATATGACAACACAATTTCTCACTGTGTTAGCTGAAGCAATAATGAAGTAACAGGTATGGGTTCTCAACTGTAAAACAACAGTGGAACAGCACAAGACAATATTTTTGTGGTTGGAGCACTTTATACATAGAAAATTAGAAAAAACCTTAATTAGAAAAAACCTAAAGAAATTAGAAAAAAACTAAAGAACAATTATTCTTAATCCTGAGAATACAATATTCTGACTGAAATGCCTAAGAAGGTGTCTAAACCACTTGAGAGTTAAAGGAATGATTGCAGCTGGAAGAAAAATAGAAGAAAAGAAACAAACAAAATTGCAGTATTTACAAAACGTCTGTGGGAGAACACAACTGCACAAAGCTCAAACAAAGCTGTAAAAGTTTTACTTCACAGGATAGTCAACAGATAAAGACATAAAACAATGCATCTATCAGCCTTATGTCCTTCATTATGCCAACAAAATACATGCAACAGTGGATTTTAATTTTAAAAAAAGGAGCAAACTGTATTTTTTTTCTTTGTAAATATTCATTATGTATTCCTGTTTTCTGACAAGTTCTACATCCTGAAGCATCTGCTGACATGGAATGAAAAGAACATCTAAATAATGGCCTCAGTCACATGCCTATCATTGGGCCAATACTTGTTATCTCAATTGTGCTTTGTAATTAATATTGCCATAATGAAGTCTTGCCCAGTTCAACAGCAAGCAGACTAGCACAAGGTACAAAAAGAGTGAAGAGATCACAATCTGTTACAGCCAATGGTTATACGTTGTCATCAGTATCCAGTAGGGTGCTATTTCCAGCATTTTATGCGATAAATCAGTTTTTGACTTTGTTTCTGTAGGTGACCCAACTCTTCAGAGTGTGTTCTTTCTTATCAAGCCAGGATCCTAGAGAACTGTCACTGCTTTAAAAACTTTCTCTGGGATAAAGCCAGTGGATTTACTATTCACTAAAATTTGATATTCCTTGAGAAACTATTTTTGTATAGAGTATGTCAGTGCATGAGCTCATTGCTCATTCCTTCCATGGACAACACCAGATAATTCAGTGCTTACAATGTCGCTGTCAAACTTTGCGTGGTTCATGGTGTGGGTTCCTGTTGTCATGTCCTAGTTCATTAACCAAGGGCAACGTATGAGTGGCCAAGTAAGTGGTCCTGACAGTCGGGATACCAGTTACTTTGGAATAAGGCTGGGCATCTTGGACATATTCTGAGTCGTGGTCACCTTTGTGCTCAGACGGCAAAGGCTACCAAATCCACCGGTTAGTCCCTCCACCGTTAGGGGTAAAACTCAATGGGACCCGGGGCAAGTAAGGCTAGCAACCTGCTTCCCTGCTACTTTAAATATGATGCTGGCAACAATCAGAGCAAGATGCCTCAGACCTTTAGAGGTGACGGAGTCCCCCCTCTAATTGACAAACCAGGGACTCCTAAGATAAGACTCGGCAAACGAATGGTAACGAGATGGGGAGCTATTAATATCAATAGGGGCTACTCTGGGAAGAAGGTAGAGCTGGCAGAGGCTGCAAGTAAGATGGGGTTGGATGTTTTAGCTGTTAGTGACATTCGGGTAATGGGTGAGAAAGAAGAGGAAGTGGGAGAATACAAGGTCTACCTGTCAGGAGTCAAAGCAGGAATAGCACAATGGGGTGTAGGGCTTTACAGCAGGAAAGAAATGGAACCCAGCGTAGTTACAATAAGGTATGTAAACGAATGTCTGATGTGGATAGATTTGACAGTGTCTAGCAAGAAACTTAGGATTGTGTCAGTATATTCGCATTGTGAAGGGACAGATCAAGATAAGATGGATAGTTTTTATGATGCACTCAGTTGTTAGAGATTTTAATGTCAGGATTGGAAATCGAACAGAAGGGTACGAAAAGGTTATGGGTAAATTGGGAGAGGATATGGAGACCAACAGGAATGGGAAACAACTCTTGGATTTCTGTGCCAGTATGGGCTTAGTAATCACAAACTCCTTTTTTAAACATAAGAACATTCACTGGTATACTTGGGAAGGCAGGGGACTATATAATTGACTATATAATAACAGATCAGGAATTCAGGAAGGCTTTGAGGGACACACGTGAATTCAGGGGATTCTTTGATGACACTGATCACTATTTAATGTGCAGTGAAATTGGTATTGTCAGGCCGAAAGTGAAGGAGGTCAGGTCCATATGTAGGAGGATAAGAGTGGAGAAACTTCAGGGTAAGGAAATTGGGCACAAGTACATAACAGTGATCTCAGAAAGGTACCAGTTAGTTGAATGTAGTCAATTACAGTCATTGGAAAAGGAATGGACAAGGTACAGGGACACAGTACTAGAAGTGGCTAAAGAATATATTGGAACAGTAGTGTGTAAAAGTAGGATGAAGCAAACAGCTTGGTGGAATGACACAGTCAAGGCAGCCTGTAAAAGGAAAAAGAAGGCGTATCAAAAATGGCTACATACTAGAACTCAGCTAGACAGAGAAAGTTATGTTGAAGAAAGAAACAAAGCCAAACAGATAATTCCAGCATCCAAGAAGAAATCTTGGGAACACTTTGGAAACAGGTTGGAGACTATGGGTCAAGCTGCTGGAAAACCATTCTGAAGTGTAATTAGCAGTCTCAGAAAGGGAGGTAAGAAGGAAATGACAAGTATTTTTGACAGGTCAGGAAAACTGCTGGTGAATCCTGTTGATGCCTAGGGCAGATGGAGGTTACAGATTTCGATGTACAATGGGATAGGAATGATGATGGAAAAAGGATCACATTTGAGGAAGTGGAAAAATGGTCAATAGATAGCAGCGCAATAAAGCGGCTGGGGTGGATGAAATTCATCAAATACAGTGGAATGTCAGGTCTCAAATGGCTACACAGGATAATTGCAATGGCATGAGAGTCGGGACAGGTTCCATCAGACTGGACGAAAGCAGTAATTACACCAATCTTTAAATGTGGAAACAGAAAAGATTGTAACAACTACAGAGGTACCTCTTTAATCAGCATTGTGGGTAAAATCTTCTCAGGTATTGATGAAAGGAAAGTGCTAGTATTAGTTGAGGACCAATTGGATGAAAATCAGTGTGGGTTTAGGCCTCTTAGAGGTTGCCAGGACCAGATCTTTAGCTTACGCCAAATAATGGAGAAGTGTTACGAGTGGAACAGGGAATTGTATCTATGCTTTATATCAAGTAAAGGCATATGGCCGGGTTCCTAGGAGGAAGTTATGGTCTGTTCTATGAGATTATGGAATAGAAGGCAAACTTTTGCAAGCAATTAAAGGTCTTTGCATAGATAGTCAGGAAGCAGTTACAGTTGACGGTAAATTGAGTTCATTGTTCAGAGTAGTTTCAGGGTAAGACAAGGCTGCAACCTGTCTCCACTGTTGTTCATATCATTTATGGATCATATGTTGAAAACCATAGACTGGCTGGGTGAGATTAAGATATGTGAACACAAAATAAGCAGTCTCGCATATGCGGATGACTTAGTTGTGATGGCAGATTTGATTGAAAGTTTGCAAAGTAACATTTCAGAGCTAGATCAGAAATGTAAGGACTGTGGTATGAAGATTAGCATCTCCAAAACAAAAGTAATGTCAGTGGGAAAGAGATATAAATGGATTGAGTGCCAAATAGGAGGGCAGGTGGACAGTTTCAAGTACTTAGGATGCATAATCTCTCAGGATGGCAACATAGTGAAAGAACTGGAAGCAAGGTGTAGCAAAGCTAATGCAATGAGCACTCAGCTACGATCTAGTCTCTTCTGCAAGAAGGAACTTAGTACCAAGACTAAGTTATCTGTGCACCGTTCAATCTTTCGACCAACTTTGTTGTATGGGAGCGAAAGCTGGGTGGATTCAGGTTACCCTATCAATAAGGTTGAGGTTACGGATATGAAAGTAGCTAGGATGATTGCAGGTACTAGTAGATGGGAACAATGGCAGGAGGGTGTCCACAATGAGGAAATCAAAGAAAAACTGGGAATGAACTCTATAGATGTAGCAGTCAGGGCTTAGATGGTGGGGTCATGTTACATGCATGGGAGAAGCAAGGTTACCCAAGAGACTCATGGGTTCAGCAGTAGAGGGTAGGAGGAGTCGGGGCAGACCAAGGAGAAGGTATCTGGATTCGGTTAAGAATGATTTTGAAGCAATAGGTTTAACATCAGAAGAGGCACCAATGTTAGCACTGAATAGGGGATCATGGGGGAATTTTATACGGGGGACTATGCTCCAGACTGAACGCTGAAAGGCACAATCAGTCTTAGATGATGATGATGATGATGATGATGTCAAACTTTGTTACTCTTTTGAGAACACTGTTGTACAAGAAATGCCTTTACTCTCTTCTTGTAAAAGTTATTTTAGGCAACAAAATCAGTCCTGTTTTCCCCATCATCAAACATAGAAAGAGTGTTAAGCAAGGCCACATTGCAGCAATGTGGTGCTGTAAACAGGTATGACCTACTTTTCCTCATGCAAGAGAGAGAATGATTATTAATGGAGCCACAGCATAGTAAATCTGTTGTACAGTAGTTCTGGAGCCACTGAATATAGTAATTTCTTTAGGCAGCCATGACTTTACATTTTAAGTGGAACACAGAAGATTTAGCCACACTGATTTATTTGATGACATTCATTCATGTATTGAGTTCCATTAATCCCATCCCAAAGGAGAGCCTGCAGTGATGTTCTAAATTATACACTGAAAAGCAGGTGACCATCAACATGGCCAACGGCCTTGCCACAGCAGTAACACCAGTTCCCATCAGATCACTGAAGTTAAGCACTGTTTGGCTGGGCTAGCATTTGGCTGAGTGACTGTCTGGGTCTGCCAAGTGCTGTTGATAAACCAGGTGCACTCCACCCTTGTGAGGCCAATTGAGGAGCTACTTAACTGAGAAGTAGCAGTTCAGACTGCAAAAACAGACAACAGCCAGGAAAGCGGTGTGCTGACCACACACCCTTCCTTATCCACATCCAGTGAAACTTATCGGCTTAGGATGAAATGGTAGTCAGCCAGTACCATTGATGGTTCTGAGGCCTTTTCAGACAGACAGAGAGAGAGAGACAGAGAGAGAGAGAGAGAGAGAGAGAGAGAGAGAGAGAGAGAGAGAGAGAGAGAATCTATGTGCAATGACATTTACTTCTAGATTACTTTATTTATGAACTAGTGATCCTGCAATCCTTCACAATTGCTAAACATGTATGGGAACTGGATGTATATCCTAATCTCCTTCTCCCCTCTCTTTGAGTCCATCTCCTCCTTTCTCCCCTTCTGTCCATCACCTCCTCACCCCCTCTCTCCAACCCATCCCCCCCTTCTCTCTCCATCTTCTCCAACCCCCTGTCTCTCTCCACTTCCTTTTCCCTCCTCCCTCTCCCTCCACCTCCTCCATCCCTCTCTCTATGTCCATTTCCTCCACTTCCTCTCTCTTTCCATCTACTTTTCCCACATCTATCTTGTTTGCTGTTATTGGCAATGGAACTTTGATTTGGAACTGAAGTCGCTTAAAATTAACGGGAAAATCAGTTGGGATCAATGGTATATGGGTATGAGAGACCTCTCTTGCTGCTGGATCTGTGAGGACAGAAGCTTCAATGACAGTATTTCGCACAGTTTTAATCTGCTAATGGCTAGGATTTCAAAGTTTCAGACAATTTAGATTCCAGGCAGTATTTTAATCATAAGCCGATAAGCCATAAACACAACTTTTCTGTTTTCTGTTAAAACTAGCTGTGAGGAAGCAAACAAAACAACACAGTCGTGTACACAATTCTTTGTTTCTAATTACACATAAGGAGAAAAAATATACATGGAAGAAACAATTTGTGTAATGGTTTAAATGCCCTGCTACCTTAGGATAAAGTGACTGCAACAAAGAAAATGAAACCTCTCATTTCACAGCATAGCATTTTCTTTCTCACAATCAGTTTTAACAGAAAACCTATCCATTTTTGTTTCAAGAAACACATTACCCACATGCATCCAACAGTTTAATAAAGTATTATGTAAAAATCTGAAATGCACTCACAAAAACTACGTACCATGAAGGAATTATCTGAATGCGACTGATTTTAGCAGATGTGACATGCGTCTACAGACAAACAAATCATTGCAATTCCAGAAAAACTGGACAATTTGTTCAAGAGAAAGAGCTCCACAAACTGAGCAAGTCCATAATGTGTTGGCTCACTTCTGGTCCTTACACAAAAAGTTACCTGACTTGGACTTGGCATTAGTTGATAGACTTGATGGATGTCAATAAAAAGGGGTGTAGAACATTGTCAATGTACCACTGTGCTGTAAGGGTACCATAGACAACAACCAAATGGGTCATCCTATGAAATGAAATGGTACTCCAAACCATCACCCTTCAATATCAGGCAATATGGCAGATGACAGTCAGGTTGGTATCACACTGCTGTCTGGGTGTCTCCGAGATCTGTCTTTGCTAGTCATTAGGGCTAACTCAAACCAAGACTTATCAATGAAGGCAATTCTACTCCAGTCAATGAGATTCCAGGCCAAAGACTTCTCTGGAGATGCCGCAGATAGAGGTGGGATACCAACCTGACTGTCACCCACCATATGACCTGACAGCCAGGAGTGATAGTCTGGGGAGGCAATTCTTTTCATAGCAGGATCCCTTTGGTTTTCATCTGCGAGACTCCGATAGCACAGCAGTGTGTCGGCAGTATTCTACGCCCTATTTTGTTACCTGCTTGCTAAGTCATTCTGAGCGTACATTCAAGCAAGATAAAGCCTACTACACACAACAAGAGTTTCTACTGCTCGTCTCCATGCTTGCCAAATCCTAACCTGGTCAGAAAGGTTGCTGGATCCCTCCCAAATTGAGAGTGTTTGGAGTATTATGGGCAAGGCCCCTAATCAGATCAGGATTTGACAATCTAACCTGCCAATTAGACAGAATTTTTCATGATATCCGTCAGGAGAACATCCAACAACTCTATCAATCAATGCCAAGTCAAATAACTGCTTGATTAAGGGCTAGAGGTGGACCAATATGTTACTGGCTTGTTTGTCTGTATGTTTACATCGCGTCTACAAATTGTCCCCCCCCCCCCCCCACCCCCACCCCCGCCCCGTGTGTAAATCGGTCAAGGTTAAAGATTTTTGGCAACAAGGTTAAACATTTTTGCTAACAACATTTCTCCTTTATATAGGAGAGATACTTTTTAGATATCATAGAAATTTAAAAAATTGTAGCCTACGTCGGTCTAAACATTTATATGAGAATTGTGTAAATATTTGAAGAAAATCAGTCACAAATGTTTCAAGATTTTTCGTAACAACCTTAAACAATGGCTTGTCTGTATATATTAGTATTGACTTTTTAGATATACTAACTATACACCCATCTTCACAACAGAAATGACAGAAGCACCTTTGCATATTGTTACTTTGAGGATTCTGTACCTCAACTGGTAAAAAGGGAACCCTTATAGGAGCACTTTGTCAATAAATTCATTTTTCCTAACCAAGAAGTCAAATATAAATAAAACCTATGAAAGAAACAAAGCTATTTTATTAAGTTTTTAATACACAAAGTGATATCAGTAAATCCATATATTCTTGCCACATAAATTCATTGCTGGTTTGTATTCATAAACATAAGACTGTGGCACTTAGTTCTGTCACTTCTGAAAAATATTTCTGTCACTGAGATTAAAAAAACCACAGCACCACCTTTTTTGTGTGTAAATTATGATATCTTTCTTCCCCATGATCCAATTTTGATGAAATAAAGCCTATAAGCTGCCATTAGCTACACTCAAGTTTCCTGTGAAAACCCCAATAAAATTCATATAGACTTTTGTAGATTAGCACAAACAAACTAACTAACTTGACAGTTTTGCAGTTTTATTCTTAGTCTAGATAGCTATATAACTGATATATTAAGGAAATGTGTGGCCTATGTGCATCTGAATGTGTATTAGAGTATCATGTAAAAGTTGAAACAAATCTGTCAGGAACTTTTTGATATTTTTGGTAATGTGTTAAGCAAGGACTTGTATTTATACAGTAGTATAATGGAAGAAAGTAGCTATTTTCAAAAGTGCCACCACTAAACCTGTTACACTGGTCAGTTGCTGTATCTATCTGAAACATCTAACAAAGCATTAATTTAACTTTACAAAGAACACTATCAGTTGCCTATATAATAGCAAAATAAACACCTTCTTAATACAAACAGTGGAGTTAAGTGTGAGTTACACCTCTGTGCCCAAATATTCTTATAAATTATAGGCATGATTATTAAGGTATTCTTTTCTTTGCTTTTGACTATCTGTGGAGTTTGAATTTTCTACTAGATGACTACCAACAATTGTTACGGACTTTCACACAAGAACATAAAATTCCATTCTCAGCCCTATACTGGGGATGCGTAGTGTTTATGAAAGTATTTTTACTTGCAGTATTACGTTTGAGAATTACACTGTTCATCCTACATTCACTCTCATTATTTAAAATAAGTATCATTGATTACTGAGTCGAAACAAGGCCCCCGGAGTAGACAACATTCCATTGGAACTACTGACGGCCTTGGAAGAGCCAGTCCTGACAAAACTCTACCATCTGGTGAGCAAGATGTATGAAACAGGCGAAATACCCTCAGACTTCAAGAAGAATATAATAATTCCAATCCCAAAGAAAGCAGGTGTTGACAGATGTGAAAATTACCGAACTATCAGTTTAATAAGTCACAGCTGCAAAATACTAACACGAATTCTTTACAGACGAATGGAAAAACTAGTAGAAGGCAACCTCGGGGAAGATCAGTTTGGATTCCGTAGAAACACTGGAACACGTGAGGCAATACTGACCTTACGACTTATCTTTGAAGAAAGATTAAGGAAAGGCAAACCTACGTTTCTAGCATTTGTAGACTTAGAGAAAACTTTTGACAATGTTGACTGGAATACTCTCTTTCAAATTCTAAAGGTGGCAGGGGTAAAATACAGGGAGCGAAAGGCTATTTACAATTTGTACAGAAACCAGATGGCAGTTACAAGAGTCGAGGGGCATGAAAGGGAAGCAGTGGTTGGAAAGGGAGTAAGACAGGGTTGTAGCCTCTCCTCAATGTTGTTCAATCTGTATATTGAGCAAGCAGTAAAGGAAACAAAAGAAAAATTCGGAGTAGGTATTAAAATTCATGGAGAAGAAATAAAAACTTTGAGGTTCGCCGATGACATTGTAATTCTGTCAGAGACAGCAAAGGACTTGGAAGAGCAGTTGAATGGAATGGACAGTGTCTTGAAAGGAGGATATAAGATGAACATCAACAAAAGCAAAACAAGGATAATGGAATGTAGTCTAATTAAGTCGGGTGATGCTGAGGGAATTAGATTAGGAAATGAGACACTTAAAGTAGTAAAGGAGTTTTGCTATTTGGGGAGCAAAATAACTGATGATGGTCGAAGTAGAAAGGATATAAAATGTAGACTGGCAATGGCAAGGAAAGCGTTTCTGAAGAAGAGAAATTTGTTAACATCGAGTATAGATTTAAGTGTCAGGAAGTCATTTCTGAAAGTATCTGTATGGAGTGTAGCCATGTATGGAAGTGAAACATGGACGATAAATAGTTTGGACAAGAAGAGAATAGAAGCTTTCGAAATGTGGTGCTACAGAAGAATGCTGAACATTAGATGGGTAGATCACATAACTAATGAGGAAGTATTGAATAGGATTGGGGAGAAGAGAAGTTTGTGGCACAACTTGACCAGAAGAAGGGATCGGTTGGTAGGACATGTTCTGAGGCATCAAGGGATCACCAATTTAGTATTGGAGGGCAGCGTGGAGGGTAAAAATCGTAGAGGGAGACCAAGAGATGAATACACTAAGCAGATTCAGAAGGATGTAGGTTGTAGTAGGTACTGGGAGATGAAAAAGCTTGCTCAGGATAGAGTAGCATGGAGAGCTGCATCAAACCAGTCTCAGGACTGAAGACCACAACAACAACACATCACTGATTATAAAGTAAATGAATTGGCACATGACTGTAAGATCCTCAGACCCCTAAAGAAGCTTCTGCAAAATGAATGGTTACAAGCTTTACATAATATGCATCTGTAGATGCAACACTTTTTTGACCTTATCTGAATTATCAGAGATGATGATATTTACTGCTTTCCTTCTTTCAATTTAGACTTATTTCAGCAGTATCAATAGTTAATGTGATTGACTGTTTTCTATTGTTAAGATACAATTTCAGTCTTTCAAGGGGGATGCATGTAATACCATAAGATTTTACTTTCTCTAGTAGAGTATTATGATATATACCACTGAAGAGCTTGACCACATCACAGATAATGCCAAAGGGGTAGCTTTCCTTGGTTGGTTCTATCGGAACAGATTTTGTGGGATCATGTATTGGTATCTCTGTAGAGAAGCCTTTAGCCTCTTGACTACCACAGCGGTTGAAGTGTGCCATACCTTGAGTACAAGTGACTGCCACAGCAGTTCAGTAGTCTGCACATATCGATTGGCCATTATGGAAGTAAAGACAAACACGAGAATAAACAAGTGGAGTGAGATAAATATCTCCAAAATTTATGTTTTTATTGCATCTGTATCCTTATAGCAAACATAAAATGGCTAAAATTGAGTGACCATTGATCAACAGTTCCCTTGTTGCACACATTATTTTCTTATAAATTACTCCGTAAAGACTGATATCTTCTGTTGCTGAGTTTGTTTCACTTTCATGTTAATATGCCTCTAAATGGAGATTACAGTATTTGTCAAAAATATGACTAACAGCAGAACATTTTCAAAAGATTTTTGAGGAATCTATAAATAGATGAATCACTGATGTCATTCAAAGGCCATCTAGAAATAAAGCAATAGTCCCAGGTGAAGGCAAGTAGAGATGGCATAAAAATTTTTACAGTTTGCAATTGTGAGAAAAGTATATAATATATTTTATCATTTATTTTGGTGCAGAAACAGTCAGTGACAATCTCAGTATGAAAATATCTGGAAATAATGTGAAGGGAGGAAGTTTGTGATGATCATGTCAATGAAATAATTAAAGGAGGACTGGAATGGAACACAGTTTCCTGTATGCTGCACAGGCTTCTGCAAGGAAAGTAAAATGAACAAGGAATAAGAAGAAAATGCAACACTAATGGCAATCTGAATATATATAAAAATTTATTATCATAATGAACAAGATGTGACCAAAAAGTAATGGGAATTTTTGTTTTTCTTAAATAATGTTTATTTATTCATCAACATCAACTTTATTTCCTTCAAACTCATTCGCCTCAGATATTACTAGTGCCAGCAGTTTTCCGATGTGGAAAGTACTTCTGGACTCACTTGTTGTTATGGTGTCCAGGTCCTTCAGCAATTCTGTTTTTATTTAATCAATGATGGCAAAACGACATCCTTTCGTGGTTCTCTGCACCTCGGGAATAGAATGAAATCATAGCAGGCCATGTCTGATGAATAAGGTGACTGAGGCAACATCACAGTTTTGGTTTCTGCCAAAAATTCATGAACGAGCACTGAGGTGTGAGTGGGAGCATAATCATGATGCAATTTACGTGAGTGGTTTTGCCACAATTTTGGTCATTTTCTTTGTATTTCTCCATGAAAATGTTGCACAACTTCCTGGTAGTATTTCTTATTGACCATACAACTACAAGGCAGGAACTCATGATGCACTATCCCATTGTAATCAAAGAAAATAGTGGCAAGAACCTTCACACGCAATCGACCTTGTTTAATTTTTTTCAGTCTTGGTTCTTCATGCGGTTTCCAATGGGATGACTGGGCCTTGGTTTCACCTGTTATAACCTTCTTTAAAAGTTCTGGATCATTGTTGACTTCATTCAGCAATTGCTGGGCAATGTCAATGTGATGTGGTTTTTGGTCGAAATTCAACAACTTCTGAACAAACTTTGGAGCTACAAGTTTCATGCCCAAAACATCCAAAAAAAACTGGTTGGATGAGCCAAAGGATATGCCGACATCATCAGTAATCTCTCTGGTGGTGATATGGTGATTTTTCAGAATCATTTTCTTTACTTCTTCCACGCTGTTGTCAGTTCCAGGGCGGTCACCTTTTTTTATGTCTTCTCGACCCTCTTTGAAATGTTTATACCACTTGTAAACTCTTGTCCTACTCACAGTAGCTTCTCTAAAAGCAACAGTCAACATTTTGAATGTGGTGTTGCATTTTATTCCATTTTTCAAGCAAAATTTAATGCATATTCTTTGATCATCTTTCCCAAAAGTAAAAATTCATCAAGCATTCTAAAGCACATATAATCTTTTCAACTGTCAACAATAAACTAAATATTCAAAACAGCAGAGAATGATAACATACGTCAGGAACATCTGTATCAACAAAATAAAAAACAAAAAAAATTGAGAATCAGATTATAAAGCTCGTGAAATTAAAAAAAATTCATTACTTTTTGATCACACCTTATATAACCTCACCACAATAAGATAACATAAACATAATTCATGTACTACTAAAGATGAGCTAAAGAACATCTCAGTAATATACATTTATGAGCACTGATTTAATCTTCAATTAAAACAACATACAAAAATAACTAAATTCTTTTTCTCTTTTTACTGTTGCAGACATATTAGCAAGCACTGTGGAGTAGCGATTTACATAAAGCAAAACATCCTTCTTACTACTCTACCTGAGTTAACTTGAACAAATGTTGAAAAGGCTATGAGATTGGAACTATAAATGTTCCAAGCTAAACTTAGCAGTTTACCAATCACCAACTGGAAACTTTGACGTTTTCTCAAATAAACTGGAAACATTGCTAAACAAAGTAAATATGGAATGTGATTTGATAATTTGTGGAGACATCAAAACTGATTTTATTTCAAAAAGTAGAAGTAGAGAGACTCTTTCGAACCTTACTACATTCTACAATTTAAAGGCTGAAGTAAAGTACAGCTCCAGGGTAGGGTAGAGCTCCAGCCTCCTACACAGCAGAGAGCAAAAGGAGTACATGCACACAGTTTGTATAATACATTATTTAGTTTAGTGTTACTCTAACCTATTTCTGAGTAGATGTAAAGAGTATATGATTACTTAGGTATTTCTAATAGTGTTGCTTATTTTTGATGTAATGGTTAGCATATTTTTCAATTATTTGCACTGAGTGAATTTACTTCATAGTGTAGTACACAGTTTGTGTACATTGCTTGCTTTGTCTGTATTTTCTGAGATCTTATGCAGTTTTCTTATACAGCATGACAACATGGACAGTGGCTGTGGTTTTGGTGAGTGGATAAAAGGAGAACTGCATGCTGTCCATAAATAGCTGGAAGTTGCATTGGTCAGAGTTAACAGGCTACTTGGTATTGCTCAAAGCTGTGGCAACATCGTGGCACCAGTGACGAGACATGCGACACCTCTGGTGCCACTCAAATCCGTGGCGACCTGGTTGTCACTGTGTATTCAGATACGTAACATCTGACCGATTCATCTTCACTCCATAGTGAGTGGCAGACAGTGGTGGGATCACTCATCACTGGTCAGAAGGCAAAAGAGGGAATTGGCTGGGTGGCTGGCTCCTTACACCTCAGCAACAATTATGAGATGCTACACAGTTTTATAATACTTCTGAGCCAGCACAGGCTGTCTCTCATGGTGGACCAGCAGCCGATTTCCCTGCCCAGTCTGGATAAGTGCAGAGTGTGGTATGCTAGTAATTGGGAGCTCCAATATTAGGTGGGTAATGGAGCTCCTTACGGAAATAGCATGCAGGGCAGGAAAGACTGTCAGTGTGCACTCAGTATGTTTGCAGGGGTTCTCATCCAAGACATGGAGGAGACCCTACAACTGGGTGCAACTGGCTACAAACAGTGGCACATGTTGTCATGAATTTTGTCTACTGCTTGGGTTATGAAGCCATTCTCAGTTTCTTTCAGTGGATGGCCGATTTGGTGACGGCAACTAGCACAGTACATGGGGTACAGGCAAAGCTGACTATTTGCAACATCGTACCCAAGGTTGATCATGGTCCTCTGCAGGTGCAGAGTGCATGGTCTAACTCAGAGTTCAGACGATTCTGTGACAGTACTCACCATGAATTTCTCAACCTCCACTATTGGGTGGAGAATTTTAGGGTTCCCCCTTAATAGTTCATATATGCACTACACTCAGGAAGTGGCTATTAGAACAGTGGAGTACATGTGGTATACATGTATGTGTTTTTTTAAGTTAGAGGAACACTCCCTTTGGGTTTCAGATACAAACTGCTACCAAACTCAAAAATACATCAGCCACAATGTTCTCAGAGAATGCTCGCTTCACTGATAGAATATGGAAAAGACTACTATATTAGTTAACTGCAGGAGCATCCAAGTAACGCTCCCAGAATTAGTGTCACTAATTGAAAGTTATAATATACACATAGTTTTAGAAACAGAAGTTTGTTGAAATTGGAAGTGAATATCAGTGAAATCCTAAGTTCAAATTTTTCTTCCCTTCTCATCCTGTCTGGTAAGTCTCCCCTGACCCGGGGTTCTGGGTGACTTTTCTGATCTCTCGCCATTTCCTACACCTCAACAGCATTTTTCCTTCACCCCTCCTTCTTCCCCTTCAACCTGTATCTCAGAAGAATGAGCTACTGGCTCCAAAAGTTGCCGCTTGGTGATTAGATTTTTTTAACCATCCAATTACATTATAAGCTCAAACTGGAATATTTATTGCAGTTATAGGTTAGTTACCAATCATGGCAGTGTATTTGTATTAAAAAAGAATTCGATAATATCTAGTTAGATTATCACTGATTCTGAATGTGGATTAATCTGGGCGAAGTTACGCAGAAAAGATCGGTACAAAATCTTAATCAGATGCTTTTATGGACCGTTTGGGTGAGGGGCTGTAGCAGTCAAACACTTCAGAGAGAAACTGCAGAATACTGTTAATAACTTTCGCGATCGTGCTGTTGTAACAGGGTAACTTCAACTTGTCCAGTATAGATTGGGAAAGTCATGCCATCAAAATTCATGCCACAGACAGGGATTCATGTGACATTATTCTGAATATCTTGTCCAAAATTACTTCGAGCAATTAGAAAACCAACTCCTCCTAGCAACAAACAGACCTGAATCAGTTAACATAGAGGAAAGTATCAGGGATCATAAAACTGTGAAAGCAACTACAACTATGGGTTTTACAAGGAACGCTAAGAAAGGCAGGAGGATCTTTTTGCTTAGCAAGAGTGATAGCATACAAACTGCAGGTTATCTGAGCAGTCAGAGTACTCAGTGATGAGTACAAAGATGTGGAGCAGAAATGGTAAAAATTCAAAAGCATTGTTCAATATGCCTTTCAGTCTTCAGGAAATGTATCACCATGGAAAACTGTAATACAGTCCCTCCTTTCCATCATCATACAAACATTGAAATGACATATATTGAGATAGCCAATAGAAGAATAGAAAAGCAACTACAACTTTTTAGTGGAAAGGCATCAAGACCAGATGTGATACCTGTAAGATTCTACACAGATTAAGTGAAAGAACTTCTCCCCTTCTAGCAGCAGTTTGTTATGGGTCACTGGAACAATGAAGGGCATCTACTGCCTGGAAAAAAGTGCAGGTCCTTCATCTTCAAGAAATATCATAGGACAGATGCACATAATTATAGGCCTCGCTTGTTGACATAAATCTGCTGTAAAATAAAGAGCATGTTTTATGCTCAAGAATTATGCTGTTTTTCAAGAATGAAAATCTCCACTACAAAAATCAACATGGATTTCACAAACAGAGGTGTTGCAAAACTCAGCTGACTGTGTTTTCCATGACATCCATAGCACTGTAGACAATAGTGCTCAGATTGATGCTATATTCATTTACTTCGGGAAGGCATTTGACACTGTTCCATACTAGCATCTGGTGAAAAAAATAAGAGCTTACCAAGTATCAGACCAGATTTGCAAATGGTGTCAAGACTTCCTTGCAGATAGAACTTAAAATGTTGCTCATAATGGAAAAATCTACAGATGTAAAGGTAATTTCTGGAGTACCACAAGGAAATATGATAAACCATTACTGTTTACAATGTGTATCAGTGATCTACTAGGAAGTGTCTGAATCCCTTTAAGACTGTTTGCATATGTTGTGGTTGTATATAAGAAAGTAGCAATGCCAGAAGACAGTATCAGTTTGCAAAATGACCTACAGAAGATTGATGAATGGTGCAGGCTCTTGCAGGTGGCCCTGAACATAAATAAATGTAACATACAGGGCAAACAAAAGAAAAGAAATCCACTACTGTACTACTACAGTACTGATGTGAATTGCTGGAAACAGTATATACCACAAATATCTAAGAGTAACTATCCAGAATGACCTTAAGTGGAATGGCCACATAAAACAAATAGCAGGAAAAGCAGATGCTAGACTGAGAGTCATAGGCCAAATCTTAAGGAAATGTATCTCAGCCATGAAAGATGTGGCTTACAAGGTGCTGGTTCAAGCAGTTCTTGAATATTGTTCAAAATCTGGATGCTTATCACATGGGACTGTTAGAAGAGACAGAGAAGATCCAAAGAAGAGTGTTGCATTTCATCATGGGATCATTCAGCTGGGGCAAGAGTGTTACAGAGATGCTAAACAAACTCCAGTGGAATATGCTACAAGAGAGGTGTTGTGCATCACAGAGAAGTTTACTGTTGAAATTTCAAGTGAGTACTTTATGGGAAGAGTCAGGCGACATATTACTTCCTCCGACATACATCTCACAAATAGACAACAATGAAAAAATTTGAGGAATTAGAACTAATACAGATGAATACTGACATTCATTTTTCCTACGCACTATTCATGAGAGGAACAGGAATGATGGAATCAGTTAATGGTACCAGAAGAACCCTCTGTCACACACCATCACCTGGTTTGCAGAGTATTGATGTTGAGGTAGATGTAGATGCTGCCACTGAATAACAGACACTTTTGAAACAGTTTTAGAGCAGTTTTTAGCCACGAATGACTTACACATCATTCACTAAAAATTTTCAGTGCATGGTTTAGTGACCATCTAGCTTCAAAGTTTGAACATAAAAGGTAGTATTGAGAATAAAATGTCTTCAAGAACCACATGTAGATGATACAGTCAGGATACCACAAACTACTTCAACAGCTTACTGAACAAAGATAAACAGCCACAAGTTTATAAAATTAATGACATAAATGAAAAATTTACCACCTTCATTAACATATCAACTAGTTGTTTCCAAAATGCATATCCACAGAAAACAGTAACCGTATTGGGTAATTCTAGAACAAACAGTTGGATCACAAGAAGAATAAGGGTTTCATGGCAGAAGAGGAGACCACTATATAAAATGTGTACTTGGAATAATTCCTCACATGAATTCTAAAAATACTATCTAAAAAGTAATAAGAGCAGCAAAAACAATGCATAATGAGAAATACTTTTTCTAATTCAGCAAAGAAAGTGAAGGCCATGTGGAGTGTAATAAAAAGAAAAAAAAACTGGTGGAAAGAGAATAATGTGTAAAAATATAACACTACCACAAGAAAATAAAAAAGTAACAAACCCCTTGGAAGTAGCTGACACACTTACAACTCTTTCACAAGTGTTGCTGATAATATGATAAATTCAAACAATAACAATACCAAATCCAACAACAATACAGACAGATTGCTTCTCACAACATAGAGGAGGCATTGCAACATAGACAGGCACAAAGAAAAGAAAACTAGAGATATATAAGCTGTCGGACAACATCCTTCCTCAAAAGTAGGATTCTCACACATTCACACACCTACAACTCACAAACACGTGACTACTGCCTTTAGCCACTAAGAACCAACTGTAACTACACTGATGTGAGCAGTAATCTGCTGGGGTGGATGGTGGGGCTAAGGAGGTGCCATAGGGCATGGAAGAGGAGGAATGGCAGGGTATGGGTGGGGGAAGCTGGTGCATGCAGGGACATGATGGGGACAGATACAGCTGCTAGGTGCATCACCGGAAGACTGTGATTGGTGGTGGGGGGTGGGGGGAAGGAGGGGGGGAGGCGGGAAAGGGTGAGGAATGTGGGATTAAGAGAAGAGAAGAGGAAAGGACTTATACGTGCATTGCTTGGACAGGAGGTGTGTGTGTGTGTGTGTGTGTGTGTGTGTGTGTGTGTGTGTGTGTGTGTGTGAGGGAGGGAGGGAGGGAGGGAGGTGGGATTAAGAGAAGAGAAGAGGAAAGGACTTATACGTGCATCGCTTGGACAGGAGGGGTGTGTGTGTGTGTGTGTGTGTGTGTGTGTGTGTGTGTGTGTGTGTGTGTGCGTGTACTGTAGAAGAAGAGAGTGCAGCGAAGGGGATATGCAGGTGGAGGGCAAGGATTAGCAAAGAAAAGACAGAGACCAGGGGCAGGGAGTGTTACAAAAATGAAGGATTTGTTGTAGGGAGAATTTCCACCTGCATAATTTAGAATACAAGTACTTGTGGGAAGAATCCAGATAGTCCAGATGGCACAGGCTGTGAAGCAGTCATTAAAGTGAAGCACATTGCGTCGAATGGCATGTTCAGTGACTGGGTTTACAGCTGCCTGTCAGTCACAGTTTGGTAGTGGTCATTCACACGGGCAGACAGCTGGTCATTCACGTGGACAGACAGCTTGTTAGTAGTCATGCTCATGCACAATGTGGCACAGTGGTTGCAGCTAGGTCTGTAGACCACATGGCTGCTTTCACAGGTGTGTCTGTCTTTGAAAGGGAAAGAGAGACAATGACAAGACTGGACTAGTGATAGCGAGACGATGTCTGGAACTGTTCTTGCATCTGGGTCTGCTGCAATGATATGAGCCATGAGGCATGGGGGTTGGGAGCAGTGGTGGAATAGGAACAAATAGGTGGAATACCACTATGGGAGAGGCAAGGAGGATAGTGGGTCAAGACGACAAATAATCAATAACCTGGTAGGTAATGTGACTCAATTGCTCAGCCTTCTATGGTACTGAGTCATGAAAGAAGTGCTCCTTTGTGTCAGGACTACTGGTATGGTGGGGATGGTAGGTGACTGGTGAGACAAGGCATGGGAGATGCACAAGACTAGTCCCTTACATCCTCCCACTATCAACTACTCCAGTCATCACTGGCATATACTCTCACAAATCCTCCTCTCTAAAAGGCATGGCCATCTATGAAAGCAGCAATGTGAACTACAAACATAGCTTCAATCACTATGCTGCTGCATTGTACATGGGCATCACTACTAGTACGCTGTTGGTCTATATGAAGGGTCACTGTCAAATTGTGCCCAAGAGACAACTGGAACAGCCAGTCACTGAACATGCAGCCCAGCATGATGTGCTTTACTTTAATAACTGCTTCAGAGCCCTTGCCACCTGGATTCTTCCCACCAACACTAACTTTTCTGAATTGAGCTGCTGAAACCTCTCCCTACAATTTATACAGTGTTCCTTTAACCTCCTTGGTCTCAACCTTTGCTACTCCTTGTCCTCCACTTGTCTAACCCCTTCCACTACAGTACACACATATTTCCTATCCTACAAGTGCACCTACACGTCCTTTCCCCTCGCCCCCACTTCCCTTCTCTCATTTCCCCCTGCCAATACACCCCCCTCCCCTTCCCACACACACACACACACACACACACACACACACACACACACACACACACACACATCAGTTGGTAGTCCCCACCATGTCCCTGCAATCACCAAAGGCAGCACTAGCAGCTTCCCCCACCCATACCCTGCTATCCCTCCCCCTACCTGTCCCATTGCTCCCTCTTAGTCCCACCATCCACCCCAGCAGATTATTGCTTGCATCAAGCATAGTTGCACAGTCACAGTCAGCCCTTAGGGGCTACAGACAGTAGTCATGTGCATGTGAGCTGTTGTTGTATGAATGTGATAGATGAAGCACTTTGTCCAAAAGCTTATATACAGGGTATATCATAATTAATGGTGTAAACACATACCATTGAAAGTACTTGATACTAGAAACAAAAAAGTATCAGTAAACATAGGGTTGAAAATGCATACCTTAAGATCTACAAGCAATTTTTCATCTTCGATACTGTGAAACAAATCTCTTCTACTGCAAGTTCTTTGCTTTCCATATTTTGGGAACTGGTAGTATGCACCAAAACAAGGACAAAAGTCCAATAAATATGTGCTCTAAAATGCATTCCTTAAGAGCTATGAGCACTTGTTCATCTTTGCTATTTTGAAACACAACTCTTCTAATGTTCAAGTGCTCATAAATTTTAAGGTATTCATTTTAGAGCACATGCTTACTGGACTTTTTTTTCTTGTTTTGGTCCATACTACACTTCTCAAAGCATGGCAAGCAAAGAACTTGCAGAAGAAATTATTTGTTTCACAGTATCGAATAAGAAAAATTCTTCACGGTAAATGATAAGAGCCAAACAGTTCCAGGATAAAGATTTATTGAAATCCTTGTCCGCGGTTTCGGTATATCTAAATATACCTTCATCAGAAGCAAAAATACACCTGTTTTCAGGATTTTAAATGAGATAAAAGCAGATATGGCAACAAATAGATAAACATGTAATAATTAGATGACAAAGACATAACAAATAAGCTAATTCAAATGTCTACACTTACTGAATTGACCTTATCTTTTACATTACATTATGTTAGGAGCTGAAAATGACTTCCTTATGCTTCAGTACACTTTTGTGCAAACTCTAATGTTTTAATATACACTTTGCACAATTCTGTTGCATCAATTCTCAAAATATCTTTATTAATATTGTCCTTCCAGTCTTCTAATGTAATTGGGCAATTTGTGTGCACTTTTCCCTAAAGAGTCCGCTCCAAAGATAGAAGTCACATCTGGTTAGGTCTGGCTAATGTAGTGACCACAATCCTTTGCTGACAGTTCCTTCTTCTGTGAAACTTTCATGAACTCATGAGACTGACTTGCATGATTTGTGACAGGTCATCCCATCCTGTCGAAAGACAGCATATGTATGTTCATGGGGAGTCAACTGTGTGTAAAATCCTCAAAGATTCACATACACACAGCAGTGTTTATTATTATTTTAAAAAAATATGGAACTCACAGTCTGATTTGCTTAATGGCACACCCTATACCAATTTGTTTCAGTGTGAAGAGGTTTCTCATTAATAGCATAGGGATTGTTTGTTGACCAGTATCTGGTGTTCTGAGAGTTTATATTTCCTGTCAGATGGAATCAGGATTCATGACTTTCGACTGTTTGACACAACCACATTTTGCCTTATCTTCCTCCTTCAGTTCTAGGACACACACCATTTTGTATGGCTTCATGGTACTCCCTGGAACCAAGTATACATGAACTAAATAGGCAAAGTTCTTTGATAGTTTGCTTGGCTAGTTATGTTCTGGAAAGCCTTTAATAATAGCAGCAAATGCACCACAACCCGGAACAGATGCAGTGCTGTTACTCGACAACCCTGGTGGTGGAGAATATCCAATAATGTGTATCTTGAAATTCTTAACCTTGGCCCACAGAAATTATCTGAAGATGAAGAAATAGGCAAAGGTCATCATTCACGCATTCATATAAATTTCATCCTCTTGCTCATACTAAGCCCTGCAGATAAAATTTGTAACAAAACAACATAATGGTTACAAAGTAACACATTCTCTCTTGGTGTATATAATTATGACACTGACTTTCAATCTACAAGATACAATGCAAATAAGAATCTCTTATTCCATCTACTATGACAGCACTGTTAGCTATAACAGGCAGAAGATGAACTTTATTGGTGCTGCACATTTTAGCAATTTTGACTGAAATAAACTCACACTGCAGGGTTCTTCTTCAGCATGCGTAAGTTGGCATACAAACATCTAAGTGAAAAGACCATGCAATTACCACAGTTATTTATATATAAAAGCTGATTTTGGAATTTTCCTCTGTGTGAAACTGCACGTACAAAATTCACGTACCAATATGAAATTCTAGATACACATATTTTCCTGTTTGTGTGACTTCTGCATAATCTTTCCTTCCTTGTGTCAGTACTCATTTGTAGTGTGATATATTGTGAAATTTTGAATATTTGCAAAAGGTGCAATAAGCTCTACTGGTATTGTCAATTGTAGGCTTAAATTTATTTGTCCTCTTCTAAAAATTTTAAGAACAGTATGCCTATCCTCATTCAAAACAATCATTCTCTCATTTCATTGTACGATTACATGAGAAACAGGTTATTTTTTGAGAATTTTTGACATTTCCAAAACTATATTTTGGAAAGTTACTAATATGCATGCTTTGGATAACTTATTTCACAGCAAATCAGCATTTGTGGTTCACAGTTACTGCCAAGGAATACAACAGCCCTGAATTTCATTGTATATCAGTGCAAATAAACATGCGTTTCTGAGAATTTTCAGAAGCTACCACTGTCCTGTGCATAATCTATGAGTAATTTGTAGTAAATTGGCATTTGTGATTTAGTTACTGTAGCAGATATTCTAATATATTGTGTTACATCTAGATTTCCCTGAAAGAGGAGTAGTCCTATATATTATCTACATTTATCACAAATTAACTATGTTTCCAAATTTTCTATAAACCATAACTAACCTCAAAAAGTTAAAGGAAACTAGTAATTTTTGTGTTGACTTAAGAGAAATCTTTTTTTGTGTGTGTATTTACTTCATTTCTTGTAGGAAATTAGCAATTTTTTAGCTCAACAGATTAAAAGATCATCAGCAGGCTTAATTTGAACTTCTTGGTTCACTGTCCCATAATACATCACCACTCTCTTAAATCTGAGGTGGTGTCTTTCACTGGAACTGAAACTAAGCTAGCAGGACTCACTTCACCTGCTTTGGAACAAGTCCTAAGCAAAGAAGAGAAAGCCAAAAGATGGAAGGAGTATACAGAGAGTCTATACAAGGCCAATGTACTTGGGGGCAATATTATGTAAATGGAAGAGGATGAAGATGAGATGGGAGATATGATACTGCATGAAGAATTTGACAGAGCACTGAAGTAGAAACAAGGCCCCGGGAGAGGACAACATTCTGTAAGAACTACTGATAGCCTTGGGAGAATGAGCCATGATCAAACTCTTCCATCTGGTGGCAAGATGTATGTGACAGGCTAAATACCCACAGCCTTCAAGAAGAATATAATAATTCCAATTCCAAAGATAGCTTGTGCTGGCAAGTGTAAAAATTACCAAACTATCAGTTTAAAAGGCCCCGGCTGCAAAATACTAACACAAACTCTTTACAGACATACGGAAAAACTGGTAGAAGCTGCCCTGGGGAAAAATCAGTTTTGATTCCATAGAAATACAGGAACATACAAGGCAGAACTGACCCTAAGACTTATCTTAGAAGCTAGGTTAAGGAAAGGCAAACCTACATTTATAGCACTTGTAGACTGGAATATTTACTTTCAAATTCTGAAGGTGGCAGGGATAAAATACAGGGAGCGAAAGGCTGTTTACAATTTGTACATAAACTAGAAGGCAGTTATAAGATCCGAGGGGCACAAAAGGAAAGCAATGGTTGAGAAGGAAGTGAGACAGGGTTGTAGCCTATCCCTGATGTTATTCAATCTGTACATTGAACAAGCAGTAAAGGAAGCCAGAAAAAAATTTGGAGTAGCAATTAAAGTACAGGGAGAAGAAATAAAAACCTTGATGTCTGCTGATGATACTGAATTCTGTCAGAGACAGCAAAGGATTTGGAAGAACAGTTGACTAGAATGGACAGCATCTTGAAAGGAGGATATAAGATGAACATCAAAAAAAGCAAAATGAGGATAATGGAATGTAATCGAATTAAATCAGGTGATGCTGAGAAGGAATTAGATTAGGAAATGAGACAGTTAAAGTAGTAGATGAGTTTTGCTATTTGGGCAGCAAAATAACTGAGGATGGTCGAAGTAGAGAAGATATAATACTTAGCCTAGCGATGGCAAGGAAAGCATTTCTGAAGAAGAGAAATTTGTTAACATCGAGCATAGACTTAAGTGTCAGAAAGTCGTTTCTGAAAGTATTTGTATGGTGTGTAGCCATGTATGGATGTGAAACATGGAAGATAAATAGTTTAGACACAAAGAGAATAGAAGCTTTTGAAAGTGGTGCTGCAAAAGAATGTTGAAGATTAGATAGGTAAATCACGTAACTAATGAGGAGGTACTGAATAGAATTGGGAGAAGAGGAATTTGCAGCACAACTTGACTAGAAGAAGAGATTGGTTGATAGGACACGTTCTGAGGCATCAGGAGATCACCAATTTAGTAGTGGAGGGAAGTGGAGAGAGCAAAAATCGTAGAGGGAGACCAAGAGATGAATACACTAAGCAAATTCAGAGGGATGTAGGTTGCAGTAATTACTCATAGATGAAGAGGCTTGAACAGGATACAGTAGCACGGAGAGCTGCATCAAACCAGTCTTTGGATTGAAGACCACAACAACTTTGAAAGCGTAGGCAAATGTGAATTGGGGATGGTGTATTTGTCGCAGTTGACAAGAAACTCAAATCCACCAAGACAGAAATTGAAGCTGCATGTGAGCCTGTTTGGACAAGACTCTGTATCGTGGGTGGAGATAAAACGACAACAGATCCTTCGACCATGCATCGGTTCATTTCCTGATGAAACCAAAAATTTTAGAGAAAACCTCAGTTTGCTTGTATGTCAGTTCCTCAGTCATACTGTAATCATCAGAGGAGATTTTAATCCTCCAACAATCAATTGGGAAATTTACATTTTTGTTGCTGTTGGGCATGATAAGACATCCTGTGAAATGCTACTAAATGCTTTCTCTGAAAACCACCTAGAACAGATAGTTCAGAAACCCATCATGATGGCAATAGGTTGGATCTAATGACAACAAATATACCTGATTCTCTTAGGAAGTTTACATTAAAGCTGTTATCAGTGACCATAAAGTGTCTGTGGCAGCAATGATTACCAAAGTACAAAGAACAACTAAAATAAGCAGGGTGATATATATGTTCAGTAAACCAGATAAAAAGTCAATAACATCATATCTCAATGAGAAACCTGCAACTTTCAGCACAGGGCAGGAGCATGTACATGAACTCTGGCTCAAGTTTAAAAGACTAGCTGACCATGCAGTGGATAGATATGTACCCAGTAGAGCAGTTCATAAGACGAGGGACCTCCAGGGTACACAGTCACTGTAAAGAAACTTCTAAATTACAGGTGCAAACAAAGAGTAGGGGTACAGACAGAGAGATGCTGAATGAAATGCATTTGGCTGTCAAGAGAGCAATGGATGATGCATTCAATGACTACTGTACAGAAAATTCCCATATGACATTTCACCAAATCTAAAGAAATTCTGGTCATATGTAAAGGCTGTTAGTAGCACTAAAGTTAGTGTCTAGTCCCTAGTGAATGAGATAGCAACTGAAACTGGGGGAAGCAAAGTAACAGCTGAAATGCTTAAATCCATCTTCAAATGTTCCTTTACACAGGAAAACCCAGGAGAATTGTCCCAATTTAATCCTCAAAACACTGAAAAGATGAACGAAATAAGTAGTAGTGTCAGTGCTGTTGAAAACAGCTGAATTCATTAAAAGTGAACAAAGCTCCAGGCCCTGATGGAATCACTGTCAGATTCTATACTGAATTTGCAGCTGAGTTAGCCCCTAATCTAACTATAATATATCATAGATCCCTCAAACAAAAAACTGTGCCCAGCTGTCACAAGAAGAGCAGTAGAAGTGATCCACAAAACTACCATCCAATATCCTTGAAATTGATTTGTGGTAGGATCTTACAATGTATTCTGAGCTCAAACAAACTGAAGTACCTTGAAAGGAATGACATCCTCAACGCCAACCAGCATGGATTTCGAAAACATCGAACATGTGAAACCCAACTTGCACTTTTCTCACATGACATACTGAAAGCTTTGGATCAAGGAAACCAGGTAGATGCAGGAATTCTCGATTTCCACATTGGTGGGATATGACATGCAATGATCACATAGGCTCAGTCATGGGTAACGTAGGTGGTAGACTTCGGTTTATTGATAGATTGGTAGAATACTGGGGAAGTGCAATCGATCTACAAAGCAGATTGCTTATAAATCACTCATGCAATTGGTTCTAGAATACTGCTCAAGTGTGTGGGACCCATACCAAATACCATTAACAGGGGATACTGAACATACATAGAGAAAGGCAGCATGAATGGTCACAGGTTTGTTTGAGCCATGGGAGAGTTCCAGAAAGATACTGAAAAAACTGAACTGGTAGACTCTTCAAGGTTGATGTAAACTACCCCAAAAAGTCATTAAAACTGAACAGAGCTCCAGGCCTTGATGGAAGTCTCACGAACCAGCATTAAATTATCACTCTAGGAATATACTACAACATCCTACATATCTGTCACATAGGAATCATGAGAATGAAATTAGAATAATTACAGCACACAAAGAGACAATCAAACAATCATTCTTCCTGTGCTCCACACATGAATGGAATGAGAAGAAACACTAATAACTGATACAATGAGAGGTATCCTCAGCCATGGATTTCATGGTGGTTTGCAGAATATAGATATACATGCAAATGTAGATATGAACACTGACTGACAAAAACAAAGGAGCAGTTTTCCAAATCGCTGTGACATTGCACGAGGCATCAGAGAATTTTTCTATTATAGTGCCCACAGCTGCTCTCAAAACTAGACAAGATCATTTTCTACACTAACCTCATAGAATATCAAGCATGGGAAGCCCACAACATTACAGAGGAATATATTACATACTCTCTCTGCCATATTCGTAATTCATTACCATCTAGTCCTATGAACAGCCTTGCCTTATTACGCAATGATAGACATGTCCGCAAACCCTGCAGAGACCTACCATGGACCTCTTCCACCAGAACCATACGGGAATAACACAAATGAATAATACAGTGTGGCACCATGCATACTGGCCAGCAATTGACTGAGATATGGAATGCAAGATCAAAAAGAGCCCTGTAAATCAAGCTTCACCACCTGGAACATTTGTTTACTCCCTGGCCTACACTGTAAATCTTTGTAGGATCATTTATAACATCAATGTGGACAGTGTTAGTCATTGCCTTGTCAAACTTTCCGTAAGTTACAAATATTCCCTCTACCCTTGATGGCGCCACCATTTTTGGGCTTATGCACATCCTTTTTATAGTGGGTGTCTCTCCATAGAGTTGTCAGGCACATATTCTGTGATGTTTTGGTAGAAATTTCAATTTTCAGTGTGTAGACAGAGTGAATGCAAACAAATACTCTTCATCAAGTGTTTCACATAACACCCAATATTGATGGGGAGTCAGATTTTGTCTTGTTTTTTAAAAGTACAATTTTATGTGCTCATCAGAAAACTAGAGTGGACAGGTGAAGCAAGGAAAAAAAAATGGCCAAAAGGTTTTACCAATATGACAAGGACAGTGGAGCTAGAGCATAGTAAATTCAGTATATATTTGC
Organism: Schistocerca serialis cubense; assembly: GCF_023864345.2. NCBI lineage: Eukaryota > Metazoa > Arthropoda > Insecta > Orthoptera > Acrididae > Schistocerca > Schistocerca serialis. The sequence goes on along the minus strand of NC_064639.1, from coordinate 723,338,483 downwards.
GTGTTAAGGATACAGAAACTGGAACATAAGACATTTCTACAAAAATGTTTTAAGAGCAATATTATCCTGGGTAGCATTAGTACATGGCTAGTTCTTGATCAGTTTCGAATGCAGTTGATAATAACAACAGACACTGAGAGACTGGTAAATGTTAGCCTACTTTGCCTGATTTTCCATCTTGTGTACCAGCCAGCATGGCACTGTCTGTCTGCCAGTGCCATGCAGCAGCACTACTTCATCACGGCTAAAGTTCGGCTCATTCTTCACGTTTTACTGTCCCTGTTAATTACTGCTTCTAAGCCTTTTGCTTAAGATCAAAAACCTTAAGTAGATGATTAGAAACAAAGAGATGCTTTATGGTGCAGGTGACACCACCATAATTTAGCACTGACCATATGGGTAGAAAGATGTCTGTGTTCACATGAAGCTGACATTTACACGAACAGTGGCACAGTCACTGGAAGTTTAGTGAACAGACACTCAAGGGCAGCTCTCCAACCTGCACTGCAGACAGTGGGTTCAGTAGATGCCTGCAATGTTCCAGACATATGACATTACTTTCTGTAGTAAGAAACTAACTGACTGACTGATATGACTGACCTGAATGACTGACTGACTATAACTGGATGACCCTTTCCAAGATATGTTCATCATTAAAACTGGTCATTTCTATCCTTGACATTCAGACACAATCAAAAACAGGCTGTAACTTCCATAAGCCCTGTTCTTCTGAGTCTTACCAATGAACAAAACAGAATTTAAGAATACACAAGGCTTCTGATGAAGATGAGAAAATAATTACTAGTATATGACAACCACCATCAGATAGGATTAATTGAATATGCAAAACTATTTAGAAGTGTTATAAGAAGATGTTAGGAATTGTAATGAGCTGATTATAAAGGGAGACAATAAAGAACAACCAAAGCATGAACAAAGCAAATGGTTATGCTCATTAGACATCATACCATATCAATCAATCGTCAGGTGGCACTGTTACAATGAACCAGTACACCTTATTATGAGTAGATATGTTTTAATATTCCTTTACTCTGTACAGTGCACCTCAGTCAACAAAAACTGAGATAGTAGACTGTGAGAATAACGGAATGCCAGAAATACTACTACAAGGAGAGAAAGTAATTCAGTGGGTGGAATTGAGAAAAACTTCTCAGGAGTAGAAATGATAAAAGCAGAGGGAGAGATAGTGAAAGCGAACCTTGCACTGTTATTGTCAAAGTATGTATGCACTCTTTTTCAACTGGAGACTTCTATGTAGTACAACCAAAAACGAGGTCAATGGCCATCCACATACTTACGATGTGTTTTGAGAACACTGTTCTTCCCTACAATGAAACTCTTACAATATCTCAGTGTGGCACTGTATTGAACTTTAAGCTACAGACAACATCTAACTGAGATTGCTGCAAAACTTTAACCATCAACCCTCTGCAAAACCTCTAGGAACCTCAACTTCTGCTCTCTGAATTTCAGATGCAAGTCTAGTGTCCTCTGCTGTAGGATATAGTGCTCATATAAAGAAGGTTAATGCACAAGTAAAATGAACTTTGCTCATAATATCTGGAATAATAAGGCCTATACTCACCCATTAGCTCCATATGCTGAACCACATTCATCCACCTCAAATACTGCCGAACAATGATGTTTTCAGTTAACAGACTGAAATACATAGTGCTCCTTTACTTACATCTCAGCAACTCCCCAAAGTAGTGGAAATCAACTTCACGCATTCCAGAGTTTCTCTGTACTCAAATTCAAGGAAATTACTAACTAACAATTTTAATACCCAATGCATGGCAAGAACAGTGAAAAACGTCCTTGCCAATAAATGCTTATGAATTTCTCCATGCCACATTAAAAAATAGGCTTCAATGGATGCCAGAATGTATGGATCAGCCTCAATATGACAAGAACAAATCATAACAGATGTGAAGACTTGATGTACTGATGTGGGAAGGCAACCGCAGCAAAATGCAAAAGTGGTGCCAATAGTTAAAACATCTACCACATTACAGTAGAATGCGCTTATAGTCACACTTGGCTAGTAATCCAATCTTCTTGATAACCCATGATGCTAACAAATACAAAATACATCTGGATGTTTGTGATGCATGAGATTTTAATTCAACTTTTACACCTGCTTTTTAACCAATACTTGGAAAAACACTGTCAGTGATGTAATGCACAAGAAATAGACCAGGGAAGATGTGAAGAACTACAAGTTTGTCAGTCTTTTGTTAGACATTTTCTTGATTTTTCCAAAAACAACTCTTACTATTTGGCTGGGAAAAGTTTTAGACTTGAACAGCAGAATAAGAAAAGCCAGCTTCAGAAGTGTGTATAGCACAATGAACCACTTACTGAAAGGAAGCAATTAATATCAGTTGTTACTTTATATGACTATGAGGAAGCATTTGACACTGTTACAATGAATGCTGTGCTGGTAGCACCTGAATAATCAACAAATGTATAGTCTGACAATTACATTACAAAAATGAACGACGTAGGAAAAGATAGATTGCTTCTTAGCGTAAAGAAGACATCACGCTGCAGAAAGGCACAATTAAAAGACACTTACATTAGTGTCTTCGAATTATGCCTGCTGCAACTTGACATGTCTTCTTTATGGCAAGTAGTACTCTATCTTTTCCTGCATTGTTAATATTCCTACCTGGAGTTTGCACTGTTTGACATTACAAAAATGATATTACATAAAGATTATCCTACATCTGCATATCATATAACAGTGAAAAAATTTAATTCACATTGCTCTCATTTTTATTTCCATGTGTTTGTAATACATACAGTTAATAAACAGCTCCTAAACCATGAGATCAATCTACTTATAATACCTACCAGAAATACTGAAGTGTTTCTCAACCACAGTACTTACATCTAGCCAATTGTGCCTAACTTCTCCACTGTTGAGCATAATATGTCCATCCAGACTCACTCCAGTGTCATTACCAAACAGCAGAGTTCTTCCTGCAACAAAATGTTAGTTTTGATAGGGCTAGGACTTACATGACCTAAAAAGTGCCATAATATCTATACAAAAATATGCTGTTATGACTAAAAATTTACAAACATAAGACCTAAGAATATTAAAATGGGTGAAATTCTATTGTAAAATAAACTAATAAGTCATGTTACGAGAATGAACTATTTATTTAAGAATTAAATGTACATGAGAAATACGCTAAACTGTGGAGTCTGATGTTGTAGTATGCTTTTTATTAACATTATCAGAACTTGTGAAAATAGAAGTAACAAACTTCAAAATGCCACATTCACTTCTGTAGAGTATTTATTCAGATAACCGGTCTCAGCAAACTATGTTGCTATCTTCAGATCTTATGTACTACAATTCAACGTATCTCGTCCATGTGTCCAATAATTTGTGTCACATAATAAAAACACATTCCAAGAACATGCATGGCATAGTACAGGGTGGAGATACATCTTAGACCTGGGCTCCCCACACAAAGTAAGCACAGGCTGACAGATCGGGTGACCTGGGTGGCAGCTATGGACACAACCAGACTGACCTCTGCCAACAACTCTGTCAGGCGCGAAGACTGTGTAAATGTGCTCCAAGATTCGACCAGCTGTATGGGCAGTTGCTCCATCCTGTTAGAGGTAACTGTAGCTCTTTTCCTCCTACATTAATGCTGAAACAAGTGATTTCAAAATGATGGCAGTGTAATGCAACTTTTATTTGCCCCACTCTGTATATCGGCATGTCAAAAAAAAAAAAAAAAAAAAAAAAAAAAAAAAAAAAAAAAACATTACATAAAATACCAAAGAATGGGAAGTCCACTATGGAATATCAACAATTACAAAAAGGATCAATTGCTACTCATAATAAATATTACACTTTAAATTGCAGATAAGCTCAACGAAAAGGCTGTTACACTGTGAGCTTTCAGCCAAAGCCTTCATCAGAAAGGAAAGGAAAACACATACACTGACACAAGTAGGCACACCTCACGCACATGTGAACACTATCTCCAGCCACTGTGGCCGGGGGAAGATGGACAGACAAGGTATGCAAGATATGAGGGGGGGGGGGGGGCAGGGGGGAGGGGGGAAGGGGGAGATAGGAGAGCTATCTGGCAGAGTGTGCAGGGATCAGAAGGTAGCATAACGATTGTTTTACTTTTGACATTCCATGCATGTTCTCAAAATGTCTTTTTATTATGTGACACAAATTATTGTACACATGGACAAGATTCCTTGAGTGTACTGCATAAGATCAGAAGATTGCAACATTGTTTGCTGCAACTGGTTATCTGACTATATTCTCCATAAAAATGATCATGGTATTTTGAAGTCCATTAGTCCTACTTCATATCATCAATCTAGATTTCACCAGAGTGGAATAATGTCAAGCATATACAATATCAGAACATAGTTAAGCTACAACCTTTTTTATTTTTACATCCTCAGTTTTATTTCAATTTATAATAAACAATGACTATCATGTGCAAATTTTCAAACACAAAAGATTTCCTATTGTCAGCCAATACAGCCTTGTATTTTGAAAAACTTCTTTCTACTTCAGCTGACACAAGAGCAGCACACATTAAAATGGACAATATCTAAATGATTAAGAGAGTCTGATTCACCAGACAAAATCACTGAAATGGATGACAGAGATTGATACTTTTCTTTTTTTTTCCAACACCTTTACCATTTTGAAATGGATAGATTGCTAATCAACATAAGGATGACATGTTGATTTGAAGACAGGCACAATGAAAATACCGTTACATGCTGAGCTATTGGCTAAAGCCTTCTTCAGAAAAGAAAAGAGCAACGTACATATATTCACACATGCAAGCACTCCTTACGCATATATGACTGTTCTCTCTGGCCACTGCAATCAAAATGAAATGGTATCATGTCGAGTGGAAGTCACAGTCTGGAGCGGGATGGGGAAGAGGAAGGGATAATGGGGTATGGGTGGGGGGAGAGGAGTCAGTGCTACCCAACAGAGCATGCAGGGACTAGAGGGAGGCCAGCCAAGGCCATCTAGTATGGTGTCAAGAGGCTGTAGAGGTGGGAGGGGCAGTTGAGGGTGCATAAAAGGACAGCAGCAGAGATGGGAAAAGTCTGATGGCGTTGGCAGAGAGTGGAGCACAGTGGGGGAAGGGGGGAGAGGCATGAACGGGGAGGAGGTAACAGGGCAGAGGGGATGGAGACAGTTGGGTGGAGGGTGTGGAGACAGTAGATTACCTTAGTTGAGGCCAGGACAATTTTGGTAGTAGGGAATCTGTTATAAGGATAACTCCTATCTGTGTAGTTCAGAGAAGCTCGTTGTTCAGGGAAGGATTCAGATGGCCTGGGTTATGAAGCAGCCATTGAAATCATTATTTTCAGCTGCATGTTGTGCCACAGGGTGTCTACTTTGCTCTTGGTCACCGTTTGGCAGTGGCCATTCAACCTGATAGACGTCTGGTTGGTAGTTATAACAATATAAAAAGCTGTGCAACAATTGCCACAGTGTTGGTATATGCCATGGCTGCTTTTGCAGGGACCTGACCTCTGATGGGGCCAGACCACTTTATGTCATATACCAGCACTGCTGCAGCCATTGTACAGCTTTTATATTGGTGTGACTACCAATCAGATGTCTACCAGGATGAACGGCCACCCACAAACTGTGGCCAAGAGCAAAGTAGGCCAAGGAGCCATATAGCGCCAGGTATGGGCCAACTCTCAGTGAAATGTTTAAAGTGTAATACATCTTGATTTATATCTCCAAAGTTTACTATGTCAACCAAACTTAAGTTATGTCACTCACGGAAAATATAAGTAAAATCTGTTCACTTTTTCTTATTCCCGAAGTATAGGGGAGATTGTCACACAAAATTTGTAGCAGCCAGTACAGATAAGTATTCCATTGGTGGCAGGTGACGCTTCTGCTGTACAAAGTGGATGGTAACAATGCAGCGAGTGGTTACAATGTCCCCCTCCCTCCACCCCAGTCTTCCAAAAGGTTTGATGTGGACCGCTATGAATTTATCTCCGGCACTAACCTTCATTTCAGTGTAGCAATTGAATCCTATGTCCTCAATTGATTGTTGGATGTATTCCAGCCTCCACCTTCCTCTACAGCACCCTCGAGAACCATGTAGATTAATCCCTGATGTCTTAACACATGTTCAATCATCCTGTCCCTTCCTCTTGTAAGTGTTATTCATGTACTCTTTTCTTCATCAATTCTGCAGAGAATATCCTCATTCTTTTTCTTAACTGCGCACCTAATTTTCAAGATCCTTCTGTAGCACCACATCTCAAATGCTTTAATTCTCTTCTGTTCCCATTTTCCACTGTCCACTACTCACTACCATCCAATACTGTGCACCAAATGTACATTCTCAGAAATTTCTTCCTCATATTACGGCCTATGTTTGATAACAGTAGACTTCACTTGCCCAGAAATGCCCTCTTTGCTTGTGCTAGTCTACTTTATATGTCATCCTTGCTTTGTCTGTCATGGGCTACTTTGCTTCCAAAGTAGCAGAATTCCTTTCACAATGAATTTTAATTCCACTCCTGAACCATTCTTTTATTTCTGTCATAGCTTCTTTGATGTACACATTGAATGGTAGAGGCAAAAAACTACATCCGTTTCTTACATTCCTTTTAATATGAGCACTTCATTCTTGGTCTTCCAGTCTTATTGTTCTCTCACAGTTCTTGTACATATTACAAATTACCTGTCTCTCTATATTGCTTACTCCAATTTTTCTCACACCATTTCATTCTGTTGAATGCTTTTTCTTGGTCAACAAATTCTATGAGCATGTCTTGATTTTTCTTCAGTCTTTGATTCCATTATGAAGAACTACATCCCTTCCCTACAGTCAAAGTGACCATCATCTAACGGCTCTTCAATTTTCATTTTATTCTCCTGTACATTATTCTTGCCAGCAGCTTGGATGCAAGGGCTGTTAAGCTGATTGTACAATAGTTCTCAAACTTATCTGCCCTTTCTATCCTCAGACACACGTGACTGCGTGTGAGATCGCTCTCTAAGTTTTCATCTATTTTTAGGTTGCAGATATATATTTTAACGGTTTTTGTGATAATATTTACTATATAACTGACTTATTAGTGGTTTCTTCATTCACCTCTGCCTTTCTTGTGTTGTGACCTGATATTTGTGAGTGTTTTGTATCGAGCAACTTAACCTCTTACCCGTGTTTACATTCCGCGCTGACCAGTTGCAGCTGTAGCGGCGCATCGAAAGCTAAGTACTAATTAATTGTTTGTGTATAGTAGTTTATTTAGGAACTTTAGTAGTCTTCAACCGGTGCTCTTGGTGTTTTCCGGTGAAATAACTTCAGAAGAAATTTTTGCGAACTGCTTTCAGTTTCGTTACTGTCATTAGACGTTTGATTTTCTTTCTGTGTTAGTATTTTGTTATATTCTCATTTGTTGTTGATTAATACTGTCAATAATAGTAGTTACTTTCCTTGTGGAGCAGGTTTGTGATTATTGTAGTCAGTTTTTAACATCTTCTAATTGTAGTAGCGGAACTTAGATAAAGTTGTTTTCTTGTTTCAATAACTGTAAAATTTTACCATGAGTGAGAAGTGTGGGCTTTGCCGTAGGTTCGTGAGTAGTGGATTGCGGTGTGAGACTTGTTCGAAGTATTTTCACTGGGGGGAATGCAGTGGGGAAGCCAGTGGACATTCTGATGAGATCCTCTCCTGGAACTGCAGGTTACGTAGCAAGAGTGAGTTGATAGAGGAGCAGGAGCGTAAGATCTGTGCCCTTCAGGTGCAGTTGGAAAACGCACAGGAGGAGCTAGATAGGATGAGGAGGGAAAAGGGGGTTGGGGAATGGGAGCTGGCTGTTGGCAAGAGATCTGCTAGGAGAAGGAGATTTTTCAGATAGTTTTACTATTGGTGTTTGTAATAGATTTGACCAACTGTCAGAGTCTAGTGGAGAGGAATCTCTAGTAGCTGTGGATGTAGGAAGTATGCAGCAGACCTCAGCAGTTACGGTGGCTAGGACAGTTGCAAAGTCTAAGAGAAAGAAGACAGTTCTGCTGTTACGTAGTTCACATGGTAGAGGTGTAGGCCAGCAGTTGCAGGAAGTTTTGGGGAGTGAGTACCAGGTCACCAGCATTGTGAAGCCTAATGCAGGATTGGCTCAGGTGACTTTTAACATAGGGGGGTTATGTAGGGATTTTACAAAAGAGGATCAGGTAGTGATTGTGGGTGGGGCTGGTAATAGTATTGATAGGGATGGGGAGTATGACATAGATGGTGACCTGGAAAAGATAGCCACTCAGACTGGCAACTCGAATGTGCATTTCGTGGGACTGCTTCAGCGTCACGATCGGCCTCATCTTAATACAGCCGTCAGGCGTAATAACATGAGATTGGGGGTGCACTAATGACAGAAGGCATGAGTCACATTTCAGTGGTGTCGGTGGAGTCTATCAGCAGGACAGGTTTCACTAGACATGGCCTGCACCTCAACAGGTATGGAAAGGGGAGGTTGGCAAAGCTTATAGGTGACAGCATAGGTGGGGGTGGTGGGATCACTCAAGGGAAAATTAGTTGTGGGTGTTAGAGCTGTACCTTTTTTAGATTGAAGTCAGCTGACAGGTATTCCTGCTTAAGGAAAGTCTCTCTAACAAAGAAACCACTTTCGACGAAGCTTAGGTATCCGATTAATGAGGGAATTAGTATATTTCATCAAAACATATAAGGCATTACAGATGATAAAGTTAGTGAACTACTTATAGATGTTGACTCTGAAATTATTGGTATATCTGAACACTTCTTAAATAAGGAAATAGTTCATAGGCTTCCTTTACCAGGATACAGGTTGGCTGGCAGCTTTTCTAGGAGCTCTTTGCGGTGTGGGGGAGTAGCCATGTATGTGAAAAACGGTATCCCATTTGATTCAATTGATGTTTCAAAGTACTGCACTGAAAAGGTGTTTGAATGTTGTGCAGGTGTGGTAAAATTTAGTGGAGCTAAACTTCTTACTGTTGTTATTTATAGATCCCCAGACTCCGATTTCACAACATTTTTGCTAAAGCTAGAGGAGGTTCTTGGTTCACTTTATAGGAAATACAAAAAGTTAGTTATATGTGGTGACTTCAATATAAATTATATAAGTGATTGTGCAAGGAAAAGGATGCTGGTAGACCTCCTTAATTCATATAATCTTATGCAAACCGTATTCTTCCCAACGAGAGTGCAAGGGAACAGTAGAAAAACCATAGACAATATTTTTGTTCATTCATCATTACTAGAAGGGCATTCTGTTAGCAAAATGGTGAATGGCCTTTCAGATCATGATGCACAAATTTTAAGTCTAAAAGATTTTTGTGCTGCAACACAGGTTAAATATAGTTACCAACTTTTTAGAAAAGCTGATCCAGTTGCTATAGAGACTTTTGTAAACCTTATCAAGGAACAAGAGTGGCAAGATGTTTATAGTGCTGATACAGTAGACGATAAATATAATGCTTTCCTCAAGACTTTTCTCGTGCTCTTTGAAAGTTGCTTTCCGTTAGAACAGCCAAAACAGGGTATTAGCACGAACAGGCAGCCTGGGTGGCTGACTAAAGGTATAAGAATATCTTGTAGAACAAAGTGGCAATTATATCAAAACGTTAGAAACAGTCACAATCTAATTGCAGTAGCCCATTACAAACAGTATTGTAAGGTGCTTAAAAAAGTTATTAGGAAGGCAAAAAGTATGTGGTATGCAGATAGAATAGCTAAGTTTCAGGATAAAATTAAAACCATATGGTCAGTCATAAAGGAAGTGGCTGGTCTGCAGAGACAGGTCGAGGATATAGAATCTGTGCGTAGTGGGAATGTCCACGTTACTGATAAGTCGCATATATGTACAGTATTTAATAATCACTTTCTGAATATAGTAGGTGAACTAAATAGAAACCTAGTCCCAACAGGGAATCATATAGCGCTCGTAGAAAAAAGTGTTCCGAGACTGTTACCTGAAATGCTCCTCCATGATACTGACAAGAGTGAGATTCAGTTAATAATTAAATCACTGAAGACCAAGAACTCTCATGGATATGACGGGGTATCTAGCAGAATACTGAAGTATTGTTCCATGTATGTTAGCTCAGTACTTAGCCATATCTGTAACTTTTCCTTTAGGAGTGGTCGGTTTCCTGACCGATTAAAGTACTCGGTAGTGAAGCCACTTTATAAAAAGGGAGACAGGGATAATGTTGATAATTATAGACCTATTTCTATGCCATCGGTGTTTGCTAAAGTTATCAAGAGGGTTGTATATACAAGGTTACTGCAGCATTTAAATTCACATAATTTGCTGTCAAATGTACAGTTTTGTTTTAGAAATGCTTAACAACTGAAAATGCTACAGTCTCTTTTCTCTGTGAGGTTTTGGACGGATTAAATAAAAGGTTGCGAACATTAGGTGTTTTCTTTGATTTAACGAAGGCTTTTGACTGTGTTGACCACAAAATATTACTGCAGAAGTTGGAACATTATGGAGTAAGAGGAGTAGCTTACAATTGGTTCACCTCTTACTTTAAGAACAGAAAGCAGAAGGTAATTCTCCGCAATATTGAGAGTGGTAATGATGTTCAGTCCCAACGGGGCACTGTTAAATGGGGCGTTCCCCAAGGATCGGTGCTGGGGCCACTGCTGTTTCTTATTTATATAAATGATATGCCTTCTAGTATTACAGGTGATTCAAAAATATTTCTGTTTGCTGATGACACCAGCTTGGTAGTGAAGGATCTTGTGTGTAATATTGAAACATTATCAAATAATGTAGTTCATGAAATAAGTTCGTGGCTTGTGGAAAATAATTTGATCCTAAATCACAGTAAGACTCAGTTTATACAGTTTCTAACTCACAATTCAACAAGAACTGATATTTTAATCAGACAGAATGGGCATGTTATAAGTGAGACGGAACAGTTCAAGTTCCTAGGCGTACGGATAGATAGTAAGCTGTTGTGGAAAGCCCATGTTCAGGATCTTGTTCAGAAACTAAATGCCGCTTTTTTTACCATTAGAACAGTATCTGAAATAAGTGACATTTCAACACGAAAAGTAGTCTACTTCGCATATTTTCATACGCTTATGTCATATGGTATTATTTTTTGGGGTAATTCTTCTGATTCAAAAAGGGTATTTTTGGCTCAAAAACGGGCTGTTCGAGCTATGTGTGTGTAAGTTCGAGAACCTCTTGTCGACCCCTATTCAATAGTCTGGGAATTCTGACATTGCCCTCACAGTATATATTTTCTTTAATGTCATTTGCTGTTAGCAATATTAGCTTATTCCCAAGAGTTAGCAGCTTTCACTCAGTTAATACTAGGCAGAAATCAAGTCTGCATGTGGAATGCACTTCCTTGACTCTTGTGCAGAAAGGAGTGCAGTATTCTGCTGCATCCACTTTCAATAAGCTACCACAAGAACTCAAAAATCTTAGCAGCAGCCCAAACGCTTTTAAGTCTAAACTGAAGAGTTTCCTCATGGCTCACTCCTTCTATTCTGTCGAGGAGCTCCTGGAAGAGCTAAAAAATTAAGCAAATTCCGGTGTTACATTCTTGATTTCCTTTATTTAAACTAACGATGTGTCACCTGACTATGTTTCTTATATTTCATTTTATCTGTTTCTACAATCGTGTTATAATTTCATGTATTGACTCGTTCCATGACCATGGAGACTTCTCCTTAATGTGGTCCCACGGAACAATAAATAAATAAATAAATAAATAAGAATTGTGTGGATGACATTTTTCTGAAAGTCTGATGGTATGTCACTAGTCTCATAGATACTAAACACCAACTTGTATAGTCACTTGCTTGCCACTTCCACCAGCAATTTTAGAGTTTCTGATGGGATATTATCTATCCCTTCTGCCTTATTTGATCTCAGGTCTTCCAGAGACTTACATATAAATGCTGTATTTGTTAAAAAAAGTGTATAAACTGTCAGTACCTATTTCATGCATCCATAGTACATAAAGAAAAGATGGCTATGGTCAGATACAAAGAATGCATGCTTTCCAACATGCCGTGGCCACTATTTATGACTGGAAACATGCAGTTTTGAAAGCACTTTTATTTAGTGCAGCAAAAAGTAACAGTTAAATCCCAAATAAAGTTGATGGAATGTAAACAGTGTGAAATATGGCAAAACTGGATAAACTGTTCGTGCATTGCAGTTAAGTTGCTCTAGTTCCAAAATAAAGTTTGAAAGGTTCTTTCCCCATATGATCTAAACATTAATATCTACTGATTATGGTTTCAACACTGAGAAAGGAAAAGGAATGAGTGTAAACTCAAAAGAAGTTACAGACAAAGCACCAAAAAGCTAATTTACAGGAGTGTGACCAGAAGAAGAGCAATGTAGACGGTACTAATGACAAAGCTAAAGAAGAGAGAGTGGTAGGGGAAGAATTTCAAGCAACTTTCCACATGCGAACATAGCTGAATCACAATGTCTGGATTGAAAAGACTATGGTATGTAACTGGCAGTGAATATTTTATTTATTCTTTATTTATTTATTTGTTTATATTTATTTGTTTACTACAACGTTGGTTGTGGTTCATGGTGTGGGTTCCTATAGTCATGTCCTAGTTCATGAACCACGGGCAACGTATGAGTGCCCAAGTAAGTGGTCCTGACAGTCGGGATACCAGTTACTTTGGAAGAAGGCTGGGCATCTCGGACATATTCTGAGTCGTGGTCACCTTTGTGCTCATACGGCAAAGACTACCAAATCCACCGGTTAGTCCCTCAACCGTTAGGGATAAAACCCAATGGGACTCGGGGGCAAGTAAGGCTAGCAACCTGCTTCCCTGCTACTTTAAATATGATGCTGGCAACAATCAGAGCAAAATGCCTCGGACCTTTGGAGGTGACAGAGTCCCACCTCTAACTGACAAACCAGGGACTCCTAAGATACGACTTGGCAAACAAATGGTAATGATGGTAATGAGATGGGGAGCTATTAATATCAATGGGGGCTACTCTGGGAAGAAGGTAGAGCTGGCAGAGGCTGCAAGTAAGATGGGGTTGGACGTTTTAGCTGTTAGTGGCATTCGGGTAAGGGATGAGAAAGAAGAGGAAGTGGGAGAATACAGGGGCTACCTGTCAGAAGTCAAAGCAGGAATAGCACAATGGGGTGTAGGGCTTTACATCAGGAAAGAAATGGAATCCAGCGTAGTTGCAATAAGGTATGTAAACGAACAACTGATGTGGATAGATTTGACAGTGTCTAGCAAGAAAATTAGGATTGTGTCAGTATATTTGCATTGTGAAGGGACAGATCAAGATAAGATGGATAGGTTTTATGAGGCACTCAGTGATGTAGTTGTTAGCGTAAAGGACAAGGACAGTGTTCTGCTCATGGGGGATTTTAATGCCAGGATTGGAAATCGAACAGAAGGGTATGAAAAGGTTATGGGTAAATTTGGAGAGGATATGGAGACCAACAGGAACGGGAAACAACTCTTGGATTTCTGTGCTAGTATGGGCTTAGTAATCACAAACTCCTTTTTTAAACATAAGAACATTCACCGGTATACTTGGGAAGGCAGGGGAACCAGATCTGTCATTGACTATGTAATAACAGATCAGGAATTCAGGAAGGCTGTGAGGGAGACACGTGTATTTAGGGGATTCTTTGATGACACTGATCATTATTTAATCTGCAGTGAAATAGGGATTGTGAGGCCGAACGTGCAGGAGGTCAGGTCCATATGTAGGAGGATAAGAGTGGAGAAACTTCAGGGTAAGGAAATTGGGCACAAGTACATAACAGTGATCTCAGAAAGGTACCAGTTAGTTGAATGTAGTCAATTACAGTCATTGGAAAAGGAATGGACAAGGTACAGGGACACAGTACTAGATGTGGCTAAAGAATGTCTTGGGACAGTAGTGTGTAAAAGTAGGATGAAGCAAACAGCTTGGTGGAATGACACAGTCAAGGCAGCCTGCAAAAGGAAAAAAGAAGGCGTATCAAAAATGGCTACATACTAGAACTCAGCTAGACAGAGAAAGTTATGTTGAAGAAAGAAACAAAGCCAAACAGATAATTGCAGCATCCAAGAAAAAATCTTGGGAAGACTTTGGAAACAGGTTGGAGACTATGGGTCAAGCTGCTGGAAAACCATTCTGGAGTATAATTAGCAGTCTTCGAAAGGGAGGTAAGAAGGAAATGACAAGTATTTTGGACAGGTCAGGAAAACTGCTGGTGAATCCTGTGGATGCCTTGGGCAGATGGAGGGAATATTTTGAAGAGTTGCTCAATGCAGGTGAAAATACGATCAGTAATGTTTCAGATTTCGAGGTAGAATGGGATAGGAATGATGATGGAAATAGGATCACATTTGAGGAAGTGGAGAAAATGGTCAATAGATTACAGTGCAATAAAGCAGCTGGGGTGGTTGAAATTAAGTCGGAATTCATCAAATACAGTGGAATGTCAGGTCTTAAATGGCTACACAGGATAATTGAAATGGCCTGGGAGTCGGGACAGGTTCCATCAGACTGTACAAAAGCAGTAATTACACCAATCTTTAAACATGGAAACAGAAAAGATTGTAACAACTACAAAGGTATCTCTTTAATCAGCGTTGTGGGTAAAATCTTCTCAGGTATTGTTGAAAGGAAAGTGCAAGTATTAGTTGAGGACCAGTTGGATGAAAATCAGTGTGGGTTTAGGCCTCTTAGAGGTTGTCAGGACCAGATCTTTAGCTTACGGCAAATAATGGAGAAGTGTTATGAGTAGAACAGGGAATCGTATCTATGCTTTATAGATCTAGAAAAGGCATATGACCGGGTTCCTAGGAGGAAGTTATTGTCTCTTCTATGAGATTATGGAATAGGAGGCAAACTTTTGCAAGCAATTAAAGGTCTTTACATGGATAGTCAGGCAGCAGTTAGAGTTGACGGTAAATTGAGTTCATGGTTCGGAGTAGTTTCAGGGGTAAGACAATGCTGCAACCTGTCTCCACTGTTGTTCATATTATTTATGGATCATATGTTGAAAACAACAGACTGGCTGGGTGAGATTAAGACATGTGAACACAAAATAAGCAGTCTTGCATATGAGGATGACTTAGTTGTGATGGCAGATTCGATTGAAAGTTTGCAAAGTAATATTTCAGAGCTAGATCAGAAATGTAAGGACTATGGTATGAAGATTAGCATCTCCAAAACGAAAGTAATGTCAGTGGGAAAGAAATATAAATGGATTGAGTGCCAAATAGGAGGAACAAAGTTAGAACAGGTGGACGGTTTCAAGTACTTAGGATGCATATTCGCACAGGATGGCAACATAGTGAAAGAACTGGAAGCAAGGTGTAGCGAAGCTAATGCAGTGAGCGCTCAGCTACGATCTACTCTCTTCTGCAAGAAGGAAGTCAGTACCGAGACTAAGTTATCTGTGCACCATTCAATCTTTTGACCAACTTTGTTGTATGGGAGCGAAACCTTATCAACAAGGTTGAGGTTACGGATATGAAAGTAGCTAGGATGATTGCAGGTACTAGTAGATGGGAACAATGGCAGAAGGGTGTCCACAATGAGGAAATCAAAGAAAAACTGGGAATGAACTCTATAGATGTAGCAGTCAGGGCGGACAGGCTTAGATGGTGGGGTCATGTTACATGCATGCGAGAAGCAAGGTTACCCAAGAGACTCATGGGTTCAGCAGTAGAGGGTAGGAGGAGTCGGGGCAGACCAAGGAGAAGGTATCTGGATTCGGTTAAGAATGATTTTGAAATAATAGGTTTAACATCAGAAGAGGCACCAATGTTAGCACTGAATAGGTGATCATGGAGGAATTTTATAAGGGGGCTATGCTCCAGACTGAACGCTGAAAGGCATAACCAGTCTTAAATGATGATGATGATGATGATGATGATGATGAACGTATTTTTCTCAGTGATGTTACAATAATTGTTTAAGGTTGCTGTATAGGAATGGTTAGACACTCATATGCTGTCATTTACCTTTATTTCTTTATTTTAGATCTTTTTGGTTCTGTAGAGCCTTTCAAGTGGACGTGTCAACATTTCAATGTTATGTGGGAGCATGGTCAGGGCCGGTTCAAGAACCTTTTTCCAGATAATCAGCTTTTCATTTTCCACACCCATCTCCCTCCCCATTTCCCTCTTTCACTTTCACCCATGTCAGTTTTTACTACTAACTGTGATAATCACTGTATAGAAGTCTTACAGTTTGGAATCTTTCTCATATTGGTGCCTGATGCGGGGCTTGTATCACTTGGGCCTTAAAACAGCCCCACTCATGGTAGAAATTCAGTTGGCAACATGACCACTGGGAAGGTTTGCTGCTTTGAAGGACACACCCAAGGTGACCAACTCCACCACTTCATTTGTCATCTGTTTCACAATACTTTAAATCATTTCCAGTAAGACACTAGATTTTTATGAATGATCTGTATTTCCAACATATTCTCACACTTCTTCATTTGTGCAAAACATTCATTGTGCCCTGTGAGGTGGCACAGTCTCACCTCCTGCCCCACCCCCTTTACCCTACAGCTGTCCCTGCCTGCTATCTTTTAATCTGTTGAGCTAAGAAATTACTAATTCTCTGTAAGAACTGAAACAAAATGAGATATATATTACAACAAGAAAAATCTGCGATAAAAGTGACTGTTTCCTTGAAACTTTTTGAAGATAATTATAGTCACTAACAAACTCAGAAACAGAGTTGATTTAAGGTAAATCTAAATAACACACACTCCTCTTGAAAGGAAAAACTAGATGGAACACAATATGTTAGTTACAATGTGCTACACTATCTAAACCACAACTGCTGATTTAGTTTATCCACAGGGTAATAGGAACTTTTGAAAATTTCTCAAAAACTTACATTTATTTATGTTTGTATAAACTGAAATCTGGGGAGACATATTCTTTGGCAATAGCTGTGAATCATAACCGCTGATTTGCTACGAAATAAGTCATCTAACACACTCATAACTTACGAAAATTTTAAAAAATATAGTTTTCTAAACATCTAAAAATTCTCAGAAATAACCTATTTGTCATGTAATTATACAATGAAGTCCATTGTTCTCAAAAATTTTAAAACAGCACAAATAACTTTAAGCCTGCAGTTGAGGACAACAGTACCAGTATGAGTTTATCGTGACACTTGCAAATGTTCGCCATTTCACAATGTATCACAATACAAATGAGCATGTATTGATACAATCAATGAAAGATTATGCAGAAATGATGTAAACAGTGAAATATGTGAATCTAGAATTTCACATCAGCATATGAATCTGGCACATGTGGTGCCACGCAAATGAAAATTCCACAGCCAGCTTTTACATATAAATAAACATGCAAATTGCATGGATTTTTTTAATTAGCTGATTCTGTGACAATTTCTACACTGGCATGCGAAAGATGGATGCTGCATCACAAGTTTATCTCCAACAAAATCACTGAAATGTGCAGCACCAGCAAAGCATGTCTTTTGCCTTCTTTGTCCAGCTAACAATGCAGCTATGGAACCAAATGAATCAACGATGCTTTTCACAACATTGAAGTTCTGGCGGTAATGGTGGGGGATATCCATCTTGTCATGGTGGTAAGGAAATGTCCGGAGCTAACAACTTAAATGTTGCAAGACTATAAGGGGGCTTCCAAAAATATCTTTCTGGCTCACTTAATAAATTCATAAACATCACCGAATTTATTACAGATCTCTTCTGCAAGTCTGTGTAAAAGTGTGAGCTAAATAAGTCACATGCACTATTTTACTGTACTGTAAAATGCGTTTAGTCAATTGGCAGCTTTCACCATATACTTGTAATGCACAGTATATGTTACAAAGAGTAGTACACAGTCATGCTTATCACTTTCAGATTATAAGTCATACAATTTATTAATGTTGGAAAAACTTACCTTTTCTAAATGGTCACAGTTAATTAGAAATTTTTTGTCTGGACAATCCTCTTCCATAGTTCCTACAATGACATTTGCAACTATTTCTTGCCACAGAATCTGTGGCTTCATCAACTGATACCCATATTTTTTTTATTTGCAACCCGTCATCTGATTTTTTGAATTTTTTTTATAGTTTCAGTAATGTGAAAGAACCAGGCCAGCATTCTGTTCTAAGAAATCACAAAATTTTGCATGATTCAGTTTACTTAAGGGAATGCTAGCACAAAGGAAAGCTGTATAAAGTTCTTTGCAGAATGGTGAATAAGAGTGGCAGGATTCCCCTAAAAGCATCTGCTGTAGTGCTTTTCCATTTTCAATCCACTGCAGTCCACATTTGTGTTTTCCTGTTGCCAGATGCTACTGAACAGCAAATGACTTCTCCACAGTTACTCCTCTGTCACACAATTTGTAGAACAGTATTTTACCATCAGCCTGAAGTACTTTCTCACCATAATGAGACATGAACTTTTATAATTTTACATGAATACTTTGCTTCAGTTTATGCACTTTTGTGGACTACCACTTTACTGTATATCCTTCCGACTTCAACAAGACTGAACAGCACAATGAATGGCTTAAGCAAAGGCTACACAACCTCACTGTTGCATAAGGATGAAGTCCATATCGTGAATTCAGATGAAATAAATGAAGAAGGTAGATATTCGTCATTTTTTAGGAAACAAAATGAGATGCACAATATCAAGAAATTTAACACAGAAGAAAGAAATTGTGAGAGAAAAGTTCTTTGCTTCTTTAAAGAGTGAAAATACAATAAATATGACCATTTACTTATTAAAATACACTCTATGCAAGAGAAATGGCCATATATCCATAAATATCCCTTAACAAATGATTGTAATTCATTTAGTTTTTCAATTACAACCATTTATACATATTTAATGAACATGTTAGTCTCACCGAAAAATATAGGTATGCCCTATCGTAAAAATCCTAGCCCTAGTTATTGATGTATGTCAGTGACCCACCCTTAAGGAAGCATAATAGTATCTGATGTGCAGAAGCTATGATCAGAACCAAATTCAATCAACTTAGAAATAAAAGCACATGGATGTCTTAACAGTATATTTTTATTTACCCTAATCAAAGTAATAGACAAACATAGAAAGAGTGAACACTTTCAAGCTCATACAAAATGAACAAGAAACCAATGAAAACAAAGGAAGCTAAGCTTCAATGATGGAAAAAGGGGAGTCATCCACAATGGCTGGTTGGTTGACTTGGTCGGAGGGGACCAAACAGTGAGGTCATGAGTCCCATTAGTCCCCACAGAAGTTGGCTATGCCCTTTCAAGTGAACCATCCTGTCATTTGCCTAAGGAAATTTACGGAAATCACAGAAAATCTAAATCAGGAAGGCCAGACACAGGTTTGAACCATCGTCCTTCAGAATGCCAGTCCAGTGTGCTAACCACTCAGCCACCTTGTTCAGCTATGCACAACACTGTGGAGGAGTGAACAGGAATGAGGTGATAGAACAGAAGAAAAGTGAAACTGTGGAGAAAAGGGTGTGAGTGCAGGATGAATGAGTCATGGGGTAGGGGTGGAAGTGGTGTGTGTCAGGAAAGGATTAGTAGAGATTGAGGCCAGAGGGGTCAAGAAACCAAAACATTGCAGCAAGGAAAACTCTCAATTACGTAATTTGAGAAGCATGTAATGGGGGAAACACCCAGACGGCACAGATTGTGAAGAAGCCATAAAATCGATCTTGTTGCCTCGTGTTCTGCCAGTGGTTGGCCAACTCTTCTCTTGGCCACAGTTTGAGTGGCCATTCATTCTCATGAACAATTGGTTGGTGGTTATGCTCAAATAAAATACTGTGCAGAAATTACAGTAGATCTGCTTCCACAGGTGTCTAGGATGGAATAGGATACGCCTATGGTCAGACTGGAGGAGGATGTGCCTAGTCGTCGTATCTGACAACTCTTGCACCTGGCTTTTCCACACTGGTATGACCCATGTGGCAAGGGATAGTGAATACTACACGGATTGGGTAGGCAGTGGGATACCACTTTTGGAGGGGTGGGAAGGATTGTGGGTAGTATGTTCCTCATTACTGGGTATGAAAAAAAGTTATCAAACGTTTGGTGGATGATATGGTGAAATTTTTCAAGTCTAGGATGATGCTACACCTACCCCTGTGGGAGATACAAGTGCAAGACCAATCAGCTACATCTACCAGCACGTCCTGCTTAAATACCTTCACAGGCATGTCTGACACTATCAGCAGCAGGGCACCTGTGAAAGCAGTCATATCATTTACCAGTTCTGTGTAATTTATGCAGAGAGTTTTATGAGGAGTAGTCATAAAGTTTCCATTAATGGTTTGAAAAAATAAGGTTGTATAATTACTTTGTTTATTTGTGGGTACACACTTGCATTTTTGGCAAACATTCAAATTACCATGCCACAGTACCACAGCACACAGCTAGAAGAAACAAAACAAAACAGCCCAACCCACTGACAAATTGGAGCTCTTTCAGCATATGAAGGAAACAATGCTGCAACAATCCATGCCAAGTTGGTAGAAGTGTACAACGGTGATGCACCATTATATGACAAAGCAGTCAGTGGTGTAAATGCTTCTAATGTGGTCAAACAAATCCGAATGATGAAGTAGCAGATTATTGCTCCATGAAGAACCAGAAACTATAAGATAGGTGGAGGCACTGATGCTCAAAGCAACTGAAGAAGCTATGGAAAAAGTGAAAATCAGTCACGAATCAGTTTCCAACATCTTGTGATATTCTGAACACGATAAAAGTCACTGCACAGTGTGATCCAGTATTGCTCTTGCCCTTGCGCAAAGTCCGCCAAACTGAGGGAACAGTAGAAATATTCCACCTGTGCAATTACTTTTTTAACTTCAAATTCATCCTGGATGAGTGCTGGCTGTATCACTATGAGCCAGAGACATAGGAGCAAAATAAATAGTGGAAACACTCATACTGAGTGTTTTTTGGGAGTGCCACAGTGTGGTGCTAAAAGATTAACTCTTAAGAGGAAAACCATCACAAGAGTATACTACAGGAATGTCCTGGTGAGTCTGTCAAGACAGTTCTCAATGGAAGCTGTTGAATGGGGCTTTCTTGTTCCAGAACAACATTCCAGCTCACTCAGCATTGGACAGTCACAGGACAGTCACACATGCTGCTTCTTTGGCTATCAAATGTCACAGTCACCCCATATTCTCTTCCATGGACAAGGAAAAAAAAGTAAGAATTTTTCCTGAATTTCCCAGTTAAAAGTACACTTTCTCCTGAGTGAAGATACACATTTTCCTAGGTGACAACAAAAATTTTCTTACACATTTTCCTTGGTGAAAACACACTCTCTCTGTATTAAGTGACAGTATACTTTCCCTCGGAACTGTAAAACTTATCAGTCCTTTGAATGTTAAAAGTTTCATACACTGGCACTTTAGGAATCAAAACCTAGCAAAAAGATAATATGTTTTGAAAAGATCTTAAATGCACAGCAACATATATGGTGAACATTTTCATATTACCAAAGTATAAATACGAATTCTACCAAACACAGCACATTAGTGTCTGGACCTCTGAAATCAAAATTGTAATGTGCTTTTGTTAGCCAGTTATAGCTCATGTCACATTATCCCACCAGCAAATGACAGCAGATATTTATACCATAAGACACATGATGTAGTCAGTCAATACCAACATCACTGTTAAACAGTGCAAGCACACAAACAGGAAAGAGTCATGGTTTAAATTAATAGACATGCAGTAGTTTAAATTAATAGACATGCAGTACAGCTACAAGAAAAGCTAAGTTTTTCCATATAATATTCATCTTTTTTGTGTGCATTACCGTTTAAGATATATCAAACACAAATGTGCTAGTAAAATTTTGAGTGATGACAGAAATTTCTGGTCTTCTGGGCCCGAAAAGTGGCTGGTCCTCAAAATTTTAAGTTTTGAATGAGAGTCAAATGCTTTGTGATTTAAGAAATTCACCACACTTTCTCACACTAATCTAATTCATCTCACATAAAAGGAAATCTACTTTGAAGGTAATGCTTCTCAAATCACCATTCCCAATATTTTCCTGCAACCTGTTAGAAACAGTTTCATTTGAGCAGTTCCCATAGGGCACAGAAGGCAGATGTTACTGCACTACTACAATGAGATAGGATGCTGTGCTAGGTGTTTGCTCTGCTCATACACCTTATGTTGCATTTTTGTTTGGAATTTCATGTGTAGTGGGGCATCATGTGACCATGTGCAGCAGCACAGCTTGTTGTTTGGAGGGCACATACTGAGTTATTGTACTTAGGGCAATTGTTTTATCATATCTGATCAAAAAGGCAATACAAAATCAGAAATCAGTCCTTGGCACAATATTCATTTCAAATCTAGACTCTACAATTCAAAGTACCCTAATAGTTTGCTATGTGATGACTTTAACATAACAATATTTTTCTTTTTTTTCCACTGCAAAAAGCTAGTATGGAGCAATATAAATTTCTTGCAAAAATAAAAAAAATAGTTGTTTGCATACATGAGAACTAAGAGCAGTAGGCTCTTTGTGACAAAGTTACTTGTGAAGCCAAAAACCTGTATAATTGGCAGTTTATATTCAACTCCAGGAGTAAATATAAAGGCTTGTGGGGAGTTACAATGATAAAACACAGTATGCTGCCAGTCTGTAATTTACCAAAGAATGGCAATCTGTAAATAAGACAGAAACAACACAAATTAAGAAATAACATCAAGCCTACAAAAGGTACCAGACAAGTTGAAGCACGTCTTGTGATTGAAAAACATTGTTTTTCATGGAAGGCAGATAGGTAAAAGTTTGCTAAAGCTTTTTAGTGTAGTTTTCTGGAACCAATTTTCTTGGAGTATCAATAATGTATTATTTCAAGTTTGGTTCTTTATTGTGACATAATGTCACATGTGCAAGAAGATCAAAATGTGCACTTGAAATTCAGTAAACAGTTGAAACTAGCTAATATTGTGCAATGAAACACTTCGTATCAAATAAATTGACTGCTACTGCACAAAAGATTAGTAAAAGCCACATTTCTTTAGCAAACCTACAAAAATTACTTCATCATTCTGCAAAGTGATTAATACTTGATTGCCTATTAAATGGAAATAAAATTAAGTCAAACAACTGAAACTAATAACATAATTTAGTCTTCAGTAGTTACGTGAATGTATTTTAATTCGTTTGACAGCTCCCAGCCGCAGAAATCCATTTTGTTTTCATTTGATGTGACAGCTGTAAACAAAGAGAGAACAGCAAAATCATGAAATGTAAATGCAGGTCATGTGGAGACTACTCCCCACTGCAACTCTGATAGCTCTACGCATGCATGAATCTGGCAGCTTGGACTCACCAGAAAATTTTTTTTGGCTAGCATCTGGCTCTTGCAGCTACTGCTTACACAGCCACACTTAAAGTAGGGAGAAGTGGGAGAAGACAGTACTCAAACATGACTTCAGCTCTGTGCATGCGCTAGAGCACCTTGGCAACTGCTCAAATGAACCTAATTCAAACAATTGTGACACCATGTTCATTGAAAGCAGTTTGTTGCTACGAAGTTTTGCATAGTATTGACACAGTCTACTGTCAGCGCACACTTGTGTGCGCACTGTGTTTTATTGTTGTCAGTGGTGCATTTTCTCTGCAACTTAAGTTTTATATTGGTGTTTTTCTCTTGTTTGTGTTTTATTGCTGCAGTACTATTCTACTGTAGTGGGCTAAAGTAAGAGATTTTGTTAGAGTATTAGTTCTTACCAGCCAAAATTACAAAAAATTGACTCAAACTGAAACAATGAAAAATTCGCAGAATTTAAAAAAAAAAAAAAATCCCTGTTTTCTCCCAAATGACAAAATTCCCAGGTTTTTCCCAGATTTCCTGGTTGTTTTAGGGCATATACACCCTGTCCCCACAAGACACCCACTGACTACCACTTATTTCCTCAGATGAAGAAACAATTGCATGACTGACATTTCTAGAATGACAAAGAGGTGAGTTATGAGATGGAATAATTGCTGAACAGTCAAAACACAGCCTTCTACAACAAAGGTCTCTGCAAAGTCAGTGTCACACTATAGGGTGAATCGGCAGAGAAGTATTTTGTTGTGAAATTAGGTCATGATCATCAACCAGTTACCCACATGAATGAAAACCCCCACCTAATTGTCACCATCCAATATCAGAACCTGCTGCTACACACAACATGCTCGATTCCAATGGCAGCTTTACAATCTCTACCAGTTGTCCCCTTCCATCCCCAATTCCCCCACCCTAACCTCTCTGAATTACACAGGAAAGAGTTATCCTTGAAACATATTGTTCAATTGGCCTCAGTCCCCGTCAACCCCTGCTGCACACACACCTCCACATTGCTGCATGAACCTTACTCCTCTTACCTTGCCTCACACCCTCTTCTTCAACGTCTCCCTCTTCATCTGTTCTGTCTTCCCCTCCACATTCATTTCTCCACCTCACTGTACGCTTTACACCACTCCCATTGACTGCAGCCAGGACATCTCACCAGTGTCATATTTCTATCCCATACATTTGCGGGAAGCTTCGTCCTACAGGTAAGTATACTAACAACCTCAGTCTTATTTATTTGCCTATCAATGATTCACCACCTCAATTATTCAATGAGTTGTTACCTTCACTCCTTAATTTATCTTTCTAATGGTGTACTTTTCCTAACATTTTTTAATTGCCTTACATCAATTTGTATTCTGTATGAATTAGTGAGAAACCACACATTATTTATAATGGTGAGTTATTAAGAATGTCAATCAGTCGATTTTGGGATCATACATTTAATCTTTAAAGCAAGACAGCCTAGGTGGCTTGTTGCACTTGTAGATGTCCAGCCAAGTTGGCATATTGCAATGATGCTGACACTATGATATGTCATTAAGGTTCCACATGCTGCTGGCAACTTCCAATGGCACAATGCTAACTACACCAATAAATACATTACAGGCTTTAACTTCAGCCTACAATTCAACACTTGTCTGCCAACTGGAAGTGCTCATCTAGATTTCCACAGTATGTAACATACAAAAGTTCTTATATTCAATTATCTGATCTATGTTCTGCTATAATATTTAAACCTCAAGTGGGTGTGCCATAATTTGTAGCACTGGCAAGTATGCTGCACACTTTGGACATATGTATGGAATAGCTGTATTTGTGTTACCAAGGTAAACATGAATGAGCAGAATCCCAGTTTAATCTTAGTTTATTCTGACAACGACAAAATAAACTTACATTATATGCACTAAATCACTGTTTAATTAAACAATAATAAAATAAACCTTTCACTGTAGCACTCTGTTGCTGCACGCAAGTGTTACCCGACAGAAAAATTAAACAACGCAGTTGCATCAGATCCCTGCCAACCGCTTATTTGATTACCAGTTACCTTGTAGATAACTACCTCATTTTGGGATTGTGCTAGTAGCTGGGAACCTACATCATTTTCTTGCATGGGTTGAGAATTTCTTCTCGCCTAGCTTGCTGTTTATTTTACATTACTGCTGCTCATTTGAACGTATGACAACATAACATATTACTGTGTTAGCTGAAGCAATAACGAAGAAATAGGTAAGGGCTCACAGCTGAAAAACAACAATGTAATGGTAAAAAACAATGTTATTTGTGTTTAGTGCACTTTATACACAGGCGTGCCTGTTCGAGGGTTAATGGTATCCCCATAGTAGTTGTATCTCTCACACCTCACTGGCTGAGTAATTACTCTGTATACATTTCAGAGCCCAGTTCTTGTCCAGATCTGTTTGTTTTTCTACCATAGCAACCTTCCAGTTTCAATCTGTAAATCACCAATTTACCATGTAGTTGTGTTCCTTATGATTTTGGTCATTATGAGTGGTAAGGCTGAAACGGGTCACACGCCACTATTTTATCAGGATACATACTTAAAGAATGTCTTTCTAAATGAAAATTCAGTTCAGTCAATACCCTAACTTCCCTTATATTTGCATGCAACAGGGTGAATTAATTTAGGCCTGGGGTTGATTTCCGTTTCTGGCCACAGTGTACGGTAAAGAAAAGGTGAAGTGCATAAGTTATTTAAACAACAACCAAATTTGATGCAACATATTTCTTACTATGAATAAAATCTGTAGGTATGTATTTAAGGAAAAATAAAAGAAAGAATGCACAGGGGATGCCACAACTGTGATTAAAAACGTCTGGGTAGTAAAGCAAAACAATAATTGTGGGCTTGCAAAAATGTTGAACCTTCTTTAATTTACTATTATATGGTGATTATGCCTACTCCTTCATGGAACCACCATCCTCTTCAGTGCATCCAATGACGGCTTGAGACTATCTGAACGAGTACCTAGTACTATATTTGTGCCATATTTCGCACTTACTACTGCCAGCATGGACCTGGCATCTTTAAAAGAAGAGGATGCCTCACTTGACCAATTAACAGCTGACCGAATTGGTGCATATTCTGAGAGGTTACGTCAAAATAAAACTTAACTGATGTGTTAACAAACATTCGTCACTTAACTGAAACCATTTGGGAACAAACTGAGTATAACGAAAAGTATACCCCAATAAAGAACAAAACATGCCTGGTTAATCTTGGTGATACGGTGCTAAAATGCATTCTCAGAACCCTTAATCAAAAAGACGCATGGCATTAGGACACTGCAATTCAGTGCACTGAGTCTCTCATGGATAACTTGCACGATACTGCATCGTAATAGGATATGCGACTTACATACATTGAAGAGAAATGATATTGTAGTGGAACAAATCAGATCTGCGGCTACTGATTTAATGTCACTTATGCAGCATGTCCGTAGCTCATCGTCTTGCGGTAGCGTTCTCGCTTCTCGTGCGTGGGGTCCCGGGTTCGATTCCCGGTGGGGTCAGGGATTTTCCCTGCCTTGAGATTACTGGGTGTTGTTGAGTCATCTTCATCATCATCATTCATTCCCATTACTGTCAGAGGAAGGCAATGGCAAACCACCTCTGCTAGGACCCTGCCTAGTATGGCGATACGGGTTTCCTGCATCGTCGCCTATGCTCCTCAGAGTATGGGACCTCATCATCATCATCATCATCATCATCATCATCATCATCATCATCATCATGCCGCATGAACTTTGCAATATCATTTCTGCCATGGTCATCTCCCAAACACTCCAACTGATGTTTTATAATTTGATTTCAGTGTAGAAGCAGATTAATTACTTAACTGATGCTGTAAAACTAGGTCTACAACATTGACTGAGCTTGTATTGCTGCTAACTCAACTTTCACGACAGTTATTATCTAATTCTTGCACCTAAGTCAATTCTTCTCTTAGGATGATACCCTTGCACTGTTTATGGTCTTACTATGAATACATTGGAGTAGACCTTATCAAAACTGGTCATAACCTGTTTTTTCATTAAACTGTTCCCACACCATGTAGGGGCAGTGTGTTTAAAATTACAAGCTCTTTCCAGTCACTGCAACATAACAAATAAAAAATAAACAAAAATAAAAGTAAAAAAATAAATTTATACTGAATGGAAGACTGGAGAGTTTCTTTACAGGAGTGGAGACAGAAAAATCGATGTTGCAAAGTCCATTAATGAAATGCACCAAGGTAAATGAGACAATATTTTATCAGCATCAAAGTGATGTTACATTGCAGGGCAGATAGCTGTGAGATTTCATAGTTTTTAGACAATGTTCAAACTCAAACTTCTCTCTTCCAGTTCTTATGGGAATCTCTAACAGTTGGCCTTTTACCATTCCCAAACACTTATCATCATCAATTAAATGATACTATGGCAAATTTGTTGCAAACATACATTGTAGCTTTCAACAGAAGTGGCTAGATGCTTAACAGCTCTTGTTTGTGACCCTGTAGGACTGGATTACACATATATTGCCACATTGGAACTTAGACTGAATACCACCCTGAAACTTTTTTACTGAGATGCTTTTAACAGTTTCCACAATGAATCTCTATCTCAAAACCTGGCAGAAAATCTAAAGAGATTCTGATCGTATGTAAAGTACTCCAGCAGCAAGATACAATCAATACCACCACTGTGCGATAGCAATGGTAATGTTACTGATGAGAGTATCAATAAAAGAAAGTTACTAGACATGGTTTTCCAAAATTCCTTCACCAAAGAAGATGTAGTAAATGTTTCAGAATTCAATCAAGAACAACTGTCAACACGAGTGACTTAGATGTAGAGATCTTCAGTGTAAAAAAGCAGCTTAAATCACTTAAAAAAGACAAGGCGTCTGCTGCATATTGTATACCAGTTAGGTTCCTATCAGAATATGCTGATAAAATAGCTCCATACTTAACTGGAAAGTTGTACAGGTCACACCAATACACAAGAAAATAAATAGGACTAATCCACTGAATTACTGATCTGTATTTGCAGTATGATTTTGGAACATGGGCTCAAAAATTATGAATTACTTTGAAGAAAACGATTTATTGACAATCAGTCAGCATATATTCAGAAAATATCATTCATGTGAAACAAAACTAACTCTTCATTCTCATGAAGTGTGAACACTATCGACAGGGATGTCAAACTGATTCCTAATTTTTACATTCCCTGATGGCTTTTGACACCATTCCTCACAAGTGACTTCTAATCAAATTGTGTGCCTACAGAGTATCATCTCAGTTGTGTGACAGGATTCATGATTTCCTGTCGGAAAGATCACAGTCTGCGGTAATTGATGGTAAGTCATTGAGTGAAACAGAAGTAATATTCTGAGTCCCCCAAGGAAGAGCAAGGGCACTTTGCTGTTCCTAATGTATGTGAATGATTTGGGAGACAACTTGAACAGCTGTCTTAGATTGTTTGCAGATGATGCTTTCATTTACCATCATGTAAAGTCATCAGGTAATCAAAACCAACTGCAAAATGGTTTAAACAAGATATCTGTATGGTGCAAAAAGTGGCCATTGGCTACAAATAACAAAAAATATGAAGTCATCCATATGAAGTCATCATGAAATCCACAAGGAACATGGTAAATTTTGGTTATGAGCAACTTAAATTGTGATCACCTAGATAATGTTGTGGGGAAGGTGTACCAAAGACAGTGAATTTTTCGGCAGAGCACTTACAAAATGCAACATTAATACTAAAGAGAGTGCCCACACTATACTTGTCTGTCCTCTTTTGGGATACTACTGCACAGTATTGGATCTACATCAGCTAGAACTGATGGAGGGCATCGAAAAAGTTCAAAGAAGGGCAGCTCATTTTGTATTACATTACATTTATCTCTTCCATGGATCCCTTGGAGAGGAGTCTCTGGGATGTGGAAAGAGTTAAAGTTTTTTACTCAGATACTTGGATATTGTACAATTCTAATGCACACAGAGTTATGAGCTATAATCCTTGTGAAGATATTCATCGATGTAGTAGGAGTTGGCCAACAGGAAGTTCTTTAATTCACTCTGAAACCAATCTTTATCACTTACAGGACCTTTGGTATGTTCTGGTAAGTTACTGAATATATGAGTACCCATGTATTTGACTACTTTTTGTATTAATGTTAAGCTTTTGCAGTCCTTATAAAGATTGTTTTTGGTTCTACTATTATAATCATGTTTTGTACTATTTTGTGCAAAAGGAAGATGTTGCAAATGACAAAGGACATCAATGAGTAAATGTGCTGAGAAGGAAATAGGGGAGAGAATAATGTAGATGTATAGTTTTTTTCAGTAACTGTAAAATTTTACCATGAGAGAGAAGTGTGGGTTCTGTCATAGTTTTGTGAGTAGTGGATTAAGGTGTGAGATTTGTTCAAGGCATTTTCATTGGGGGAGGGGAGGGGGGGGGGGGGAAGCAGTGGGGAAGTTAGTGGGCATTTTAACAAGATCCTCTCCTGGGAATGCAGAATCTGTAGAAGAAATAAGTTGATAGAGCAGAAGTATAAGATATGTGCCCTTCAGGTGCAGTTACAATGCACAAAGGAGGAACTAGATAGGTTGAGGAGGGTGAAGGATGGTGGGGAATGGGAACTGGAAGTTGGCAAGAAGGCAGCTAGGAGGAGGTGGTTTTCAGACAGGTACACTACTGGCCATTAAAATTGCTACACCACGAAGATGACATGCTACAGACACGAAATTTAACTGACAGGAAGAAGATGCTGTGATATGCAAATGATTACCTTTTCAGAGCATTCACACAAGGTTGGCACCGGTGGCGACACCTACAACATGCTGACATGAGGAAAGTTTCCAACCAATTTCTCATACACAAACAACAGTTGACCGGCATTGTCTGGTGAAATGTTGTGATGCCTCGTGTAAGGAGGAGAAATGCATACCATCACATTTCTGACTCTGATAAAGGTTGGATTGTAGCCTATCGCGATTGCGGTTTATCGTATATTGACATTGCTGCTCATGTTGGTTGAGATCAATGATTGTTAGCAGAATATGGAATCGGTGGGTTCTCGAGGGTAATACAAAATGCCATGCTGGATCCCAACAGGCTCGTATCCCTAGCAGTCGAGATGACAGGCATCTTATCCACATGGCTGTAACGGATCATGCAGCCACATCACGATCCCTGAGTCAACAGATGGGGACGTTTGCAAGACAACAACCATCTGCACGAACAGTTCGATGACGTTTGCAGCAACGTGGACTATCAGCTTGGAGACCACAGCTGTGGTTACCCTTGACGCTGTATCACAGACAGGAGTGCCTGCAATGATGTACTCAACACCAATGGCTCAATGGCTGGTGGTCACGTAGGCTTCGCATATGTTCATGGAGGACATATTGAGCACCACCCCTTGCCTGTTGGCTGCAGTGTTTTCACTGCAGAGCTGGCAGCCATATCTCGTGCTCTTGAGTACATCCGCTCATGCCCTGTCGAGTCATTTCTCCTGTGTACTGAAAGGCAAAACGTCATTTTTTCGGATGAATCCAGGTTCTTTTTACAGCATCATGATGGGCGCATCCGTGTTTGGTGACACCGCAGTGAACGCACATTGGAAGCGTGGCGTATCACGTGGCGTGAAGGTATGGGGTGCCATTGGTTACACGTCTCGGTCACCTCTTGTTCGCATTGATGGCACTTTGAACAGTGGACGTTACATTTCAGATGTGTTACGACCCATGGCTCTACCCTTCATTCGATCCCTGCGAAACCCTACATTTCAGCAGGATAATGCACGACCGCATGTTGCAGGTCCTGTATGGGCCTTTCTGGATACAGAAAATGTTCGACTGCTGCCCTGGCCAGCACATTCTCCAAATCTCTTACCAATTAAAAATGTCTGGTCAATGGTGGTCGAGCAACTGGCTCGTCACAATACTCCAGTCACTACTCTTGGTGAACTGTGGTATTCCTAGGCGTATCAAGGCCGTTATTACGGCCAGAGGTGGTTGTTCTGGGTACTGATTTCTCAGAATCTATGCACCCAAATTGCATGAAAATGTAATCACATGTCAGTTCTAGTATAATATATTTGTCCAATGAATACCCATTTATCATCTGCATTTCTTCTTGGTGTAGCAATTTTAATGGCCAGTAGTGTACTTTGCATATATGCAATAGATATGACCAACTGTCAGAGTTGAGTGGAGAGAAGCCTCTTGTAGCTGTAGATGTAGGGAACATGCAGCAGTCCACAGCAGTTAGGAGGCCTAGGTTAGCTGCAAAGTCAAACCGAAAGAAGAAGGTTCTGCTGCTAGGTAGTTTGCACAGTAGAGGTGTGGGCCAGCAGTTGAAGGAAGTGTTGGGGAGTGAGTACCAGGTCACCAGCATTACGAAGCCTAGTGCAGGATTAGCTCAGGTGACTGACAGCATGAGGGACTTATGTATGAATTTTACAAAGGATAATCAGGTACTGATAAAAGGGTGGAGCATGGAACAGTCTTCATAGGGCCGGGGAATACGATGTAGGTGGTGACCTGGTAAAGATAGCTACTCAAAGTGGTGGTACTACTGTGCATTTCGTGCAACTGTTTCAGCATTATGATCACCGTCATCTTAATTCAGCTGTTAGGTGCATTAACATGGGGCTGGGGAGGTTGCTGATGGCAGAGGGCATGGGTCATATTTCAGTGGTGCAAGTTGGGTCTATCAGTAAATCAGGTTTCACTAGGCATGGCCTGCACCTCCATAGGTATGGGAAGGGGAGGCTGGCAAAGCTTATAGGTGACAGTGTAGTGGGTGGTGGTGGTATCACTCACGGGAAAATTCCTGTAGTAGTTGGTGTTAGAGCTGCACCTTTTTTAGATTGAAGTCATCTGATAGGTGTATCACCTTGAAGGAAGTCCCTCTAATTAAGGGCTCACCTTCAGAGGATCTCATGTTTCCAAGTAGAGAAGGAATTAGCATATTTCATCAAAATATAAGAGGTATTAGAGATAAAGTTAGAGAACTGCTTTAGATGTTGACTCTGAAATTATTGGTATTTCGGAGCACCACTTAAATAATTTGACAATTCAGAGGGTTCCTTTACCAGGATACAGATTAGCTGGCTGTTTTTCAAGGTATTCTTTGCAGGGTGGAGGAGTGGCTACGTACATAAAAACATTATTCTATTTGAGTTCATAGACCTATCACAGCACTGCACTGAACAGATTTTTGATTGTTTTGCAGGGGCAGTTGAATTTAGTGAAACTAAACTTCTAATTGTAGTTGTTTATAGGTCCCCAACTCTGATTTCAGAGCATTTCTGCTCAAGCTGGAGAGGACTCTTGATACACTTCGTAGCAAGTACCAGAAATTAGTTATATGTGGTGACTTCAATACAAATTTTGTGTGTGATGGTGCAAGAAAGAGGATGTTGGTAGATCTCCTAAACTCATATGATCTGATGCAGACTGTGTTTTTTCCAACTAGGATGCAGGGGAACAGTAGCACAGTCATAGACAAGGTTTTTATTCATTCTTCATTACTAGATGGGCATTCTGTTAGGAAAAAGGGTGAATGGCCTTTCAGACCATAATGCACAAATTTTAACACTAGAAGGCTTTTGTACTCAAACAAACGTCACATGTAATTACAAACTATGCAGCAAAGTTAATCCAACAGCAATAGAGAGGTTTTTAAACCTTGTTAAGGAACAAGAGTGGCAGGATGTTTATAGTGTCAATAACAAACATCTCAAAAATGAGATCGACAGGAATTGCAAAATGGCTAAGGAGGGATGGCTAGGGGACAAATGTAAGGATGTAGAGGCATATCTCACTAAGGGTAAGATAGATAATGCCTACAGGAAAATTAAAGAGACCTTTGGAGAAGAGAGATGGTTGGTTGGTTAAGAGGTGGGAGAAGGGACCAAACTATGGGGTCATTGGACCCTTGGTCCTAATAAAACAATGCCACAAGTGTGAGAATAAAATGGACGAAACATATAACACAAAACGGAAAGAAAGGAAAAGCCACAAGAACAAAGGGAAGGCAACAAACACTAAGAGAATCAAAAGAGGACAAGAAAAGAACAGAGAGACACTAGAAACAGAAGAGAGTAAAACATGAAAGCAGATTACAGTGGCTGGCCAGCCATGAGAATAAAAAGGGAAAGCCAGCCACTCTGTAATACATTAAAACCTCCACCCTAAAAGCACCCAACACTGAAGGCAGGGTGCTGGGAAAGTTAAAAGCCTGCCACAGAGTGGCTAAAAGTGGGCAGCCCAGTAAGAGGTTGTAGTGCCCTCAGAATTTTACAAAAGTCTGGAGACACTTGTGTTCCAGCCATTTTGAACACACGTTATTTTAAAGCAGGGCGTAAGGATGAGCAGGTGATACTGCACCCATTTATTGTTTGTGCAGACGAAACTGGAAGGGAGATAATTTGTCGGCGCTGGCAAGTGTTCATCGCAACCTGCCAAGAATAATCAAATACGGCCCAGAAGTTCCGTGGCCGGCTGCAAAGAGTAATGTAGCTTTGCATTGTTGAAAAACAAATGGAGTGACTCGAGATAGTGACTGTTTATTAAACGTTGAACTGCTGTTGGGAGTACGTGGACTGGACATGGATAGTCAGCCACGATAAAAGCTTATGTATTAATTGTGTTCAAAAATGTGTAATTAACTGATTCTGGGTGCCTGGTAATGTGTGGGCTTACGTCATAAAGTTTAGTTGTTTTTTTGTACAAAGTGGAAATAAATATGTTCTGGTGCACTGAATGATGTTCCAAGAGTAGCGTATTTTTAAAATAAGAAGAGAGAGAGAGAGAGAGAGTGAAAATTTCCCTTCCTAGCAGTGAAATCTTCAGAGAAGCGTCCAGTGCTAGCAGAAGACATCGGCACTGCAAGAAGCAGAACCAGCATTCTTCAATAAGTAAGTCCACGAAAATGCTTAAGCTGTATAGAGAGAGCTTAACATTACACTAGGCCACTGCAAGGTGGACGACTGTCATTTGGGAGCCACAGTGACACTGAGGTGGGTCCTCGTGACAGAGTAGGTAACCATGCGTTAGCCACGTATGGCCAAGGCAGAGCCAGAAGAGGACAACTGATCCCCTGCGAGAGGCCTGCATGGAAGACTTCCACACATTCATTGCCCCTTAATGACACGCAGTTTGTTGTGTGTGCTGTTATGTCATTCTGTCTCCCAAAGCCAGAAAACCCTGCGGTTTAAGATGGACACAGGTCAGCTTCAGAGATGCCTATCTCCAGAAGCGGTTTCCGCATCGCCTGTTTGGCCAGCCTGTCGCCAAGTTTGTCGCCGGGGATTCCGATGTGTCCTGGGACTGTTCCGGGGCATAGATGGACTCCTGAATGGACGTTACCAGAGGGTGGTGAGGGTAGCACTGGTCGATAGCTTGTAGGCTTCTCAGTGAGTCAGTACACAGGAGAAATGACTCGCCAGGGCATGAGCGGATGTACTCAAGAGCATGAGATATGGCTGCCAGCTCTGCAGTGAAAACACTGCAGCCAACAGGCAAGGAGTGCTGCTCAATATGTCCTCCATGAACATATGCGAAGCCTATGTGACCACCAGCCATTGAGCCATCGGTGTAAACCACAAGAATCGAGAGGAAGTGACGGTGGAGAGCGGCGGGGCTAATGGAGTCCCTCGGGCCATGCAAAAGGTCCAGACGAAGCTGTGCCCGAGGTGTACACCATGGAGGTGTACGCGAACGGACTGCAAGTAGAGGTGGTAAAGGGAAGGACCCCAGTTTGGAGAGAAGGGACCGTATATGAACTGAAATCATTAGCCTCGATCTGGGCCGCCAATGTGGGAGATGGACTGCCATGGGCAGGAAAAGGAGAAGGTAATTCGGATGCTCAGGGGAACTATGAATGTGTGCTGCATAACTGGCGAGCAGTTGCCCACATCTGATCTGCAGTGGAGGGACACCAGCCTCCACCAATACGCTGGTCACCGGACTCATCCTAAAAGCTCCTGTTGCTAATTGGACCCCACAGTGGTGTACAGGGTGAAGTAAATGTAATCCTGAAGGTGCTGCAGAACCATAAACCACACTCCCATAGTCAATTCAGGATTAGACAAGGAGCTCCAGCAGCGTAGAGCGATCTGCACCCCAATTGATGTTGCTCAGGCAACGGAGGGCATTGAGGTGCTGCCAGCACTTCTGCTTAGCTGATGAAGATTAGGGAGCCAAGTCAATCGAGCATCGAAAACCAGTCCTAGGAATTGATGTCTCCACTGCAGTGACTGGATCGTCATTAAGGTAAAGTGCGGGTTCCGGATGAATGGTAGAATGCCAACAAAAGTGCATGACACACAACTTGGCGGCTGAAAACTGGAAGCCGGGGTCTAGAGCCCATGACTGCGCCTTGTGGGTGGCTCCCTGGATGTGACGCTCAGCAACAACAGTACTGGAGCAGCAGTACAAAATGCAGGAGTCGTCTGCATACAGAGAAGGTGAGACGGAGGGCCCGACAGGGTCTGGCGAGATCTAGGTCCTCAGCGGATGCCAAAATCTCCACCCCATCCTCAGCCACAGAGTTTGTAGGTAGCGGTGGTGTGGGTGCCATCTCAATTTCCTTGGTCTTAGGGGTTTTCTTTTTGGATTTCTCTCACTGATCCTCAGGTTACCCTGGCTGGGAGGACTTCACTGGCTCAGTCTCCGGGACTGAGGATGAGCGTAAAGCCCTACTACCAGCTGCTTTTGGGCTCTTCAGCCACTGGCGGGTGTCGTCTTTCCCACTAGAAGAAACCTGGGAAGTGAGTGGCCCAAGGGAGC
The DNA here is from genome assembly GCF_023864345.2 of Schistocerca serialis cubense. Classification (NCBI taxonomy): domain Eukaryota; kingdom Metazoa; phylum Arthropoda; class Insecta; order Orthoptera; family Acrididae; genus Schistocerca; species Schistocerca serialis. Next base: position 723,302,270 of record NC_064639.1, on the reverse strand, counting down.
CCTCGGCATGTGAGGCTGGAAGTACAGCGGGAAGACATATGGCTGAACTTCCAGCACTCAAAGCACTGCATCGGGTGAGGGATAAAGTGCTTTACATCACACCGGTAGACCATCACCTTGACCTTGTCAGGCAATGTATCACCCTCAAAGGCCAAGATGAAGGTACCGGTGGCAACCTGATTATCCTTCGGATCCCGGTGGACATGCCGGATGAAATGTACACCTCGCCATTCTACATTGGTCCACAGCTCATCGTTGGACTGCAGAAGAAGGTCTATGAGAAATATGATACCCTGGACCATATTTAAGCTCTTATGGGGCGTGATGGTTACAGGAACATCCCCCAGCTTGTCACAAGTGAGTAACTCCTGTGACTGGGCAGAAGATGCTCTTTTGATCAAGACTGACCCAGATCTCATTTTGGACAAGCTCTCCACCTCCCCGAACTTGTCCTCTAAATGCTCAACAAAAAACTGATGCTTCATCGTCATGAACTACTCATCAGCTCTCGAACATACAAGGTACCAGGGCGAATAAGATCCGCTGCCATCCTTAGCCTGTCATTCCTCCCATGATGTGGCCAGGGAGGAGAATGATTTGGGGTCATACTTCTGTGCACTGAATTGAGCTCGTGATTGCTTAGAGACTGCTGGTGTTTCAACACCAGTAAGAGATGATGGACTATGCTTCATCACGTCTCATCCGACCTGATGCCACCCACTCTGACCAGGGGCCCTACCCACAGGCGCCACCCAGTCGCAGCAAAGACCAACTGGCAGGATGGCCATTACCAGGAGTCCCGATGCCCCAGGGGGATGGGCATCTACCCCTTGGTATATGTGGGGAGTTAACGGCGCAGGCATCAGCAGAGCGATCCCTGTGTGGTCAGTGGGCTATAACCAACAGGCTACATGGCGGCCCCATCACAATGGATTGGCTACCATACTGGATATCACATGCAAAGAAGTCCATGGTCATCGTCGACACAGAAATTGACACTGCATAGTGCATGGTGGAAAAGCAGCCAGGAAGGTGTCTTCACGCAAGAGATGCAGAATGGGCAGCACTGCAATGCAACGATGAGAAAATGGGCTAAAGATCTCAAGACATGATGCACCTTGTAAGGCAGCCTTCCCTAATTGGATCGCTCTTCGGGAAAATTTTGAAGAATGGAGGTCAAACCCTAAAGGGGGCCATCACATATAGGCCGAAACATGTGAAACTTCTTTTAGTCACCTCGTACGACAGGCAAGAATACCTCAGGCCTATTCCAACCCCTGGACCCACAGGGGGGTGGGGGTGGGGGGTGGGAGGGGTTGGGGGGGGGGGGGGGGAAGAGAGTTCCACTTATATGAATATCAAGAGCTCAGATGGAAACCCTGTTCTAAGCAAAGAAGGGAAATCAGAAAGGTGGAAGGAGTATAAAGAGGGTCTATACAACAGCAATGTAGTTGAAGACAATATAATGGAAATGGAAGAGGATATAGATGAAGATGAAATGGGAGAGATATAATACTGTGTGAAGAGTTTGACAGAGCACTGAAAGGCCTAAGTTTAAACAAGGCCCCAGGAGTAGACAACATTCCATTAGAACTACTAACAGCCTTGAGAGATCCAGCCCTGACAAAACTCTACCATCTGGTGATCAAGATATATGAGACAGGCGAAATACCCTCAGACTTCAAGAACAATAAAATAATTCCAATCCCAAAGAAAGTAGGTGTTACAAATGTGAAAACTACAGAACTATCAGTTTAATAAGTCACAGCTGCAAAATACTAACGCGAATTCTTTACAGACGAATGGAAAAACTGGTAGAAGCAGACCTCGGGGAAGATCAGTTTGGATTCCACAGAAATACTGGAACACGTGAGGCAATACTGACCCTACAACTTTCTTAGAAGATAGATTAAGGAAAGGCATTCCTATGTGTCTAGCATTTGTAGACTTAGAGAAAGCTTTTGACAATGTTGACGGGAATAGTCTCTTTCAAATTCTGAAGGTGGCAAGGGGTAAAATACAGGGAGTGAAAGGCTATTTACAATTTGTACAGAAACCAGATGGCAGTTATAAGAGTTGAGGGGTATGAAAGGGAAGCAGTGGTTGGGAAGGGAGTGAGACAGGGTTGTAGCCTATCCCAGGTGGTATTCAATCTGTATATTGAGTAAGCAGTAAAAGAAACATAAGAAAAACTCAGAGTAGGAATTAAAATCCATGGAGAAGAAATAAAAACTTTGAGGTTTGCTGATGACACTGTGATTCTGTCAGAGACAACAAAGGACCTGGAAGAGCAATTGAATGGAATGGACAGTGTCTTGAAAGGAGGATATAAGATGAACATCAATAAAAGCAAAATGAGGATAATGGAATGTAGTCGAATTAAGTAGGGTCTTGCTGAGAGAATTAGATTAGGAAATGAGACACTTAAAGTAGTAAATGAGTTTTGCTATTTGAGGAGCAAAATAACTGATGATGGTCAAAGTAGAGAGGATATAAAATGTAGACTGGCAATGGCAAGGAAAGTGTTTCTGATGAAGAGAAATTTGTTAACATCAAGTATAGATTTAAATGTCAGAAGTCGTTTCTGAAAGTATTTGAATGGAGTGTTGGCATGTATGGAAGTGAAATATGGATGATAAATAGTTTGGACAAGAAGAGAATAGAAGCTTTCGAAATGTCGTGCTACATAGGAATGCTGAAGATTAGATGGGTAGATGACATTACTATCGACGAGGTATTGAATAGAATTGGGGTGAAGAGAAATTTGTGGTACAACTTGGCTAGAAGAAGGGATCTGTTGGTAGGACATGTTCTGAGCCATCAAGGGATCACCAATTTAGTACTGGAGGGCAGTGTGGAGGGTAAAAATCATAGAGGGAGACCAAGAGATGAATACACTAAGCAGGTTCAGAAGGATGTAGGTTGCAGTAGGTACTGGGAGATGAAGAAGCTTGCACAGGATAGAGTGGCATGGAGATCTGTATCAAACCAATCTCTGGACTGAAGGCCACCACCACAACAACAACAACTGCAACAACAACAACAACAACATAGGTGATAAATGTAACACTTTCCTTAACACATTTCTCATGCTCTTTGATAGTTGCTTTCCATTAGAATGTTCTAAACAGGGTACTAGCAGTAACAGGGAACCCGGGTCGCTTAGTAGTGAGATAAGGATATCATGTAGAACAACGCGGGAATTATAACAAAATGTTAAGTAGTTACAATCAAGCTGCAGTAGCCCATTACAAACAGTGTTGTAAGGTGCTTAAAAATGTTATTAGGAAGGCAAAGAGTATGTGGTATGCAAATAGAATACCTAATTCACAGGATAAAATTAAAACCATGTGGTCAGTTGTGAAGGAAGTGTCTGGTCAGCAGCACAAGGTAGGCATTATAAAGTCAGTTCATAGTAAAAATATTTCTGTTACTGATAAATCAGATATATGTACAGTATTGAACACTAATTTTCTTAGCATTGCTGGTGAATTAAATAAAAATTTAGTAAATTTAGTTTCTACAGTGAATCATATAACTTTCTTGGCAAATGCCTTTCTGAGATTGATGTCTGAAATACACCTCTTTGATACAGACATGGGGGAGACTGAGTCAATAATTAAACCACTGAAGACTAAGGACTCTTATCGTTATGATGGAGTGCCTAGCAGAATATTAAAGTACTGTGCTGCACATGTTAGCCCTGTATTTAGTCATATTTGTAATTTTTCCTTTAGGAATGGGCAGTTTCCTAAATGACTAAAATACTCAGTAGTGAAGCCGCTTTATAAAAAGGGAGAAAGGGATAATGTAGAGAATTTTAGACTTATTTCTGTGCCATCAGTGTTTGCTAAAGTTATCGAAAAGGCTGTATATACAAGGATAATTGATCATTTTTTATCACACAATTTGCTATCAAATGTACAGATCGGCTTTAGAAGTCACTTAACAACTGAAAATGCTATACTCTCTTTTCTTTGTGAGGTACTGGATGGGTTAAACAAAAGGTTTTGAACACAAGGCATATTTTTGATTTAACTAAGGCGTTTGATTGTACTGATCACAAAATATTGCTCCATAAGTTGGCCCATTATGGAATACAGGGAGTAGCTCATAATTGGTTCACCTCTTACTTTAGCAACAGACAGCAAAAGGTCATTATTCACAATGTTGAGAATGGCTGTGATATGGGGTCTGAATGGGGTATGGTCAAATGAGATGAGCCCCAGGGCATGATATGCCCTCTAGTATTACGGGTAACTCTAAAATATTTCTGTTTGCTGATGACACTAGCTTGGTAGTAAAGGATGTTGTGTGCAACACTGGCTCAGTTTCAAATACTGCAGTTCATGACCTAAGTAGAAAATAAACTAACACCAAATCACAGTAAGACTAAGTTTTTACAATTTCTAACACACATTCAACAAAATCTAACATTTTAATTTTACAGAATGGGCATATGATCAGTGAAACTGATTAGTTCAAATTTCTAGGTGTTCAGATAGATAGTAAACTGTCGTGGAAAGCTCATGTTCAGGATCTTGTTCAAAGACTTTATGCTGCCATATTTACTATTTGTACGGTATCTGAAGTAGCTGATAGTTCAACACGAAAATTAGTCTACTTTGCTTATTTTCATTTGCTTATGTCATATGTCCCATTCTAAAAGGAGCAGGTCAATAGACACACAAATAAACACAAACATACACACAAAATTCAAGCTTTTGCAACCAACGGCTGCTTCGTCAGGAAAGAGGGAAGGAGAGGGAAAGACAAAAGGATGTGGGTTTTAAGGGAGAGGGTAAGGAGTCATTCCAATCCCGGGAGCGGAAAGACTTACCTTAGGGGGAAAAAAGGACATGTATACACTCGCGCACACACACATATCCATCCGCACATACACAGACACAAGCAGACATTTGTAAGGGCAAAGAGTTTGGGCAGAGATGTCAGTTGAGGCGGAAGTACAGAGGCAAAGATGTTGTTGAAAGATAGGTGAGGTATGAGTGGCGGCAAATTGAAATTAGTAATTAGTGGAGATTGAGGCCTGGTGGATAATGAGAAGAGAGGATATACTGAAGGGCAAGTTCCCATCTCCGGAGTTCTGACAGGTTGGTGTTAGTGGGAAGTATCCAGATAACCTGGACGGTGTAACACTGTGCCAAGATATGCTGGCTGTGCACCAAGGCATGTTTAGCCACAGGGTGATCCTCATTACCAACAAACACTGTCTGCCTGTGTCCATTCATGCGAATGGACAGTTTGTTGCTGGTCATTCCCACATAGAAAGCTTCACACTGTAGACAGGTCAGTTGGTAATAACGTGGGTGCTTTCACACGTGGCTCTGCCTTTGATCGTGTACACCTTCCGGGTCACAGGACTGGAGTAGGTGGTGGTGGGAGGGTGTATGGGACAGGTTTTACACCGGGGGCGGTTACAAGGGTAGGAGCCAGAGGGTAGGGAAGGTGGTTTGGGGATTTCATAGGGATGAACTAAGAGGTTACGAAGGTTAGGTGGACGGCAGAAAGACACTCTTGGTGGAGTGGGGAGGATTTCATGAAGGATGGATCTCATTTCAGGGCAGGATTTGAGGAAGTCGTATCCCTGCTGGAGAGCCACATTCAGAGTATGATCCAGTCCCGGAAAGTATCCTGTCACAAGTGGGCCACTTTTGTGGTTCTTCTGTGGGAGGTTCTGGGTTTGAGAGGATGAGGAAGTGGCTCTGGTTATTTGCTTCTGTACCAGGCCGGGAGGGTAGTTGCGGGATGGGAAAGCTGTTGTCAGGTTGTTGGTGTAATGGTTCAGGGATTCCGGACTGGAGCAGATTAGTTTGCCATGAAGACCTACGCTGTAGGGAAGGGTCCGTTTGATGTGGAATGGGTGGCAGCTGTCATAATGGAGGTACTGTTGCTTGTTGGTGGGTTTGATGTGGACGGATGTGTGAAGCTGGCCATTGGACAGTTGGAGGTCAACGTCAAGGAAAGTGGCATGGGATTTGGAGTAGGACCAGGTGAATCTGATGGAACCACATCCTTTCGTCTTTCCCTCTCCTTCCCTCTTTCCTGACGAAGCCGTTTGGTAAGTCACCTCATCTTTGTTTTTATATATAATTTTTCCCACGTGGAATGTTTCCCTCTATTATATATTACTGTCATTTCTTGTTAACAATATTAGCTTATTCCCAAGAATAAGCAGCTTTCACTCAGTTAATACTTGGCAGAACTGAAACCAGCATTTGGATCGGGCTTCCGTAACTCTTGTGCACAAAAGTGTGCAGTATACTGCTGCATCCATTTTCAATAAGCTACCATTCGAATTAAAAAATCTTAGCAGTAATCCACGCGCTTTCAAATCAAAACTGAAGAGTTTGAGTTCCTTGAAACAGTAAGCTGATTCTTGTTGTATTGTTGTTTGCATTTACTTAACCTTATGGATTGACTTTTTTCTGGTTCATAAACATTTTATTTTTATCTGTTATTACCTTTATGTTGTAATTTCAGGTACTGACACATTCCATGACCTTGGAGATTTGGTCCTAAATTTGGTCCATTGGAACTTGACATGGAAATAAATGAATAGTCATGATATGCAAAAACTGGTGTTGCAATCATTCTCATGAAATTTCAATCACCAACTTTTTCCTCCAAATGTGAAAATATTTTGTTGGTGCACCTGCATAGGGGGAAATAATCATCATAATAAAATAAGAGAAATCACAGCTCACATGAAAAATTTAATTCCTTCCCTCCACGTGCAGTTCGAGAATGGAACTGCAGAGAAATAGCTAGAAGGTGATTCAATGAACCCTCTGCCAGGCACTTAACTGTGAATTGCAAAGTAGTCTTGTAGATATAAACTACATCTGTCACAATTTTATTCCCTCTGGAACATCACAAAATGCTGCCGCAACTACCTGATGATACTGACAACACATTAATCCAGTCATTATATCAATTTCTGAGGCACGAACTGGAGCATGTTACTTAGCCGAAGCTGTGCCTCACTATTTTGGTCACTACTGCGATTCCCACAACACTCTCAACATTACTGGTTTTAACATTTGTTCTTCTTGCATACTGTCTATGTAAGCAATGACATTTTCAGTGTCTCTGTGCAATATCTCCCACAGAGCATATATCTCCTCTGCAAGCATATGAAAACTGTAATGAGCCTTATGTTTATAATACTTGCATGTCTTGTAACATTATGCTGGTATTCATGCTAACTTACGGTGTCTCAAATATCTAAGATTGTCGTCACATTTATGTGAGCTGTTACAGAACATCCCTTGTAATTTTGTAGATGTAATTGTAAGACTCTCATAGATTATTTAAATTTAAATTGGAATGAAAATCATAGCACCTAGCCAGACAAAAAAGGAGGCTCGTAGTTCGTATTGCATGAAAAGAACAAAATGACCATTCTGTTAATCAAGTTTAATAAAACACTTATAAGTCATGACATTACACCAATTTACACCAGAGCCACTTTATGTAAAAGATCATACAATACATAATGTCTTAAAAAATTTTACGTGCTATGGATTAGAAGTGAAATTGGAGCAGGCACAAGCAAAAATATTTGGCAATGTGTGCAACTGAAGAACTACTATGTTAGCTCAAGGCCGATCTCAAACCTCTGGTTTCCAGGAATATTTTCAACTTTATTTCTCATTTTGTGTCTAATGAAATAGAAATAATACAACACAGGCATTGGTGGAAAAATCACTCAACTCACCAGCATGTGTTGTGAACTTAACAAATACATCATTTCCTGATAGAGTTTATCATTCTGAATAGGGGGATAAATTATAACTTCCCAACAAAGATAAGTGATTAGGTGTCCAAAAAATTTATTGGCAAAGAGAAAAGTGAATGTGAAATTGCAAAGGCACCCAAATTTGTACAAGCCAGTATGGTGGTTACCGTGTGAAAGTATTTGTGTGCCAAAATAATGTAACTGTAACTAGAGTAATATGTCAGTGTTAATTAATTATGATGAACACACTGCTAAAGTAAAAATAAAAAATTTGAAGAAAATGATTTTGTAGAAGTAAAGACTTTTGCCAATGAAATGAGAATGACCATTAACAACTCGAATGTACTGCTAAACTCAAACTGGAGAGAAGAAAGTCCAATAATGATCAACCCTAAAATGCCTTTCTTAAAAGCACAGATCAAGCTGCACAAAGATAATGCCCATATTCGTCCCACTATTGGTGCGTGGAAGAGCCCAAACTATTACGTAAACAGGTTGTGCCAACCAAAGATTAAAGAACTTTACACATTTCACAAACCATATAGTTTAAAAAATAGTTAGGAAATGATTCAGGCCATAAAAGATATTGTTTTACCAGAAAATAGTACATTACTTACTTCTGACATAAATAGCCTATACAAAAATGTATCCATTGAGGATTGTGTTTCGAATTTGTCTGCATTTGAGCTTACAAAATTAACACTACCTTTTAACTATTTCTCTTTCAATCAAAAAAACATACTGTCAAAACAAGGGATTGACAATAGATTCAAGTCTCTCAGATATACTCTCAAAGATTTTCATGAACAAATTAGAAGGCAAATTTCTCCAAACCAATAGTGAACTGTGCAAGAAAATCTTTTTATACAGGAGACATGTAGTCAACATTTTAAAATTCTTCAGTGGTAGTGTAGAATGAATTGCAGAGATGGATGTTCCTTTAAATTCCTTGTGTGCTAAAGAATGTTTATGAAAGAACTGGAACAAAACAGTTCACTCAATTTTCTTGACCTAATGGTCTAGGTTCGAGCCTTGTACCCAACATCTTTTGCAATTCAATCACCTCTGACATAATTATTCCAGCAGATGATTTTATCCATGATCACAGCATGCTAAGTTTCAATTAGATCAGGAAGATAAGAATAGAGAAATTGGCATCATTATTCAGATATGCAAGGCGAATGGCTACAGGGAAAGTGATAATAGAAAGATTGGTGAAAAAGTGTTTAGGAAAATAGAAAATAAAAATCCTTTGTAGATTTAATACTAATAAAATATCTCTGCCATATTATGGTTCATTACCTGAAAAAGTTACAAATGATTTCAGAAAACAGAACATACAGGCAGGTTTCCAGACAATAAAAAGTTAGGGCAATTTCTACACCTCAGTTTGGAACACCCTAAATTAATTAACTGTAATGCAGGAGTACATACAATTAAATACAGTTCATGCAGCTGCTACTATATTTTGCAGACAAACAGAGAAATTGGAAAACAGTTTAGGGAACATGGCTACATAAGCAACGGCCCCTGGGAGCACATCTACAACAGCATAACCATAAGCTAATAGAAATGGAAAAATAGCTTACTGCACACTGAGAATAAGAGTAATAATTTAGACACATTATAAGAGTTAGAAATTTACAATGACAAACATTAAACTCTTGCTAGTGTGATGAATGAACACCCAAAAAATACCTGGGACTGATTTTTTGGAATATTTGATGGATTGCTTCTCAGTCAAAATGAATAAGACGCTTACTTTCCTGAATTACTTTGGAAACCTATGATTTAATTCTCAATCAAAATGAATAAGGCGCTTACTTTACTGAGTCGCCTCAGGAACATACGATTTAATTCAATCTCTTTTCAAAGTTTCTTGTTCTTAGAGCCAAAATATCTTCATGAAATAATAAATCTATTACAGTGACCTGATGTGAGTAACATATTGCGCTTCGTAAAGTAAGTGATCCACATTTTATGTATGAACTTAATATGTGCTATGGTCCTATCATAAAACACATATTTGTATATTAGACAAATAAGTTATTGCAGGATGTGTAGGCATTTTTATACAGGATTTCTTCAACTTTTACTTTTACACATATTTATAATGAATACAAACAATTTTATCCTGTAATGTTGTTCAGTATATTCCTTGTAAAAAAATGCCAGTGATCTGGATTGTGGACCACTGAATAATGTCAGGTTTTTGAATCATGTATACTAAGTTGTTTAATTAACCAGTACTTTCCACATAAGCCATGGAAAGAGATGGCACTCTGCAGACATACTGGGGTCCAATCCCCTCTAACGGATGCCATGTCTTCTTCTGCAGTGCAGACTGTTTGGCTTGACACTACAGTTCTAGCCTTATGCCTGTAGGTCATTTGTTGGCATTAAGTTTTTAATTGACAAAGCTTAAGATTCAATTGATGAAACATGACAGGTATGTCAAAGTTGTGTTGTACATACGTACTCTATGGTATGTATCAGAGGTTCACATTTTATTACTCCTTACTGTTCTGACTGACCATTAAAAGACTCTAGTAGTATCTACCATATACAAAAATAAATTTTGTTCATTTATCAGGCCATGATATGATGGGACAATCCACAAACACACCATGACAAGAAACGACAAAGAAATTCACAAAAACCAAGCAAATATTTTTGAGTAACCTTACAGCATTTTAAAGCTTATTAGATACTTACTGACTTAAATAGTTTTAAACATAATAGGTAATAGTGTGCTGCGACCTGCCAGTTGACTTCATTATTCAATTTCAACTTTCTTAACCAAATATTAATTATAAAATTGGCATAGCTCATTAAACAGAACGTGACATACCAATTTAACCACTTATCATTCTGTCAGCTGCCTAAGCATGTGGTTAAAAATCACGTGTAATTCCAACTCTGATGAAACCTAGGGAGTTCTTTATCCCCTCTTGAAATTATGAAGCTGCATTTAATATTTTATTTAAAGAGAACAGGAAAGTTCATTTTGTCAGTGGTTTTTGTAGTACACAGGTATTTTGCTATAACTGTAAGAGCTGGTAAATTGAAAAATTTCTAATTTACATCATAATAGCACAATCAATACAGAATGTATGAACCTATAATTCTCATTTTGGCCCCATGGTGAACAGTCCATCCATATTGCACTCAAAGGATGTCCCCTTGTTCTTGTTGTTCAAGTTTCAAACATTAATGTTATCCTGTGAGCAGCTCCACTCAATCAAGCATCACCAGGCCTTTACACCATCACTTTGGCACTATATGAGGCACTCTCACTGCATTGCTTCAGAACAATGCAAGGCCAGAGCCACTACCTCAGAACAATGCAAGGCCAGAGCCACTACCTGTTTTGTAATACATACCTATTTTGATATATGGTGTCTATTCTTTTGGACATATCCAAAAGAACACAAACCTTATGTGATTTACTGGCCATACAACCATGACGACCAAAGATCCACTCTTCTCTTTTTGCTCTACTCTTCTGTAACTGGAGCTGCCTGAGCTCTTATTATAACTGCACATACACCAAGTAATATTACCACATCATCATCACTACCTCTAAACTTCTATTAATGCACACACATAACATTTTGAGATAAAATTTAAAAAGTCTGAATATAATACTAGATAAAGTGGGTACAGTGCACTTAAACAGGAAAAACAAAATTTCTTAAGTAAAACCATAGTTGAAATCAGAACAAATACTGTATAAATATTCAACCTTGTAGAGCGCCAACAATTTCAGGATGGTTTCGTACCAACGCCTGGAAACTTTGTAAGCAACCACGAAAGTGTGTCACATTCCAGCCACAGTCCCACAATATTGCTTTAAGGCCCAAAGATTTTCTTAATGTATCCTGTAGTCTTACAATTTCTGTTCTTACAGGCTTTCTAGCAGCCAGCTTCTCTCGAGCCACAGTTACATTTTCCTCCAGCCAGGACCTACAAAAATTTAAAAATTTGTACATTTTGTACACTGACAAGGAGAAGGGACAGGATGATAGGACATCAGTTAACACATCGTGGAATTACTTCCATGGTACTAGAGGGAGCTGTAGAGGGCAAAATCTGTAGAGGAAGACAGAGACTGGAATACATCCAGCATATAATTGAGGATGTAGATTGCACGTGTTATTCTGAGATGGAGAGGTTGGCACAGGAGAGGAATTCGTGGCAGGTCACATCACACCACTCAGAAGACTGATGACCCGATGTATATTTTCCGAGTCATCAGTCTTCTGAGTGGTGTGATGTGACCTGCCACGAAATCCTCTCCTGTAGCAACCTCTTCATCTCAGAATAACACATGCAATCTACATCCTCAATTATTTGCTGGATATATTCCAATCTCTGTCTTCCTCTACAGTTTTTGTCTCTACACTGTGTAACACACAGGCATTTAACTCACAACTGATAACAAGTCACTGCAAGCTGAAAATATTTACAGCAAAATCATAAACCATAACAGGCAGCAATTCAAATTATACTGAAAGCACTATTAAGTTTGTCTGTAATTAAAAATGAGCAAAACTATCTTAGCTTGCTCTGAAGGACTGAAGCAACCATTATGTAATTTATTAACTAAACACACCATCTTCCAGAAAGCTGTATGACTTAACATATACACGAATAAAATAACGAGACCTTAGATAAACACAAAATCAGCACTTAGCAGTACAAGTGCAGGAAACTGCTGTCTGCAGTTTGTAGACCCTGTGGATTACTGAGATCTGTCACTTACTTTATTATTAAGAGAAAGTTCAAATTTCCAAAACAGTAAAGTGATTAGGTCAGAAACAGTAAGGTTGCGGATGTAAACAGATGGCTGTACTCTTAGCACTCACATTCTCTAAAGTCAGGGACCAACAAAATGTAACCAATTAATGTTGAAACCTGTTTTTGTGAGTTTACAATACACTCTAAATGGAGCAATGGAAAATAGGAAATGGAGAAATTTTCTATGAATATAAAAATAATGCATCTCATTCACACCATGTTTAAAAAATATTGGGAGAATTCTTCATGATAGAATTTCCTTGATGTCAGAAGAAATTCTAAGTGTGGGGGAAATTTTTGTAACCATACCAAACATTTCTTCTGTGTAAATATTGTATTACAAGTAAGACTGACAAACCATGCTACTAAGAGTTTAATGCAGACCTGATTTCATTTATACCTACTGTTTAAGAAAAATAGGAATAGTCTGAGAGAAGTGGCTTCTGGTGCACAAATAAAGCCAAACTGGAAACGTTATTTAGGACAAGGGGGTTGAGCAATGCTTTTCATCATGAGTTCACGTAAACTCGACTGCATTACGGGATTACTAATCAAAGAGCAGTAGCAATGCTACAAGAGGAACATTATGCATCATGGAGAAAATTAATGTTAAAGTCCTGAGAGCATACAATGGGAGAAGAGACAGGCAATGTATTACTCCTGTGAAACCTCACTGCATGACCACAATCAGAAAATGAGGGATATTAGAGCATATGTGGAGGTGTACGACTAGCATCATTCCCACACTCCATTTGCAAATGGGACAGAAAGGTGGGAAAATGGCAATGGTACCATAATTATGCTCCACTTGCAGAGTTTAGATGTAGATGTAGATTTTTAGGTCACAGTTTTGGTTGATCTGCTATCTAAGATCTTCAGAAATACTAGATAATACGGCAAATATTGTACTACTTGTCAGTAATATAAGGTGTAGCTAAATAATTACATGAGAAAATAAAAATTGAGAGTAAAATTAGACAAGTGATGGTACTGTTGATACTAGCATTCATACCCATGATACTAATGTCTTTATATGCATAAAGTAATATACCAGAATTTAAAATATAGCTTTTCCCTAAAGAGCAGTGAAGTCACTGAACACAGTAACAATCTCTTCTGTTCTCCTTAATAACACAACCATACAGCATTTCTCTTATTCTGAAGGCAGCTGAATCTCCACAGAGTCACTCATTTGCCCACTATTTTGGAACAACTCTTTTCACTCACCAGAGGTCAGCCTGGACAGAACACTGTACAATGGAAGCCTAACTGGCCCTGTGAATGTTTGTTATACAGCATCCAACTCATCTTGCTGAGCACCCATCTCTATAGCTTACTTTCAGACACTGTCCTGTCCAGTACATGAAACTATACTGGGAGGTCACAAATGAAGTGAAAATCATTAAGCACTCACCACTGTGTAGAATAGAGTCATTGAGGATGAACAGTGTATAGATGGATTGAAAGCTCAGCATAACACGAACTTTTTCCAATGCTTAAGTGCATGCTCTGCTGAGTTCATTACATATCACTTTGCTGATAATAAGGTCAGCTCCTGGAGCAGCTGGTACCTGAGTCCCCAGAAGAAACTGTACGCACCAAATTTCTACATAAGATGTATGTTTGGGGGTTTGTAATGAGTTCAGTGACAGCCACTTGATCTAAACATTCATGCAGTTGCTTGTGAAGGTCATGGTTATCCTATAATGCACATGAATTGATACATGACTGACTGTATGGTTGTGCTGCGTGGGAAAGGATATAACCTTTTAGCACTATGGCACCAGTGCCAAATATATTCCTCCACATGAAATCTGAATTCACTGACATTCTACAGTAGTACCAAATCAATCTTACAGCTGAACTTTCCTCTTTCTTCTTCAATCTTTTTGACCCTGGTGAGGCCTTTGGAGCAGAAGAGGAGGGGAATTGGGGAAGTACTTAAGAGACTTGTTAATTCCCTGAGAAACTGATGGTAAGTCTCCCCCGACCCAGGGTTCTGGGTGACTTTTCCAAACTCTACTCCTTTTTCTAAACTCACCAGCCCTTTTCCTTCACCCCTCTACCTTCTCCTTCAACCCTTCTGCTGTAAGGAGTCACTGGCTCTGAAAGCTTGCAAGCTGTAATATCTTTCTTGTGTGTGTTCTCCTGCTGCTTCTTGGTGAGTAGATTTTTAATCTATCCGCTTACACTGTATCTTCAAAAATTGATTATTTTCATGAATACTAATTTTTGTAGTTCCTACATAGACCTGATTACAAAAATTTTATTACTCATGAGTTTGATTTCATCACTTTCTTTGTATGTTTCTAATAACAACTCCAATTTTTACTCCATTTTGTCCAGAATTCTGGGAAAAACTGTTAAAATTACAATCATTAATATGCTAGAATTTTAATTATAAACTGAGATGTTTATTTCACTTTTGAGTATCTCCACCACTGATAGCTATTTTATTGAACTGTGATCAACCATCATAATTAGCACAACAACTATAAGTCAAATAGAACTATGGGTTATGCAAAATGGATTCCCTTGGTAGAGTTGAAAGAGGAAGTGTGGAATGAGATACGGCACAGGAGACTTGGTATGGATTTTCACATCTGTGCAGAAAGTGGGACTATCAGAAAATATATATGTTGCACATGTTGCTGGGTGCAATCTGATCTTTGCAACCAAGATCTTGCATTGAAAAATTTATTATTTGCTCAGTGACCAGTTTCAACATATCTAGCTGTCATCTTTGGGTATTCTGTAGTATTACAAGGTGAATCCAGAAAGTAAGTTTCCTCATTTTTTTAAAAAAAAAAGACAACATAGTTACAGGAAAAACTTTATTGACAACAGGTACAGCAATTTTTGAGCTATTTTTCAACAGTCACTGAAAGAAATGAGACACCTGCCTTGCCATATCGTGGGATCAATTTCTATAATCCTGAGACGTAGAAGTATCCTGTCTGTGAATGGAACCAGTGTGTGACAGTCATCTTCAGCTCTTCATCATCGTCAAAACACTGGCCAGAGGACAGGAATTTCTTTAGGTCCAAGAAAAGATGGAAACTGGGGGGGGGGGGGGGGGGGGGGGAGCAAGAACAGGACTGTATGGTGGGTGATCAAACAGCTCCCAGCAAAATTTTTTCAAAACAGCTGTTGTGCGCCAATCCATATGAGGAAGAGCATTGTCACAGAGCAGCACAACACCTGCAGTAAGCATTCCATGCCTTTTGTTCTGAATGGCAAAGTCACATCACTTTCTGCACCGACACTTATCCGTTTGGATTTTGTCTTGACCAGAGATCCACTGTGATGTCAATGCATTGACTGCAGCTTGATTTCCAGTGTCAAATGAGAAATCCATGTCTCATGCCCATAACAATTCTGTTGAGGAACTCCTCACCGTCAGCATGATACCACTACAGAAATGTCGGTGGTGCTTCAAAGCATTTTGTTTTGTGCTCAGGTGTCAGGTTTTTCAGCACCCATCTGGCACACAATTTCTTAAACATCAGGTGCTTAGCGGCAATTTCCTGCTACAAGGATCACAAAATATGTGGAAAATGGCTGCTGAGCTGCGTAATGATCATGAAGCTATGTTTCTCGAAGATGTGCTGTGCCCCCCCCCCCCCTCCCCCGCCCAGCTCAACCAGGTGATTGGGTGTGATCACTGATGAAGGACAGTTGCCCACTGCACTCTTCAACACAGACACACTTATGAGCTTCGGAAAAAAAGTCTACACCAGCAACGCATTATGTGTTTGTTCATGATGTTCCGTCCGTAGACCTGACAGAGCTGAGGGGAATTTCGAAGGCCATTATTTTTTGTGCATTAGGGAACTTTATCACTGACCAAACCTCACAGGTGGCGGGAGAATGAATCAGAGATAACACTTCTGGACCCTGCTGATGTAGTACTGGCATCTGTCAAGCTGGCATTTGATTGTCACACCAACAGATCTATTGCACATGTGCAATTTTCCTGGCCAAATACATCTACTTTAAAGGAAACAACATTGAGAAACTTACTTTCTGGATGCACCTCGTATTTCCACAATACCTTTCAAAACCAGTCACTGAGGAAATACAAAATTTTTCAATACATGAACTTGGCTGCAAAAATTCTTATTTATCACTATCAGAAAAGTTACTCACTTAGGGCACATCATTGTTTGTCAGACATCCCACATGATGTTCAGGGTTTTGATCTTTCATCAAGAAAACAAAAGCACAGACACACCATACATGTCCTCCATATGAGATGCTATGGCAGTCCAGAGATGCGGATCAGTGCTGGGAGGTTAAATGAAACTGAAGACCCACTCAATGACCATGAAGCCTCAATGGTATGGACAACCTTCTATGCTCATCATAGTGAAGAGGACATAACATGGCCAGAACATGAGGATCTGCTAGCACTATCATACAGAGGACCACTGGCAACATCTAGATCCAGGGTGCTGTAGTTGACTCCAATAAGAACTTCTTTACGAGTGGATCACTGTTTCTTCAAGAGAGGGAGCAATGCTGCAAGCTGTGTGCATGCAGTGTAGTGTAGTGATTAGCATTGCTGGCTGGCATGTTGCAAGTTGCCAGTTCAAACTCAACCATCATTAATTATTTGTTATTTAGCAATCACATTTCTAGAAAGTTCTTGAAATATCTTATGCTTGCAATGTTAGCACATTGTATAAATAGCTGCACTCTCTGACCAGGAGATCAGTTTTGGCTGTATATTTGTGTCAGTGACAAACATGCTTTCAATTCTACATATTTTACTTTACTGATGACCATGCCTTTGCATTTGTACTTGATTGTTGTTTGATGTGACAGCATTCCTGTCTCCTGTTTCAGTCAATCATACCACAACACTCCATTTGAAACTAAAAACAATCATAGGTTCTTTCAATTTACTCACATGCCATCTCCTCAGTTTTAACTTTCTGTTAATTTTCCAGTTTTAATCTGCAACTCATAAGGAGCAAATGATGGTCAAAGTCCACATGTGTCCCTGGAACTGTTTTGTACTTAATAATCCAGTTTTAAAATCTTTGTCTTACCATTACATAACCTGTATGAAACATTCTGGCATCTCCAGATCTCTTCTATACATACAACCTTATTTCATGATTCTAACTCACATGTTTACAAAGATTAAATGGAGCTCTATGCAAAATCTGCTAGGTCCATCTCATTCTTTTCACACAGTCCATGTTTTATTATTTTTCTTTCTCTTCCTTTTCCTACAATCACATTCCAGTCCCCCATCACAACTAAATCTTCACCTGCCTCAATAACCTGAATTATTTCTTTTGACTCGTCAGAAACTTTCACTCTCTTCATTATCTGGGAACTACCAGGCATGTATACTGGTACTGATGTGGTGAGTGTGGACTTTGTGTATGTCTTGGCTATGATAATGTATTCAGTTACTGTTCACAGTAATTCATTTACATGCCCACTTTTCTTACACATTATTAGACCTACTCCTGCATTAGCCATATTAGGTTTTGTGTAGAAAATCTTCTTGTAATTTAACCAGAAATTCTTTTCTTCCTTCTTCATTAATTCACATGATGTACCTTTAACTTATCCATTTTTCTTTTAAAGTTCTGCAACCTACTTACACAGTTAAGGAATCTAACATAAAAACTGAGACCTGAATGCTAGATTTGTTTTTGCTTTGGATGAAAATGTTCTCCTGAGTAGGCCCCATTAGGAGATCCAAATGGGGTTATACATTTTACCTCCAGAATATTTTATCTCAGAGGGTGCCATCAGTAAATTTGTAATCGTCATTCTAAATGGATTCTGGAACATAAACAACCTGTTTGAAATGTATCCACAAGCTAGAATCACAAGAATTGACTTTCTGCAAATTATTCTTTCAGAAAAAAATATCATCGTCATTTGCCTAATTGATCAGTGGCTATACATTCTATAACAGTTTTAAATAAAATAGAAAATTTTAGGGTGTGTAGAGTTATGATGGCAGAATATTATCATCATCTCAATATACAGGATTCCAGGTAGTGATGCAACCAAATTATATTTACGTAAATTCCAGTGCCTCCTACATAAACTCACAAAAAAAGAAAAAATGTAGCTTCTGATGATTTTAACACAGATACAATGAGGAAAACAAGCAGGTCAACTAGATTTATTGACTTAAATCAAGACTCTGGTTTTAACCTAAATTTTACTGATTTTAGCAGGGTAAATGAGTGAACAGCAACATGCAGAGACAATACTTTAATAAATTACACATTTAATAACATTGATGAATTCTCTTTGAACTTAGAAATGTCATACCTTGATGCTTATCAAATTACTGAAAATAAAGAATATGGAAGAAGAAATTTTCATGAAAAGATATTTCAGTAATGAAAACAATCACAACGTTCTTCTCAAATGGGACTTCTACAGATTTCACAGTCACAGACTACAGGAGATTAGAGTACATATTAAAAAAGCTATTTCAATAAGCACATGTAAAAAAGATTGGTCTGGTTGATTGTTTGTCAATGAAGATTTTATACCACTGCCATCAACAAGTTCCAGTCAGCAATCTAGATACCCAGTGAAACTGTGAAGCTTTTGTCAATTGCAAAGAACTACTCAAGTTATGAAGGACATACCAGTAACAACCATAAGCATTCTAGGTGATCAAGGAGAACATTGGATATCCATGTGACATCAACAGCCACAACTCACGCCTAGATCAACATTCATGTGAACAGCTGAAACAATCCAGGATATCTACAGTTCTTGTGCAAATACTGAAAGATACTGTGAAGTTGGTAGCTTATGCTTCCAGAGTTCTCTCCAAGTCCAAGATGAGCTGAGTGCTTTGCAGTTGCTTGGGTCATCAACACATTACGACAATATTTATTCACTGTTATGACAGACCAATGTTCTCTATCATACCTGATTAGCCTGAAGGATCTGTAGGGTCAATTGGCAAGATGGGCACATAGGCTTCAGTAGTAAAATGTCACAGTGGTAAACGAAAACTAACACAAACACAAGGATGCCAACGGCCTTTCAAGGAATCCTTTGCTGCAACACAGCAGAATGGATGAAATCTCAATAAATGACACTAGTGCTGAACAGAGGGACTGATGAAAACCCTTCAAGCCTTGATGATGGGGCAACCAACCAAAGGAGAATTCCAATTAATAAACAGAACACTGTACATAAGGAACTATTATCCAATAGATCAGAAATGGTTGCTTGTCATTCCTGCTCATCTAAGGCCAGCTATCCTAAAGTATTTCCATGACGCTCCAACAACTGAACACACAGCATTCACGACAACTCTGTCTAATCAGACACTGGTATAACTGGGTATGCCTTCACTGATCCATTAAACACTGTATGACCCCCTGTAAGGAATGCCAGTGACAGAAACAAGTGCCCCAACTACCCCCAGAACACCTAATATCAATTCTACTTGCAGCAGTGGCATTCCAGTGGATTGGAATTGAAGTTCTGGGGAGGTTCTTGAAGTTGAAAAATTGAAATCAATGAATAATAGTTTGCACTGACTACCTCATCTACTACACTGTTACCACAGCTGTGCTGAAGATCCAGCAACTGCAAAGATTTCTTGTATGAGGCATCATTGTGAAGCACAGAGCACTCTATGCAATGATCTTGGATTGTGGAAATGTTTTTCTGTCAGGACTAGTTGAGGCAAAACAAACACTGTATCAGTGTAAGAGGTACAGAGGTGAGTGAGTGTGCCTGGGCTTACCCCAGTTCACTATTGCCAGTGCCACATTGTCATAGTGTGATATGCTTAACAAACAAAGGACAATTAACAGTTGCAAGTCTCCACTTGATCAGTGCAACATTTTGGTTAAAATCGACATCTTTATGAAAAACTGAAACTGCTAAACATTAGACTCAGAAATCTCAAAATTTGTATGTAACCTCAGTTTCATGTAAAAACATTAAAATATGACATCAAAAGCTACCTCTACTAGTTTTCGAGTTATTTACTAAAAAACAAATGTGGGATGAAAACAATCTTATTCATGGTAGATTAAGTATCATTTGCATTTGTAACAGAAAGTTATAATTACAGGATTCACTTACAATTACAAAATAATGCATTATGAACAGGATGACTGCCATGCTTGTAAATGCTATGAATGAGTTTTGTATAATGTGTTTCATGTGGATTAAAATATTCAATGCTTTGTGTTTCAATATTCATGACAAATGAAATGTTTTAAGTGCTTTTTGTACCAAATGAGGGCTTACGGCCATATCCGGTAGTACAAATAAAATTCAGTTAATACAGTTTACTGTCATGAGTTTTTTGATACAACACTTTGTCAGTGACTAAAGCCAACTTAATTGTATTTATAAGAACAATAAGAAGATTGTAAATTGTTAAATGACAAAGCTATTAATTAATACAAGTCCAAGGAAGGGGCCATTTAGATACTGCTACCTGTGTCTAATGTGTTTGATAGCACATGTTCCATTTGGTAGTTTGCTGTGCTCCTATATAAATACAACCTGAGAGGCAGTGGTAGGACACACACCGCACCAAGATATCAAACTGTCAGTATCTGTATGAAGTCAGAGCTGTGCAGATTTGAGTGCATTTTCAGTAAAAGTAGGAAGGGGACTCAAGGACTGTACACCACACCGGATCCCAAAGATTTCACGGAAGTACCTGTTTGTGTGCCACCTGTAATGTTGACAAAACTGCGTGGCAAGTAGTGAGATTATTTTCCAGTTTTATGGTGAGCAATTAACTTTTGGTGATTAGGAGTCACGGCGATAGACCACTTTACTTGGAACTTCACGTACATGTCACCTCTGAACTCTAAAAATGGTGCTGTTTCCAATAGTGATATTAGTTAACAATACTAAGGCTTATATTTTGTGAGTGTGGCCTTTTACAGAATATATCCATCAGTTAAAACTCAAAAACTTTTATTTGCTGTCATAGTTCCTGATCCCACTGAGTAAATAGCTAATAGGATCATTTTCTTTCAGTGAGTACAAAGACTCATGAGGACTTGCAGACTGGAAATTGTGGTCAGAATGTTCTCGATCGCTTTCTAGCTGATGGCAAAATACAGTTTTCAGGCTCTTGTAGACAGCGAAGGTAGGTGGAAAGCACACACGGACAATTTAAGAGTCTTTTCATAATGATAAAATGAAGTAATGAGCATATGATTATTAACTGCGGCCCCACACAGTGTCAGAGGTAATTACATGTTACAACACACAGAGGATGGCAACTGCCTATCACTCACACACTAATGGCCCCAGAGTGTTTTGGTATGATGGTGTAAGATAAGCTCTTGATGTACAGCTATGTCAAACAGAGAGGTTGGGATATAATACACCCAGAGTGACAATCACACGTAATACAGTGAAGGAAGACACTACAGGCTTCACATTGTTCTTTCCACTCAACAGTTGCAAAGGTGAAAGAATGATAGATATACTTTTCCTGTCTCAGCTAGATGATACTCACATGACTATGTGAAACACTTCATCATCATGACTGAATAAGCAAGACAGATACCTTGGACACAGCCTATGAACAGGCAAGAGAAGTCTGAAAGAGTTATAATACCAAGCAATGGCCAGTAAGATACAACAAGGCCACGAGGAACAAGACGGCCACCAGTATAGAAGTGTGTGATTCTAACTTGAGAAATAGTTATAGTTATGCTGTTAAAAAGGGAGTTTGTAAGAATTGTAACACTGAAATAACAACGCTAAAAGTTGGCGTAATGAATCTGCACAAATCAATAATTTTTCACAATGATAATGTAATATGAATGTGATATTTTCAGTAAATGATAAGGCTTTTTCTGTAACACTTCATGTTAACAACATGCCATCAAAATTTCAAATTGACATTTGTCAATTTCTATAATTTATCTACAGATGTAAAAGAAATTAGAATCATTGATACTACATGAATTTCAAGTTCACTATTTCGCTACAGCGATCAACAGGTACCAGTTAAACATCAGTTTCGTTAAAAATGTTGCACATAAGCAATTAACCAGACAGGCCAGATTCATAGTTGTCAGTTCTCAAAAAGCAACAAATTTGATCTCATCCATGCACTTGGTTTCTCCATTCATGAAAGAGTGAATCAGATTCATCCTGAAATTCTGATCTTAAAGCTGCAACACGTGTTGCAAAAATATGATAACTTTTTTCCAACTCAACAACTAGCATTGAAGATTATCAAGCACACATCTTGCTGAAGCTGAATGCTGCATCAAAATTTTACAAAGCACACAAAATTCCCTTGCATTACAGAATAAAGTCAAAACTGAATGGTATTATAGAATCCATAACTACCAATCACTGGACAACACCAATTGTAGTTGTACAGAAACCAAATGGCACATTATGGACCTGTGGAAACTTCAAAGTGACAATAAATGTGTAATCTATCATTGATTCTAATCCAATTCCAAAACCAGAAGAACTGATGTCTGAATTAGTGCATGTGTGTGGGAGGGGGGATGTGAAGGTGACCATATACTTCGCAAAACTTGATCTCAAGGAGTCCTATGTACAAATACCTTTGGATGACAACACACAAATATTCATGATCTCTACTGAAAGTTTGTTCCAGCATTATTTACTTAGGAAGTCTCCTTACATTGTGAACTACCTGGATGACATAACTTTCTAAGGCATATTTCCGGACCAGCCATTATGTGATATGGAAGCCGTCTTCAAGATTTTGCAAGCAGCCGATTTTAAATATAATAAAAGCAAATGCATACTCTGTCACCATAAAGTACAATACTTAGGAAACATTCTGTTTACTCACAGCATCAGGCCAATGCTGCTTCCTGCCAAAGATTTCGAGCAATTAAGTGTCATATTACAATAAATAAGTCACTATAGGAAGTTTATCCCACATGTTGCACCTATAAGTGAACCACTTCACAACTTCACAAATTATTAAGCAAAGGCACAAAATGGAACTGGAACAGTGAATGCCAACATGCATTCAAAAACCTGAAACAAAATTTGCTCAGTGCCAAATGTTTAACAACATATAACACACAAAACGTTGACAATAGCAGCCGATTCATCAAAATATGGAATTTGGCATTGCTCTGTTGCACTGACAATGTGGTTTTAAATGGCCAGCAGCATTTTCATCAAAAACACTGACAGTTGCAGTTAGATTGAGAAAGAAGCATTTGTTGTTATTTTTTCTGTTAAAAAGTGTCATATCTACAGCCACAAATTCATTCTACTCACAGTCCACAAGGCTTTTGTGGATATTTTTGAACCACATAGTACTATTCCATGGGACAGCTCAACAATTGCAGTGAGGGCACTACTTTTCTCCAATTATGACCATGAAATAATTTTTAGCACCACAGTGCAACACATGAATGCAGAGTTGCTTTCACAACTGCCAACTGAGCAGGACAAAAATTTTGATTTTTCAGGAGATGTATTTTTTCATTAGATTCAGTCAGTCAAGACACTGTGGAAAATTTTCAATTGAATTCTAACTTAACTGCAAAGCATGTGTCAAAGGTTCCAGTTTTATCTAACATTAAACAGTCCATTCAGGAGGAGTGACCTATAAATGGAAAGTTGATTAATAAGCTTTAAGTTAAATCTTATTTGGTATGAGACACACACACTCACAGTTACAAGGTGTCACTCTGGTACATTCAGAATCAGTAAAGGCACAAATGGTTTTTTGGAAGTGCTTAGATCCAAAAGAACTTCAAATGCCATACAAATGATACTAGGGCATAGTCCATGTCAAACATGTTGTCAGAGGGCACTGCTACAGCATAAGTATAGATACAGAGTTAATACCTGATGCTCACTAAATTCCACGTATGTCAAAAATACCAGTCAGCTCATCCTTGACAATTTGTCACAGGTTTTCTCCACTGAAGGACTGTGAAAGCAATAGTTGCTGGCAAAGACAATCAATTTTCTTCTCAAGAGCTCAGACTTTTTCGTAAAAGAAAGGCTCTTCATACTTTAAAACCACACAAAAAGCTGACAAACTTACAGAAAGATTTCTATGGGTGTTCACGTTGCAACTGACAAAGCTTGCTCAGCAGTATAATAAAGACAATGCTTTGTCATTATTTCTTTCTCAGCACAGAATCACCCTAGATGGAGCAAAATCTCCAGCTGAAAGCTACATGGGAAAATGAATCATACTTTAATGTCAGTTTTAGGGCCGGAGCATTAATCGCAGTTAAGACAAAAGTATTTTAAAATAAATGATCCAGTACTGATTACAATGTACAAACCTGGAAAGAAAGTATGGGTACCAGGCAAAGACATACAGCAGCTCAGCTATCTCATGTATCAAATAAAAACTTTTCATAGTGTCACAGTATGCAAGAGCAATCAGATGTAGTTGCAACATGCTCATTCACACATAGCCAGAACTTCTACACTGTTCATATTCAGAAGACTTCAATGCAGCTGGCCATCTGGGGTATCTACAGATGCGGCCAGCAGTCACCACCAGTGTCATCTCGAGCAGTGAGGCCCACCTGTAGCCAACCAGTGATGACCAGATGGATGTGGAAGATGCAACTCACCCCATAGACAAGCCAATGGACCTGGACAAGGACAGCACTTGATCAATCAGGCTAATGAAGGCAACTGCATCAGCTGGGGATGTTGATGTAGAATAACAGTATCCAGTGTTGATTGTGATGATGATAACAGCAAGCAAACCCAAATACTGTTGACCTTGATGGCTCCCAAAACTACTGAATTATCACTTTCATCAAAATATTTCAATTTTACAGAGTCAGTGTGTCTAATTACCTCCACTGAAGGTATTTTTACTAGTCACAGAATAAGGTCCTGAGATGGCCCAACTCCTCAGCTTTGAAATTGCACCAACTTCAAATGTGCTACACACCACACAGTCGGCCTCACAAAAACATCAATGAGATCTGTTTTGTGGGAAATTTTATTCTCTTTATTTTTATAAATGGCCAGCATGCTGAAAACTGCACTGTTTCGCAGCTATAAGCAAAAAACTGAAAAAAGGTACCATTTTCCTGTTTTTTCCATTTTTTGGGCTATTTTTGGGGCAAAATTTTGGTGGGACTTTGAAAATTTGAAGTTAGAACCCCCAAAAGCACACAGAAAACTTGCCTCAAACTTCTACAAAACTTTGCATTATTTGGCCTATCTGAGCACCATCTGACTGGACATCTACACAGATTCTCCTTTGCTGTGATTGCAACTACAGAACAGGTATCTGTATTGTTGAGACATGCGAGATCCACACATTGATCATCACCTGTAGCACATACTCACAAACTTCATCCTAGGCAAAAATATCTAAAAAATGCAAAATCAACAGCTACAGAAATATTTTAAAATAATTTTAGAAACCGACACAAGCACAATGGAGCAGTAATCAAATGAAAAAGCTTCACTGTTACTGGTAACAAAAGGGAACTCATTGTATAATACAAAACTATCTGCTAATGGTTAAGGGGAGCAGCAGAGAAAGCAAGTCTTAGAATCTAATTTGAAAGAGAGAGGGGATGACTCTAATACCAGGTGAGTAAAAGCAATGGAGTGGGGAGGAAGCAGATATGAGGATTGCAAAGATTGTGAAAATGGAAGATGTGGAGGAAACATTCCCACCTGCAAAGTTCAGAGAGGCTTATGTTGTAGAGGAGTATCTTAATGACACAAATATTGAAAGACCTGATGAAGGCATTGATGGTATGAGGTGCAACAAGTTCATTAACTAGATGGGTAAGTTTGTTTTTAGCTACAGTTTGACAATGGTCATTCAATGGAGTTAACAGCTGACTTTTTGCCATACCTACATAAAAATTGCACATCTATTATTTGTAATGGATGCTTCCAAACGTAATTACCTTTGGTGAGGTGGGATATTTGTAGATGCTGTGACAGGTGGCAGTAGGAGGCAATGAAAGAGTGTATTCGAAAAGTCTTGTCCTGAGTTGTTCACAAGATAATGATCATCAAGTGTGAAACAGGGAGCAGCCTGGCAAGGGGTGAACTAGAATATTCTGTAGGTTAGATGGTTGATAGAAAACAACTTTGGATGATGACTGTTGGATGTTTTGTAGTATATCTCCTAAAGGCACAACAAGAAGTAGCAAAGCCTTGGAAAAGGACAAGGCTGATCTTTTCCAGGCTTCAGTGATATTGGTTAAGGGAAGTATGCTAGATAGTTGAAAGCAGAAATGAGATTGTTAGTGGCACAAGACAAAATGGAACAAGAAGTCTATTCCTAGAGTAAATGGGTAGGATACTGTGTGTAAAGGATATGGGAAGGCCATCAGCACCCATGGATAACTTCTAATTCCCACTCCAGATGCTGAAACTGACAAAATGGACTTGGCTGTTTCTATATCTGTCATTCACACTATAATAGCCCTGCAGTATTTTTATATTGCTTTGTGAGTTAGCAATCTTGCTAGTAAATAACAATGTGGCATGCAAGCAACCAGTTCAATGTCAGGACAACATAGGGAAGATAGTGCCTCATGACAGCAAGGTCGTGAAGATGGTGAATGTTGAGTACAGTCACATAGTATTCACAGTGAGAAGTAAGGATTATGGTGGTAATGGGACAGGGACTGTACAAAGGCTATAGACCAGGCTATTCAAATGCTGCAGGAGTGGGAGAAGGAGCAGCTAATACAGGCTGCCTGCCACGTGGCCCAATTCTATGTCTACATCTACACCCTGCAAGTCACCTTATGGTGTATGGCATATTCTGTGCATGCATGAGGAACTCGGCCAACCGGACCATTAAATGCAAATGTCAGAAAACAGGGTTTTATCTAAGATGAGAAGAGCAGTTGAACAGAAGCCGCTCTCAAAGTGACCACAGTTTGACATTGTTCTTGAATGTTGAATACAATGCAGTTTCTCCAGCTGATTAAGCTGTTATTCTGGAAACTCTGGCGAATATTTAAATGATGGACATGGTCTAATAACCAAAAATTGACAAATTTATGCACATTCTATCATTTAAGTTGGCTGTGGGATTGACAGCATTTATGCTGACCACACATGACACTGCCAGTCCACAACTCCAAAATCAGCCAACTGTATTAACTCCTGACTGGATGCTAGAGGATGCTTCGCTCATTTCATTATCTCCATCACTCACTGCAAGACCAAAATGTGGTGCAAGAAATGCAGATAGTCACTGCTAATAGCCATGCCCTCAATGGAGCAAACTGTATCCTCCCACACTTCTTTATAAGACAGAACACACAGAGATCTGGCGCAGAAGATATTATGAACCTTGGAAGACTGCCTTCGAAGCCTGTGCCACAATCCTCAATTACTAAAAATGACTAGTCGGAGAAACAATGACAGTATTCAGTCAGTCCAACAATTGTAAATGCAACAAAGGAAGTTAAATATTTGCTTTTGCTTGCTTGAATATGTGTACATATTGTAAATAAAAGTATACGAATTTTACCAATGGAACTGTATGTCCTTGTGTTTATAGTATAAAGGTCTACCTTGTATCCACTTCCTACAACTGTAAACACATCAACAATCATCAATATCACCTTCTGCAGTAGCTAACAATAATTTGTACCTTCTACCAAAGCTAACATGCTTGTGCTGTATGAAAACATATTGAAGAGAAATACATGACATCTGTATTCTGTATGTATAAATAAATTAAAATATACACACACATATAAAAAAGAAATAACACATGCGATCTGTAGTGAGCAGCAACATAACATACGACATGCTGAATGAACTCTGTACATTGTTTATTGCACATCTTTTTTTCCACTTTCATCTTCTCTTCATCTTTTGACCCCTACACTTTGTTTCTCCCTTTAATGTACATCTTAATACTCTATTAATATTGTCTTCAAAAAAATTGTCACTTGCCTTAATGTTTCTGTTTCCTTTGCTTTTTTAATTTTACTTTTAAGAATGTAGCTTCCATACATGGGATCGTTCTGTTCAAATTTTACTGCATCAAACTTGAATTCATTTGGACTTGTGGTTTCAGATTTTTCAGGTATCCTCTCTACATAAGCAGTTGGTAAGTTACACGTCTTTAAAATACCATGGACAGTTTTTCGTAAATCTCTGTGTGAAAGATTAATCTTCACTGTTCGAAACAAACCTAAAAAGAAGAAAAAGTGTAGGAAAAATATTATGTTTGGAATAAAATACCATCTTACATTTTCATTTTGTGTACTCAATATCTTTACAAATCAATAAACTACAGACAATATTTCAAGACCAAAGAAAGGACAGTAAACAAAAAGGAATATTTATTTCTTATGGCAAGTTAATAATCACTCTGTGAGACACATTAGCATAGTACACTTGATGTGTCCCATGTCAGCAACAGCAAGTGCAGACAGGTAGGGGCTTGTTAATTGTCAGCGTTTTGAACATCTGGTGAATAATAGTACCCCTTAGAGAAATGGCGACAAGAGATGGGAAACAGTCTCTTCAACACAATGAAGAGACTGTTCCAGCAGCCACTGAGAGAACCGGGTGCAACAAACAAAAGGTTTTTTAGCATGTTGGAATTAATGATGCCTGTCGTCTGGCAGCAGCTGGCAAGGAAAACAGAGACACCAGCCTTGGTCACAGAATCTTAATGAAATTCAAAATCTGTGTCATTGTCCCCAGACTCCCGGCGACAGGCCCACATGGAGGACTTCCACACACTCATAGTCTCCTTAATGGCACGCAGTTTGTTGTGCATACCGAGGCTATGCCATTCTCCCAAAGGCAAAAAGCCTTGCAGCATAATACAGGTCAGGTCAGGTCAGGTCAGTTTCAGAGATTCCGATCTCCAGAAGCGGTTTCCGCATAGCCTGTTTGGCAAGCCTGTCAGTAAATTTGTTGCCTGGGCTTCCAATGTGTCCTGGCATCCACACAAACACCATGGAATGACTGGACCATTCCAGAGCATAGATGGACTCCTGGATGATTGCTACCAAAGGATGGCGAGGGTAGCACAGGTCAATAGCTTGGAGACTGCTCAAGGAGTCGGTACAGAGAAGAAATGACTCACCAGGGCATGAACGGATGTGCTCTCAAAAGCATGAGATATGGCCACCAGTTCCACACTGAATACACTGCAGCCATCATGGCAAGGAATGCTGTTCAATATGGCCTCTGTGAACAAATCCATCTGGGCAGATGTCCGTGGGCATGAGGTGGGGGGAGTGACAGGAAGATGGGGAAGTGGTCACTGCCACATCGTGGGCTGTCCAGTGGACAGATGGGATAAGTCCTGGGCTGCAAAGTGATAAATCAATGGTCGAGTAAGTACCATGAGTCACACTGAAATGCGTGGTGGCCCGGGTATTCAGGAGGCAGATGTCGAGCTGAGACAGTAAATTTTCAACATCTCCACCTCGGCCAGTAAGCATGGTGCCACCCTAAAAGAGGTTATGGGCGTCAAAATCTCCCGAAAGTAAAAAAGGTTTAGAGAGTTGATGAATCAGCGCAGCCAATACATTCAGGGGTACTGCACCATCTGAAGGAAGATATACGTTGCAGACAATTATTTCCTGCATTGTCCTTATCCTGACAGCCACAACTTCAAGAGGAGTTTGAAGAGGCACAGGTTCACTACATACTGAGTTCAGGACATAGATGCAAACTCAACCTGAAACTCTATTATAGTCACTACGGTTCTTGTAATATTCTCTATAGCCGCGGAGGGCAGGGATTCACATTGCCAGGAACCAGGTTTCCTGGAGGGCAATTCAGAAAGCAAGTGTAAAGCTTAACACAGTTGCCGTAGCTCAGCCAGGTGGTGGAAAAACCACAGTAATTCCACTGGAAGATGACATTATCATGAGGCTGGGAAGGCATGAAATGCTCAGGGTCACTTGCCGCCACAGACTGAGTACCTGTGCGATCAACATCCATTGTGTCTGAGGGCCCAGCAAGATCTAAATCCTCAGCGGATGCCAGAATCTCCAATTTATCCTCAGACGCAGAGCTGGTAGGTAGTGGTGGTATGGGTGCTACCGAAATGTCTCGGTTCTTGGGGGTCTTCTTCTTTTTGGGTTTCTCTCACTGCATTTTAGGTTTTTCCAGCTGGGAGGGCTTCACTGATTTAATCCCAGGGACTGAGGAGGACCGTGAAGCCCTACGAACATCTACAGCCACTGGCAGGTGTCTGCTTTGCCACTGGTAGAAACCTGGGAAAGAAGTGACCCAAGGGATCCCTTCCTAGCAAGAGGAGTCGAAGAAGACTTAGGCTTCTCTGTCTGGGAAGTGGGGACTGATGTCCCTGATGGTTGTGGGGGGTGTTGCTCTCGAAGTAGGTGGTGCAGGAGCAGCTGGGATAGAAGTGCCCCCAACCATCAAGGGGCAAATGGAGTCTGACTGCTCTGAGAGCCAACTGTACATGGTGTAACGGAAGGTGCTAGAACTGTTCTCGTAGCGGTGATGTAAGTGGATGTCATATGCACAGGATGTAGCCTCTCATATTTTCTCTTAGCCTCAGTGTAGGTCAGTCAGTCCAGGGTCTTGTATTCCATTATTTTCCTTTCTTTTTGTAGAATCCTACAGTCCGGTGAACAAGGGGAATGGTGCTCTCCACAGTTGACACAGATAGGAAGTGGGGCACATGGAGTATTTGGATGCGAAGGGCGTCCACAATCTCAACAGATGACACTGGAAGTACAGCGGGAAGACATATGCCCCAACTTCCAGCACTTAAAGCACTGCATCAGGGGAGGGATATAGGGCTTGACATCATAGCAGTAGATCATCACCTTGACCTTCTCAGGTAATGGGTCACCTCGGAGGCCAAGATGAAGGCACCGGTGGCAAACTGATTATCCCTTGGACCCCAATGGACATGCAGATGAAATGAACACCTCACCACTCTAAATTGGCACGCAGCTCGTCGTCAGAGTGCAAAAGAATTTTCCTGTGGAATATAATACCCTGGACCATATTTAAGCTCTTATGAGGCATGATGGTAACCAAAACATCCCCCAACTTGTCACAACAGGTGAGCAATGCCCATGACCACGCAGACGTTTTTATCAAGACTGACCCACATCGCATTTTGGGCAATCCCTCCACCTTCCCAAACTTGTCCCCTAAATTCTCCACAAAAAACTGAGGCTTCATGGACACGAAAGATTCCCATCAACTCTCATACATACGAGGTAACGGGTCGTATAAGCTTCGCTGCCATCCTTAGCCTGGCATTCCTCCCATGGTGTGGCCAGGGAGGGGAACAATTTGGGGTCGTATTTTTTTGCATTGAAGTTAGACCTCAAGCTTAGAGACTGCTGGTCGTGGTCCACCAGCAAGAGATGACATACTATGCTTCATGGCATATCATCCGCCCTGATGCCACCCACTCCTACCAGGGGCCCTCCCCCACAGGCACCATCCAGCTGCAGCAAAAGCCACATGGCAGGATGGCCACTGCCGAGAGTCCCGATGCTCGATTGTGACAGGCACCTACTCCTTGGCATACGTGGGGACCTAACGGTGCAGGCATCAGCAGAGTGATCCCTGTGTAGTCAGGGGGCTACAACCAATAGGGTACATGGCGGCCCTACCACAGTGGACTGGCTACTGCGCTGGATATCAGGTGCAAAGAAGTCCATGGTCATCGTCGGCGTAGAAAACGACACTGCACAGATGGAGGATGAGTGGAACTGAAAATCCACAATGATAAAGTGGGACAAAGATCACCATGCACGATGGACATCATGCACCGTGTAAGGCGCCCTTCCACAACTGGCTCGCTCTTTGGGAAATTTTGGAAAAATGGAGGTCAAACCCTATAGGAGACCATCACATAAAGGCCGAAATGTGTGGGACTCCTTTTAATCACCTCTTACAACAGGCGGGAGTACCTCAGGCCAGGGGGCGGGAGAGGGGCGGGGGGGGGGGGGGGGGGGGCTATTGGAGACATCAACATAATATCGAAACAAATGCCCTTCACAGATGATGCTATCAAAATTCTTTTGATGAATGGCTTTAAAATCATGGTGATGAACAGCTGAAGAATTCACAACAAAGCCCTTGTTTGAAGCATTGCTAAAAACCAGTGGAGCTTACAAAATACTAGGTACAGAAAGCTGGCTAAAGGCTCAAATTAACAAATGTGCTCAAAGTATATACTGAAAGGATACATTAATGGAAAATGGTGGTATAATATTTGTCACAGAATACAAGAAACTCATGGAAATGAGCGTATGGAATAGTGGGCTGGGAGTCCCCCATTCGGGGAAGTTCGGCCACTGAGGACAATTACTTATTGCAATTGAGCTACATTGGGTGACTTGCGCGTCGCAGATGGGGATGAAATGATGATGAGGACAACACAACAGCCAGTCCCTGAGCGGAGAAAATCTCCTGCCCCAGCTGGGAATCGAACCCAGGCCCCTTGGTGTACAATAAACTCAAATTTACGAAGATAGAAAGTGAAGTTGCATGCAAGATTGTTTGGGAGAGACTTAGTATCAAGGGTGTTCAGAAATTTATAACTGGATATTTCTATTGACCATTGTACACTATCCCAGATGTAACCAAACACTTTAGAGAAAAACCTCAGTTCACTACCACAGATATTTCCTATCATACTATCACCATTGGAGGTGATTTGATTCATTCAACCATCACCTGGGTTAACTACAGTTCTTTAAATGATGGATGTTACAAGACATTCTTCAAAACATTACTAAATGTCTTCTCTGAAAACTACCAAGGAGCCCATTAATGATGGAAATATATTGGATGTAATGGTAACAAACAGACCTGGCTGCTTTGTGAATGTCCAGACTGAAAACGGCATTAGTGACCATGACACAGTTGCAGCAACAATGCTTAACAAAGTACTAAGTGTAACAAAAACTAGAAGAAAGATTTATATTTTCACTAGGCCAGATAAAGAATCAGTAGTGTCATTTCTCAAAGAGGAGCTTCGAACATTTAGCTCTGGGCAGGTGCTTGTAGAAGAACTGTGGTGGAATTTAAAAGATTAGTTGTCCATGCTCTGGATAGGTATGTATCTAGCAGAAAAGCTCATGTTGGATGCGATATTTATAAAGACAAATTGCCTGCTGTACAATAGGCATAAAACAAAGTATCAGGCTACAGATACAGGGACGCTAAAAGAAAATAGTTTGGCTGTCACAAGAACACTACATATAGGCAGCAAGGACTATCAAAGCACAATTTTATCAGAAAAAATTCTGGTCATATGTGAAGACTATCAGTAACACCAAGGTTAGGGACCATAGAGTCATGGATTAAACTGTAAATGAAATTCATAATATTGTAACTGAAATTTAGGACAGAAACACAAAATCAGAAATGCTGAACTCCATTTTGAAATGTTCTTTTACAATGCAAATCCAGAGTGCTGTCTCAGTTTAATTCTCCCACCACTGCAAAGATGAATGTTATAGTTATTAGATTCAGTGGCACTGAAAGGCAGCTGAAATTGTAAAACTGAATAAAGCCTCAGCACCTGATGAAATCATTTTGTGATTCTATACATAAATTATGGCCGAGTTAAACCCTATTTTAACCAAAACGTATCACAGATCCCACAACCAAAAAAAAACAGCACCCACAGGTTGAAAGAAAGCACAGGGCACATCTGGCTACAAGAAGAGTAGCAGATATTATCCACAAAACTACTGTCAGGTAACTGCGAAATCCATCTGTTATAGTTTCTCAGCACATAACCTGTGCTGAAATGTGAAATCTCAAACAGAATGACCTCCCCCATGCTAAGCAGTGTGTATTCCAAAGACATTGGTAAAGCAAAACCCAACTTGTGCTTTCCCTACATGACATCCTCGAAGGCATACATCACAAAGCAGTCATACAGATGCAGTATTTCTCGGCTTCTAAAAAGCACCTGACTCTGCATCATATCAATGCCTATTACCAAAAGTTCCATCGTTTGTAAGGCATTAAACCAAATTTTGTACTGGGTTGAGGATTTCTTGGTAAGGAGGGTGCAGTACATTATTTTGTACGGAGAGTCATCCATATCTGTAGAAGCAGTTTCAGGTGTGCTTCAGGGTGTGTTGGGAT
Organism: Schistocerca serialis cubense; assembly: GCF_023864345.2. Lineage (NCBI taxonomy): Eukaryota > Metazoa > Arthropoda > Insecta > Orthoptera > Acrididae > Schistocerca > Schistocerca serialis. The sequence goes on along the minus strand of NC_064639.1, from coordinate 723,267,637 downwards.
GTTTGGTAGTCATAATAGTAACCACAGAATTTTTGTAGGGCACAAATATTCATTCAGTTCCTGATAAACTTCAAAGTGATGCAAATATTGGGAACTTCAAATAACTTACGGGTTTGCAGCCGGGTGACATCGTTGACCACCGCCGATATTTCGACAGGAGCACACCCTGCCATTCTCAAGGCACAACTGCAGGGTGTGCTCCTGTCGAAATATTGGCGGTGGTCGACGACGTCACCCGGCAGCAAACCTGTAAGTTATTTGAACATTCAATTAGCCGGGAAAAGTTAAGGTCTCACATTGGAAACTTGTTTGAAGTGCTCAGAAATGTAAAATTGTGCACTTTACAAAATGAAAAAAATGTAGTGTCCTATGATTACAATACTGTTGAATCACTCCATGCCTATGACAACAATACCAACTAGTCACAGCTGGAATCAATCAATGTATACAAATATCTCAGTGGAACAATTTGTGGGGATATGAAATAGAAAAATAACACAGTGTAAGACTTCTCCACCATTCACTGTGAACAAAAGGGACTTATAAACCATAGCCAGTGTGCCAGACAGGGCAGCTTAACCAAGGTATTTGCCTTCCTCATGAGGAGTTGCCCTGTTTAAAGTTCAACAGACAGAAAGAGGGATGCCGCTAAGTCATAGATACCTAAGACATGAAGTCCAAGTGTTCACATTACAAACAAGTGGGTTTGTTATTGTGTAGCTGCTTTCTTGACAAATGTCAACAAATGCTCGAAACAATTCACTGGGAATACTACAGTCAACACTGGCAACTGCCACAACATACAGCACATGAGAAAAAGATGGGAGTTCCCAGGTCACACGCCAGCTGCCGCAAGATCAAAAACTGTCACTCTGCATGAAAATTATGAGGAATGGTTATGGAAAGTCGGTCAGCAAAAGGGTGGGATTTCAAATTCAGCCTAGAAATGACAAAGCCATTAAAACAGAAAATTCAGTGCCCTGGAGGAGAAAAAGTGTGGGAGATGAGAAAGAAAACTGTAAATTATGAGATACAGAGAGACTCACTCAGACAGTGAGTGAGTAATGTGAGCAGCCATGAGAGATTGAAAGAGAGTTCCAATCAGTCAGAGAATGAGAGAATCAACTGATCAAGAGTTAGCAATTCAGACTCAGAGGAATCAGAAGAGACAGTGAGTTTGCCTTCTGGAGGCATGCCAACCTACTATTGACTCAATCTTCAGATTTTAAGTCAGATCCCAACTTTCACTCCAATGTTTATTGACACTCTGTGACATATTCATTTTCACAACACCTCAAATGGATGAATCCTAATGGTTTGGAACTTGGGTCTTCACATATCCGACTGCACTTACTTACCTGTCATCAGTCTTGAAACACTGCAAAACACTGCCTCTGTGAGACAGTTATTCTAGACAACAGTTGCAGCAAATGCGAGCATACTAGTAATATGTCAAATTCCAAGTGTTTGCTACCTCAAGGAAATTAAATGAACTGGCTTGGACACAGGATGAGTTGATGGCTCAGGGTGTTACTGAAAAGTCACAGAAAATAGAATACAAAAGCTGCTGGCTGCCAAACTACTCCTAGCTACAAAGCAGGGGAGACCATGTGTGCAAAACTGACTCCATTGAGTGATGAGACGACATAGTGAATACAGCATCATGCAGGAGATGAAAAACCTGAAGTGGTAGACACTGTAAGACAGATGTCAACCATCCCACAAAAACCTACTTACAATGTCTCAAGTACTACCATTATGCGAATAACCTAGTAATATACTACAGCCCATTACATATTTCAAAGATTTATGAGCACTGTTAAGTCCGAAATATTTCAAATATATTAAGAGAGTTGTTGGTAGCTGAGTGCACACCATGTAAATGTTGTAATGACTTAGTCACTGGTTCAATTCTCACTAGGAGCAACACTTTTTTCTTTCATTTAAATTCTTCATCTACTAAAAAATGGAAAAATTCATTAACATGTATTGCATCATAAATTTTAATTAAAGTAGCATCTTTGTATTTTTAATTATTAATCATCTGAAAAAGTGAGTATACATAGTACATTACAATTTGGAAAAAGAAAGCACAATATCAAAAATAAGATTGTGGCATAAACAAGTACAAACAACATATCTCCATCATCGCAAGATCTTTGACTCTCTAATGGCCCATGCCATCTTGCTTACTCAGTTCGCTCTATGACTTGCTGTAGTCAGGATGTTTGTACTTACCAATACAAAAAATATTGAGTCTTACAGTACTAAGTGTGTTTTCCTTGGGCTACAACCCAACCGAATTTCCACAGTGGTGACCCTGAGTAAGAATTCGAGTGCTGTTTCCTCGTAATGCAAATATTTTCTCATCTACCACACTGGCTTTGTTTACGCCTTCATTCGTTCCAATTAGCCATGTATCCTGCCGCGTAACATGTGGATATCAAAGCTCCTGTATCTACAATGGGTTATTTCGTCACTTCACCACCACCTGGATTCTACAATACATTTCTGCAGCTTTGTCACCTCAACACATTAGACACTCAACAGTGTAACATGTGACTGTAAACTTAAGTTTGCCTCTCCAGCGAGTGTTCATCGAGATGTGCATTTTCATAATGAGGTGAGCAAAGTGTGAATTCTGCATTTCATGCACAAACTATGTATCAGATGCCAGACGCCCAGCCGACCGTTGCAACAGTGCCGTGTGCGACCTCACCTTTGTTAGGACAGACCACATGCTCCCACGATGCACGAGTGCTTTACCACTTCATTGGCTTACAAAGTGGACAACACTCAGTGTATATCATGAACAATTCCAGGTATGTTTCCACCCTCAGTGATTGTTTGGCCTCTCAGTTCACTTTATGGGCTCCTACCTCACATGAACAATGTGCTGCAGAGTGATACTAACTGTGGTTTCCGCACCTCCGAACATGCTCCAGCTCGTCTTATCGACAGCCCGGTGGGAATATTTAACTGTGCTCCTCCGTGCACGTCCACTCTTCCACCCTCCCCACCGCCCCAAGTAAACTTTTAGGGGGCTTTGGCTGCAGCCGTTCACCCACTTGCTTTCCACATGGAGCCGGCAATGCCTTCCACATTGGACTTCAGTGCCACAAACATTGCATCAGACAGTTCTACAGCACCATTTCCTAGTGCTTCGGTGCCCCTCTCATCCGTTCCAACAGACTGCTCGCTCACACCCTATGCAGTGCCATCCACGTTGACCGCACTGTTCCAGCATCCACGTCATACTAGTGATAAGAGGGACTCAGATACAGGACTAGTGCGTCCTCATTACCACCACCAGGCCGATTACAGGCCCTGCCCCCCCCTATCCGAGGACAACCCAGCAACGGGATTTGCACTGGTGGAGAACTTGTTCAAACTGTATCACATCACTGACACCAGTTCAAAATTCCTGTGACTCATGACTCATCTACATGAGTGCACAGACCTGATCTGCGACCTACGTTTGATGCTGCTGCTAACTTCGAAGTAAGATTTTGCAAAACAGACTATCACAGAGTGCCTTTCACATTCCTCACAAGAGATTATTCTGTGAATACTATACGAGGAACATCTTAGCGACTGCACCCTGTCCCAGCTTTGGCGCCAGCTACACCTCCTGGTCACCGAACAGATGATGCCAGACTAAATGCTGTGGTTAGTGTGGTTATCAAAACGGCCTACAGATCTCCAGGTTCATCTCTTACCCCATGGCCTGGAATCCATCAGTTTGCATGTGCAGATGGCTGATGAGGTCTATTTGCTCACACACCAGCGCCATCAGCAGGAGCTCATACAATATGTTGGCACTCCTGCACCGGTAGTTTACCCAGCCGCATGCAGGGGCAGGCCGCATGCCCCTCCCTCAGACTGCTGCACCACGTGGCACCCAGCACGTGCACTCTCCATCCACCAAACCGCTGCATATCGCGCTTGCGCCGTACACCCCAGCATATGTTCCTGAACACATCAAGGACGATCAGACATGTGCCCTCCGCTGTGAGAACGCTGTTTTGGAATATTGCATTGTACGCACCGAGGACGAGCTTGCTGCAATCACCACCCACATCAATTCACACCACTCGGCAGCAGTGACACCTGAGTTTTCATCCACCACACCTGACAGCTTCGCCAACAACAGCACACAGGTTAGCAACTCCACATCTATCTCGTATGACTCCAGTCTTAACCACACAGTGTTACCCCACCTCCCCACCCCCATCAAGTGCGTTCCACTCAATGCCTCTCTCACTTGTTTTGCCAATTGACACTCATGACAATCCAGCCGCCCGGGCTCCAACCATGCACCCCGCCACCAAGCATGCACCTGCCCAGTGTGTTGATAAATATTCCCCCCCCCCCCTCTCCCCCCCCCCCTCAACTCTCATACCTTCCTTGCATGGCTTGCTCAAGAGCTCCATGGACCCTAGCAGCGCCCCCACCGCCAAATGTGTCTCTCTCGTACACTACAGACAATAGACTCTCTCTCTCTGTGCACTGTTCGTGCCCGCCACACACTTGGCACTCGCAAACTGCCATCCGTGCTGGCATAAACATAACAAACATATGACTTTTTGCTGTTTTACCCCTCCCAAGCAGACAACTATGCTGCTTCCAAGCCATGTGCCTCTAAAAATTCAACCAACACTGTCCCCGCCCACACTCACTCATCGGACAAAATGTTTCCACCATCATGAATGGAACCGTTCATCGCATCGTCAGTCTGAGGGCCCACCTATTCGCCACAAGGCACGCCACCTTAACCCACTTAAGTTTTGTTCGGCTTGCCAGCAAATACAGGAACTTCTTGAGGTGGGAATATTACAGCCGTCCGATAGTAACTGCTCATCACCCATACACCTCAGCCCTAAACAGGACTGCTTCTTTCATATGTGTGGTGATTATAGACAATCCAACACTAGAACTGTGATAGACAATTATCCTGTACCAAACATTTCCGACTTCACTCACCTTCTCACAGGTGCTACAATTTTCAGCCTACTGGACTGCAAACATGCTTATAACCAAATCCCAGTCGCACCTGAGAACATTCTGAAAACGGCACTTATCACACCCGTCGACTTGTACGAGTACCATTTCATGCCATTTGGGTTTATAAATGCTGCCCAGATGTGGCAAGCTTTATTGACTATCTCTTGCTCCAGTTCGACTTCTGTTTTGTATATCTCGACAATATCCTGATCTTCAGGAACACCATGCAAGATCACGAACGCCACATCACGATAGTAAAGGACACACTCTCATCTAACAGAGTCGAGATTAGCACCGACAAACTGCAACTATGCTAACAATCTGTCCAATTCTTGGAGTATACAGTCTCGGCCGCCAGTATACACCCCCCTGATTTGAAGGTGCAATAAATCTTATCCATGCCACTCCCAACCACAAACAATGAGCTCTGGTGCCGACAAGTATGAACAACATATGTGAGAAATTTACGTGGCCTCTCATCACTTTTAATGGCATTCAAAACTCAATCACAAACAAAGTAATTCCAAAACAGAAGATTACTTTTGCCTCATTAATTTCATTTAAATGTATAGCAAAGGAAATCAAAATGCTACTTCTGTCACTGTCTAACAGAATCCTAAATGAAGGAATTTTTCCAGAATGTCTTAAGCTCACAGTCACATTACCTATGTATAAAAATGATGATAAAAACCTCCCAAATAACTACACATCCGTTTCAGCAGTACCAGTCATATCACAGATAATAGAAAACTGCATGTATAAACAGATATACAGCTATTTTGTAAGCAACAAAATTTTAAATAAGCAACAGTTGGGGTTCAGTTCTGGTCCATCAACTGTAAAAGCAGTTGAAGCTTTCGTAAATAATGTTTATGAAGAATATGAAAAAATGCTCTCTATGTCTGGAACACTTACTAATTTAAGGGAAGCATTTGACTCAGTGTTGCACGACGTAGTCTCAAAAAGTTAGATTATTACGACTTAGAAGGTAAATCATGCAATTTATTGAAACCTTATATAATCAATAGGTTATAATATTTCCAATAAAAAGAGGAATATTCCAAGGTTCTGTTCTTTGGCCTTTCCTGTTTATTGTCTATGTTAATGACTTTTCAAATTATATACCATGTATGAATATAATATGTGCTGATGACATGACATTAATAACCACAGGCAAAAATTTACAAAGTGTACTAGCTAACAACAGAGAAATGATGCAAATGGCTAATCACTGGTGTCATGCCAATCAGCTGTGCATGAACCAAACAGCAAAAGAAGAAATAATTTTTAATCTAAAGGTAACCAAAAATCAAAATAAAACAGTAAAACTACTTGGACTGTTCATAGAAGAAAAACTCTCTTGGGATGAACACACAATTACCTCTGCAACAAAATAGCTTGTATACTTTTTTTATTCTATAAATTAAGGAACAGTATGAGCAAACAGTGGTTGCTCCAGTCATATTTTGCTTTCTTCTATTCTCATCTGCAGTATGGAATACTGCTCCAGCACAGTTCCCCAGTAGTTAAACATATTTTCAGATGGCAGAAGAGGACAAGAAGATGTAATAGTCACCAGATTTGCCTTTTTCAAGATTCGCTATAGTCCATAATAACTATAAATATTTGAAAATAAAACATTTCAATAAGTTACCATACTGAGCTCATACAGTACCACTAAATAAAAATAACTTGACTACAATAAAGTGAATTTTATTCAACTGAAGAATTCCTAAAAACTAATCAAACATCTTTTTTTCCCTGAGTTATAAAGAAAATCTTTTTATTTTTATATAAGCTAGTTATTTTCTGCATTATTTTATGTATATGTAATTGTTTATTGTATAAAACTCGACACCACTGTAAACTTTGATGAAGCCAACTGTATGAAAAATACTGACAGGTGAATAAAACTATTCTATTCTATTCTCCTTAGTTTCTTACCCTCAAGGGCAAGAGGGTAACCTGAATGTCTATCCATTCCTCCATCCTTCCTAACTAGGTGGTTGGCAGAATGGTGATGACTCCTTATTTCTGAAGCATTCAGCTACTATTGCTAATGATTTTTTTTTCCCCCCAAAATCTATGTGCTGGCTAGGACTGAGTTTGGGACTCAGTATGATTTGATCTGTAGTCAAAAACATTACCAAAGACTACAGTGATTTAACAGACTTAATAGCCTATAGCTCAAGTAAAATAATTTTGGGACTCGTACATTGTACTGGCAGCAGCAGCAGTGGCGGCAGTGATGGTGGTGGTGGTTGTGAAGGGATCAGGGGGGGGGGGGGGGGGCGGCGGCTTGGTGCTAGCGTGCAGACAACCATGTTTGACAGAGTTCTGCACTGACTGCAAAAACAAGCACAACATCAAGAATTTCACGCTCCCTATGAGTGGCTCGTGCTTGGCCCCTATCACCCAACTTGCTGAAATGTTAATCAAAAAGTTATTTTAATCCACATACAGGAATTATTTTATGTATTGTCGCATACACATCTGCAACAAGTATTGCATTACTTTTCAAATGAAAATAAGTTTTAATTTTTTAAATCTCTTTTGCACACTGAGGACACAGTCACTATGGGAATGTATCATGAACACTATATCCAAGCATAATAATTCTTGTGAAACACTCATTCTGTATTTCCTGACATGTTACATATCAACAAGAATCCACTCACTATGAGTCTAAAAAAAGAAAGAAAGAAAAAAAAACATTTTTAACATGACATAATTCACACTCATGCTGCTCGTACAGACACAAGGCAGAATGGCCACTTCATCTTTTAATGGCCAATGAGTGTGAAGTAAACATTCATCACTTCTAACTTCAAGTCCAAAACTTCAAATAGGCTACACACATTAATCAGCTATCAGCACACATGTCCATATCCATTGTAAATATATTATGCGCTTCATTTAACAATGGCCCCTTTTCTGATGTAACGATCTTTGTGTAACCACTCACATAAAAGTTACCTACTTAACAACAGTTACACATTGTAATTGTCAGTTCATCATCAGAGCAGTTTCTAAAAATGTTTAAGGAATGTACTTGTATATTATCATTCATTATTAATCAAACATTCAAGCAATATTTTAGACAGATATAAAAGAGTTATTACTTTCTTCAAAAGAAGATCACAGTGTAACACATCAATTACACAGCATAATAAAAATTTGAATAATTTGTAGCTGTGGGTCTGTGTGATATGAAAATTAAATGAGAACTACCAGTGTCCTGACATAGCGTCTGTGTAGCTCATATTTGTTTTGCCACAAACTATTTCTTGTCACTGCAGTAACACATGTAAACAACTTTTATAATGACAGAAAATGTCAGTGTAATTGGATATAGGGGGAGAGGGAAGACAAGATCATGTGCATCTGTCAATGCACACGCACATTTTCCTTTTTCTTTATTTTTTCTTCAACAAAATTTGTGGATATAAAAGAAAATATTGTAGAGATTTTATACTTACTTCAGATTGGCACTGGAGATGGCAAGATCTCAAGAGCCACAAATGTCATCTATTCCATATTTAACTGCCACTTTTGAGTTAATTCTCATGTCAATGATGGGAACTGCCAGCTATCATATCACCTGAGTGGTGGTAGCAGAACCAAGTGGTGATTTTGAGCTAATGAGTGCCTCATACAGCCAATATACATATAGAGTACAAAGCAGACAGCCATTGATAATTAGTACTACCCACACAAAGCTAGGACATGTTGCTGGTTTTCTGTATAAAATCACTGGAGGGGGGTCTAATTCCTTGAAATATGCATTGAGTTATACTTTCCTTAGCATACATATTGGCTACTTCGATTCCTATGTACCTGTATGTCCTCTGATCTACAATAAGTTTACATCAACTTTTCTTGAAGTATGAGTTAAACTTGATGTATCTTTTGTATAATCAGGGTGATAGCATTACTATATGAAGTTTCTATCATCTGGAGAGTCTGTGAAGACTAAAACTTTTTGAAATTTTTTTCCTTACTCCATAGGTAGCCACTCTGCAAAATACTAAATTTCCACAGTGTAAATAGACACCTCATTAGGAATTGCATATCTTCCCATATCATTTGTTAACAGGCAATAGAAAGCATATGCCGTTCATTCTGGTGTCATGGAGTTCTGGTGTCATGGAGCTGTCCTTGCAGATTTGGATGTAATTTGGCCACCTGTTTTCTGTGAGAGACAATATTATCTGTTCTCAACATTGTTTTTCTACATGGGTGAATAAAATAACTTGTTGCCCAAGGATGCTCACTCATAAACAATGATGATGTGACTTACCAAACGAAAGTGCTGGCAGTTCAATAGACACACAAACATAGACACAAAATTCAAGCTTTTGCAACCAATGGTTGCTTCATCAGGAAAGAGGGAAGGAGAAGGAAAGACGAAAGGATGTGGGTTTTAAGGGAGAGGGTAAGGAGTCATTCCAATCCCGGGAGTGGAAAGACTTACCTTAGGGGGAAAAAAGGACAGGTATACACTCACACACACACACACACACACACATATCCAACCACACATACACAGACACAAGCAGACATTTGTAAAGGCAAAGACATAATGTCTGCTTGTGTCTGTGTATGTGCGGATGGATATGTGTGTGTGTGCGAGTGTATACCTGTCCTTTTTTCCCCCTAAGGTAAGTCTTTCCGCTCCCGGGATTGGAATGACTCCTTACCATCTCCCTTAAAACCCACATCCTTTCGTTTTTCCGTCTCCTTCCCTCTTTCCTGATGAAGCAACCGTTGGTTGCGAAAGCTTGAATTTTGTGTGTATGTTTGTGTTTGTTTGTGTGTCTATCGACCTGCCAGCGCTTTCATTTGTCTTGCAGGGTTAATGGTAATAATGCTTGGAGCCAATGCAAGTTTGTTGTGAGAAGAGAAGTTCTTTGAGTTTGTTTCTGTTTTTATGTCATATTATTTGATATAACTGCTGTATTTTCTTGCTTATAGTGTTATTGGTATCCATGTGTTGTTTTAGTAAGTATATATGTGTTGGTAACTGTTGCTGAATGTGGACTGGCATTTCTTTTCCTTCTGCAAGCAGTGGATTGGTCGGTGATGTTGACATGGCCCACAGACATATTCTCATTGCTCTGTATTGTAATTTGTCAAGTTTCTTTAATACATATTTTGGCTCTTTCCAATAGGAAATACAGCAATAATCTAGTACAAACCATATTAAAAACTGGTAGAGAATCAGAAGTCTCTCTGGCTCAGCTCCACACCATGGGTGTGTGGTGGACAGGAGAATGTTCAGTCTTTGATTGATTGTTAGAACTGTGTAAGTGATGCATTTGTGTTGTGATAATCTGCCATTTAGATATACCCCTAAGAACGTGACTGATGGTTTATTATGGAAGACATATGGACCCAATCATATATTATCTGGGGTTGGCATCAACATTTTACTTGTGAAGGTAACTAATTGTGATTTATCTGGTGATAGTGAGACTCCCATTTTTAATGACCACACATCATGTTCTCATTGCATCACTAAACCACAAATGGGTTTCCCTTAAAGACGATGAGTTAACATAAACACATATATCATCTGCGTACTTGATGACTTTGATATTAGGAGGAAATATATTTTCGTGGTCAGCTGCGTACAATATATACAATACAGGGCTCAATATGGCCCCTTGAGGTAGTTCTTTAATTGCGATACATGGGCCAAAATGTGTGTTATCTTGCTGTCATATAAAAAGTATTTGTTTGGAGAGTATGGCACAGACCCCGGGGATACGCATTTCTGGTAGCCCTATAATTTGTGAGTTACTGCATCACGATTTCTATCTCCACATTATCATATGCTTCACTTACATCAAGAAATACCACTATTAGATATCCCTATACTAAAAATGTGTGTTCTATGCACATTGTTAGAATACTGACATTATCCAAAAACCAAATAGTATCTGCAGTAACAAGCTGTGTTTTTCTAGCCACAATTCCAAGCACGCTTTGATAAGCCTTTCAAACATCTTACCATTGCATGAAGACAAGGAATTGGATCAATAATAGGAGGCCATGAGTGGATACTTTTCCAGTTTCCAGATAGAAATGATTATATGTGTGCTCCACTCTGTTAGAAATGTAGTGGTACTCCACAGTGCACTACAGATTTTGATGAGCAGTTTTTCAGCAGTTGAGAGACCATTGAGTAGTTTAGATAATCAAATCCTGGTAAATTATTAGCCTTTGACTTCAATGCTTTTTCCAACTCTGCTATAGTAAATCATTTTTCCAATCGCTGTGCTGGTCACCATGGGTGTTAGATGACTCAAATGCACGCATCCTATACACACTCATTGCAGGTGCAAGTCTATCCACAAATTCCTCTATTCAATATCTTAACAAACAATGTTTACTTGATTTCTTTTTCATAGATTTGATCACAGAACAGAGCAGAAGTCAGAAAAAGGAGTGATTTTATTAATATCCAGACAGTCATCACGCCAACTATTTTGATTTAGTTGCTTCTGTTCAGGCATATGCATGTTTATATTTCATAAAGTTTTCCCAATTAGAACTTTGTTTGGTTATTTTAAAGTCTTCTTTCTATATTCTAATAAAGATGTCACACTCTTTACTCCACCAGGTCATCAACGTTTCTCTCGGTGTGTGGGCTGGATTAACTGTAGGGACTGACGCGATTGCTGTGTCATTGATAGTGCTGTTAGCCAGCTGTATAGAAACTCAGAAACAGCAAGCTTTCACCACTATTTGATCATATTTGATGCAGATGAATCTAGGACTTCCCCTGGTGAAGAGGCATACTAAGTGACTGCAAACTACTAATTTAAACCTGTTGGGCGGGCATCTAAGTACTGTCTCCCTGGCTGTAAGTGGCACCACCTCCCTCACTATCAGCTGGCTTGCTGTTTTGGTCCTCTATTTGCACATTTGTCATATCCGCTGTCCTTGCACATTTGTCATATCCCCTGTCCATGACAAGGTGTTGACACCAACTTAACAGCACATCTGTCTTCGAGAGCACTGGGACAGGTCACACTAGCTGCTGGTGAGCCACAATAGGCTTCCGGAATGAGATTTCCACTCTGCAGCATAGTGTGCGCTGATGTGAAACTTCCTGGCAGATTAAAGCTGTCTGCCAGACCAAGACTTGAACCCGGGGTTTTTGCCTTTTGCAGGCAAGTGCTCCACCATCTGAGCTATCCAAATATGACTCACAACCCATCCTCACAGCTTTACTTCTGCCAGTACCTTGTCTCTTACCTTCCAAACTTCACAGAAGCTCTCCTATGAAACTTGCTGAACTAGCACTCCCGGAAGAAAGAATATTGCGAAGACATGGCGTAGCCACATCCAGGGGGATGTTTCCAGAATAAGACTTTCACTCTGCAGTGGAGTGTGAGCTGATATGAATCTTCCTGACAGATTAAAACTGTGTGCTGGACCAAGACTCGAACTAGGGACCTTTGCCTTTCACGGGTAAGTTTGGAAGGTTGCAGACAAGGTACAGGTGGAAGTAAAGCTGCGAGGACAGGTCGTGAGTTGTGCTTGGAGAGCTCAGATGGTAGAGCACTTGCCCGCAAAAGGCAAAAGGTTCCAAGTTCGAGTCTCAGTCCGGCACACAGTTTTAATCTGCCAGGAACTTTCACAATAGGCTTGCACCTACGGACTTACTGTTCTGACTGCTTGCACACCACCACCATTGAGTACTGACCCACATCATGACTGCAATTGACAAAATGCTACACCCACATTCTTTGTCACACTCAAGTCACACTCCATACTGTAAAATCACAAGCAATAAATGTTTTTCCAGGCAGTGTTGTTAACCGGTGCTTTAAGGCATATGACAGCCACCTGCTTCAGCTCCCAAATTCAGCCTCCTGCACCTGTAGCATCACCACCTCATCTTCTCAGCCTTCATGCGCACTGAGAATCACGACCCAAGTGGTGACTGCTGCAAGTGGTGATCAGAAGTGGGCCTCAAGACAATTCCCTGCAACTGATGTCACAAGTGCTCACCACCATGACAACACGTGACCACAAGTGCATCTCACACCACCACTGCTGCAACTGACACCACTATAACCACAGCCAGTTTCTGACGTTGTCATCATCCCCATAGCAGCTTCGCTCAACTTGGAGTCAATGCTTCACACAATGCAGGTTGGTGAGTGAGATGCATTTTGTTTACCTTATAAATGGTTGTTTTCATTTTGTAATTCATTGGTCACGATGGATCATAGTGACGGGCATTTTTATCTGAGGGTAACTCATTTTCATTTGTATTGTACATTCCTTTATTGTTCAGGCAGTAGCAGAATATGCAAGATACCGGTAGAAACATGTACCACTAATATGGGTTATTCTGCTGCTACTGTGATGGAGCAGATCATTAGGTTACAAGTAACATACCAATTTCGGAAGTAGAACATTACAAGGCCCAGGCACTGTTACTAGTGAACAGTGTGAATTTGCTTAAAACTGTACAGGCTACAAAGGCACATAACGCAGCTGTAGAGGGTCAAAAAAGGTACAAAACATGATTGGCTTTTTGCTACTCTCGAGGTACTACAGAAGAGCGAGTAAGAATGGGATGCTTGGTGGATGATACAAGCTGATAGGTTTAGGCCAGGAATAAAGCACACCATCACTATGAGGCAGCAGAAGCAATCACAGTTGAAAAATGCTCATCTGAAACTAGACAGTGCAAACAAGTGTCAGGAATCAAAGTCTGTGGAAGTTCCTGTATGTTTACATGATACGCATAGTACTGGTGTCGTGGAAGTAACAGAGAGTAGTGTAGAAATGTCAGCTTCAATACCTTGTGAAAATGCAGGTTCTGAACTAGCTGAAGTGCCAGTGGAAGTAATTTTGTGATGTAAAGAAGTAAATGGATGATTGGGTAGCAACATGGGTGATACTGATTTAGGTGCAGTAGTATCTACACTATCTGTGATAATGTTTGTTGTTTTGAGGCTGTGCAGCCTGGGCCAACTGTACGAAGAAGTTCATGTACCCCTCAATTTCTGTGTCATGCATAGTGGAACTGCAGCCAGTGATTTTAAGGTAGGTACTATGAAGAATGCACAGGGAGTTATTGATGTCAGTTGTGTTGCAAATTTTGTGGATGATGAAGTAGTACAGATACATTTAGTCCTGAGGGATGCAGATTTGTCTTCATTCAGGTTGGTTAACACATTTTCTAAAGAGGGGGTGAGAGGAAGAGAAGGAGAAGGGAAAATACTTGTAAGGCTGATTATTGAGCCAACAAGACTAAATCATTTCAGACTGTGTGGCTGATGATTAAGGTAAATTTGACAATGCTTACAATGTTACAGGTAACGAAGGTAGGAAAAAATGTTGTGTAATTATTCTTAAAAGAACAGTCAAAACAAAAAGACAGTGTTTCAGTGAAGGAGACAGCTTCAAGTGAGGCAAAATTGCAATGGTCTGTTATAATGAAAGTAGAACCATTTTAAATGTGTATGTTATCTCTAAGGGTCAATGTACACAGTAAATTGCCAAGGAGCACAAGGAAGTTGGTTGTAAAAGGGAAAGGTATAAAAAAGCACAATGTTCAAAGTCAATCTGTAAATAATTGTGGAACAAGAGAGGGAACTAGAGCTACTTACCAGTAAACTGTGGTTGCACAGCGAGTAGTTGTTGTGTAAGCATAGGTGTAAGGACATGTGTATCAAGGGAGTGTAATGGAAACCATTATTTTGAAGGCAAAGTTTCACATGTTATATCAGAACAGTGGGCTAAAATACCATAGGATAGAATAAGAAAAACTGTAAATTAGTGATACAAGGACAGAAATGGAAACAGCATAGCCATGTTCCTTATAGCAACTTGTATACTTCAACCTAAGCTTAAGGAGTAAAGTTTCCAATCCTCCGGACCAACCTCTGACCAGATCCCTGCAGAACGGCTTTGTGCCAGAACTAAGGAGTAGGAACTAAAACCATTAGTACCGACACATGTAATTGAACTACAGTAAGTGGAATGACAAAGACATTGTCCACATTAGAGTGTCAAACCTAGGAGTTAAGTGGGAACAAGTAATGTAACACACTCTCATGAGATGTCGACAGAGATTGTATAGTACAGACCAGCGTAAAACATAATCTATGTAAAATTAAGTTGTTCTAGGGTGACACCAGAGTAAAATACTGGATGATTTTTTTGAAGAAGGGATGACTGTTACACAGCAGGTCCAATTCCTGTGTGAGCAAATATATATGTTTTTTAAATTACTACTTGGCACAGACAGGAGGGCACTAGATGCAGCTCATATCCTCTGTCACAATCGGTATCTGGAGCATGCAAAGAGTCTCAATGTTTCAGAAGGCAGAGCGCTGCTCTTAATACATTTCCACACCAAGCCAAGCCAGAATCAAGGAGTTCAAATGACGCTGTATGACAGCCATTCTACGAGCCTTGCAGTACAAAGCCGTAACAGTGACACCTGAGCTCAGCTGCTCTACAGCATCCTAGCACTGATAAAAAGTGTAGAGGCAGGGGGAACTGACAATAATTGAGATACCACAGTGGGAACAAGTACACTGGCACCTCCGAATAATGAGGGCAAATGACTGCACTGCTTGTTGCAATATTACTTAAATAACTTGCAGTATACATACCCCCATTTTGGAAATCTCAGTCTCAATACCTTGTCATCACCATGGTTGGTGAATCATGATGTCCTGTCTGCTATCTGAGTGAAAACTTCACCTCTCAGATCGCTGTCTGCCAGCTGTAGTGGAACTTAAAAATTGCAAGCTGCCACCACTGTTCGGACATTTTCTTGACTGAGTCTGTGCCTTCCTCTGGTCAAGGACAATACCAACTGACTGCAAGCTACTGCCTTCAACCTGTTGGGTGGGGCACTTGAGTGCTGCCTCCCTGGCTGTATGTGGTACTGCCTCCCTGGCTGTAAGCTGGATTGCTGATGTCGGTCCTGGGCTTCCACCTTCACAACACCTGCCATCTGTTATACACTGTTGGCATCCATTTAAATGCACACCTAATGAACAAAATACAAGTGTATGGAATATCAGACAACTTGTCTCACTGGACTGAAGAGTTTTTAGCCAACAGTGGTGTTACTTAAACATCAATAAATTATCGATTAATCAATACTATCTGCACTATCGTAGCTATCAGTAGTCTGCTTTAACTATAGATAGTCATATCACTTAAAATGCAATTATTTTTTAATTGGTGTGCAAAAGATTGTCAGATCATATTACCCCCATAGCGTGTGGAGTGCACAGGGAAAGTAAATTGTATAGAGGTATTTAATCAACATCAAATATGGTGGAGCCTTAGCCAGTCTATGCAGTTTATAAATTATGTTGTTAGTAGAATGGTGGCTGTGGGGAGAGGAGGCTTGAGAGTGGGAATTTTCTTGTTTGTCTGCCAGTGACGACAACTCATGGTCGTGTACGTCTCATACTGATCACATGCTTAAGGTAAAAACTACACACGTAAACAACACAGATTAGTGAAGGCTCATTATAAAGATTGTTATCTTCAAATGTGTGAGCTTACTTACTTGTAGCACGGAACAGAGATGTAAATAAGGCCGTTGTAATACAACTCAGTTAGTAGAGAAAAAAATGACATTTTAAAGCATTGTTAAGTGTTTGTGATTGTAATGTACAATGCATTTTAAAATAAGTATTATTATTATTTCTTTCCTTCCTCAGACGTTATGTCCAGTTAAAAATGGAAAGTGATGCGGAACTTGATCAAGCGTGACTTCCTTTTAACTGTACGGTATATGTTACATTGCATTTAGGAACTTTCGGGTAACTGAACAAGTATCAATAATTACAGATTTCTGTAGTTGTATATATAAGTTTGGATGTAGCTCTATTGCATTGATGTACTGGTGGATATTGTGTGGTATGACTCCTGTAGTTGATAGTATAATTGGTATAATGTCAACTTTATGCTGATGCCACATGTCCTTGACTTCCTCAGCCAGTTGGATGTATTTTTCAACTTTTTCTCCCGTTTTCTTTTGTATATTTGTTGTATTGGGTATGGATATTTCGATTAGTTGTGTCAATTTCTTCATTTTATTGGTGAGTATGATGTCAGGTTTGTTGTGTGGTGTTGTTTTATCTGTTATAATGGTTCTGTTCCAGTATAATTTGTATTCATCATTCTCCAGTGCATTTTGTGGTGCATACTTGTATGTGGGAACATGTTGTTTTATTAGTTTATGTTGTATGGCAAGTTGTTGATGTATTATTTTTGCTACATTGTCATGTATCCTGAGGTGTTCTGTATTTGCTGGTATTGTACATCCGCTTGTTATGTGATCTACTGTTTCTATTTGTTGTTTGCAAAGTTGTGGTATTGGGATCTTTAATAATATGCTTGCTGTAATATCTGGTGTTTATTGTTTGATCCTGTATTGCAATCATGAATCCTTCCGTCTCACTGTATATAAGGCCTTTTGTTAGTCATGTGTTGGATGCATCTTGATCTATGTATGGCTGTGTTAAGATGATACAGGTGCTTGCCATGTAGTGTTTTCTTTTTCCAATTTACTTTCTTCGTATCTGTCGATGTTATGTGATCTAAATGGTTGTAGAAGTGGTTATGAAATTGCAGTGGTGTAGTCGATGTATTTATATGAGTGATTGCTTTGTGTGTTTTGCTAGTTTCTGCTCGTTCTAGAAAGAATTTTCTTAAATTGTCTACCTGTCCATAATGTAGGTTTTTTATGTTGATAAATCCCCTTCCTCCTTCCTTTCTGCTTAATGTGAATCTTTCTGTTGCTGAATGTATATGATGTATTCTATATTTGTGGCATTGTGATCGTGTAAGTGTATTGAGTGCTTCTAGGTCTGTGTTACTCCATTTCACTACTCCAAATGAGTAGGTCAATATTGGTATAGCATAGGTATTTATAGCTTTTGTCTTGTTTTTTGTTGTCAATTCTGTTTTCAGTATTTTTGTTAGTCTCTGTCTATATTTTTCTTTTAGTTCTTCTTTAATATTTGTATTATCTATTCCTATTTTATGTCATACATATTTATAGGCATCTGTTTTTCCCATCGCTTCTATGCTGTTGCTGTGGTTATCCAATATGTAATCTTCCTGTTTAGTGTGTTTTCCCTTGACTATGCTATTTTTCTTACATTTGTCTGTTCCAAAAGCCACATTTATATCATTGCTGAATATTGCTGTTATCTCTAGTTAGTTTATTATTATTTATTATTATTAATAATATTATTATTTATTTATTTATTTCCTTTCTCAGACGTTATGTCTGGTTAAAAATGGAAAGTGACACGGTCCTTGATCAAGTGCGACTTCCTTTTTTCTGTATGGTATATGTTACATTGCATTTAGGAACTTTCGGGTAACTGGACATGTACCAATAATTGCAGATTTCTGTAGTTGTATATATATGTTTGGATGTAGCTGTATTGCGTTGATGTACTGGTGGATATTGTGTGGTACGACTCCTGTAGTTGATAGTATAATTGGTATAATGTATAATTGGTATATTATTATATTATTAGTAGTAGTATTTTCTTTTTTTTTTTCTTTTTTTTATCTTCTTTCCTTTCTCAGACCTTAGGTCTCGTTAAAAATGGAAAGTGATGCAGACCTTCATCAAGCGTGACTTTCTTTTAACTGTATGGTATATGTTACATTGCATTTAGGAACTTTCGGGTCATTGAACATGTATCAATAATTACAGATTTTTGTAGTTGTATATATATGTTTGGATGTAGCTGTATTGCGTTGATGTACTGGTGGATATCGTGTGGTATGACTCCTGTAGTTGATAGTATAATTGGTATAATGTCAACTTTATCCTGATACAACATGTCCTTGACTTCCTCAGCCAGTTGGATGTATTTTTCAATTTTTTCTCCTGTTTTCTTCTGTATACTTGCTGTACTGGGTATGGATATTTCGATTAGTTGCGTTAATTTCTTCTTTTTATTGGTGAGTATGATGTCAGGTTTGTTATGTGGTGTTGTTTTATCTGTTATAATGCTTCTGTTCCAGTATAATTTGTATTCATCATTCTCCAGTACATTTTGTGGTGCATACTTGTATGTGGGAACGTGTTGTTTTATTAGTTTATATCGCATGGCAAGCTGTTGATGTATTATTTTTGCTACATTGTCACGTCTTCTGGGGTATTCTGTATTTGCTAGTATTGTACATCCGCTTGTGATGTGATCTACTGTTTCTATTTGTTGTTTGCAAAGTCTGCATTTATCTGTTGCGGTATTGGGATCTTTAATAATGTGCTTGCTGTAATATCTGGTGTTTATTGTTTGATCCTGTATTGCAATCATGAATCCTTCCGTCTCACTGTATATATTGCCTTTTCTTAGCCATGTGTTGGATGCGTCTTGATCGATGTGTGGCTGTGTTAGATGATACGGGTGCTTGCCATGTAGTGTTTTCTTTTTCCAATTTACTTTCTTCGTATCTGTTGATGTTATGTGATCTAAAGGGTTGTAGAGGTGGTTATGAAATTGTAGTGGTGTAGCCGATGTATTTATATGAGTGATTGCTTTGTGTATTTTGCTAGTTTCTGCTCGTTCTAGAAAGAATTTTCATAAATTGTCTACCTGTCCATAATGTAGATTTTTTATATCAATAAATCCCCTTCCTCCTTCCTTTCTGCTTAATGTGAAACTTTCAGTTGCTGAATGTATATGATGTATTCTATATTTGTGGCATTGTGATTGTGTAAGTGTATTGAGTGCTTCTAGGTCTGTGTTACTCCATTTCACTACTCCAAATGAGTAGGTCAATATTGGTATAGCATAACTATTTATAGCTTTTGTCTTGTTTCTTGCTGTCAATTCTGTTTTCAGTATTTTTGTTAGTCTTTGTCTATATTTTTCTTTTAGTTCTTCTTTAATATTTGTATTACCTATTCCTATTTTTTGTCTGTATCCTAGATATTTATAGGCATCTGATTTTTCCATCGCTTCTATGCAGTCGCTGTGGTTATCCAATATGTAATCATCTTGTTTAGTGTGTTTTGCCTTGACTATGCTATTTTTCTTACATTCGTCTGTTCCAAAAGCTATATTTATATCATTGCTGAATACTTCTGTTATCTTTAGTAATTGGTTGAGATGCTGATTTGTTGATGCCAATAGTTTTAGATTATCCATGTATAGCAAATGTGTGATTTTGTCTGGGTATGTTCCAGTAATATTGTATCCATAATTTGTATTATTTAGCTTGTTGGATAGTGGGTTCAGAGCAAGGCAGAACCAGAAAGGACTTAATGAGTCTCCTTGGTATATTCCACGCTTAATCTGTATTGGCTGTGGTGTGACATTATTTGAATTTGTTTGGATATTAAGTGTGGTTTTCCAATTTTTCATTACTATGTTTAGGAACTGTATCAATTTAGGATCTGCTTTGTATATTTCCAATATTTGTAGTAACCATGAGTGGGGTACACTATCAAAAGCTTTTTGGTAATTAATGTACGCGTAGTGTAGCGACCTTTGTTTAGTTTTAGCTTGATATGTCACCTCTGCATCTATTATCAGTTGCTCTTTACATCCTCGTGCTCCTTTGCAAAGAGTTTCTCTTTGCCTTTTAATATGTCTGCTTGTGTCTGTATATGTGTGGATGGATATGTGTGTGTGTGCGCGAGAGTATACCCGTCCTTTTTTCCCCCCTAAGGTAAGTCTTTCCGCTCCCGGGATTGGAATGACTCCTTACGCTCTCCTTTAAAACCCACATCCTTTTGTCTTTCCCTCTTCTTCCCTCTTTCCTGATGAAGCAACCGTTGGTTGCGAAAGCTAGAATTTTGTGTGTATATTTGTGATTGTTTATGTGTATATCGACGTGCCAGTGCTTTCGTTTGGTAAGTCACATCATCTTTGTTTTTAGATATGTTAAGTAATTTAGTTAGATGTGAATGTGTTGAGGCGAACTTCTTTAGCCAGAAATTTGCTATTTTATCTTTTACAGGGGCTTTCCAATTGTGAGTAGAATTAATTGCTTGGGTGACTTCATGTTGCAAAATTATCACTTCAGGCATTTGTGGTATCATCTTGTATGTGTCTGTTTCTGCTTGTATCCACCGTGCATGCCTGTTATGTTGTACCGGGTTTGACCATATGTTGCTCCAGAAGTGTTCCATGTCTGTTATGTTTGGTGGATTGTTTATTTTAATGTGTGTGTTATCTATTGTCTGGTACAATTTCTTTCGGTTTGTGTTGAATGATTGGTTTTGTTTCCTTCCATTTTCACTTTTTTTGTATCTTCTAAGTCGTTTGGCCAATGCTTGTAATTTCTGCTTCTTTTCATCTAATTGCTCTATCGCTTCTTCTTGTGAGATTTTACTTAACGTTTTTCGTTTTTTGTCTGACATTTCATTTCTTATAAATTAGTTAGCTGTCCGATGTCTTTTCTCCGATTTTCTATTCTGATCTGTAGCCTGTGTTGCCATGCTGGTTTTGTGGGTTTCTTCTGTGTGTTGGTTGGTTCTGATCTCTGTCTAGTGTGTATATTTAGTGTAGTGAGTGCTCCTATATAAACCAGTAGTTGTAACTCTTCCATAGTTGTGTTTTCATTTATTTTGTTGTGTATGATTGTGTTGATAGTTTTTATTGTTGTTTCGACTTGTGGGTTATTTGGTGGTCTATGCAAGAATGGTCTAATGTCTGTATTTGTGTCTTTGTATTCTATATATGTTAGCTGAAATTTGTCTTCTATATCTAACAGCTGCGTCACTTCGTGTTCTATTTGTGCTTGTTCTGGTGGCTGTCTTAAGATTTCGTTTTCGACTGATTGTTTAATTGGTGCGTGTTGTTCTTTGTTTGTTTGCTCTGGGATGTTTGAGTCCATTACTGTATTTTCTTCTTCTTCTGATTGCACATTATTTTGTTCCAGTATTTGTTGTACTTGTTGTTTGATGTTTTCTAATTCTGACTGGGGTATCCTGTTATTTTTTATTATTACACGGATCTGATCAGCTAGTCGTTGTTCTGTTAAAAATTTTAATTCTGGGTATCTAGTAATAAATGTTGTGTATACTTGTGATCTGTATCCAGTTGTGTTGGTTCCTAGGTTTGTTGCTTGGTAATAACAGAACATGAGGTGTCGATTAACTTCATCTGACCATCTCATCCTCTGTCTTTGTTTTCCTTCTAGGGTGGTTGCAGGAAGCATATCCTGCAAAACACCTCTATTTGGATTTAAATCATTTTCCAGTTGGCTAGCAGTGTCGTTACCATTGTGGGCGGGCATAGGGTTATTATTATTATTATCTTCACTTTCTCAGACGTTAAGTCCGGTTGAAAATGGAGTGACGCGGACCTTGATCAAGCGTCACTTCCTTTTAACTGTACGGTATGTGTTATATTGCATTTAGGAACTTTCGGGTAATTGAACATGTATCAATAATTACGGATTTCTGTAGTTGTATATATATGTTTGGATGTAGCTGTATTGCATTGATGTACTGGTGGATATTGTGTGGTACGACTCCTGTAGTTGATAGTATAATTGGTATGATGTCAACTTTATCCTGATGCCACATGTCTTTGACTTCCTCAGCCAGTTGGATGTATTTTTCAATTTTTTCTCCTGTTTTCTTTTGTATATTTGTTGTATTGGGTATGGATATTTCGATTACTTGTGTTAATTTCTTCTTTTTATTGGTGAGTATGATGTCAGGTTTGTTATGTAGCGTTGTTTTATCTGTTATAATGGTTCTGTTCCAGTATAATTTGTATTCATCATTCTCCAGTATATTTTGTGGTGTATACTTGTATGCAGAAACGTGTTGTTTTAAAAGTTTATGTTGTAAGGCAAGCTGCTGATGTATTATTTTTGCGACATTGTCATGTCTTCTGGGGTATTCTGTATTTGCTAGTATTGTACATCCGCTTGTGATGTGATCTACTGTTTCTATTTGTTGTTTACAAAGTCTGCATTTATCCGTTGTGGTATTGGGATCATTAATAATATGCTTGCTGTAATACCTGGTGTTTATTGTTTGATCCTGTATTGCAATCATGAATCCTTCTGTCTCACTGTATATATTGCCTTTTCTTAGCCATGTGTTGGATGCGTCTTGATCGATGTGTGGCTGTGTTAGATGATACGGGTGCTTGCCATGAAGTGTTTTCTTTTTCCAATTTACTTTCTTCGTATCTGTTGATGTTATGTGATCTAAAGGGTTGTAGAAGTGGTTATGAAATTGCAGTGGTGTAGCCGATGTATTTATATGAGTGATTGCCTTGTGTATTTTGCTTGCTTCTGCTCGTTCTAGAAAGAATTTTCTTAAATTGTCTACCTGTCCATAATGTAGGATTTTTATGTCGATAAATCCCCTTCCTCCTTCCTTTCTGCTTAATGTGAATCTTTCTGTTGCTGAATGTATGTGATGTATTCTATATTTGTGGCATTGTGATCGTGTAAGTGTATTGAGTGCTTCTAGGTCTGTGTTACTCCATTTCACTACTCCAAATGAGTAGGTCAATATTGGTATGGCATAAGTATTTATAGCTTTTGTCTTGTTTCTTGCTGTCAATTCTGTTTTCAGAATTTTTGTTAGTCTTTGTCTATATTTTTCTTTTAGTTCTTCTTTAATATTTGTATTATCTATTCCTATTTTTTGTCTGTATCCTAGATATTTATAGGCATCCGTTTTTTCCATCGCTTCTATGCAGTCGCTGTGGTTATCCAATATGTAATCTTCTTGTTTAGTGTGTTTTCCCTTGACAATGCTATTTTTCTTACATTTGTCTGTTCCAAAAGCCATACTTATATCATTGCTGAATACTTCTGTTATCTTTAGTAATTGGTTGAGTTGTTGATTTGTTGCTGCCAGTAGTTTTAGAGCATCCATGTATAGCAAATGTGTGATTTTGTCTGGGTATGTTCCAGTAATATTGTATCCATAATTTGTATTATTTAGCATGTTGGATAGTGGGTTCAGAGCAAGGCAGAACCAGAAAGGACTTAATGAGTCTCCTTGGTATATTCCACGCTTAATCTGTATTGGCTGTGATGTGATATTATTTGAATTTGTTTGGATATTAAGTGTGGTTTTCCAATTTTTCATTACTATGTTTAGGAACTGTATCAATTTACGATCTACTTTGTATATTTCCAATATTTGTAGTAACCATGAGTGGGGTACACTATCAAAAGCTTTTTGGCAATCAATGTATGCGTAGTGTAGCGACCTTTGTTTAGTTTTAGCTTGATATGTCACCTCTGTATCTATTATCAGTTGCTCTTTACATCCTCGTGCTCCGTTGCAACAGCCTTTTTGTTCTTCATTTATAATTTTGATCTGTGTTGTATGTGTCATTAATTTCTGTTTAATGACTGAAGTTAATATTTTGTATATTGTTGGTAGGCATGTTATGGGGCGATATTTAGTTGGGTTCGCTGTGTCTGCTTGATCTTTAGGTTTCAGATATGTTATTCCGTGTGTAAGTGTATCAGGGAATATGTATGGGTCTGCAATGTAACTGTTAAATAATTTAGTTAGATGTGAATGTGTTGAGGTGAACTTCTTTAACCAGAAATTTGCTATTTTATCATTTCCAGGGGCTTTCCAATTGTGAGTAGAATTAATTGCTTGGGTGACTTCATGTTGCAAAATTATCACTTCAGGCATTTGTGGTATCATCTTGTATGTGTCTGTTTCTGCTTGTATCCATCGTGCATGCCTGTTATGTTGTACCGGGTTTGACCATATGTTGCTCCAGAAGTGTTCCATGTCTGTTATGTTTGGTGGATTGTCTATTTTAATGTGTGTGTTATCTATTGTCTGGTAAAATTTCTTTTGGTTTGTGTTGAATGTTTGGTTTTGTTTCCTTCTATTTTCACTTTTTTTGTATCTTCTGAGTCGTTTGGCTAATGCTTGTAATTTCTGCTTCTTTTTGTCTAATTGCTCTGTCGCTTCTTGTTGTGAGATTTTACCTAACCTTTTTCGTTTTTTTTCCCGAGATTTCATTTCTTATAAATTGTGTTAGCTGTCCGATGTCTTTTCTCAGTTTTTCTATTTTGATCTGTAGCCTGTGTTGCCATGCTGGTTTTGTGGGTTTCTTCTGTGTGTTGGTTGGTTCTGATCTCTGCCTAGTGTGTATATTTAGTGCAGTGAGTGCTCCTATATAAACCAGTAGTTGTAACTCTTCCATAGTTGTGTTTTCATTTATTTTGTTGTGTATGATTGTGTTGATAGTTTTTATTGTTGTTTCGACTTGTGTGTTATTTGGTGGTCTATGCAAGAATGGTCTAATGTCTGTATTTGTGTCTTTGTATTCTATATATGTTAGCTGAAATTTTTCTTCTATATCTAACATCTGCGTCACTTCGTGTTCTATTTGTGCTTGTTCTGGTGGCTGTCTTAAGATTTCGTTTTCCTCTGATTGTTTAATTGGTGCGTGTTGTTCTTTGTTTGTTTGCTCTGGGATGTTTGAGTCCATTACTGTATTTTCTTCTTCTTCTGATTGCACATTATTTTGTTCCAGTATTTGTTGTACTTGTTGTTTGATGTTTTCTAATTCTGACTGGGGTATCCTGTTATTTTTTATTATTACACGGATCTGATCAGCTAGTCGTTGTTCTGTTAAAAATTTTAATTCTGGGTATCTAGTAATAAATGTTGTGTATACTTGTGATCTGTATCCAGTTGTATTGGTTCCTAGGTTTGTTGCTTGGTAATAACAGAACATGAGGTGTCGATTAACTTCATCTGACCATCTCATCCTCTGTCTTTGTTTTCCTTCTAGGGTGGTTGCAGGAAGCATATCCTGCAAAACACCTCTATTTGGATTTAAATCATTTTCCAGTTGGCTAGCAGTGTCGTTACCATTGTGGGCGGGAATAAAGTTCAAGCGTCGTCCCCGACCATGACGGCGCTTGTCCGAGGCTTCTTTAGTTCTGTCCTGAACCAACTAATCACACTAAAAGGGGGGTTAGCCCTATTAGTGGTTTGTTCTTTTCGTCGCCTTTTACGACTGGCAGAACATACCGGAGGCCTATTCTTTTCCCGGGCCTCCACGGGGATTATTATTATTATTATTATTATTATTATTATTATTATTATCATTATCATTATTAATGAAACACACTTGCTAGTGTCCTCTTCTGTTTCTGAGTCCTCATTATAGTTACAAGTGTTGTCAGTTGTACATTTTAATGTATAACATAATACACTGATGCAATCCTAACGCCCCTGCGTCACTTCTGTTTTTATAGAAGCACAAATATTGTTCAAATGTTGAATGCCTGTGTTGTGTTGGATTAG
Source organism: Schistocerca serialis cubense (assembly GCF_023864345.2). NCBI lineage: Eukaryota > Metazoa > Arthropoda > Insecta > Orthoptera > Acrididae > Schistocerca > Schistocerca serialis. Next base: position 723,241,344 of record NC_064639.1, on the reverse strand, counting down.
CGCAGCTTGTTTCTTCAAGGACACACCAGTTTCTGTAAAACTGAATATAGTAAAAGCAGAACCTGAAGAGAGTCAAACTTTTTAATTTGCATGGTCATTGGACATAATCATTAAAGTATACAGCTGTATTTACATAGTATCTGCTTCTACAGTATCGCAGTGCATATTCATAAGTAATTCGAGCAAAATGTGAATGTTTCAGTGGATGTGAGACAAAACTAATCTCTCCTTGCCAAAAGCTGACGGTGAATGTCCGGGAATGTTTTTGCGAAACTTATAATCCTGTAGATATATCTCAAGCTCATGCCTGTTAATGTGGAAACCCCTTGTTTGAAACTTGTACAGCAGGTGAATTAGCTCACCATTATTTTTATTTTTTTATTTTTTCGAGTTTACATCATTCTGCGACCTGATTAATAATTTTTCGAGCATCATGAGGAAGAATTCTGCTGTAAAGTTTCTAGCTCTTCAGGGTATCGTAGGAGGTGACCTCAACTGCCAACAACGGCTTCTTCATCGCTAATTTTGTTATTTAAATGCCACACAATAACAGGATTGTTCTTCATCATGCAACTATAGTGCCACAACTGCTGAATCGCTGTCGTTGGCAGCAGTGAGACAGAGAGCACAATAGCCATGAAGTGTTCCGAATGGTGCCAACATGAAATGATCAGTACTTTCTGCATGGCATCGGTAGTCTCTGCTGTCCAAGGAAATTCTGCGCTTCCACAATTCCAAGATTACTTTGTTTATCTAAGAGATGCGTAAATAGAGATTTTTTCTTATTATTTGGAAAATTAATAGTAAAAAGCAATCATATGTGTGGAATTTTTTCAAGAAAGTGGGGGATAATACTCAACTCGTAAAGTGTACAACCTGCATTAAACAACAACATGATCAGGGAAGAGGACTAATTTAAGAGACCACTTAAAAAGAAAGCTGAGGGATCAACTTGTGACCTAGATCAGGTGGAAGAGGCGTAACCAAAACAATCGAGAAGCTCAATAAAAACTGTTTTAACAGAAGTCAGTTGTACGACGTCAGCTCAAAAGTAAAAAAAGAACTTGATTCTCTTTACACACAAATGATCGTTACTGATATGCTGCCATACAGAACTTCCAACCATCAAGGTTTGAAAAAAACTGTTTATGCCTTAGAATGCAGATATGAGTTGCCAGATAAAACCACACTTAAATGTTCACTCATCTCATGGTAAAGAGAGATAAAAAATAAATTAGAGGGAGCCATTACAAAATGTAATTTTTTTATTGTTACAACGGACATGTGGGAAAACAATGCAAATGAAGGCATTGAATTGCCATGTTATAATGGACAAAAAATTAGTTTCACCCGTATCAAAAGTGACAAAAACTGCAGGTCATCACAACGTCATCTACATACATAATAAGTAACATTTTTTAAAATGGTTCCTTCTTAAACTTTTCAATGCCATGCTGAGTTTTGGTTCATTCTTGTGATCGGTACATGTCAGCATAAGTCAAGTTGGCGTAACTTGTATAGTTTTTCTTGGCAGCTTTGCTTTGCTTCCCGCCCCCCCCCCCCCCCTTTCCCTCCTCGCCACCGCTCACCCTCACCCTCACCCTCAACCTCTTGTCAACAGAAATCACTAACCCTCACCTTCTTGTCGACAGAAATGTGAAGCTGTAGTATCATTTGTGTTCTGTTTATGGACACTGCCAACTGTAACGAATCATTTAATAATTGTGTTACAACAGACTTCATATATTTTCTAATTCATGACTACAAATAAGCAACACATTTGAAAATGTACGTGTCTATAATGTGCTTTCTTGAAACACTATTACTTCTGTGCCCAAAGTTTACACTCAAGAGACACCCCAAGTTTACACTTGGAAGATAGCAGAGTAACAAGTGAGAAACAAATGCAAACCCCAACACCATCTGGACCAAAATTAGCAAGGCACAGAAAAATCAGCTGGGTGGGGCATTAAGTTACTGTATTGCTGTCTTCCGAGTATATAAACTATGTGGTTTGGTATGCGATTTATGTGTAAGTTCTTCCAATGTGTTCGCGAATCGGAACAGAAATAAAACTTTTGGTGCTTATAAAATCGCATCAATAGTAATGCATATATTTGTCAAAAAAAAAAGACTAACCATAGGCTGTATTATCCGAATCATAACTTTCCAGTGATAAAGGAAAACTCTCAGCCATTGTGTAATTGAAGCTGTAGTATCTCCACTACAGTGAAGCCAACAAAATGCTATCTATCAGGCTCTGTCAAGTGCAGACTATGAGCGGCACAGGTATATTATAGGAACACATCGGTATGATCGGTGAAGGTGCCAGCACCGCTCTCTCTCGCCGCATCTTTCCTTAGTCTTCACTGATAGTGTACTCTTTATACCACTCCATGCACTTTCCCCGATGAACGGCAAAGCTTCCAACAGAACTTCTATATGCTACAAACTTTATGTCGACTGCATTAAGATAACGACTGCTGCCGACCTCAGTGATGTAGCAGCTGTACCACTGCAGTAGTGTGATGCCCCTTTTGTTTTGTACTGAGTGTCAACTCAGCTGAGAAAAAACGTAATGACTGTTGAAGCTACCCTTGGTCTCTTCAACACAGTTTCAGTCCTGCTATTCCCATGTGCAGTTTATACCATATCTACTGCACTTCATCAGCAAGCATGCATGTCTAAGGTACCAGCACTGCATGCCGGACCAGGAAACATTTCCCCTCGCACATTCCTATTCCTTGTGGTGACCTTCCCTTTCTTCTCCTTCTTTTCCTGCTTTTTTCTGTGTTTCTAAGATGCTTAAGCTCAATGTAACATCAACAAGTAATATACTGGTCCAGTTTTTATAACGATTATTTTTTTACATATGAAGGTAATTTTTCAGATAATAAGACACTGAAAAATGATTTTTTTTCACAATAATATGCAAAATTTTGGACAAACTGGAAGGTGATTTTAGCATTACATTTTTTTCAGGTCGTCAATCAAATCTTACAAGAATACAATATTCGTGATAAGACAATAGTAGTGGTTACAGATAAAAAGCTACCGAAATCTTAAGGCTTTGAAATTCACCCTGTTTCGCCCACTGCATCAAGTTAATAGTACAATATTGTATCAAAGCAGAAAAATTTTCCAAAATTTTATTGAAAACAAATGCTATTGTGACTTTCTTTCAAAACTCTACAACTGCACAGTGACAAACTGTGCAATGTTCAGAAAAGAGCAAACAAAAAAAGAACTGAAACCGATATTAGAGGTGCAGACTTGATGGAATAGCTCACACTACATACTCAAAAGAATTTCAGAAGTACGAAGTGAGGTTACGATTGTGATCAATGAAAGTTTAAAAGCTCTGCCTACCCTCACAGCAGAAAATTAATTAGCTGTACAAGAAGTAATAGGTCTTCTTGAATCTTTTGAAGGAGCAACCACAACACTCTCAGGAGAATCATACATCACCTCTTTTTTAATTATACCTCTTACAAGAGGTATTGCAACAAAGTTGTCAGACTTGGAAAGCACCTTAACCACTAATGAAGCATGAAATGTTCCAGATTCCTTGATTAAATCAGTCAATGAAAGAGTGAAACCACTGAACACATTGACTATTAATATGCTTGTGACATTATTAGATCCTATGTTTAAAAAACTTGTTTCAGGACATTTCAAGAGGCAGAGAATGCTGCACAAGTACTTCAGAAAGAGTATGTTTCTATCATCGCATTAACTACAAGAATAATACCTGAAACAGGAGCATGCATGAAACAGAGGTAATACGTCTACCAATATGTCTACCAGTTTGAAATTGGAAGATCTACTTTTTTTTTGCCCAATTAGCAACAGTGTAACGTTACACCAGTCAGTGATTCCATAATTGACCTACGTCAATATTTTGAAAAGCCTGTAACAGACAAGCATGCTTCAGTATTAGAATAGTGTGCAACCTCTAATAGTACACCTGTAACAGCCACTAAATTTTTGTGCTGTCCAGAAAATTCTGTTTCTGCAGAAAGGGTTATCTCCAATGCAGGATAAATAATTACTGAAAAACACAACAGACTAAAGGGGAAGAATTTAAATACCTTAATTTTTATAAAATAAAATTTGCATTTCTTTTAATTTTGTATTTTAAACAACAGACTAAAGGACAAAAATTTAAATAAAACAAAATTTGCATATCTTGTCGTAGTTTAAACAATAAAAATTCTTAGAAAGCTATTTTTCATTTGAAATATATGCACAAAATAATCGATAATTAATAGGTATATTGATAGTTTTTTAAAAAAAATATCAATAATATCGGATGCTCTAGCTATCAATGTTTAAATAACACTAGCCAACAGAACACAGCATGTCATTCAGAATGGAGAGTAATCTTCATATGTAAAAGTAACTTTGGGTGTGTCCCAGGATAGTGTTATAGGAGCATTACTTTTCACAATATATATAAGTGACCCAATAGATAACATCAGAAATTCCATGAGGCTTTTCGTGGATGATGCTGTTGTATCAACAAAAGTAGCGACACTAGAAAATTGTAGCAAAATGTAGAAAGATCTGCAGAGGATCAATGCTTGGTGCAGGAAGTGGCAAGTGACCCTCAATGTAAACAAATGTATCATATTGTGAATACTTAGACGGAATGACCCTTTATTATAGGATTACAAAATTGCAAAAGAATCACTGGAAGCAGTTATTTCCACAAAATATCTCACAGCAAACATACGGAGCAATTTGAAGTGGAACATACACATAAAATTAATCATGAGTAAGGCACAGGCCAGACTGAGATTCACTGGAACAATCCTCATGAAATGCAGTCCATCAACAAAGGAAGTAGCTTACAAAACACTCATTTGACCAATATTTGAATACTGCTTGTCAGTATGGGATGCGTACCAGATAGGACTTAGAGGAAATAGAGAAGGTCGAAAGAAAGAGCAACATGTCTCATTGCATGTTCATTTAGTACGTAAGAAAGCATCATGGAGATGTTTTAAGGAGATGCTCAGCCAACACCAGTGACAGATGCTTCAACACAGGCATTCCATATCATGTTACAGTCTACTGTTAAAAGTTCCGAGAGTGTACTTTCTTATAAGACTCAACCAACCTATTGCTCCCTCCTATGTATATCTCAGATAAGATGAGAGATTTGAGCCCACATAGAGGCTTACCACCAGTCCTTCCCATGAACCATACATGACTGGAACAGGAAAGGGGGGAACTAATGCTGGAACACACAGTAACCTCCGCCACACACTGTAAGGTGGCTTGCCGTGTACAGGCATAACGACTGCAGGGGTGGGCTGCACTACCTGCTGGTGAGCCACTTAAGGTTTGCACCTACAGACACATGTTCTGGCTGCTTCCGTAACACCACCACTGGACCCTATCACAGCAGCAGCTGAGAAAGAACTGCGTCCACATTCTTTTCCGCACTTGAGTGGGTCTTAGCATGGCATCTGCCATGACAGACAAGCCAATGCACACTGTAAAATCCCAAGCAATAACTGTGTTTCCAGGTAAGGCTGTTTAACTAGTGCCTTAGGATGCAAAACCGCCACCCGCTCCAGCTCTCGAGATTGGAATCCTGCACTTGCAATGTCACCACCTCACCTCACCTCACCTGCCCACTAAAAGATTCTTACCTGAGGGGTGACTGATAAATTACTATGAAAATTATAGAACTTTCCATATGTAAGGGTGGCATGGTTAGTGTCTTAAGCAAGTCCTCTATTATTTCTTAGTGTTTCACCTGGTCTTCTTTGATAACTTTTGACTTTCCTGACGGGTTAGTGAGCACTGCCAAATGATAATCTTGAACTGTCTGCATTTTTATGGCACAGTGGTCTCATCCCAGGGGTAACTGATGATATTCAACTGATGAACTGTAGTGAGGTTTGGTGAACACAGAGTTATATTAATCACAGATAGTCATTTTTCCAGTTTCAGAATCTGTGTTGGCAATCCACCACTCAAAAAGATAAAGACCAAACTCATAGACATTTTCAAGTAAAGCTGTTCCATAACTGTCTTTATAGTCACATCCCCAAGCATGACAGTGGACATGAAAATCTCCACAAATAATTAATTACAGTTCTATCTGGCTTATAAATTGTGCCATTCCTTTCTTGTAACAGAAGATCTCAATGTACAGTACAATGTTGTTGTTGTTCCTTTTCTTGTTGTGGTCTTCAGTCTGAAGACTGGTTTGACACAGTTCTCCATGCCAATCTATACTGTGCAAGCCTCTTCATTTCCGAATAACTACTGTCACCTACATCCTTCTGAATCTGCTTGCTGTATTTATCTCTCTGTCTCCCTCTACGATTTTTGTTCCCACACATCCCTCTAATACTAAATTGGTGAATCCTTGATGTATCAGAATATGTCCTATCAGCTGATCCCTTCTTTTAGTCAAGCTGTGGCACAAATTTCTCATCCCTCCAATTCTATTCAGTACCTCCACATTAGTAATGTGATCTACTCAATCAATCATCAGCATTCTTCTGTAGCACCAATTTCAAAATCTTCTATCCACTTCTTTTCTAAGCTGTGTATCTTCTATGTTTCACTTCCATACACAGCTACACCCCAGACAAATACTTTCAGAGAAGACTTTCTAACACTTAAATATACAGGGTGGTCCATTGATCATGACCGGGCCAAATATCTCACGAAATAAACGTCAAACGAAAAAACTACAAAGAACGAAACTTGTCTAGCTTGATGGGGGAAACCAGATGGTGCTATGGTTGGCCCACTAGATGGCACTGCCATAGGTCAAATGGATATCAACTGCGTTTTTTTAAATAGGAACCCCCATTTTTTATTAAATATTCGTGTAGTACATAAAGAAATATGAATGTCTTAGTTGGACCACTTTGTGATAGATGGCACTGTAATAGTCACAAACATATGGCTCACAATTTTAGATGAACAGCTGGCAACAGGTAGGTTTTTTAAATTAAAATACAGAACGTAGGTATGTTTGAAAATTTTATTTCGGTTGTTCCAATGTAATACATGTACCTTTGTGAACTTATCACTTCTGAGAATTCATGCTGTTACAGCGCGATCACCTGTAAATACCACATTAATGCAATAAATGCTCAAAATGATGTCCATCAACCTCAATGCATTTGGCAATATGTGTAACAACATTCCTCTCAACAGCGAGCAGTTCACCTTCCGTAATGTTCGGACATGCATTGACAACGCGCTGACGCATGTTGTCAGGCATTGTTGGTGGATCACGATAGCAAATATCCTTCAACTTTCCCCACATAAAGAAATCCGAGGACGTCAGATCCGGTGAACGTGCGGCCCATGTTACGGTGCTTCGATGACCAATCCACCTGTCATGAAATGTGCTATTCAATACCGCTTCAACAGCACACGAGCTATGTGCCGGACATCCATCATGTTGGAAGTACATCGCCATTCTGTCATGCAGTAAAACACCTTGTAGTAACATTGGTAGAACAGTACGTAGAAAATCAGCATATATTGCACCATTTAGATTGCCATCATTAAAATAGGGGCCAATTATCCTTCCTCCCATAATGCCGCACCATACATTAACCCACCAAGGTCACTGATGTTCCACTCGTCGCAGCCATCATGGATTTTCCATTGCCCAATAGTGCATATTATGCCAGTTTATGTTACCGCTTTTGGTGAATGACGCTTTGTCGCTAAATAGAACACATGAAAAACATCTGTCATCATCCCGTAATTTCTCTTGTGCCCAGTAGCAGAACTGTACACGATGTTCAAAGTCGTCGTCATGCAATTCCTGGTGCACAGAAATATGTTATGGGTTCAATTGATGTTGATGTAGCATTCTCAACACCGACGTTTTTGAGATTCCCGATTCTCACACAATTTGTCTGCTACTGATGTGCAGATTAGCCGCAACAGCAGCTAAAACACCTACTTGGGCATCATCATTTGTTGCAGGTCGTGGTTGACATTTCACATGTGGCTGAACACTTCCTGTTTCCTTAAATAATGTAACTACCCGGCAAACGGTCCAGACACTTGGATGATGTCATCCAGGATACCGAGCAGCATACATAGCACACGCCAATTGGGCATTTTGATCACAATAGCCATACAACAACACGATATCGACCTTTTCCGCAATTGGTAAACGGTCCATTTTAACACGGGTAATGTATCACGAAGCAAATAGCGTCCACACTGGCGGAATGTTATGTGATACCATGTACTTATAGTTTGTGACTATTACAGCGCCATCTATCACAAAGTGAAAAAACTGGTCCAACTAAAACACTCATATTTCTTTAAGTACTACACGAATATGTAATACAAAACGGGGGTTCCTATTTAAAAAAAACGCAGTTGATATCCCTTTGACTTGGCAGCGCTATCTAGCGTGTCAACCATAGTGCCATCTGGTTTCCCTCTTCAAGCTTGACAAGTTTCGTTGTTTGTAGTTTTTTCGGTTGATGCTTATTTCATGAGATATTTGGCCCGGTCACTATCAATGGACCACCCCGTATATTCAATGTCAATAAATTTCACTTGTCCAGAACCGCTTTTCTTGCCTTTGCCAGTCTACATTTTATATCCTCTCTAATTTGGCCATCAGCAGTTATTTTCCTGTCCAAATAGAAAAACCAATTGTTTTAAGTGTTTCCTAATCTAATTTCCTCTGCATCACTTCATTTAATCTGACTCATTCCATTATCATTGTTTTTCTTTTGTTGGTGTCCATCTTATATCCTCCTTTCAAGAGACTGTTTGTTCCATTCAACTCCTCCTCCAAGTCCTTTGCTATCTCTAACAGTTAGAATGCCATTGGCAAACAGCAACATTTCTATTTCCTCTTCCTGAACTTTAATTTGCACTGCAAATTTTTCTTTGGCGTTGTTCAGAGATCACAATGGCACACCAAAGCTGGCATTGCAAATCTATACCACAGGCGTTGGCGAGGGCTTGCTGCAATTTTCACTGACATATGGGAGCATTCCTGCAGACCAGGACTCTGCTCATGGCACAGCAGCACCTTTGCTCTGAAGGTCAGTATACTGTCGTGCATGCAAGAACTCAGCCCAGTTTGTGGCCTCAGCTCCAGCAGTCAACTTCATTTAGTATGACAGTGTTAGCTGAAGTCTCAGTGGTACATGTAATTGTGTTAATATTGAACATTGTACTTCAAGAAAATAGTTCGTGATTCTATACATCAAGTGATGCTTACATAGTGAATGACAGTTGTAAATATTCTACATGCTCCTGTGGCAAAGAACTGTGTCAAGTCAAGTAAGTACTTTTATTCATTTGTGTAATGAAGTCAACTGATATTTCATCTGTAGTTGTTAAAAATTAACCATCTCCTAGAGCACTCAAGGAACTCACAGTTGTGACTAGATGAGTGTAATTTAGTCTGGTCACAACGGTTTCCTATAGTCTTTGTTCAATGTACAAGCTACAACCCTGTCTCACTCCTTTCTAAACAACTGCTTCTCTTTCATACCCGTCAACTCTTTCAACTGCTGTCTGGTTTTTGTTCAAGTTGTGAATAGCCTTTTGCTCCCTGCATTTTATCCTGTACATTAAGAATTTCAAAAACAGTATTCCATCCAACATTGTCAAAAGCAATCTCACAGTCCACAAACGTTATAAATATACATTTGCCCTTCCTTCATCTATCTTTTAAGAGAATTTGTAGCATCAGTACTGCCTTGCGTGTTTCTACATTTCTCTGAAATCCAAACTGATCTGTCCTAAGGTCAGCTTGTCCCAGTTTTCCCATTACTCTGTAGAATTTGTGTTAGTATTTTGCATCCATGACTTATTAATTGATAGTTTGGTAATACTCACATTTGTCAGCACCTTCTTTCTTTGGAATTGGAATTCTTTACATTCTTCTTGAAGTCTGAGAGTATTTCACCTGTCTCATACAGCTTGGATAACAGATGGAATAGTTTTGTCATGGCTGGGTCTCCCAAGGCTATCAGTAGATCTAACGGAATGTTATCTTCTCCAGGGGCCTCGTTTTGACTTACGTCTTTCAGTGCTCTGTCAAATTCTTCTTGCAGTATCATTTCTCCCAACTCATCTTCATCTGTGTACTCTTCCCCTTCCACAATATTGCCTTGAAGTTCATATCACTTGTACAGACCCTTTATATATTCCTTCCACCTTTCAGCTTTCCCTTTTTTCTTAGTAGTGGTTTTCCATCTGAGCTCTTGATACTCATACAGCTGCTTCTCTTTTCTCCAAAGGCTTCTTTATTTTTCCTGTGGATGGTATTTACCTTTCCTCTAGTAATAAATACTTCTAAATGTTTACACTTGTACTCTAGGCATTCCCGCTTAGCCATTTTGGACCTCTGCCAATCTCATTTTTTATACATTTATATTCCCTTTTGCTCCTTCATTTTCTGGGTTTTTGTATTTTTTTTCCTTTCGTCAGTTAAATTCAATATCGCCTGTGACATCCAAAGATTTCTACTAGGCTTTGTCTTTTTACCTATTTGATCTTCTGCTGCCTTCACTTTTTCATCTCTCAAAACTACCCATTCATCTTCTATGGTACTCCTCTCCCCCGTTTTAGTCAATCATTACCTAATGCTTCCTCTGAAACTCTCAGTACAATGATACTATACATCCTTCCAAGCGGATTATTCTGGTGCTAATAGCCACTGTCTGATACATATTAATGTTCAAGTAATCGATTTTTATTTCCTCTTAAGGCAACCATGAATGTAGTGATTTAGCTACTCTTCCTCCTGCACCTTCCCTACCATGTCAAAATATATGAAATCCTCTAAAATACAGCAAAGTTCACAGATAAATGCCAAGGAAATGTATCTTGTAATTAATTCACAATGTAGGATGTCTTAATTTGCCCATGTTGAATGAGCATTCGACTGCATTATGTTGCATGTTTGTAGATAAGCAGCTGGCAAATAATTGTTGCACAGTTGCATACAAATGGGTCCTGATGGTATTGACTTAGCTTTTCCTTTTATGTTTACAATAAACTCAATATTTTTCTCTTTTCAGAATTCACACCCCCTCTGAGATCGTGCGGTTATGAGGCTGAGTAGGATTGGGTTATGTAAGGTAGAGTGAATGGGGAAAATTATGTCATATATAAGTTTCTTGTTTCATCTTGCATAAGCCAGATGCCATGCGCTGTTACAGCTGTGTGATTTTGACTGGTTTTTGGGGTTTAGTGACATGCTTGATTGCTTGACTGGCTGTTCTCAAACCTGTTGTTGACCTGGGAATTGGATCATATGTTATATACAATGTTGTTTTTGCTATTTCTGTTGTGATTTCGGCTGCATTACATCAGCTAGTCGATCTTGAGCTACTGGTGCTTCTATTGGTTGCCACACCCACGGTTGTAGGGATAGAAAGTCTGTATAACTGTTATCCACAGGAGGCTTATTTAAAGTTTCTACATATGTTGTCTGTTGTTGGAGTAGATTTCCCATTACTTCTGTGGTCTCAGAATGGGCTGTGCTGTGTTTTATTTCTTGTTGGTATTTATAAACTTGGCACAACTGTCTGTAGCGAGATGTGGGTCATGACAGTATAAACAACACACTGCTTCTTCCAAGCAAACATCTATCGAATGTGGTGCGTAGCATTTACTGCATCTAGTTTGGCTTCTATACTGTGGGTTGCTATGGTTATATTTTCAAAAATTTGTGCACTGTATTCCTGGAGCAATATATTGTTCTGCTGAGCATCTCGCTCCCTAAAATTACTACACGATGTGATAACATTTGAGAACTAAATGCAATCTTGCATACCAGTAGTGGCACATTCCTTTATGGGTTGGTAGTAAAACTAGTTCAACACTAGTAACTGGGTATTAATTCCATATTTCTATAGATTTCTTTATCTGTTAAAGCTGCATCATCATCACATACATTCCCATATGCATGTAACAAGACATTATGGCTGTACACACAACTCTGTTTCTGCCTGATGGATAATATTTAACATGGACACTGTACACATACATTAATTTCCCAGTAGCCATGGGATGTAAATTTCCAATATTTTTGTCTATGCTCTTCCTACTGTTCTTGTCTGATGCTCTGTTTAGTTCTGTGCTATAGATCAGGTTTTCTAGTACGCTCTGCTCTAGACTGTGATAACTACATGAACCAGTGACCATCAAAATTAAGGAATTCTAGGTGTTGGTGAATAGAGTAGGTATTAAAAAGAAGAAAGGCTTCTAAAGAAGTATTCACTTCCGTAGTCACGTGATTTATGTCATTTAGGTCATTATGATATGCATAATTTTCTGCTTAATGTTTCATCTGCAGCAGCAGCAGCATGTATCTTCTACTGAGAAGTTGTGACAGGGGAATGCCAGAACCCGAACGGAACTCCTTGGTTAGTGGATACTACGTAATTAGTTTTTGAAAGGCAAGTGCTGGGATTAGTGATATTACTTTTAAGTTCTTTGGGGAAAGATCATTAAAGACAGTTATGTAGTGACTATTGGAGCAGGACAGGGTGTTAAGTGGTTGGATTCTAATTTCAATTTCACAACTGAGAATGGCATCAAGCAAATCGTTGGTAATGGTCCACACACAAATATGAAAAAGTGTACTATTTCTTCAACACAAACTCTAAATGATGCATTCCATTAAAGATGCAAATACTGAACTCGAGAGGTCGTTCAACAGGATGGGGTGACCACACATGTGTACGACTGAAGCGTTGCACCTTACGTAGTTGCACTGATTCCCAAGTAATATGGTGGCCAGTGCAAAAGTATGTCACGCATCTCCTCTTAAAAATGTAAATATTGCCAGTAAAAAGAAATTGTGTCCAAATTGTAAGGACTAAATATTGAAACTACACAAACAAGTATCCAGTCTACAGTTTATCATCAGTACACTAAAAATGGAAATTACTAAACTTCCAACACCAAAACGTGAAGCGCTGATAAAGAAAAGTGCGCTGAATATTCCGCCAGAAACAATGCCGTTTTCTGACAAGTGGTCTCAAGTGATCAAGAACGAAGTTAAAAAAATGCAGTGGAAAACCGTAACCATGTTATGTGTGAGAAGTTGCAATCTGTTAGGCCTCAAACAACTGCTACAAAAGTGAATAAAGTCCTTGTTTTAAGCAACAGTCATGGCAGAAATTGTGGAAGCATACTACAAGATGAATTAGACAAAAAATTCAGTGTGCAAAGTATTATAAAACCTGGGGCATCAATTAAGGAAGTTGTGAAAAACGCAGACAAATTAACTGATAACTTCTCTGTCAACGATACTTTAATCATTATTGGTGGCACAAATGACACTGATAAACCTCTGTAAGAATTGCAGAGGAACATGAAAGATTCTTTGGAATACATACTTAAACTCACGCAAAAAACGAATGTAGTAATTCATCCAATACCGCTTAGACATGACGCACAAGGTCTAAATGGAAAATCAAAGCTGCAAACTGCATTATGTTAGAAAAAAATCAACACTGCCACAGGGATATGTAGGAAGGGATTATCTGTGAATTTAGAAACCGAATGCCTGAAAAAAAAAATGAATATACAACTCAAGGTTTACATCCAAACAAACAAGGAAAGATTCGCATTTGTAATAGGATTGCTTCTTTCATACACATGGCGAAAACTGTAAAACCAAGTACTGGTACAGGAAAAAAGCATATGAAAATGGACAATCAGATAGAAAGTGTAAGTCTCAAAGTGAAAGTGCCACCCAAGAAAAAACAGACAGTTATGGACCATTTTATAACAAAAAATAAGCCCAATGAAAGTCATAACAAAACACTTACTAGGTCGAATTTCAAGCCATCAAATGCAGCAACAAGGCAGTCATTAATGGACAGATGGGTGAAAAAGGATGGAAAAAAAGTGAAAATTGGGAACATTTCGACAGAAGAAAGGCAGGAACCTACAAATGGTGAACCAGAAAGCCACACAGCAAACACCATGAATACCATCCCCGGAAAACATGAGGATTTTTTACTACTAAGCACACTAGCTCAAATTGTGAGGTAAGTGGTCAAGCAAGAAATGATTCCCTCCCTGTCCCTAATTTTAAATTACTCCATCAAAATGTTCAGTCGCTCCCAAATAAACTAAATGAAATAGAAATAATATCTCAATGATATTTCTGTACTATGCTTTACAGAGCACTGGCGCAAACAAGATATGTTAGAGCAAACATACCTTCCTCCATTCAAACTTGCAAGCACGTTTTGTAGGAAAATATCAAGTCATGGGGGTACTTGTATATATGTTTAAGAAAATATTGAATTCAATAGTGTAACTAAATACCATAAACTGTCCTGTGAAAAAGATATAGAAGTCTCTATTGCTGAACTACCAAGGTAAAATACAGTTATTATTTGTGTATACAGGTCACGAGATGGAGACAAAAAAGTGTTTTACAATCAAATGGAGGAACTCTTTGAAGATATTCACTCTCCCAAGAAAAATATAATTATATGTGGTGACTTTAATATTGATTTCTTGAAATCAAATAAATTCAAAGATGACATTATAAATTTACTACCGTCATTCAGCATCAGCCCAACAGTAACTGAACCAACTCGAGAAACACCTACCTCTGCATCTATTATTGATCAGATCTTGATAAATGCATGCAAATATGCCTATAACACACAAGTTGTAAACATGGGTTTTAGCGATCACTATGCTGAAATTCTTGCAATGAATGTTTCAGAACTCCAAATTCCCAGTCGAATACAACACTGTAAGGAATTTCACTATAAAAAATGTGGAATATTTTTGTTCTCTCCAAGAGGGTGAAAGTTGGAAAGATATATATGACTGCAATTAGACCAATGAGAAATATGATAAGTTTATGGCTACATTCAAGCTTTTTTTTAAATGGCTTTTCCCAAGAAAACAACTATGTTGAACTCTACTCAAAAAACAAACAAGTGGATTTCAAAAGGGATAAGGATATCATGTCAAAATAAAAGGAGATTGTATGAGTACTCCAAGCATAATACCAGTCCTAACTTTCTTGCATATTTCAAAAGATACAAAAGAATACTAACACAAGTTATTTCAAAACCAAAAAAACTAGAAAATGACAAAATACTGTGAGATTCCAAGAATAAAACTAAAGCAACCTGGCAAATTATAAGGAAATAAATGGGTACCAGGCCACTTAATCACAGTAATGTAGAGCTGATTATGAATAAAAATAAACTAACTGACCCCAAACATGTTGCTAGTGCTTTCAACAATTATTTCTCAAATATAGCACAGCAGTTAATAAATACACACCATGACAAACAGCCAACCAGTCACTCAGATCAAAAAATTCATTCAAACACATCATTCCTGTATGCAGCAACACCTGAGGAACTGTCAAGAATCCTAAAAGAATTACCTAATAAATATTCAGAGGGTGTTGATGAGATACCAGATGCTATTATCAAAGCTAGTGCAACATTTATTGTGGAACCACTAACAGACATAGTAAATTCATCTTTTGAGAGTGGTGTATTTCCAAATAATCTAAAAACTGCAAAAGTAACATCGTTGCATGAGAAAGGTACAAAAAGTGATATTGCTAATTATAGACCAGTTTCAGTTTTGTCAGGCTTCAGCAAAATTATGGAAAAAATGATCCTTAGAAGATTAACAGTTTTTGTAAATAAAGAGAGGCTGATAAGTGACTACCAACATGGTTTTAGAGCTGGAAAGTCAACTCAGTCAGCAATTTTTGGCTTCTTAAATGAAGTACCAAAAGCAGTGGATGATTAACAGCATGTATCTAGGATATTTCTGGATCTAAGTAAAGCCTTTGGCATAATTGATCATGGCATTCTCTTGTGTAAATTAAGTAATTATGGAATTAGAGGCCAGTCTCAAAAGTGGATCCAGTCGTACCTCAGTAATCGTCAGCAGATTACAGAAATAAAACACAAAGATAGTGAAACACAAAAAAATTCTAGTTTTTACAGTGATGAGCAGAAAATCAAGTATGGAGTCCCACAAGGGTCAGTTCTAGGACCTGTCCTATTTCTGCTGTATGTAAATGACTTGGCTAGTAAAATACATGATGGAACCACTCTACTGTCTGCAGATGACACTAATATTCTAATTAAATCACAGAATGAGGAAAATCTGCAGGAGGCTGCAGAATCAGTTACGCGTACCTTAACACACTGATTCAAGACCAATAGGCTCATCATAAATTCTGTAAAAACTGTGGCAGTTAACTTTCATACCACACAAAGCCTCCATCCTGCAAACCCTGTTTTCACTATCGAGGGAAAAAATGTGTTGATGGTCAGTCATACAAAATTTCTAGGCGTACATGTTCAGGCAGATCTGAAGTGGGAGGTACACCTAAACAATTTAAATAAGAGACTGAATTCACTAGCATATGCTGTTAGGATCCTCACTCAAATTGCAAGCGGCTCATAAGTGCTGACAATGTATCATTGCAGCATACAGTCGCTACTTATGTATGGAATAATGTTTTGGGGGAAGTCCACAAATACTACAAAAACATTTAAAATACAGAAAAAGATTATCAGGGTGATAAAAAAGCTAAATGTAAGGATTCCTGTAGACCCATTTTTAAAACTCTGAAAATATTGCCACTACCTTGTTTGCATATATATGAAATACTAATTTTCACAAAAGAGAGCATCTTAAAAAAGGAAAATCTCTTCAAACACAACTATGATATACAAACATATGAAACTAGACAGAAGATGAACCTTCACAGGAACACAGTAAATACAAACTTATGCAAAAGAGGAGTGTATCATTCTAGTGCTATGTTATATAACCATATGCCTTCTTACCTAAAATGCATACCAACATTAAATGCATTTAAAATAAAGTTAAAACAGTTCTTGCTTGACCACTGCTTCTATTCTTTGTCTGAGTTTATGGAACATCATAATAAGTACGATCAACGTTTTAGGAGGTTCCTGTTTCATCAGAAACTCTGCATGTAATAAAGGTAGTAGAAAGCAGGACCATAAAATGCCAAGGATGCAGCTTGTCTCCAATTTTATTTTATATATATATATATATATATATATATATATATATATATATATATATATATATATATATATATATATATATATATATATATATATATATATATATATAATTTTTTTAATATATATGCTTAGGCAATAGGTATGCAAACGACTTCAGCAACTGACATTACCTTTGCTGAAGATCAAACCATGACTGCCAATAGTGAGAACACACATCAGACAGCTGCTCATACTTTATTCACAATGGTTAAGTTATATAAACTATTAGTATCTTAAAAGAGAACAAAAATGGTGGCTTTCAGGGTCTAGGAGCCAATTCTCGGCATAATAATAATAAATTATGAGAAAATATAAAGAGTAAACTCAATGAACTTTTCAAGAAATACTATCTCACTCATGGCAGAAATGGACATATTGAAGAAACCAGAAATATTTCATTACATGAGTGGAACAATCTATGTACCACTCAGAACTAGAGTCAGACAGGAAACTCTACTTATGTTCCACAGAACTGAGGAAAAGGTGGAAACATCAATCATTTAAACCAAAGGAATATAGAAGACAAATGTCAAACACACCTACATCTACATTATACTCCACAAGCCACCTAAAGGCATGTAGCGGTATATACTTATAGTACAACTAACTGATCCCACCCTACCTCATTCCATTTGTGAATGGCGAGTAGAAAGAATGATTGTTGGTAAGTCTCTGTATTAGCTATATTTTCTCGAGTTTTCTCTTCATGATCATTATGTCAGATGTATGTGGTAGAAAGTAATATGTTGTCCAAATCTTCATGGAAAGTACTTTTTCAAAATTTCAGTAGTAAACCTCTCAGTGACACACAATGCCTCTCTTGTAATGATTCCCAATGGAGTTTGTTGAGCATCTCAGTAACACACTTGCACTGGCTAAATGATTCCATAACAAAATGCACTGCTCTTCTTAAAGTTGACTCAACCAGGATTTGATACCACAACCTTCCACATTCTAGCTAAATGCTGCACCACTAGACCAGAACACCAGCTGCAATGCAGGAAGAAGAAGAAGAAGAAGAAGAAGAATTAAGGGTATTAACCAAAACAACCCAGTCAGTCTCTGAGGAAAAATTGAGTGTATTATCAAAACTTCTGGACGTGCATGGGTTTCAGTGAACAACATCAGTGCCACAACTGCTACATACTGTATGGATAGTCTACCAGCAATGGCTCATATAGTGATTGATATAAAGGGGCAATGCCACCAACTGCAGGCTGCACTGATGAATGTGTCACATTGCAACATATAAACTATAGATCTTGGTATCTATCATAGAAGTTGGAAACAAGAGCATAGGTACTAAGAAGGAAACTGTGAGGAAACCATGAGTAACAGAAGAAGTAATTCTGTTGATTGATGAAGAGAGAAAGTGTAAAAATGTTTAGGGGACTTCAGGAATACAGAAATAAAAGTCACTTAGGAATGAAATAAACAGGAATTGCAGTGAAGCTAAGGTGAAATGGCTGCATGAAAAATGTGAAGAAATTAAGAAAGAAATGATTGTTGGACTCAGTATACAGAAAAATCAAAACAACTTTCAGCTAAATTAAATGCAAGGGTGGTAGCATTAAGAGTGAAATGGGAATGCCACTGTTAAATGCAAAGGAGAGAGTGGACAGATGAAAAGACTGCACTGAAGGCCTCTATGAGAGGAAACACTCATCTGATGAAGTGATACAAGAAGGAACAAGAGTCAATATAGAAGAGACAGGGGAATCAGTACTAGAATCAAAATTTAAAAGAGCTTTGAAAGACCCAAAATCGAATAAGGCAGAGGAGATAGATAACATTTCATCAGAATTTCTAAAATCATTGTGGGAAGCAGCAACAAAATGACTATTCATATTGGTGTGTAAAATGTGTAAGTCTGGCGATACACCATCAGACTGTCGGAAAAACATCAGCCACACAATTCTGAACATTGCAAGAGCCAACAAGTGCAAGAATTATGGCACAATCAGCTTATCAGCTCATGCTTCTGCATTGCTGACATGAATAATATATAGAAGAATGGAAAAGAAAATTGAATATGTGCTGGATGACAAACAGTTTGGCTTTAAGGCAGGTAAAGGCACCAGAGAAGCAATTCTGGTGTTGCAGCTGATAATGGGAGCAAGACTAAAGAAAAATCAAGACACATTCAGAGGATTTATTGACTTGGAAAAAGTATTTGACAATGTCAAATGGTGCAAGACGTTCAAAATTTTGAGAAAGATAGGGGTAGGCTACAGGGAAAGATGGGTAATACGCAATATGTGAGAGAGCCATTTGGAACAATAAGAGGGGAAGACCAAGAACAGAGTGCTCAGATTAAAAAGGGCATAACAAAGGGATGTCCCTACTATACATAGTAGAAAAAACAATGATGGAAATAAAAGAGAGGTTCAAGAGTGGAATTAAATTCCAGGTCATCAAAGGATATCAATGATAACATTCACTGATGACATCACTATCCTCACTGAAAATGAAAAAGAATTACAGGATCTGTTGAATGGAATAAACTTTCTAATGGATACAGAATACGGATTGAAAATAAATCGAGGAAAAACAAAAACAGTGAGAAGTAGCAGAAATGAGAACAGTGAGAAGCTTCATATCAGGATTGGGGATCATGAGATAAATGAAGTTAAGAATTATGCTAACTACCAAAATAACCTATGATGGTCAGAGCAAGGACAGACTAGCATTGGTAAAAAGGCTGTTCGTGGTCAAGAGAAGTCTATTAGTATCAAACATAGACCTTAAACTGATGAGGAAATTTCTTAGAATGTATGTTTGGAGCACAGCATTGTGTGGTAGTGAAACATAGACTGTTGGTAAACTGGAAAAGACGATACTGAAAGCATTTGAGACGTGGTACTTGTGAGTTGATGAGCATTTCGCTCTCATTTAAATATATGGCCGAAGGGTCAGCCTTCAGGAATTGTGAAACTAACATCTTCATTATGAGATGGGGAAATCGTTATTGTGCTGAATGAGGCCTAAGCGCTGTAGTGTGCGAGTGAGACAGATGAGAGCCTATGTCATAGGGAAACCCAGTAGAAGCCCTTTGTGGCCAAGGAGATGTAGCAGTGTTAAATAAGGTGGACCTAAGATTGGCCATAAAGGGAAACATTTATGGAAACCATTTAATTCTGTAGTAATGCAGGGAATGAAGCCACAGTAATTTTAATCTCCCATCCTCCATAAATTTTCATGGTGATCCAAATAAAACTTGAATATTGATCAGATCTATAACAGTTTAGGATTTACTGTCAAAGTAAAATTAACAAGTTTTGTAACAAAGACCTGAATGCTAAAATCTGAACACTTTGGTCAATCTTAGCGATCGACATTCCACATAGAAGCACATCATTAAAATGATAAACATTGTAAACGTCAACTCTGTAGCTTTATTTGTTTAAAAGATATAGTAAATTTAAATTATCAGTATTTTCGGTTAAGAGCACCAGATCATCATTTCCTCCACACAAAACACATTGAACTATGACAGCATGACACTTTATTGAAACATTATGTAATAGAATATTTGTTGAAAAGTTTAGTACTTAATAGTTACTTTGTTCTTTATTTATTTATCAGAAAGCACGTTGGTGCAAGGCTACTGGCTGTGACATTCAAAATTAAGAAGGAAATTGTATTGGTTTTATGTAAAAGAATTTAACAATGGAAATTATTGTTATTTTATTTAGAACATGAAAGTGGTCAAACTTTGATTATTTAAATATGTTAAAATGTAAAATAATGTAGAATAAGCTGTAGCCAATCAAATGAACGGCTTCAGGAAAGGGAACTGCCCTAGTCAGTTGAGCAAGGATATGCGGCATCCAGGAAACGAAGCCAGAGACAAGCAGAGGAATAGTACTGGGCCAGACACAAAAGCGGACAGTTTGGCTCGAGACACCATGGGGTACAGTTTGGATGCAGACGTGAAAGTGGGCAATTGGTTTTTAGGCACCTAGGAAGTGAAACAACTTAGGAAATTTCGTGTTGTTTGGTATCATGGGACTTAGACTCTGAGCGGTGAGCAACCGCATGCCTGGTGTGAACTCCTAACTTTTCGCACAGTTAATGAGGTGGAATACTGAACTTGTAATTCGCGATGAGATTGTAATTGATTGAACTGTGTCAAATGGATATGCGCTAGAGGGTAATAGTAATTCTGAATACGACCACTTTCACTATTAGTTTGCTTCCTGAATAAACATTATTCTAACCAAATCACAACTGTTTGGCCTACATCATTTATGGGTCATTAATTTAGTTCCCGATATTATCATCACTGTTGTTATATGTTATGTTAACTTCGTATTTCACAAACTTGCCATCAGCCAGACAATTTAGCAAAATGGTCACAGGTGTCTAATTTAGGGCACGTAATGTGACACGTGCGGTTCAACCCCGAGATGAGTTTGAGCCAAGACATTTTGATGAAGAGGAACCGCATGCGAGCCCGAACATCTTTCGGATGTTAGCTTGCAATTGGGGGCTCATTCAGGACAGGAACTTGGAAACTGTTAGTTGAGGGGTAAGAATCTTGCAAAGTGTTGGAACAGGATTGGATTTTGTAAAGTGTTAGTTGCAGAATATGAACTCTGGAAAGTTTTAAAATTTGATTTGAAATCTGCAAATTGTTTCCAAAAGTATTATGAATTTCAATAGGCAGGACCTCTCGCAAAAGTTAAATGTGAGATCGGTTCAGGACTGAATATTAGGTTTCTTTAATAGTTGTGAAATTACAATTGTAATTCTCACAGTTAATTACATTCTGTTGTGTGCACAGAGTTTCAGCAGTGGTTAGGAATGATAAAAAAGTAACGCGGAAGAAGAGGCAACATCGAAGGCACATAGTTCCAGCCAGCAGCAGCAGCTTCAATGGCGATTCATCACACAGTGGCGGTTGGAGTATCACAGTAGAGGCTACGAGATCTTCAGTGTTGGCTTAAACAGCAACATCGACAGCAATACTGTGGCAGAAGGATCCACCACGACAAAGCTAAGTACCTGTGCTCATAGCGAGATTATGTATGATTCTGTAGTTCAATTGCCAACAATAGAAGTCGCTAATATTAAGCAGTTGGCCAGTTCGTATGGGTCCAAAAATACTAGCGAGCCGCTTAGCCCAAATTCAGAGCAGGAGAGCATGATCAGTGGTGAATTTAGTGTTTTGTGTGGAGGAAATGATGATCTGGTGCTCTTAACCGAAAATACTGATAATTTAAATTTACTATATCTTTATTAAACACAGCTACAGAGTTGATGTTTACAACATTTGTCATTTTAATGATGTGCTGTTTTATAATATTGTAGTGGAAAAAAGAAGAACAGTTGAAATATTGTTAATTACTGCTAGTCTTGGACTTGGAGAGGATAAGACATTCATACAGATTCAGGATGATCAGTTAGTTGACAATATACTTCCTAGATAGGGGAAACAACCCACTTGTTCCAAAAGTGTGATGGAAATAGAACTATTGAAACAGAGAAAGGCAGTTTCTGGAGCTGGCTGTGCGAGTACCTTTGTTTTTGGGATGTTAATGTTCAGGCCAAACCACTATGTACTACTGAAACAATTTACACACAGATGCTGATCTGTGGGTGTATGAGCTAGATAAACACTACCATCTGCATATTGCAGTTCAGTTACCTGGCTGAGACTTGTGAACCTCTTAGAATGGAGTATAGGCAGATTGCACAGTCCTCCATTAAATACATATATTAAGTTCTATGCCTGTAGTTGCAGACATTTCATAAAAGATTGCTGTGAGGTACAGGGTAAACAGTATTGGCACAAGGACACATCTTCATTTGAGCCCATCAGTAATGGGTAACTTGTTAGATGTTTCATTCTTACATAGTATTTGCCCACACTTGTTATCATAGTGGGTTTGAATCAGTCCAACAAAGCGTTCCAGGCAGCCAAAATATGACCTTCCACAAAACTTCTCTTGGCACCATGTCAAAGGCCTTTTCTAGGTCATAGAAACAGAATAGTTACCTCTTTATACTAACTGTTAATGCAGTCACTCAGAAGAGTATGTGTTTTTAACCAAACCATTAAATTTGTGACAAAGAAAGTGTTAACCCTTTGCAGTCCATAATGCAGACACAGGGTATCTCTGGGTGCTCTCATTTTATTGCTGCCGCCTGCATGGCAAGCACACCACAGAGAATTATGTGAATCTTTTTGTGGAAACAATGTGGCCACTGACCAACAATTAGGGTGTTCATAACAACAAAAAGTGCACTTGCATTCAAATATATTTACATAAGGATTACAATGCAAAACTTTTCATTGTGTAGTATTTTTTGAAACACACTTCATGGGTGACTGTTTTTATCATCACTTCACTCAAATTGTTTACAAATAAATCACAGTAATCATCAAAATCATTGTCATTCTTGTTTTCACTTAGACAGTCTTATAAGAGTGCTACAACCTCTTCCTGATGAAGAACTGTATGTGAAGAACTAGTCATTTTGCACCTACTAAATTAAAAGTAATAATTACAACATTTCTCTCAACACAACTGCTACAGTTCAAAACCAAGTCAACACAGGTTTGCCTAGATGGCAGTACTATGCACTATGCAGCACTGATGCCTACTGCTGTCAAATTCAAGAATGGAGCATGTGAGATCTACAAAAAATTGGGTCGGATGGGGCCCAATATAGGAGTGGAAAACAAATGTCACAATTTCGAGTGCCACTCACTGCTGAAGCAGAAAGGATTAATTTGAAATATTAATGAACACTGAGCAGTGCACCCCTATCAAAATTACTCTCTCAGGTGATTGTTTATTATTTTTCTCAAATTCCATGTAAAATAGTACTTAATGTTGCATATCATGAATACAACTCTCAAAATAACTCAATGTACTAACCCAAAAATATCACGTGTGTAAGTCTTTACCAGGTCTAGTTCATATTCACTCAGTATTTACACTTTTGGGTGAGAATTCAAATTTTAAGCAACATTTCGTTTCTGTTGAAAACAATATATTTTCAATGTACAAAGTTATGAGAATTATGGAATCTTGAAATTATAATGACTGGTCTTTTAAACAAGTTCCTTACTGTGAACTTCAAACTGTATTTTCTCATTATTTTTTTATTTCTTAACTCTGTTACAAGCATCATTGGCAAAGTGAAAGTACCTTAAAAGTAAAGATCTAAAACTAAGATCATACCTTTTACAGTGTTGTCATAACTAGGACTCTGAGACCTCAGATAAAAAGTAAGTGTTGCTGGCCTTGTTGGTCGCTTTTGCTGCAGCAGTTCGAGGTATGAATTAAGTTGTTTGAGAGAATTTTCATTCACAGTCTGAAATAAAGGTTGAAATAAACTGGGAGTGAATCAGTGTGAAATTTGAAACTTTAAAACAATATAAATGAAACTAAGACAATACTCAAACTATTCTTCAAAGTAATGCATTAAAGGTCTCACTATCTACTATTTTTCAGTGAAGACCACAAAAAATCTATACATTAACCGAATTTTCCATCAGTGCGTGACAGAATATGATGACAATATTAAACAGGAAACACTTCTTAATGTCCTGCAAATTTATATTTATTCAGTCATGAACCAGATCTCGGCTTCTTACATCACTATCATGTGGAAAATGACTGTCACAAAAACAGATAAAATAGCATGTGATTTACACAGATATTGTGTACAGAAGATAGAAAATTGATGACATGTACAGAGCTTACATAGGATATTTTTTGGCAAACACAAATAGTTGCATTTAACTAAAACAGGAAAAGTAACACTTTTGTGTGAAGATACATTTAATAGCAGATGAAAACAAAGTTGAATTTACAATTTTAATCTAATATTTGTACAACTAAAAGTTAATTTAATGGGGGGGGGGGGGGGGATAAAGAAAATAAGGAAATCATGTTTCCTCAGTTTGTACTAAGCTGATATTTTGTGTCATATGATTCTTGATTTCCAACAGGGTTGTCTTTCTGGTTTTCTGAAAAGAATGTAAAAATTCACAATCTACATCACGAGGTTGTTATTCCATTATAAGATGGTTACAAAGATTGAATCTTTCTTTCTTAATTTCCAGTTTCTCTCACATTCAGAAAACCTAACTGCCACAGCTCTGCCTGACTGACCAACACATACATTTCCACTGTGCTTGCATGTGATTTTATACACACCACTCCATGCCAAGGGTCGGAATTTGTCTTTACTATGAACAATTTTTTTTTTATATGCTGCCAGTACTACAAAAAGCTAGATTATCTGAAATTTTGCCAACATTTGAAATGATGCACCAGTTTTTATAAGTATTGACTGTTTCCTTTTGGGTAGTGTACATTTACACATTTTATTTTTTCATGGTATGCTATCAATCAGGGCGGAGTCATAGCCATCACTGGAAGTGGTAAGTCTGAGAGTCTGTAGTTCTGTTTGAAAGGCAGATAATGGAACAGATATAAGCTGATACACAATAGAATGGAAAGCTGCATGTTTGTAACTGTGTTGGTGCTGGGAAGCTTGCAGGGATTACCACATCTGTAGCTATGGTTTCTTTGAAAACACTAAATTTGTGTCTCCATGTGCTAATGTCTATATTAAGGTCCAAGAAATTAGGAGGGCATCCCAGCTCTATTGTGAACCAACATTTTCTTACACTGGGAGTTTAAATGTTGTAAGAATGTATCCAATTGTCTAGTGGTACCAATCCACGAGCACAGCAAAGCATCCACACATCTGATCCGATATTCAATTTTGCAACTCATTGATTCTTGCTGTACGAAAATTTGCACAAAACTGTCCATTACAATTTGAGATAGTATAGGGCTAAGAGGGGAACTCACAGCTAGGCATCAGACGTGACTAAAACAAGTGTTCTAAAACTGGAAATAGTTCCGTTTTACACATATTTAAGTAGCAATGATTATGTCACATAATCCTACATGATTTGCTTTTGATTTATCCAAAACTCCATCAATATGTTTATATACTCATTAGTTGGTACATTTGTAAATGAACAACTGATGTCAAATGATATTAGTTTAGAATTGGGTGGGATTTGTATATCATTAATTTTACCAATAGAGTTATGGAATTTCTGGTGCCAAATTTAGGGATTAAAGTTTTTTTGACAACATAATCTAGATCTCTTGGAAGCAAGAAACAGAAAAGAATGATATACTGGAGGTACTCAAATGCCATCTTAATGTAATACAGGCATGCCCTATAATCCAGGACCCACAAGATTCATATTAACAAGCATAAAGCTGTTCATTTCTGATATAATACTTTTAAATATGACTGTGGTTTTGACTTGTTCACTGAAAGCTGCAGGTTGGACCTTTGTATAGATATTGAAAGTCAGAACTGCTGTACTTTCACGATGTAATCACTTTTGTTCAATAAAGCTAAACTATTGATTTGTTGGTTTTGAGAGAGATGACTTTGTTGGAAGTTATTTTCTTCTTAAACTTCCTTACTGTACAAATTTCACTGCATGAGAGTGCACCACTACCAGTGGCAGTACTTTTTAAATCGTGGGCTACAAAATGTTTCGCAGAAACACCACCCTTTAACACAAGTCTGGTGTATGACGGAAGACACATTCCCTAGTGACACCTTTCATATCCCTCTAACACTTGCAGGTCTTACTTTCTTTCCTCTTTCTTATCTTTCCTTATCTTCTTGTGCAAGTTCTAAAAGTTAGATTAAACCATTTCACTTAAAATTACCATAATTCTTTCCCATTTTTACTCACATTCACCTAATCATTCATAACCAATCAACTCAGTCAATGTTAAATTGTGTTATTAAGATTCTAAACTATAAGATAAAAGTTAAAGAAAAACTCAGAAAAGGGTGGCTGGTGGATCACTTACAAAAAACCAGCATGGGTTACCAATACTGGTAGCACAGTAAAAACTGCTCCCAAAAAGTTTAGGGAGCAAGTATGACACCTCAAAAAATGTAAAAATCGTACCACATTCATCTCATGGTTAGCTAGAATAAAGGTTAGATCAAACCTCTGCCCTCTTGTTTGAATATAAAACACATACAGATAAATATGGCATACTGTAATCTATACGCCACAAGCTCCACACATTGGAGGGTCCTGTTGCTGGAGCAGAAAGCCATGCTTCTTTGGACAGCTCCATCAAAGATGAGTAAGGAGAGATTCACAAAGCCTAAGTGGCAGGAAGGAGGTATGCCTACTAGTTGGTTTTACTGACCACAACTTACTGTCTGTCACTTCCAGCCATTCTTCTACCTACTGATGCAACAGTGAGATGTACCCCGTAAAGGGGTAGTGCACTGTGACACCCGATTTAGAATACTTACTTCGTTGGCTGACACATATGCCGATTCAATTTCCGAAATTCCCTTGTGCCCTGCTACCAGCCAAATGCCATCTCATTTCTCAGCCTTTGCAAGCAGAGAAAAGAGTCCTGAACATATTTGTCTGCTAGGTACATTCACCGAATAGACTACAGGGCACTTAGATAGATAGAGCACACCAGGAATTTCTCAGCATGGATATGTCCCATCTGCTCCAGTGCCCTCAAGATTGGATACAACTCTGCATCACAGACAGTAAATTCATAAATTCATGTAGTAAACAAAGCTTGAGCACATGTTCTGGGAAAAGAATTAAGCAGCTAAGACATTCTCACTGCATAGACTCATTTGTAAATATAACTACACAGTTGTGGTGCTCATTTAAAATTACATTAGATATTGAATTAAAAATACACACACAAGTGCTGCCTCTCCTGTACTGTAAAAAGTCTAAAATTATTTTGGGTCTCTTCAGCAGCCAAGATGGCCGTTGTCCCCAACCGTGAATCAGTGTTTGTATTTGACCTACACCAAGTGCCACAAGATGAGGCTTTGCACAAATCTCAAACAACCTTGCTGCTCACAGACAATTTGTAAAACCTGCTTTCATAGGAGGGCAAGCAACAGTTTAGCAGTGAAGCTGGAACAGTAGAGAACCTGTAAACATGGCACACTATAAGAAGTTGTTGCCAGGTGGCACATGACAGCTTCCCTGCCTCACCACAGATGCAAGGTGTGGGCCACCTGTGGTCACCCTAATCCCTTCATAGTGGATAGGGTCAAGTATCTTGAGATAAGCCTTAACAGTTTTATATCTTGAGATAACTAGATCTCGCTGACCCACAAATTGTGCTTCCAAATCTAGCCAGGATCATCCAAAAGCTTTACAAAACTGGAGCAGACGTGCCTTGTCAGCTGCCCATGACCACTTTAAAATGTTTAGCACCTTGAGCAACCTTGCTTTTAGGTCCATTAGGTGTCGTAGCAACAATTATTTTGAATCATATGCGAGGCCCAGAAACCTCATCGAATCTTTGACATTTAAAACTGTGTCCCTCATTTGCAGGTTATTTACATTAAAGTGGCAATGAGAATGGTTAAAATTAACACACACACACACACACACACACACACACACACACACACACACACACACACACACACTTATCTGCAGAAAATCTAAAATCAGTACGAGCAGCCCATTCTTCCAATCTTTTGATGGGAAGTCGCAACTGATAGTTTGCTGTAGCAGGATTGCGAAAGGAACAAAAAAATGCAAAATCATTCGTAAATAAGCAACATTGCATTGGGCTTCTTACTGCAGATGTTATATTATTAATAGCAACTTAGAACAAAATTATACTTATGGTCCCAAGTTGACGGACACCATTCTTCTGCTCAAATCTGTCAGATAGAACTTCACCAAATCAGTATATTTAAAAAAAATGTTGTGATAGGAAGGACAATATGAGTACAGGTGGCCTTCCTAGGAAATGCATGCCATTCATATAGCTGTCTCAGAGTATCGTGCCTCCAAGTAGTACCATATGCCTTACCTAAAAAAAATGCCTACCAGGTATCTTTCCTACACAGCTATTTAATGTGACACTTCACTTCAATAACTACTAGAGCTTGTTTGGTCCTTCCCTGTTTAGAGGAGATGGATGAAAGTGCCTCCCTCCATGAGTTGAATGCAGTCTTGCATGCCATATTGTATTGAAAATGTTATAGAAGAATTTCTTTGAATTTTTCGCTGAGTTGTTGTAGCATGTTGTGCTCAGTCTTATCATGACTTGGGAGCAGTATCACAAGTCTCAGACAGTTCTGACTCCAGTACCCAGGGGCAGTTATAGGACTCAAATGTTACTGGACATGAAGTCCAACCCACCAATTTCTATGTTCAGATAGTTATGACACGGTGCTGGATTAAGACTGGCAGTACAGGTAGTTGTGGTGAAATGCAGTGCCATTGCCAGTGCAATGTCTCTGTGCTTTGTGTATTGTTTGGAGACACTCCTCCTCCATTACATTCCTCCATACATACCATAAAGCAAGGTGTTCCCCAAGGCTCCGTCCTGGGCCCCTTGCTGTTCTTACTTTACATAAATGACCTTCCTCACAGCCTACCAGACACAAAAACCCTTTTATTTGCTGACGACACCTCTATACTCATATTTGCACCTGAACAAATTCTCCAATCTAATATAGATAGAACCATAGATCAAATAAGTCGATGGCTCCAAAGTAACAGGCTGCTGCTTAATGTAAAAAAGACAATTGGAATAACCTTTCACACTGCCCAAAACAGAAATCCATTACTACCAACTATATCACTGGAAAAAAATAATGTTAAACTTGAAAATGAAATAAAATTTTTGAGGGTCACTATTACTGATACGCTCACATGGAAAAGGCACATTGACATTACCAGCACAAAACTTAGTAAAGTATACTTCATGATTAGATCAATAAGGAATGTCACTAACTCAAGTATCCTAACCACAATGTACCATGCACTCTTTCACTCTGCACTTAACTACGGAATCATCTTCTGGGGCCAAAATTCTGAAACAATTAAGATATTCAAACTGCAAAAGAAGATAGTCAGAACAATTATGTTCAAAAAACAAAGAGACACTAGTAAACCACTATTTAAGAAACTAAATATTGTGCCCCTCCCATGCCAATACACACTAGAATTATTATTCTTTACCAAAAAAAGTATCAACAAAATTAGCAAAAATATGGATTACCACAATTATGACACAAGATTAAAAACCTCTCTAAGAATACTTCCCCACTCAACAAAACTGTACAGTGGTGGTGTCAAGTGCATGGGAATAAAATTATATAATCATCTTCCAACTTTTATACAAGAAATCCAAGAAATAAATAAATTCAAAGACAGTGAAATCTCTTTTAATAAAAGACTGCTTTTATACCATCCAGGAATATTTGGAATCAAAATTGTCTTAGTGCATGATAATGTATCAAAGCTGAATGTTGTTAAGTCAATTTTGTCACATCATGTAACAATTCTCTGTAAAGCTGTAACTTTAAGTAACATAATTTTGTAGGTAATGTAAAATAATCTTTCTTCTGTATTCTTGTTTACTATTTTAGACTCCTGTAAACTGTATATTTGTATTGACTTATCCCATATGAGTTGTACAAGCCATTGTACTGATTTGATCTACGGGACAAATAATAAATAAATAAATAAATTACAGCTGCCATTGGTGGCCTACTTTGTCTTTGAGATATCCTTCTGGTGACTTTGCATTCTTGTTCTGAACTGGTAGAATGGCTTAAAGAATTCAGGAATCCCTTTCATTATCTCTTCTTGCTCCTTAGTAGTATGGTGACAATTGGCCCTCATCATGCAAAGAACTGAGAGGTTCTCTGCAGTTGGTTGGCATTTGAACCTGCACAATGCCACAGTGCCACCTGACACTGACTGTAGAGATGCATTTTTCACACCGCCACAGCATAGGCAGTGTTCCTAGACCATCAAAAAAGCTGGGAATGGGTGCATCAGCAGCTTCGTGGATCACTGTTGTAATGTGATACAGCCATTTCTGGATACTGTCTTAATGTTCAAACACAGCCAGTTGACTGTACAGCATCCAATTTGCCTTTCTGAGCAGCTATTTTGGTGGCTTACTTTCTGCATTCTTTGCTCTTCCATATGTATCCATATGGGGATGTGGTGCTAACTGCTGACCACCTCCCACTGAGCAGTATCATCTGGGGCAGGACATCTTTGGCAGAAAATGACCCCATAGCAGTGCTGAAGTGTGTGCTCTGCTCCATGTTCAGAAGACATAATAATTCTGAAAAGATGAAATATTCAACAGCCTGATCCAGGGGCAGGTGGTCATTGATGCCCACTGCAAATTATGTGCATTAACATCTCTGAAAAGGAGCATAGGACAGGCGAACTGTGCAAGGAAATCAATATTAGCCTCAGGAACTATATCATTTGGAGGTAGATATAAAGAGTAAGTGCAAGCCTATATGGCATATGTACTACTACAGCAACTGCTTGCAAATTGGTGTTGAGAAGAGGTGAGCAGTGGTATTCATCACTGACAAATATATCTACATTACCTTTAGCTCTCTAGCCATTGAAGTCTTCGTTTCTGTGGAGGTTGTAACCACCATAATACTATATTCTCAGATTCCTTAAAGTTCGTCTCTTGAAGACACAGAAGAGTCTTAACTCCTCCAAAAGAAACCATAACCTGCTCAGGTTCTGATGCAGTATGAGAGCCATTTTATCAGTGAGTTTGCCTTCTCTTCTTGCTGCCGGGATTGCAGCTGTATGGCAGTTGCAGGTAAAATGAAAGAACTTGTTGGTCCCTCCAACACTCTTAACAAACCATTTCACCCACAGTTGGGTCCTCTTCAGATTCATCAATCAAAACTAATTTTGGATGGTCTCGTGACATTGGACTTGCCATTTTATATTTTTGACTGTCCACTGGATAATTCTCTTGCAGCAGCAATGTTGGCTGTGATTTGCATTTTGGCATGCTATCTGCTGTATTTTGTGATGCTCTTGGGTTTGGTGTGGTTGCCTTTTTAGCACCCTCAGTATTTTGCATAACTGGTTTCTTGTTGCTGGTGTGGAAGTGGTATGCTTGTTGTCACTCGCCAATCTTTCAAAGTGCTGCCGTGCAGTTACGCGCGTCCTCTACATGCAGCGCTCCACCAGCCATGCAGCAGCAGCACCACCTAAGCGGCCAGCCAGCCAGTGGCCGCTAGACTCGGACTCAGTTATGATTTGACTGTTTAAGTGTACACACTTCTTACTCTGTTTACTTGATCTGTGACTTTCATGTATTGCGTCGTCCTTGAAATATATTTGTTCAACTTGAAGTTATAACACTGGCGACGAAGTAGTGAATTTTTCTTTTTCATCGTTGACCCATGTGTTTCCATGGCTACTTTAGAGCAACTATTGCAAGGTCTCATAGAACAGCATACGCTTCTCACAAATGCGACTTGTGATTTTGTCGCGGCATCAAATGCAGGGCATCTCTCGTCATCGTCTCTACCTCCTTTTCCTCCTTACGACGAGACGGCAGAAGACTGGTATGATTACAAAAAACATCTTCGACAGCACTTCTTGGCATTTCATGTCGCGGATGACCAAACATGTAAGTCTCTGTTCCTTTCATGGATTTCACCTCAAATGTATCAGTTGTTGTCGCAATTGGCTCCTTTGAAAGATCCTGCGTCTTTGTCCTTTGCTGAAATGTGCTCACTTCTATCCGTCTATTTTCAAAAGCAAACGCATGTGATAGCCTCTCGTGTTGCCTTTTATCATTATAAAAAAAAAAACGAATCAATCATATCGCGCTTGGGCTGCTGAACTTCACGGCCTCAGTAGAAAGTGTCAGTTTGTTACTGTCGTTCACATAGAATCCTACACTGATTCCATGGTACGGAATGCTATTATCTGGTCCCGACAAAGAAGTTAGGCAATGTGCCCTTCAGTTGGCAAATCCGACTCTAGATGAAGTCCTGTCCATCGCTCAGTCTTTCGAAATTTCTCGCACCGCTGGAGTGCAAATAGAGGCATGGGGTGACGTCAGGGAAATACAATTTCTGTGCGCTGTTGACAAAGCGTGTGGCGTGTCCCCACCGGCCGATGTGGCCACAGTACGCTCCCAAGCGCAGCCTCGGCCTAACCGTAAACAAACCTCTAAGAAGCTGCAGCAAAACCCACAGCAACCTCCTTCATGTCCGCAGCGTTTCATGAAAGATTCACAAGAGGATTGTCCACAACGTTGGGCCATGTTCACAAATGCAAAAAAAAAAAAATGGGCCATGTGTCATCCGTTTGCAAATCTGACCGCATACATGATGTTCATGAACATGGCACTGATTCTGATTCTGTGTTGTCTGTCAATTCTACTTCTTCCCTTTCATGGAAGTTATTTCTCACTGTCCAAATACTTGGTTGAGATGTTCGCATGCAGGTGGATACTGGTTCTGCTGCCACTATCATCAATTCTCAGACATATCTTCAGTTGGGTTCTCCAATCCTGTCACCTGGCACTAGACAATCTTCAGAAATCAAAATTTTTTCAGGAGACGTACCCATGCAGGAACCAGATGATCACCATCTGTCAGAGCAACTCTACTCACCTCCTGCTCCTACGGACACAGACACATTGCCCACATCTCCTGTTATAACAACCACACTTGCCGCAATGGGCAGATTGGTGCACGGGGCCCCAGCAGATTCGACCCCCACGTCTCCTGTCATCTCGACCCGTTATCATTGGGGACACTTCTATCCATGTGGGAAGCCTCCTCCTCGTGACTTTACGGTCAGTCAAACAACACCTATGGACGTTAGCAATCTAGAGGGCACCTCCATCAAGACCTGTGCAAAAACTTCTAAGGGGGGAAAAGTGTTGTGACTCGCCGATCTTTCAAAGTGCCGCCACGCAATTACCCGCGTCCTATACATGCAGCGCTGTCCACCAGCCATGCAGCAGCAGCACCACCTAAGCGGCCAGCCAGCCAGCGGCCGCTAGACTCGGACTCAGTTATGATTTGACTGTTAAAGTGTACACACGTCTTACTCTGTTTACTTAATCTGTGACTTTCATGTATTGCGTCGTCCTTGAAATATATTTGTTCAACTTGAAGTTATAACAATGCTGCTGGTCTACATCTGGGTGGATGTGTTGATCTCTGTGGCAGGTTTCTTAACCACTGACGTTAAGGATGCTGTGAATGTGGGCAACCACATTGCACTGTATAACCTTTTTGCCACTTTTAATCTTTTGCAACTCCTTTCCTCCTGACATATTTTGCAGCTTCGTACCACAGCAACCGACACAGAGTTTAGAAAAGGAGCAAGTGGGCTGCTTTGCTACATTTACCACAGACTTCCTGCACCTTGTTTGTGAGAGTTGTGTGCCCACATCACTGATAACTGAAATAGATTATGAGGTCTGGGAGACACGGCCACACTTTCAACTACACGAAACCTGCCTAAACATACTCTGGCAGGTTCAGAGAGTCAAAATTTATAAGTTCACCACTGATGTGCTTCAACGCGTTGCACAAATCAGACCATTACATCAGTAATTTCTGAGTGCCTATATTCACAACATCATGGCAAGAGAGCACACCTTTGCTTGAGTAAAGGGATTTATATTTCTCTATCACAACAGGGAATTCCCCAAACTGCTTGCAGTCAAGCTTCAATTGCACCTGTTTTTAGGAGTAACATCCCTTTTCAAGTCAACTGACTGATTTTAACAATGTTATACAATCCAGCACTTTGTGAATGTAGAAAGGTGACATTTTTTCAAATGTCTCCCATCCCTTTTAACAACAATAAACAGATTTTGATTCAGATGTACCCTGTCACTGTCCCCATTTCTCAAAGTCACTGCTGATAGCTCAAGACTAGCCTCATAAGCTGTCTTTGGTGATTGGGTGGTAGAGACATACAGACAGTTGTTTCTGCTCCAGAAAAGGAAATGACTAGTAGCGATACAAGGCACCTCCTGGCACATAACATATGTAGATGTAGATGTAGATGTAGATACAATTAGTGGTACATCTGACCCTCCAGAGGATACTTTTTTGTTTGAAAACAAAGAGCCATCTTGATCCGACAAACAGACAGGGAGTCCATCAAAACAGAGCCCTTCTTGTCTGGGATACCTTACACAACTGAGATGCAGCAGGGTTCCCAGAGGTTGCCCCCTTAGTGAATGTTTCATTTCAACAGTCATCTATCTGATTGGCATATAGCAAATCTTGGGGTCGAAGGTCTTTTATAGATGTCATTATCATCCTTGAAATTCAGGCAGTTAAGCCAAGATCCCAGTACCTGTGAAACATAACATTCCATCAACACGCCACACTGTGGGCACTGCAGATTATCCAGTTTACAGGGCTGGTGGCATTTACCAGCCCCCAGCTCAGGAAACACAATTTCAACAAACCTGTACCCAGCCAACAAAGATCAAGCTTCCTGAGATACTCACTATTTGGTACATCCCAGGAGGCCATTTGGCTAATCAAATTCATGAACATAGTGAACATTAATCATCTATGAAGACAGCAATAACTACCAAAATATATTCCAATTATTGGTGAATAAAGCAAATAAAACTAGGAAGGGATGGTCCCAATGTGCAGACTTCAGTTACAGTTTATCATGAAATGTAATGTTTCAATAACGCAGATTAGAAATAAAAATTACATTTATTTTCTTCAAGTTAACGGAAGAACTATGAACAAATCAGCAGAATCGAGATAGACACTGATTACAAATGGTTACAATAAACTTCTAAATACTGAAGCAACACAATCACATTATGATAAAATTAGCAGTGTTTGCAAAGCTGCTATTATGTCTACAATGAAAGTCAACATATTGTGGTACTAAATCAAACAGATGTTTGGGAAAAACAGTCTGTGCCATTGCATACAGTACACTGACACAGATTGCTCCACAATATTTATGGTTTTCATACCAAATGACATGTTCAGTGTCTAGAAAACCAAAAATCGGGGAAAAGAACAATACCAACTTGTCTGTGGACACTTTAAAAAACATGTATTTTGTCATCACAATGGTTGACTAAGACATTCAGTGTGCCATGAAGAGA
The DNA here is from genome assembly GCF_023864345.2 of Schistocerca serialis cubense. Classification (NCBI taxonomy): domain Eukaryota; kingdom Metazoa; phylum Arthropoda; class Insecta; order Orthoptera; family Acrididae; genus Schistocerca; species Schistocerca serialis. The sequence goes on along the minus strand of NC_064639.1, from coordinate 723,205,289 downwards.
ATCAACATTCCCATCATCTCACGACACAACTTTTAGCAATGTTTCTCCATTTTTCCATGTAACTGAAAGATAAACTACACTTTTATATCACTGTGTCACACAGAGACTGCTGGAACCATGTGATTAACAATCAAGGAGATTCTTATGCAAATGATTCTGGGAATTTTTGGGAGAAAATACACAATTCAAAGTGACTGGTCTGATGAGTGTCTTTATATAAGGCAAAAATAAATTCACTCACATTATTCAACCACTCTACAGATTTGTGTTAAACCTGATTACAAGAAAGCCAATACAGATCTCTATTTAAGCCGGTTCTTGGCACTGTTAACAGAACTCTCAAGGGACAGTTTACATATACCTTCAAGAGCCTTACAGTTCAGTTTCTTCAGTATCTCTATGACAGTCTCCCATAGATCAGGAAAACCTGTGACCCTTCTCTGTATATGTTCATTATCTCCTGTTAGATCTATCTGGTACAGGTCCCAAACACTTGAGCAATATTCTATAACCGATCACGTAAGTGATTTATAAGCAATCTCCTTTGTACACTGATTGAACTTCTCCAGTATTCCACCAATAAACCAAAGTCTACCACACGCTTTACCCACAACTGAGCCTGTATCATTATTCCATTTTATATCCCTATAAAGCATCCCAGGTATTTGTATGAGATGGCTGATTCCAACAGCAGCTCATCAATATTATAGTCGTGGGATACTATGGCTTTTTTTTCATTTTGTGAAGTGCACAACTTTACATTTCTGAACATTCAAAGCACGTTACCAATTTCTGTATCACTCTGAAAACTTATCAAGATCTGAGTGAATATTTATGCAGCTTCTTTCATATAGTGCTTCATTATAGATAACTGCATCACATGCAAAAAGTCTGAGGTTACCGTTAATATTGTATGCAAGGTCATTAATATACAACAATAACAACAAGGGTGCCAACACACTTCTCTGGGGCACATCTGAAGTTACTTCTACATTTGATGATGACTCTCCATCCAAGATAACATGCTGTGTCCTTCCTCTCAAAAAATCCTCAGTCCAGTCACATATTTCACTTGATACCCCATGTGATCATACTTTTGACAATAAGTGTAGGTGTGGTATGGAGTCTAGGGTTTTTCAGAAAGCAAGAAATACTGGATCCGACTGCCTTGAAACAATGCTTTCACTATGTCATGTGAGAAAAATTTGTGAACTTGGTTTCACATGATCAGTGTTTTCACAATCCATGCTGGTTGGCATTGACATGATCATTCTGTTCAAGATACCTCATTATGTTTGAGTTCAGAATATGTTCTAAGATTCTAAAAGAAATCGATGTCAAGGATACTGAATGGTAGCTTTTTTGGATCACTTCTACTACCCTTCTCATAGACAGGTGCGACCTGTGCTTTTTTTTTTTTTTTTTCAGGAACTGGGCACAGCTTTTTGTTTGAGAGATCTATAGTTAAAAGAAGGGCTAATTTGGCCACAAATTCAGTATAGAATCTGACAGGTATTCCATGAGGCCCTGGAGTTTTGTGCAATGCTGCACAAATCAATTTTATAGAAGTCTCATTGTAGACCCATGCAGCCAAACCACAAATATCTCATGCAGTGCTGTGTGAATGAATCTTACACAAATCTCTACAGGTCCATTCAGTACAATCATGATATTGGGGACTTCCAGATGTGTATGAAGGCATCCAGCACTTGAATGATTTTAGTGTCAGATACTGAGCAGCTGTCAAACACCTAAATGGGGCAGCTATAAAGACAGGCATAGAACAAATGATTAGGCACTGAATAGACTGCCAACTTTCCCCATCACAATGGAAGCGGATGATCCCCACCAACCTATGACAAACTTCATCTTGTTCTTAAAGGACTAAATATGGAATTAATTATAATAGAAAGCACCTACCTACAAATATGTGTAAGACACCAGATATGAACTTCTAATGCACTGCTCAGTTGAAGACACAGTACAATATAAGGTAAGAAATTATAGTAACACAGCCCAAATGAAAAGGAAACTAAAGTAAATGCAACACTTGTAGAAGACTGACTTACCATCAAAGATAAAAAGGAGATGCTGGCTGAACAAATCTATCATGAGACATAGTGTGTACTATGAACCAGCTGTTCCACAGACAATACAATATCTGTTCTTTGACAACTTCAGAAGAAGGGCCAAGCCCTCACATGCATTGCCTTTGTCAACCTACCACAACCACAAGACTTTGATGCTATTGGCATGGAGGCCCTTTACAGTGATTTGGATATAACAGCTTGTCAACCTGTTGCACCTACATCGGATTCCACTGCTGATACAGAGCTGATTGGAATTATAAGAATTATTATACACATTAACAAGGTAATAACTGTTACATAAATTTTTGTAGAACACAGTCCATGGAATAAATAAAGGAGTGTCCATAACAACTCAAAAGATATTTATACAAGCAAGACATAAGATTCTAAATTCTCACACTCCGTTTACAATCATGCCTTTTATGGAAAAAACTACTACATTTTCAGTCTAAAATCTTGTAGCAAACAGATCATGGCAACACTTTACCACAGGTTTTGTCAACAGTTCGGTCCGCATCTGGTGTAAAGATATGTGATCCACAGTGATTTGGCCAAATTCTATTTTTTTCTGTAATCCACAGCGACTTGTCCTGATACTGTCCCCCCCCCCCCCCCCCTCTTATAAAGTGGTGTCTTGTGACTACATGTACAGTGCAACACTTGTAGCCACTTGTCTTAGACAAGTCAGTTGCTGATTTGTTGTCACATATAGTTTGATAAGACTGTTTTGGGGTTTGGAGATATTTCACTGTCTAATCTTTGAAGCCACAGGGCCTCCTGACATACTGAGATCAGGGCCATGTATTATGTATTCTGCCTCAGTTGTGAATAAGGGTACGGTTGGCTATTTCTTACTCTGCCAGGATATTACTGGTCCTTGAGATTTAAACAGATATCCAGTTGTTGACTTCCTGTCTCCAGACTATCTGGCCTATCTGTATTGCAGTAACCTATTACAAGCCACTACTCTGCTTCAGAAAACAACAGCTTCCTATCCTTGGTACCGTTTAGTTATCTAAAGATCCTTTTCACTACCTGCCAGTGGGGTATGCCCGTATGGTTACAAAAACGGCTGACAATTCCTACTGGATAAGCTAGGTCTGGCCTTGCTCCTAAATGAGCTTACATTAAACTATGCTTCACGATAGTGTATTTCTTCATAGATTCTTGTTATTGTTCTGTTTTTGTACTCATGGAGTGAGCACCAGGTTATTGTCCAGTGGTGTAGACATTGGGTTACACTTTTTCATATTACACCTGTTGAGAATTTGCTCCACATACTGTGTCTGGTCTATCCACAAATTACCTTATATCAACATGTCCCCAATGAAGTACATCAATGCCTGTTTGCAGCTAGGGTGTCCATTTAATTATCATTTCATTTACAAATTACCTTCTTTGTGGTTCCCAGTAATTCAGATACCTACACAGTTTGTAGCTTCATGTAGATATTTCAGCTTAAATTTTTCTCTTAAACTATTTTTGAAAACTTTTTTGTCTCATGAAGTGTTGCTGAAAATTAGCAATCATCCACATAAACAGCAACTATCAAAATGTGTGAACCTTGATTTTTGTAATAGATACAAGAGTCAGATGTGATCTTTTGAAGTTTAGATTTAACAGTGTACCATCTAATTTCAAGTTCCAGCCTTGCTTTAAAACATATACTGCCTTTTTTATTCCAGCCTTGCTTTAAAACATATACTGCCTTTTTTAGTTTTTTAATACCACTATCTTTCACCATCTTTGTAACAGTGTCTACTTCTGGAACTTCCTCATAAATCTCTTCATATAAATAACCTTTTAAGAAAGCCATGACAAGATCTAGATGATCAGTCAAGATCATGTTTAACATCTATAGCAAATAAATATCTTACAGAGTTATATCTTATAACAGGTGCATATATTTCATCATAATTCAGGCCTTGCTTCTGAGCACAACCTCCTATTACTTGCCATCCAGCTTGAGATGCTGGAGCTGGTGGTCATGCGTGCGTGAAGTGTGTTTCCTTGTGTTTGAGAATGGTGTGTGTTTCTCTTTTACTGATGAAGGCTGTGGCCAAAAACTATATGTAAGTGTCTTTTCATTGTGCCTGTCTGCAACTTGACGTGTCTTCCTTTTTGGTAAGTAGCAATCTGACTTTTCCTACATTGTTGATAGTCCTACCTGGAGTTTCCATTGTTTGATTTAGCTATACTTTATTGTACACAATGTGGCCTTTCAAATCTTTCTTTGTTTTAAACACCCGTTTTGCACTTGTTTTATATCTGAATGTAAAACAGCAGACACCCATATGTGGTTCTCTTTGTGAGAATGCAACCCTTCTTATATTGATTTCAGCCAGTTTCCAGCGTTGTCTGGCATTGATGCTTCTTAAAGTGACAAAAGGTCCATGTTCACTGACTGTTTAGGCTGATGAGTTATTAAGCAATCCAGCTTTTTTGGTGTCCGAATTCTAGATGATTTTCATACTAACTCAAGTTGCTGCAGTTGATCGTTATCATTATTTGCATTGTCTGGACTTGATTCCTCATTGCTGCTAGTACTTCATGAACTATTATTTGATGTGATAGACTCAGGTATGGGTTCAATTTCTTCTAGTTCAGTCAGTCTTTCAATTGGCTTCTTTTCTGTCAGTGGCAGAAACAACTGACTCGATTCCTGTGACTCCGTTTCTTTTTTTATACTGTTTAAAAGTAACTTCATCAAAAATATTGTGCCTCATTTTTTGGAATTCTTGGTAGTTAGAGTAAAAAAAGAATTTATGCTTTTGATTCTTCATAGTACCCTCTCGAGGTACATTCCATACCTTTTCAACCATTTTCATCAGTTCGATCTCTGAAATGGAATATGGACAGAGGCCTAGCTTCCAAATATTTTGAGGTATTACAGATCCAGCTTCTTGTTTGTCTGAGCTGCTTCTGCAGTCTTGCTTTTTAGTGTCTTAGTCAGATATCTGTTAATTACTTAGATTGTAGTGAAGACTGCTTCTGTGCATAAGTTATTTGGCAAATTTGCTTAGAAGAGCAGGCATCTTGTTTTTTCCACTATTGTACAGTTATAAGGCCCAGTTACCCCATTTCTGGTGTATATGGCACTGCAGTCTGGTGTCGGATCTCTTCTTGTCTGAAAAAGTTTATCAAATTATCGCTCACTTATTCCATGAAATTATGTGTACAAAGTGTGCAGATCTTTATTCCAGTTTGCCTTTCAACTAGATTTTTAAAGTCGCAAATCAGCTGTTGTACTTGATTTTTATTTATGAGTGTATATACAAATACTCTCAGGAAATAGTCATCAACTGAAGTAAATATTATTTGGCTGCTCCAATTGGCCTAATTTGCTTTGGTCTGTACAAATCTGAGTGAAGCAGCTTGAGAAACGTCTGTGGCTCTTGAGCCAAATCTTGAAAAAGAAAGTCTTATTTGATTACCCTCTAAGCAAATTGCACATGAAGTATTAACAGCTTCCTCAAATGAAATTCCATAAGCCAGACCTCAGCAAAATGTATGCACAGCTTCAGGATGCAGATGACCTAGTCTTTTATGCCCCAAGTCTGGGGTATTTGACTGTAATACTGGTTTTGCTTCAAAGCTTAGATCATACAGGGTGTCCGAAAAGTCTTTCCCCGAATACAAAAATTGATAACTCAAGCTAGAAGTAAGATACAAATATGAAACTGGTGTCTAATTGTTTACAAACTATCAAAGTTTTTTTCACACATCGTTCAGGCCTTGTTGCCCAATGACAGTACACGTCGATATGACTTTGCGGTTGAAATGCTATCACATATTGAGGACGATGATGGTTATCTCAGACGAATTGCCTTTTCCGACGAAGCGACCTTTTTTGTCAGTGGAGTAGTGAATTGCCATAATGTGCACATTTGGGGTTCACAACCCCCTGGCGAGGTCATGGAGTGCACCAGAGCCAGTCCAAAGGTGAATGTTTGGTGCGCGCTATTGCACAATCGAATTATCGGGCCATTCTTCTTCGCTGAGGCTACCATCACATCTGCAGTGTATCTCGACATGTTGCAACTGTATGCTGTTCTTCAGCTGCTTCAGTATCACCACGATGTCTTGTTTCAGTAAGATGGTGCACCGCCTCATTGGGGTTTGGACGTCCGTGCCTATCTCGAGATGACCTTTCCTGGGCGATGGATTGGTCATGATGGGCCAACAGTTTGGCCTCCACGCTCTCCTGACATAACCCCATTAGACTTCTTTTTATGGGGTTCTGTCAAGGATGAGGTCTACTGAACATGTGTACCAGATCTTGAAACCCTGCAGCAATGGATAACCACAATCATTGAATCGATCCCTTCAGTTATGTTGGCTAATGTGTGGATGGAAATTGAATTTCGCCTAGATGTGCTACGTGCTACCAAGGGTGCTCATGTGGAATTTTACTGATGTGTAAAAAAACTTTGATAGTCTGTAAACAATTAGACACCAGTTTCATATTTGTATCTTACTTCTAGCCTCAGTTATCAATTTATGTACTCAGGGAAAGACTTTTCGGGCACCCTGTATATCTGGTCTGCTCAGTACATATCATTTACTAATGACACCATGGCAACCGCATAAATATGACAACCTTGTCTGTTAAATAAAATAAAATTACTTTTGTCTATTATTTTATTCACATAAAGCAGATTTATGCTTAGTTGAGGCTCATAACGGATATCTTCTAATTTAATTTGGTATTTATTACTGCCCACAAGAAGATCTGCAAATGAAGAGCCTATGCCTTTTACAGGTAAGTTGTCATTATTTGCTATTATAACTTGTGAGCCTATAACTGTTTAACATTATTTTCATCACATTGATATTTAAACATGTGCACTGACACACCTGAGTCTACATACCATTCTGTCCGTGCACCTTTACCTGCAGTTGCATTTGAAAAGAACATCTGGTAGCTTGCTGACTTGGCCGATGTTTTCCTCGTTTTTACTTTTGCTGTCACAATTTTGTGCCACATACCCATAAAGTAACATCAACATTCCTTTTTCCTTGATGACTTGCATGGCAGTGTCACTTATCGGTAGTTTATTACAGGCTTTGTCATTTATTTCTTGCAGTAATATATTTTTTGTGGAATCTCCTGTGGTTGGCAAGTTTAAATTTTCTAAACTCATAATCGTAGGTTTGTGTTTGCCTGGTACCCCTGCAAGTAGAATGCATGCAATCCATTCTTTAACTTCTGAGCTCAAGCCATTCAAGTTTTGTGACACGGAACTTATCTTTGACATTTAATCTTCAACTGATGAACAATTTTCTACCTGGAGTTTCCATTGTTTGATTCAATTTTTTGGTCTGGTTATCAGCAGTTTCTTCAGTAAACCTGTCCCTAGGAAGAGGCTAGAATCTTTGTAGACTTTCTTTACAATGTGACACACTTCTTTAGGTGTAGATTTATCTTGCAAATGAACATATATATACAAATTGACAGAGAGTATAATGTTGACTCTTTACATTGTAACACACTTCTTTAGGTGTAGATGTATCTTGCGAATGAACATATACAGGGTGTACATAAAGTCCGGAATCACAGTCAATGATTTATTGCACAAGAACTAAACATTGTACAAATATCATACATAATGCATTTTGAAGAGAAACTCTGAAAGTTTTTTTACAAACATTCAATATGCGAACCATGAGTGACCTGGCAGACATCAATACAGTAACTGAATTCTTGCCATACCCATCCCAGCATGCCATCGTCGACTGTGGCAGTCGCTTTCCTTATTCTCTCTCGGAGCTCTGCTACTTCACGTGATAGAGACAGTACATACATCAGATCTTTAATGTGTCCCCACAGAAAAAAGTAACACGGAGTGAGATCTGGTAATTGGGAAGACCATTTCATGAACTCCAACACACAGAAAGCTCACTCCACACCTGAACTCACCATGTTTGCGACTAGTGCTGACTATCAGCAAATTACCAAACTACGTTGTGGCAGTATACATGAATAAAACTTTCACGGTTTCTCTTCAAAATGAAATATTTATGATAACTGTACAATGTTTGGTTCTTGTGCAATAAATAATTGAAAGTGTTCCCAGACTTTATGTACTCCGTGTATAAACGAATGGACGGAGTGTATAATGTTGGCTCTCACTGTACGAACTTCCGAACTGCCATGTACTACAGTTTTCTCTTCCCATCAGTTTCTCAATTAGAAGCAATGAATTATTATTTAGGGACATTATTTTATTAGCTCTTATATGGTTCCAAATTGCCATATCCTGTCACTAATTTTTTCTAGCCAATGATCTTGTACATTTTTTATAATACTACACTAAATTATACAGCTTGCGCCAATAACCTGTTAGCATAGTAATTTGCTGGTGATATCAAACTGGAACTATAAGATTTATTATGCACATTAATAAGTTAAACACTGTTACACAAGCTCTTGTACCAATACAGTCCATGCAAATAACAAGAAGAGCTCCCACAGCAATGCAAAAGATATTTAGACAAGTGAAGCATAGATTCTAAATTCTCACAGACACATACGAACTCTAACCCATTGGGGCAAAGGGGGAGGTATTCAGCAGTGTCAGTCCACTGGGCAGCCAACTGTGACCACTGTCCTAGTGGAACTCATCCAGGGATGAAAGGGAACTTTGGAAGTGTGTCCACATCACGACAAGTGACAATGCAATGAGAAACAGACATGTGAAATCAAAATGTAGGAACTTGCACAGTTTACATTTTGTAGGTCATCATGACTTTGTGAGACTGAAGAAGCACCACTACAGAGCCACATGATGTCAGTGTCAGTCCACAGCCAGTATGGTACATGGCTACAGCTTCATTCTTACTGTGCGCTAATGGTTGTATTGGATGTAGGGTGCAGGGACGACCACTTGCTGCTTCACCTGTTCAGTGATAATAAAGAGGCTGTTGGTGCCAGTATGTGCCGCCAGAGAGAACTAGGTTGGTTGAGACAGACAAATGCCAATTGTGCCTAATATATTTTGTGACTCTGGGAGCAGATCAGTTGTTGTTAGCCAAGACTGGAAAGTCCTCTTTCCTCTTGCTGCAGTCCATGGGCTGGATACAGTATAAAACTCGTGCTATTCCAACAAAACATGGAGATGAAAGAAACTGTCCTACAAATGTTTAACCCTCGAGTGGGCATGCCTATGTATAAAGTGTGCCAAGCATAAATAACATTGTCTTTTACAATGCCATTGTTGTTTTACAATTGCAAGCCCACACCTATTCCTTCATCACTGTTTCGGCTAACACATTGATACACTGTGTTGTCATACATCCAGTGAGCATCAGTAATATAAAATAAACAGCTAGCTAGGTGACAAAAAATTTATGATCCATGCAAGAAAATGACCTAGATTATGAGCTAGCAGCACAATCCCACAATAAGGCAGTTGTCTACAAGACAACAAGTCATTAAATAAGTGGCTGGCTGGGATCTCATGCAACTGCACTGTTTAATGCTTCGATATGGTCATTACTGTGGGATAACACTTTTATGCAGCAAAAGATTGATACAATGAAAGTTTATTTTATTATTATTTACTTAAACAGTGATTTAGCACACTATGTTAGTTTATTTTCCTGTTGTATTAAACTGACATTAAACAGTGAATCTGTTCATACACAATTACCTTGGTAAAATAAAGACAGCTGTTCTGACAAATGTACAAAGTATGTCGTGCACCAGCTCATATGAAAATCGGCATGCTCACTCGTGGGTCAACAAAATATCAGATGAGTTGTGTCCCTGCCCCAAAATCTAGAGAACGACCAAATGTCTCTCAGTAACTCTATAGGAAAGACTTGAGCATCTATTAATCACCATACAGCATAGACCCTCACAACCAGAGTATTAACAAGATGTTTCCATCTGGTTAGATGTTTGCAATCTGGTTTTTAAAATTAATATTAACACTTACCTACCACATCCAACTAGAAACCGTCATATAACAAACTTCCCTGCACAAGCAGCATTTCATTGGCCTTAATTTTTATTTGCAGAAAGCATATGTCACCAATTGACGACATAATACTTATGTCAACTACATTAATGTAAATTTTGTGAATGTCTCTTCATGTTGCTGCAGTCCTCCTTTGATGAGTGGAATATTTAGTATCTGACTAATATCAACCACAGAAGTGATCCGTGTGGTGCTTTGATATGAACTGGAAAGCACAACTGCCTCCTTTTTGCCCTGTGAGGGGGCACATGAGCTCTCCACCACGCTGACTTAAAGACATTGCGGAGAGCTTCCACTCACTTGTTTATAACTGAACGATAGTCATCAAAGGACAAATGCAGTCAGCCATGGGGCTCACAGATGCTACGAGCATTTGCTGAAGTTAAATACAATTTTCAGCGAGTGCATGATTCTCTATTCTACCAACTTAAATGCCCGAGAAGTGTGTCATTCAGATTTGGTAAAAGATGACCTTGGAACTTGCTATTTGTATCTACAGAATTGATGGACAAAAGGGGGATTCATGTCCCAAGGTAACTGGCACTTGCTGCATTTATTTGGTGTGTCTTAGCGAGCAAACTATATGAACGATTACTAAGAGCTATCTGCTGTACCGTAAGCTTCTTTAAACAGTGTTTGAATTAGCCCCACTTTTATTTAAAATGTTTATCATCTCCATTGTGGCTAATGTGCAATGCTAAAACTGTTTATTCATTTATGCAGGGTGAGTTGTCTAGTTCCAGTGTATAAGATTTCAGCCCTCTTAGTAGCTTTCATGAAAATTATTTATGCAATTTATTTTGTACTCAGGGATAACGTATGTTCAATTTTACTACCAGTTGTTTTAGTTCAAAACATGTGGACATTACTGTTTAAATTGTATTTATCCATTCTTTTATATTACTGATCTGAGTTGTCACAACTTAAAACCAAGCTACATGCAATGGTATATTCTCTCTTGACTAAAATTTGCGTTCTAACCAATGCCATGTTTGGCTATTTGTTCCCAAACTCAGGCTCTTTTAGGATGCAACCACTACCTATTTATGAATGTTCCTCCGATTTATGTGAAACTTACATTTCACTTTTTTTAATTACTTTTTTATGTGTTATCTGGTAGACTTATAGGTGTTAATTGATGTGTTAACTAAATATTTATTGATGCTTGATGTATTTATTCAGAAACATTTGTTAGTTGAAATGTTTTTCTGTCTGCCATATTATATATTAATCATATAAAATTTGGAGAATTAGCTTCATCTTCAGATAATAGAATTAAAATAAAGTGAGTCTGCATATTTCTATGAATATGGCAACATTGTAGGTTTTGTAGTTTGGCCTCATTTGCACTGTGTCTTACACTTCTGAAGCAAATCTGAATGAGACTTTATTCATAGGAGATATGGTGACAAATTCAAGTCCAATATAATGGTTTAATTGAACCATCACTAATAAATATAAATTTTCTTTTTCACATTCTATTGTTCATCTGAATTGAGCCCCTATTTTATGTAGCGCAATGAGCAAATGGGAAATGGTGGATGTGTGGAGAATAAACTGCATGTAATAGTTTTTCTTCCACAAAATTAAATGGAGCTCTTTCAGATTTAATGATTTAGGGAGATGATCTACTGCTCTGCGATGCTGTTGGGTGGGCTGAATGTCTGCCTTACTCAAAACAAGTCCAAGTTCCTAACAGAAGCGTGAAAGACATGCATTTCAAACCAGCTGTGTGAAATAGTGAGAACAGAACTTGCACATTCTGCATGTAATCTTTCTTTGTGATACAAGTGATGATATTTTCATTCAGGTAATTTGCAAATATTTGTGCAGCTGCTCACTGCTTGTTTGTTCATAACTACCCTAAAACCATCACTCTGTTGGAAGAAACCATTTGTTTTCTTAATAAATACAGGAGGATCAACTTGCACACAAGATTTGGATTTTATCAACCCATCAGAAACAATGGTTTAATTCTGCATTTACATTGTGTTTAATAGTATGGGTCATGGGATAGGTGTGGCTGTACCTAAGTACTGTTAATGGGTGTGATGTTACATAGGCTTTGAATGACAATGCCCAACACAGTTAAACTGTGAAAAGGTTTGCAGTTTTGTGATATAGGTCATACTGGGCCTGTAAAGTTATTGCTCTAAGCTGTTTATTTATTCAGAATTGAAAGGAATTTAATGAAACTGATCCAAAAATATTTGCAGTCATTTGACACTAAAGAACCAAAAATTATAATGAATGAACAGAAGATTTCCATAAAAATTGTTCCTTGATGAAAATTTTTTGGCCAATTGCTGCATTTTTATATTTTCTTCTTTCATTGATTAAATTCAACATCTCTTGTGTTAACCAGGGATTTCTACTAGGCTTCATCTTTTTACCTCTGCTGCCTTCACTATTTCATCTCTTAAAGCTACCCATCCGTCTTCTACTGTATTCCTTTCCCATGTTCTAGTCAACCATTGCCTAATGCTCCCTCTGGAACTCTCAGCAACAGTGACCTACAAAACACGAACCCTGGAATGCCTACATTTTTTATTTCACAGATCTATTTTTGAATGCACTGTCACTTGCCATGATGGATACATTTTCAAAGTTCCCTTTCATCACCTTATGGTTTCCATCAAGATAGACGCCACATTTGTGGTGCTGATGTCATAATAAATGTTTGCCCTGGGAACAATGTAACATAGCAAATAATAGCCTACAGTTCACATCACAGAAGTAATGGCAGTTTCTGCATCTAAAACAGTGTATGCTGCATGACTGCAGTCCCAATTTAAGATGATGATTATGGTGTTCATGGCACACATACTCAAGGCAATGCAAGGATCTTTGTCACTGACATCAATGTCATATTTATGAGTACTTACAGGAAGGCATTGGTGGGAAGACCACATACCAGTGGGAACCTTCTTTCTGTGGTCTCCTGTACCATCCTCCATCTGTTGTAGGAAACATGTCAGAAACCTCGCAAACACTACCCCACGTGATACAGTCACAGAAGAGATGTCTGGTCCTGCTGATGTTTTGGGCAGACATACAGACAGACGCTCACCACTATGTTAAGTCTTTTAGCCACCCCAAATTTGTGGTCTCTGCAAATGGTCACCATATTTGTAGCTACATACATCAACTGCACACAGATCAAGTCAGTAACCACTGCAACCAGTTAGAAAACAAAGAGTGTGTTAGCCCCATTATGCATTCACACTCTACCTGCAGAAGACACCAATAGGCCATCGCCAGACTACATGGCTCAGTGCCAGCTATTTGTGACTTCTGTGGACCTTAGGCCTCTTGTCTCTTTATGTTGGAGTTCACTGTGGGCCCAATGCTGCCACCAGTCTTTAAGTCACTCAGGTCATTCTAGTAGTAATTCCAGTATCACCAATGGCATCTGGATTGAATACTGGTTCAGAGGCAAAGGTGTGTGCAGATATGGAAGGTGGCCTATATTCAAACAAGAAGCCTCTAAGGAACATAGCCCTCCCCCTTTCCCCCAAACAACGATATGTACTGTCAGCTTTCCTGTTTGAAAAAGAAGGAAAATAAGTTTAGCATCCCAAGAATGACAAGAATCATTAACGTCAGAGTAAAAATTTGGATGGGACAAGGATGGGAAAGAAAATTAGCAGTATTTTTTTCCAAAGGAACCTTCTAAGCGAGTACATAATTGATTCTGGAAAAATACAGAAGAACCGTCAAATGGGGTGATTTCGGATGGTTTTGTCGTTATTTTGATTGTAACTTTCGTATATATTGTTAGATTAAATTGATTGTTATGGGAGTGGTAGGATATATGTGTAATGAATAATATATCCCAGAACCAGAAACCTTATGTGTAAGTATATTTATCTGAGACAGTTAAATAAAGTGTCTGAAGTCACCCCATGGATTGGGGTGATTTCGGATGCACATGCTTTTTAAATCTCTGTCCGAAGCTACAGCATATAGAGGGCAAATTCGGACAGTTACTGCCTTTTTTTAAAATTCTACATGTTTTTTATTTGATTTTGGTGACATTTTACACATTTTAAGGTAGCCCTTTGTTATGAACAAGTGATATGGAATGATATAATGAATTTTATATGTTACAGATAAGTTTGGCACGAGCTCGTTTAACATTTTCGCTTAAGCGAACGGAAAGATCTGACTGTTGTTTGGGGAACAAATGCAACCATTCTTCTCCTGGCAAATTATTACGAAATTTCTTTTCTTTTCAGCCAGATTTATCAAGGTAGCCTTTAATTAAATGTCTAATATCCAATTTAGAGAAGGGAAATCCCCCAATGTGCAGCCCTCAAGATACCTTGCTTCAACATTTCTTCTTCTTCTTCTTCTTCTTTATTTAGCACTGGCTGTCCTCCCATTTTTTTTCGGATGTGCTTTCTGCACTTTATTTTGTAGGGTTGATTTAGGTATAGCATACAAATCATACACTTTTCTGTATGATAATTTACCACCCTGAATATCAGGAACAGTTTTATCTAAAAGTTCTGGGTCATAATTACACTGTACTGTAGCACCTCTCCTTCTCTTATACGTTCTTGGCATTGTCCAAAATCACCCCACACAGTACACAGTTATAAAAAAACCGTCGCTAGTTTATAACCTTGCACGAGAAACTCGACAAACTTGTGCAGAAATTGTCTCAATGCTGTTAGCTACTGTGCGAGTCGAAAATTACAGTCACGATAACTTCCCACTCGGCGCAACAATAGAAAGTTTATACTTTACAATAATGCATGGATTTTTAACACTGAGACTGTTCATCAATTATTCACCTAGGGAAACAATTGACGCAAAATAAAAGTTGTGGAAAGTAATAAATGCAATTTTGCGCGTAAAATAACTGGTGCATGGATGTTAAAATAAGTAACTCTTTGTTTCTATGCAGTGGCAAAGTGCAAATAAGCCATACTGTCCGAATTTGTCCCGGTGGCCAAAATCACCCCGTTTGACGGAACTAAATCTCAATTGCCAGATATAGATTTCAACACTGCTCCTCCTGAGTGCTAGCCCAGTGTCACTTGAATCATGCACACCATTGAAAATACTATTGCAATCCATGAAAGACTGATGACTTGTCGTCACCCTGTCAATAAGAAGTCATCATCAGAATTCACAAATGTATTATAGCCATGCAACGATACACTGGTATCAAATAGGGTCTGTGGAATTGGAACATCTGCCGAGCAATTATCTCTGATCACACATCCAATGACTCCTCACATTTTTTATTTCAATTGCACACCAAAGAAAAAGTTTAACTGGTGAACAATGGTTACACATGCATTATTGTACAATATATATGCTGGTTTTGTTTTCAGTATGCACAATCAAGGAAACATACTATATAATTAATGGGGATAGGCATACAGTGTCAGATTTTGACACGCAATACTCTGTCATAAAAGCATCTTGTGGCGCAATGACAGCACACTTGTTGTTGTTGTTGTTGTTGTTGTGTTCAGTCCTGAGACTGGGTTGATGCAGCTCTCCATGCTACTTTATCCTGTGCAAGCTGCTTCATCTCCCAGTACCTACTGCAACCTACATCCTTCTGAATCTGTTTAGTGTATTCATCTCTTGGTCTCCCTCTACGATTTTTCCCTCCAATACTAAATTGGTGATCCCTTGATGCCTCAGAACATGTCCTACCAACCGATCCCTTCTTCTAGTCAAGTTGTGCCACAAACTTCTCTTCTCCCCAATCCTATTCAATACCTCCTCATTAGTTATATGATCTACCCATCTAATCTTTAGCATTCTTCTGTAGCACCACATCTTGAAAGCTTCTATTCTCTTCTCGTCCAAACTAGTTATCGTCCACGTTTCACTTCCATACATGGCTACGCTCCATACAAATACTTTCAGAAACGACTTCCTGAGACGTACATCTATACTCGAAGTTAACAAATTTCTCATCTTCAGAAGCGCTTTCCTTGCCATTGCCAGTCTACATTTTATATCCTCTCTACTTCGACCATCATCAGTTCTTTTGTTCCCCAAATAGAAAAACTCCTTTACTACTTTAAGTGTCTCTTTTCCTGATCTAATTCCCTCAGCATCACCCAACTTAATTCGACTACATTCCATTATCCTCGTTTTGCTTTTGTTGATGTTCATCTTATATCCTCCTTTCAAGACACTATCCATTCCGTTCAACTGCTCTTCTAAGTCCTTTGCTGTCTCTGACAGAATTACAATGTCATCGGCGAACCTCAAAGTTTTTATTTCTTCTCCAAGCATTTTAATACCTACTCTGAATTTTTCTTTTGTTTCCTTCACTGCTTGCTCAATATACATATTGAATAACATCAGGGAGAGGCTACAACCCTGTCTCACTCCCTTCCCAACCACTGCTTCCCTTTCATGTCCCTCGACTCTTATAACTGCCATCTGGTTTCTGTACAAATTTAAATAGCCTTTCGCTCCCTGTATTTTACCCCTGCCACCTTCAGAATTTGAAAGAGAGTATTCCAGTCAACATTGTCAAAATCTTTCTTTAGGTCTACAAATGCTAGAAATGTAGGTTTGCCTTTCCTTAATCTAGCTTCTAAGATAAGTCATAGGGTCAGTATTGCCTCACGTGTTCCAATCCAAATTGATCTTCCCCGAGGTCCGCTTCTACCAGTTTTTCCATTCGTCTGTAAAGAATTCGCGTTAGTATTTTGCATCCGTGACTTATTAAACTGATTGTTTGGTAATTTTCACATCTGTCAGCACCTGCTTTCTTTGGGATTGGAATTATTATATTCTTCTTGAAGTCTGAGGGTATCTTGTGCCAACTGACGGGGTATATGGTGCTACTGGCCATGGGAAGGGGCTTTGCAATGGTGTAGGATGCCTGCTGAAGCACCATGCTACAAAACATAACCTTTCCAGATCATATACAGCTGCGATTCAGAATGCTGAGGTTTTACGAGAGTCGTGAAAACGTACACATCCACAGCCCTCATTCTTTTGTCCAAAGAGGAAATCGAAGAATTCTGTGAGCAGTAAAAAGAAGATTGGTCCTAACTACTCTTGTGAAAGGAATTCAGAAGACACATTTTTGGACTCGAAGCGATGGGTGAACTCATATTGCATGCATTTTAAAGAGCAAGAAAAAAGTAATTTCGTTCATTTGGCCAACACCTCAGAAACAGCAGGATAATATTCAGATTCACAACCAGAGAAGGAGGTTGTTTGTGGCGTGTGTGTATGACTGTGACTGGTGGATTGCAGAAATAACAGACACCATTTATGAGTTAAATTGTAGTGAACTTTATGCTACCACTTGGACCAGCTGCTGGATATAGTTTCCAGCTGAAGGACAGCAACAAAGTCATCAGTGCTCACTTCCTGTTCACAATGTTTTGAAGATTGTAAGTGCTCCGGTTCCTATTAATTCAACAGGAAGGCATCACTCTATGTCAAAGGAAGATACTGAAGCAGTGGAACCAGGATTTAGTTCACTGACTGTCTGATTTCAGTACAAAACAGAGTGCACAGAAGTTGTATAAATTGAAACCTTTAAGTCTTTGGACCTTTCACATACATTTTGGAACCATTTAAAATGTTTGAAAAATGAGTTTCTTACTCATCTTTCAAAACTAAAATTATGTTAAATAAGGCTAGGTTTTGATTTTTGTGAGCCTGTTATGTGATAATGTGGTAATAAAACAGGCTTTATGTACGGTAAAAATTTCAATTGTTTATAAAACCTGTTCAACCTAAAAGTGGAAGCTCTTGTTTTCAGGGAATGTAGAACTATATGGTACTAATCAACAGAACAAAATCAAAATTTAATGAATTGGCATTTTTGAAAATTTCTTTTCTGTAAATTATAAATGCTATGGTAAAACAACTTTGACAGATAATTCCAAAAGGAGCATTTCTTTGTAATCATGAAGCAATTATCTTTCAAATAAAAAAAAAAAAAAAAAAAAAAACAGTGAAATATCTAGAACTGTTCCAGAGATACAGGATTTTAAAATTTTTTCCAAAATTCACATCTTCAAAATGGTATGCGCAGTGTCATCTTTGGGAGGCTGTATCTCGGAGTGGAAATGTTTTTGGAGAAAACTTAGTCCTTCATTTTAACACATGCTAAATTCAATAACATCCAAGACTATGAAGGTAAGATTTTTTCTTGGCCTGCCTGAACTGATATGGACTATGCCTCGACTAGATCCATGGGAGTCAAAGCAAAACGGTAAGAGGGCAGTTTATGAGCTAGATATAAGAATCCTCCAGGTTGTGGTCTAAAGCTGTATTTGAGGCTCATGTGAAAGGTGATAGATGGTGGAGTGCATCTTCATATGAATTTTTAAAAAACTCAAGAAGTCAGCACATCACTGTGCAGGAGTTGTGATCAGTGAGATAGAGATCAGAGAAGGAAAACCTAAAATATAAATGTAATCCGAAACAACAAGAGGCAGAGTTAGTATAGAAATAGTGCAGTAGATGGTGAAATTGAGATTTCAAGGTTAAAAAGATGTCGGCAGTTGTGTGAGAGGTAAACCTTATATACCACTAATTGATGGACAATAGTGTAACAGATTCTGGAGCACAAGATTAAAACTTTATTGTTGAATATAGATTGCAAAGAGAAACAATTTATATTATCACAGTGATAAAGGAAACATTAAGTGTGCTGTTGTCTGTGGTAATTGTTTTTAAAATGACTAGGAGCGCCATAAGAAATATTGATTATCTTCTCTGCCCCAGTTGGAAGACCAGATCCTTATTATGGTCATCCTGTAGAAGCAGATCAAATTCAAATAATGCAGTCATTTCATCTGGAAGATAAATAGGACTGTTCTCACCAGAGTGTCAACAAAAAAGATATTATAACTGTAACAGTTGAAGATCAAAAAGTTGTGAAAGTGAAGGTGCACATGACCCGCAGTATTAAAGAAACTTTTGCAATTTGTAAGAGCAACTATACAACTTCACATACTGGAAGATCAAAATTTTATGCAACTGCAGCCAATATCAAACAGTCCATTCCTTAATACCAAGAGTATTGAGAAAGATCTTTTTGCATACTTTATGTTTACCCAGCCCATTTTTCAAATGATAAATGTGCATCCCTTTTCAGCTGGATTCGCCAGTGTTTTTCCCGGACATTTGGTTGGAATTATGTCCACAACGTTTATAATGTAAACCCTCCTCTAATCCCATGACATCGTTTCCCAGAATGTGTTAAATACTGCCTGCCTATCGTCAGCAGAAAACTGATGACACTTCCTTTGAACAGATCTCTGGTGCATCTTCGAAGTACATGTTGGACCTAATTTTTGTGCCTCTCTCGGAGTATCATGAGTGATTTTACCAATTCTACTTCTTTTGTAACCAATACACGTCTGTCCATGCATTCTCAGAATTTTATTGGCATTTTTCTTCCAATCTTCAGGATGAGGTTTAGACTTCCTTTTCCTGACACTGCTTACATCACAATAAAATTCTTGGCCTTCACTGTCAGCATCATTATTGCTCCCATAATCTTCCCATAATTTATCCAGAGTGTTTGGCAAACAATGAGCATGATCGCATAGCAATGACTGTGAAGTACTGTTGTCTCTAGTGGAAACTGTGACTGAGGTTTCATTTTGAGCATTGTTGGATACAACCACTGAAGTTTCTAGATGGAAAAATATTTATAAATTAATTTAAGCAGACAAAGACAAAGCTCAAATTCATGTATTTATGAGAACAACAGCATCAGTAATACTATTAACAATCATCCCAAGAAAATTTACCTGCATCGTTAGATGTTGCAGGAACAGTAACCGAGAACCCCATATACGAAATTAATTCTTCTTCAGTAAATGTAACTTCAGCATTACGGATTTTCTCACCTATTGCTTGTTCTGCGTTTACATGAGATCCTACAGGAAAGTGGACAGTCTACGAATCTTTGGCAGAAATGAATATGGCACAGAACGAGTGAAGTGGGGGCTTTCTGATTTATATCACAATAAGACACTTGCAGTGCTACTAACATTCAAAGGTGAAAAATAAAACAATTTTCTTACCACTGTCAGTCACTCTCAGAAACGATTCTCTGCTTTCATAAGCTGATTTCAGCTGAGAAACAATTTGTTCTTCAGTAAAAAGATCGTCAACTATATCGCTGTCCATTATCATGAATGAAGCTACAAGCATGGAACCACTTTCGAGCACTGTTAAATACGTAATAAGCCAGTAACAATGTGCTGTGGCTGAGTGCGCTTTTGTATTTACACGGTATTGTTTACAGATACGCGGTATTTAATTCTCTACAGTTCCGCAGTATTACCATCTATTTATTTACTGTGTCACATACGCGGTATTGTTTTAGATAATTTTTTCATGGTAAATAACTAAAAATTTGGAATTATGGCGTTAAGAGCAGATGCGCGTATGGTCAACATCATCTGACTGAAAAATAAAAAATCAGCAATTCGTCAGTTACGCTGCATTGTTTAATCATCAATGATATTATACTGGTTGAGAGTAAACGTGACTCTTTGGCTGTTGTTGTGCAATTACATTGTTGGAAAATGCTGCCCTGTAATATTAAAGTCATTAAGAAATGATTTTCGGAGTACCCTTGCTACTACATTCCCATATGTTGTACTATATTTGTTGAATGGTATCTGGATTAATTAAAAATTTGCCTAATATGTAATGTATGATATCTCATCTCATCCCTAATTATTTTCTCCAGTATAGCTTTGCTGCACTTTAAATGTCACTCTGGCGGCTCTTCCCTGAAAAACTGGAATTTTTCTCACTTTCCAACACGATAATAATAACCAATATTCATACATAGTTCTAAACAAAGAGATCATCTTTGAATCAAGAGTAAGTAACTAAAATCATTATTAACACAAATATATCAACAAGAACCCAAGCACGTATCATACAAAACACCAAAAAATATTACTCTTTTTATTCAGAAAAATCTTCTTGGAAAAAAAGAACAAAGATTAACCTGAGAGTGCTATTAATTCAGAATCTGACACCTATAATACCAACACATTCAACAATTTTGTTCTATGTTTGCTACTTGCTATTCACTGTGTCATCTGCCAACCTAGAAACACATGCTTTTAATTTACACTTAATGACAGGAAAAATTCACAGCAAAATAAAATCAGCTAATCTTACCCTCTCAGTTGGATACTGACCAAAGAGGTCAGGATGCACAGAAAAATAAAATGGTCGCAAAGCTGTCGAAACTTCTGAAGAACTTAATAATCGGGAAAATCTGCATCTGTGTGTGCCAGTGGACCAAAAAAACAGTGTCTTCTTTTGAAGTGCAAGCCTGCAAGTAGAACAAGTAATACAAAATTAATTTCACTATATTTGCACAAACAGGCTGCTTGTGAAGTGCTGCCAAGCTGAAGTATAATAATTCAAAACAAAGTGGAATGACACCAGTGTGAAGAAGTTACACAGCATGCAATTATTTCTGATCACAGCAGCAAAACGAAAACTGCCTCGTATAAATACATTACCTGACATAGTCAAGTTTGAAAATTTGGAGATAACTACCAGAAAAAGTGAACATCTGAGGTCAGGTATCGAGTTGTAGGTGGATAACCATATTTGTAAGAGCACTGTCCACGAAAGGGACTGAGTTAGGTTTGAGTTTGCTCTGCACAGTTTTAATCTACCAGGAAGTTTCATCACTTATATACATTTCTTCACAAAAGTAAGGAATAAGCTCCAGCCATGTATATTAAAAAACTAAAAACCCGCCTCGATTTTGCAATCGAACGGGTTTTTAGTTTTTTAATATATTAACCAACGATTGCTGACGTGCTGTGATGTTGAAGGTTCCAGCCTTGTATGTTAGGTGACTGTACAAATGCAATGTAAAGGGTAGGCAAATATGCAGCTTGTTCATTATAAGTTTAAATTTGATAATCGTGTACAGATTCAGTCACACACAACAACAGGGAATTTCAATATAACACTCTGACAACATAAACTTAGAAAAATATCTGAATCTGATACTGCACAAGCAACTAAGCTTTATCAGAGATACTGGATGTTCAATACAGCATAGTTTTGTAACTTTGAAAGTCAAAATTGTATAACTCCAGTAAAAGCTAAATATAATACGTCATGCATAAGACTGCCATTATCTTTTTTTCTTATTAAGACAGTTCTTTTTTCACTCATACAGATGAAGTACGAACAAAAGCAAAAATTTCACATTGGTCACAGCCTCACAGAGAGGAGAGACAAGCAGGCAACCAAACTAATAATTGTGTCCAAGTCATTCAAGGGAATATCCTAAGAAACATACAGAGAATTTCAGAAATGATGTAAACATAGTTTTTGATGCAGTCTCTCTTTCAACTTAATTACTACTATTTGTACCTGTGGTACACCTACTTGTCAAACATAAATCCACTTTTGAAACAGGTTACATGTCTGGCCATATCTGGGCCTCTAAATGCCTCCCTGTTAGAGTGTCTTTATTTATGAACATGGTGATTGGTACAGGTACATCACTCTTGGCAATCATAATAAACTTCTGTATATAAACAAACAAACACCATCCGAACAGGTCTTGGGAGGCCCAACAGTACTGACCAGCTGCTGCATCATCCTCAGCCCTTAGGTATCACCAGATGCAGATACAGAGGGGCACATGATCACACCACCACACTCCCAATTGTTATCACTTTTTGTGACCAGTGCCACTACATCTCAATCAAGTAGTCCTCAACTGGCCCCACATGACATGGGTGCACCCTGCTCGCCAACAGCACTCAGCAAATCTGGACGGTGACCAAACCAAGTTCTAGCCAAGTCTCACAGCACTTAACTTCACAAGGTCTGACAGGAACCAGGGCTATCACTTCTATATAGAACATTTTAAGGAAGAATCATCGTATCATCTTGATTTGCTTTTTGCTTTACATGGAAGAGTTTTTTTCAAATCTGGCTCAATGGAAGGAAAAGCACATCAACTCCAAATGAGAAAGTACATGTAGAATCAACTACCTGCATGAATTTGTGAAGAGAAAAGATCATAGCAAGCAAATCTTGAGTATCTAACACAAGCTAACACACACAGCCCTACTGTGTGTACCAGATGGAACATGGACCCCATTTGCTACTCACTGGTGCCAAATTTCTACCCCATTTCACTGTTACTACTCTTCACTCCACCTTATTTCTCTCAACACTATCTCACACAACCCTTCAACCCAATCAGTCTGCCACATGGGACAACGAAACTGTTACAACAATGTAGGCATACATTCTTATCTGAGTGTTTTGTTATGAACTAATAATGTTAACACTGGCAGTACTTCTACTGCTGCTGCTGCTGCTGCTGCTGCTGCTGCTGCTACTATCACCGCTATAGTTGGAGTCACGAACGATGGTGGTTGAGTTTAGGCTTGTTATGCACACCTACATCACGCATTCTCTGATGGCAAATGAGAGTTCAGTAGTGATCCAAGCACTCTGCTCTGAATGCTGTAGCTAATGCAAGCATTAAGTGTTACCGTAGTAAGTTCTTTGTTGAATTTTTATGCCATTTGTTGTGAGTTGTCATGGTTGATGGTGGTGATAAGTAATACATTCTGCACAAGCAAACTAGAGACATAATTTGCAGGATATATGCTTTCTTCAAGGAGAAAGCACACACATGCGCATACCGTCACTTGGAATCATCATCAACACAATCCTTGTCCATGCCTCAACATGCGTGAATGCCATCATTCATGGATCAAACTATAATAATAATAATAATAATAATAATAATAATAGATCCTAAATTGATACAGTTCCTAAACATAGTAATGAAAAATTGGAAAACCACACTTAATATCCAAACAAATTCAAATAATATCACATCACAGCCAATACAGATTAAGCGTGGAATATACCAAGGAGACTCATTAAGTCCTTTCTGGTTCTGCCTTGCTCTGAACCCACTGTCCAACATGCTAAATAATACAAACTATGGATACAATATTACTGGAACATACCCACACAAAATCACACATCTGCTATACATGGATGATCTAAAACTACTGGCAGCAACAAATCAACAACTCAACCAATTAATAAAGATAACAGAAGTATTCAGCAATGATATAAATATGGCTTTTGGAACAGACAAATGTAAGAAAAATAGCATAGTCAAGGGAAAACACACTAAACAAGATGATTCCATATTGGATAACCACAGCGACTGCATAGAAGCGATGGAAAAAACAGATGCCTATAAATATCTAGGATACAGACAAAAAATAAGAATAGGTAATACAAATATTAAAGAAGAACTAAAAGAAAAATATAGACAAAGACTAACAAAAATACTGAAAACAGAATTGACAGCAAGAAACAAGACAAAAGCTATAAATACTTACGCTATACCAATATTGACCTACTCATTCGGAGTAGTGAAATGGAGTAACACAGACCTAGAAGCACTCAATACACTTACACGATCACAATGCCACAAATATAGAATACATCACATACATTCAGCAACTGAAAGATTCACATTAAGCAGAAAGGAAGGAGGAAGGGGATTTATCGACATAAAAAAACCTACATTATGGACAGGTAGATAATTTAAGAAAATTCTTTCTAGAACGAGCAGAAACTAGCAAAATACACAAAGCAATCACTCATATAAATACATCGACTACACCACTGCAATTTCATAACCACTTCTACAACCATTTAGATCACATAACATCAACAGATACGAAGAAAGTAAATTGGAAAAAGAAAACACTACATGGCAAGCACCTGTATCATCTAACACAGCCGCACATCGATCAAGACACATCCAACACATGGCTAAGAAAAGGCAATATATACAGTGAGACGGAAGGATTCACGATTGCAATACAGGATCAAACAATAAACACCAGGTATTACAGCAAGCATATTATTAAAGATCCCAATACCACAACAGATAAATGCAGACTTTGCAAACAACAAATAGAAACAGTAGATCACATCACAAGTGGATGTACAATACTAGCAAATAGAGAATACCCCAGAAGCAATGATAATGTAGCAAAAATAATACATCAACAGCTTGCCTTACAACATAAACTTATAAAACAACATGTTCCCACACACAAGTATGCACCACAAAATGTACTGGAGAATGAAGAATACAAATTATACTGGAACAGAAGCATTATAACAGATAAAACAACACCACATAACAAACCTGACATCATACTCACCAATAAAAAGAAGAAATTAACACAAGTAATCGAAATATCCATACCCAATACAACAAATATACAAAAGAAAACAGGAGAAAAAATTGAAAAATACATCCAACTGGCTGAGGAAGTCACGGACATGTGGCATCAGGATAAAGTTGACATTATACCAATTATGCTATCAACTACATGAGTCATACCACACAATATCCACCAGTACATCAATGCAATAGAGCTACATCCAAACTTATATATACAACTACAGAAATCTGTAATTATTGACACTTGTTCAATTACCCAAAAGTTCCTAAATGCAATGTAACATATACCGTACAGTTAAAAGGAAGTCACGCTTGATCAAGGTCCGCGTCACTTTCCATTTTTAACCAGACATAACGTCTGAGACAAGAAAGAAATAATAATAATAATGATAATGATGATTACTATAATGACAATGGCAAACATAAAAAGAATTTACAGGTCTATAAAAATAGATGATTTCTGATATAGTGAGTCGTGGGAAACAGAAATTTAAGGAGACTGCATCAGTGAAAAATGCTGGGAAATGAGGAAGATCTAGTTGGAAATAAGGATGTCGTGGATAATGAGTGCATACAGGGACAATGGTAGTCATTATTGTTCCTTCAGTAGATATGAGATTAACTGCCTTCTCAGTACTCTAATACAATGTGTGAGGTTATTCCAGAGTCAGGTTATTGCTACTGACAAGGGAACCTCCCCATCGCACCCCCCTCATTCCAGAGTCAGGTTATTGCTACTGACAAGGGAACCTCCTCATCCCATCCCCCTCAGATTTAGTTGTAAGTTGGCACAGTGGATAGGCCTTGAAAAACTGAACACAGATCAATCGATAAAACAGGAAGAAGTTGTATGGAACTACGAAAAAATAAGCAAAATATACAACCTGAGTAGTCCATGCGAAGATAGGCAACATCAAGGATAATCTGAGCTCGTGAGTGCCGTGGTCCCATGGTTAGCGTGAGCAGCTGTGGAACGAGAGGTCCTTGGTTCAAGTCTCCCCTCGAGCGAAAAGTTTTTCTTTATTTTCCCAAAGTTATGATCTGCCCATTCATTCATTGACGTCTCTGTTCACTGTAATAAGTTTAGTGTCTGTGTTTAGCAACTGCACCGCAAAACCGTGCGATTAGTAGACAAAAGGACGTGTCTCTCCAATGGGAACCGAAAACATTTGATTGCAAGGTCATAGGTCAACCGATTCCTCCACAGGAAAACACGTCTGATATATTCTATACGACACTGGTGACGGCATGTTCGTCACGTGACAGGAATATGTTGTCGACCCACCTAACCTGTACACTTGACGAATGGGTAAAAAGATTCTTCTACGTTGCCCGATTTAGGTTTTCTTGTGGATGTGATAATTACTCCCAAAAAAGTGATGAAAACATAAGAGTTTGTCACATAAACTGCAACAAATGAATCCAACAGTTTCACAGTCGCACACTTTTCCCTGTGCTCTGTCAAAACATATGTTTTTAACGTTTTCAAATTTTTCCGTGTGTAGACCGTCAAATCCTGCATATGTCCAAGCAAATCTGAACATGTCCTGGAATTTTGGAGAATGAAGTTGATTATGTGTGAGTGCCTGAACTTTGATAATTGTCTGAAAATAAAAAATTAAACTTTTCGCTCGAAGGAAGACTTGAACCAAGGACCTCTCGTTCCGCAACTGCTCACGCTAGCCACGGGACCACGGCGCTCCTGAGTTCAGTTAATCCTTGTTGTTGCCTATCTTGCGCATGGATTACTCAGTTTGTATACTTTGCTTATTTTTTCATAGTTCCACACAACTGGAAGAAGTTGTGTGGAACTATGAAAGAATCTCGACTGATCTGTGTTCAGTTTTTCAAGTCCTATCCACTGTGCCAAGATATAACTAAATCTGAGGGGGGTGCGATGGGGAGGTTCCCTTGTGAGAGGGACTCCTAGAAAGTGGTTGAATGATTAAGTGGGACAAAAGGATTTTGTTCTGAAGGGAATGGTTACTTCTGTCATGTTGTTCAGACAAGAGTGTTAAGGTCAAGGAAAGATATGAGGAACAGTGTATATTGATAAGACTGTAGAGAAGAAAGAGGGGGGGGTTATGAAAATCTCTGTGCTTGCCTGCATCCAGCCATGATAGCTGTGCATATGATGGTGAAATATGATCAAAGAGTCAAACATCACAGATATAACAAAGACAGGCATTCATAACCAGTTCCTGGTGCTATGAGCTTTCCTGCAAGAGATCTTGCAAGGTAACAGCATTGTAATCAATAATTGGAAGTATAAGTGTTAGTCCAAATTTCTTTTTCAGGTTAAGCAGGAAGAGCTTTTTATATTTTTGTAGAGCATGGAGAGATGCTGATGCCTTCTTGCACACTGCAGTTGTGTGCTGAGTAAAATTTAGATTTCCATCTATTATTACTCCTAGATTCTCTGCTGAGGGAGTGAAGTTGATACGTGTCCCGTTTAGGATTAAAGATGGTACGGATTCCCGATATTTTGAGCTAATGAGCATAGAATGACCAACCAGTACCACTTCTTCCTATATTCTGTGCCCATTTTGATAGTGCTCTCAGGTCAGGATTGAGATTCTCGACAGCTGTCTCCAGGTTTAATGGTTTTCCACTTAGATACAACTGGAGGACGTCAGCATATTTGTGGTATTTGCAGTAGGACAAAACAGACGACACATCATTGATATACAATAAAAAGAGTATAGGGCCTAACACCAAACCATGGAGGATACCTAACACTATTTGCATCCACTGTGACTGTATGGTGCTGGACATGATGCATTGCTGACAAGACGTCAGGCACGAGTGAAATTGTAGCAACATGACTGTCTCCATGAAAGATCATACAGTGCTGTTAAAGCTCTTTTACAAGAACAGTGACTGTGCTCCAGTAGCCCTGCAGATGTTCCAGATACTCATGCGCATGAAAAAAGGCATCAGTCCATTATCTGCCAAGGATCTAAAGAAACTGATTACAACATTCGAAAAGACGTGTTCTTTTTAAGTCCAGTGTGGCAGAGGGAGAAAAGCAACTGATGTGACATCTGTTGATGATGTGACAACAGCATTATAGAAGGGGTCAAACGATGGTGTGCAAACATCTAATACAAGAGGAATTGCCACAACACTGGACATGCCTGTGAGCATGAAGCATAAAGTTGTATGAAACATCCTGCATTGCTATGTTCAGGAGTTGCTTCCTGCTGACTTGCCAGCAAGACATATGCTTGAGCTGGAAATTCTTGCCCAATTGGATGGGGACTATGAATGGCCATGGAACATTCTGCGGAAGACAAAGCCCATTTCCCCATCCAAGGACATGTCAATATGCAGAATAACACGCACCTAACATGCACCAACCCATACCATTTCCTCTGCAAAGGTAACAGCAGTATTGTGGTGCTATCTGATGGCATCACTTAACGTAGAGCCGTATTTTTTCAAGGATTTGAGTCCTACAGGTCCTGTTGCCTGTACCATCACTGGTAAATACTATGAGAGTCTTTTGGGCACCCACATTATCCCAACATCAACAGTGTGGATAGGACCACTTCTATGCAAGATAGCGCTGCTCCACACACTGCACAGCCAGTGATGCAGCTGCTGCAGAGGCATTTTAGAAAAAGCAAGAATTATCAGCCATCATTTTCCTGCAACCTGGCCATCTAGATCGCCTGATCTTAATCCATGGGACTTCCTGCTGTGGGGTTATTCAAAAAATGTTGTGTTCAGTGCTCTAATAATGGATGTAACTGAACCGAAGGCACACACTGCGCAATGCATTCTGAACATAACCCCCTGGACACTCTGATCTGTTGTGGAACTTACTGCTTCTTGATTTCAACTTGTCTCAAAACAATTAGAAACTGATATTTTCCTTTTTGTGCAGTTTTTGGCCCCAAGGCAATTACAAATCCATGAAATTTTGCTTTTTATGTGGTTTTTGGTCTCAGGACAATAAAACCTGTTTTTTCCATCCAATCTGGTATGACCTTGCCTTGGCAGATGGACTTATCTAACTAATAGTGCCACAACTGTTGACTGTCGAAGTTGTGCAGTTATGCACATGGAACAGTACAGATGGTGTAATGAGCAACTCAAACCATAGCCACCGTATGGCGATTCATATATCATTTGTAGCCAACCCCATTTACGTTAACATGCTTACAGTGCCATCTACTGGTAAAATTTTCATTAATTTGTTTTTGTTCCATGACATTTACACTGGGTTAATAATATGCTGTTAAAATTTGACATTATTCATGGCAGTGGTTCTCTTTCTACAGAATTTTGAAACTGGAACTTTAATTATTGACACCCTGTATATATTTTAAGGTTTTGAATGGTGCAGAAGAATGAAAATATGTCAATAATCAGAGGGTGCTGTGGCAATGTACTTTTTAGGTAGTGGCTTAACTAGTCCCTGTGTGCATGCCTCAGGGAAAACACATATTTAAGGAGTGGCTGAAGATATCTGCTGTAGTGGGCTATAGTGTGTCAATAATAAGCTTTTTCTTTTGGACTGTAATGCCGTCATGTCTAGCAGATGCTGATCTGATGCACTTAATGGATTTTTGGATACTATTGCAATTAACATGCTTCAGATAGAATTTTTCGTGACTACAGTTGTTTACTCTCATGAAGTAATCAATAAGTCTCTGTTTCGTTTGCAGTTCAATTTTAGTTGTAGGTAATGTGAAGTTCCAATTCAGTTATTAGTCTGGGACAATGAGATCAGCTGCAGCTTTTACTTTGCCTAGATCGACAACACATGTTTTTTCATAGGCCAGCTGGTCTATTTCTTTTGTCGGTTAATGTATGAGCACGCTTCAGTTTCACATTTCTCACAGCTTGATTAACTCTGTTCCACTTCTGCTTGTAGGAAATATGATTCTCAGGCACAGGCCAAAGTCTTGTGCACCCAAGGAGCAGCACCCCTGAGTAAGTTGGTTATTAAATCCATGAAGTTTTCTGTTTATGTGCAAAACGGGAATGCATGATCTCCCCCAAAATATTTCTTGCCTCTCAGTTGCAAATTCAGATAATTGTATGCAGCTACTAGCACAATCTATTCCAGTTGTGTCATGTGCATGTCCTACTAAGGTTCCAGCACCAAACAATGTAGCTGTTTGTGTTTCCTGTTAGTTTGTTAGCTCCGAAGAAGTATTTTGACCACTACTTGACAGAAAAAAATTTTACAATGAGACATTTCTCAAAACCAACTTAAAGATTTCCTTCTCTCAGAACAATGATGTCTTTTAATAAATGAGATATTCTCTGGTCTTTGTTTTTACTAACTGATCGTCAAGAACAGATCACTGTTACTCCCTTTACATGTTGGTTAAAATTAAAACACTCACATTCATACTCTAGTTGAAGGACAACAATAAGTATTTTAATAAGAAAGAGAAAAGTGAGGGGGCAAGGGGGGGGGGGGGGCAGATAAGGAGAACAATGTTTACTATATGTACTGAAAGATTAAAACAGTGTTATCTACTAACATGTGGCTACTCACTACATCAAAAATGGACGAGTCAGCAATCATGTACCAAAAGATAATGTCTTCCTACTTGAGGATGAGATCAGATAATAAAGAAAACTTTAAATTAATGCACTTTATTATTTTGGTCAATTAAAATGGAGGACAACCCCATTTCAATGCGAATTTACAGCTGACTTGAATAAAGGCTACAAAATGAGCTCTGTTAAAATGTGGCATATAGTCAATCATGTGTTAAAAGCTTTATAAATTGACGTCTCTGTATGGAGCATTGTAAATTCAGTGAGAAGGTGAATACTTGAGATGTAACCAGGGAATACAACTAAACAGTTAGGACAGTCCCTGTGCATTGAGCCACTGAGTTCTCTAAGTACACAGCCCTGTAGACCAAAGTAGGCATCAACAGGCATGGTTTCAGTTCTTTAAAAAACATATGATTCAGTTAACAATGGACTATAGCTAAATAAATTGAAAATGTACAATATCAAGGACTTACTCAAGCATCCACCATCCATCTATTTTTAGATAACTGTAAGAAGTGCACAAAACTTCTGTACAAAATAGATAAAATTATATTATTTTCAGTTGACTAGTAGTACAGTAATACAGGGTGTTACTGACTGCTGAAGTTTTTGGACCTTCCTCTCACTGGTGTTGATTAATGATACTGCTAAACCATCCCCTCCTTGTCACTTACACATGGTAAGCTACGCAAATGACACCTCTTTTGTTTTATGGGAAAAAAAAAGAGTATAATGAGCCCACATCAGTTGTGACTGGTTGTGTGACAGATATTAGCTTATCTTCTCTTCATCAGGGCTTAAACATTAAAGCATCAGAATTCCAGTTACTAGCATTTCAGACAGTTAGCTCACATCAGATGGAAGTGGACATTATATGCAATACCTCAGCATTGTAAAATGCCAATATTAACTTTCTTGGTTAAACTAGACAAACAAAGATTGATGGGTAAATCGCACTAACTTTATTTGGGGAAAAACTAGCAAGGATTGTACCCATTCATCTAACTGTCAAAGGAGTCCCCAGCACAACATTAAAAATGCAGTTAGGTTGGTGTGTGGACTAGGACACAGAGAGTCCTAAATCTAAGGTCAATGCTGATAAAATAGAAATAGTATTTCAGGAGACAAGCTCCCATCAGCAGGATTAACTACCCAAGAAATGCTGCCCAGATGAACAAGTGTTAGTGTTGCTGGCTGTTGATGCAAAGGTCCTGATTTCAGTTCATGGGGCCACCTCAGATTATTCGTAGGTGGTAAGGTCTGGAACAAGCTCCACTCATCCTCACAGTGAATTGGGATCAGATCAAAAGGCACATACCTGGCTGGAAGTCAAACATTTACTTGTTATCTACGAAATCAATTACTGAACATGTATTGCACGTAGGTTAAATTTACTGTCATTAAATTGAAAATTTAATTTTAAAAGAATCACGTAAGTATAGATGCAAAACAGTTATCCAACTCCATGGTGGTCATATGACTAGGTGAGTAGCACTGCGGTGTAGTGGTGATGATATTAAACTGTTGCATGCAGAATGTTGAGTTCAAAACTCACCTGGACTGTAGAATTTTAATTTCTATATTCGGTTTGAGTACATTCGAGAAGTATCCACAAATTTCAAGAATCATTGTACTGGAATGTTCTGTAGCTGTATATATACTGTATGTATTCTGGCCGGAGGCAGTTCGCTCCGCGCTCTTGTATGTGCAAGTGCTGAATAAACCCTCGTTAAGTGAAGTCAGTGTTCATTATTCATCTACTTACACCTTCTTCTACGTGACATTATTCTGGTGGAGGCGCTGGGTATTGTACCTTGTGATAGCGCCCATTATCAACGACACAGTGGCTTCCATCAGGCCACGACAGAGCCGTCGTTTACGTGGCGAGAAACGCGAGTTCGAGCCATATGCAACAGATCCCAATCTATCGGAGACAAAAGAAGAAGAGGACATTACGATGACGGCAACCACACGAGACATCCTTCCGGGTTCTCTGGTGACAATGGCCAAGATCCAAACAAGTGGCTGAAGGTATATGAGTGTATAGCCAAATTTAACAAATGGGATGACACTGTGTGTTCGGCTAACATATTTTTCTACTTGGAGGGCACTGCCAAGCAATGGTATGAGCACAAGGAGGAGAAATTCACAAGCTGGGAAGTATTCCAGGCAGATCTGTGCAAGTATTTCAGCGACACACAACAACAGAAGTGCAAAGCTGAAGATAAATTGAAGTGCAAGGCACAGCGTCCAGGAGAAGCTACAGTATCCTACACTCAAGGCAGTTTGGAGCTGTGTAAGATAGTGGATCCTAGAATGAAGGAGAAAGATAAGGTTGCACATCTCATGAAGGGTGTGTATCAAGCCCTACTTCTGAAGGATGTTTTGACAGCAGACGACTTCATAAAATGGTGCCAGTATATCGAGACGATACATCAAAAAAGAATTACACGCAATAAGTTTGAACGGCTTCCAACCATTGTATTGATGTCTGTGGTGGAGGAAGCAACTGATTTCACAAGTGTTCTTCATCAGATGGTGAGAGAGGAAGTTCAGAAGGCACTTGGATTGCACAGCGAGCAAAAAACCGAGATGCTTCAAGAGGCCATAAGGGAGGAAGTGGAACAGACAGTGAAACCAATTTCTCGTCCTTCATTTCCCTTTAAAACGGTGAAAAAAATCGACACCCAGGCGGAGTTACATTCCTACAATGCCGCATGAGGAACCTGTCTGGGCACCAAGGAAGATTGACATCTGGAGGACCCAGGATAACCAACCAGTATGTTTCCACTATGGACGACCAGGACATGTGGTGCGCTATCATCGAGAAAAGCGGTGGATATTTGATGACATCCATGCCAGAAGACAGCAGACCGATCTTAGCTGACAGCAACGCTGGGATGATGAAGATGACAAGAAGATGTGGGTGCATGATGATGAAGGTCACCATCACCGCAAGCTGGCCGCTGGAGAGGAAGCTCCCCAGCATGCTGATCAAGGTCTCCATCACTGTTTAGAAGCTCCAGCCGATCATCTAGCCGCCACAATATGGAAAACTAAAGGGTGTGACCTTCCTTAGAGGTGAGGTCGCTGAAGAGAAAAATCCTCCACTGTCAATCACTACAAAAATGATAGGAAACTACATCAATATCCTCATGGAAGGCTGACCAGCCCAAGCTCTTGTGGACTCTGGAGCATCATATTCAGTCATTTCGGAGAAGTACTGCCGCCAGTTGCAGAAAACCATATTCGTCAACAACAAAACATCTCTGCTGAAGGTGTCTAATAGGAAATACATAAAACCTACAGGAAGATATGTCATTTGGGTGGGTATTAAGTGGCCATACACAGCCCTTAGAATTCATCGTCTTACAAGAGTGTATTCATGATGTCATTCTTGGATGGGACTTTTTGAAAGCTTCTCAGGCGATTATAGATTGTGGTCGCTCGAAGATTATTTTAGACTAGATGAGATATTGTGGACAGGAAGATGTGCATCCGAGTGTGTGGAGACTATGTGTGCTGGATGAAGTGATCATTCCTGCAGTCAGTGCTAGAAAGGTAACTGTCATGTGTCATCCCATGCATCAACCCATGGATCTTGCAGTGGAATGTAAGAGCAGCATACCACTGAAGAATAACTTGGTCATCCCAGCCTCTGTCATCTTGTTTAAGAACAGATTCGGTGAATTGTGGTTAGTTAACTGTTGCTGAGAACCGCAGATCCTTCCAAGATGCAAGTGCATAGCAAATGCTGAGCCGTTAATTGCAGAACAGCTGAATGTCATAGAGACCTCCCATGCCGAGTCTGTGGGCGAAATTAGCGCTACCACTAAGAGACAAGATCCTCTAGCACGACTATCACCAGATCTCACTAAGGAACAACAGAAGAAGCTACTTGCCATTCCTCAAGAATTCTCTGAATGCTTCAATCCAGAGGTGAAGAGCAAATTAGACAAATCGATAGTGAAGCACCGGATTAGTACTGGAGACCATCAACCAATAAGCCAGAGAGCATACCGTGTGTCAGCAATGCAATGTCAAATAATTCGCTACAAGGTAGAGAAAATGATGAAGAACGACATTGTTCAGCCTTCGCAGAGCCCATGTTCATCACCAGTGGTCCTCGTCAGGAAGGAGGATGGCAGTTGGTGCTTTTGTGTTGGTTACAGGAAGCTTAATAAGATAACTAAAAAGAACGTTTACCCTCTTCCACGAATTGACAATACACTAGATTGTCTGAAGGGGGCTAAGTTTTTCTCAACCATGGACTCTTACTCAGGATACTGGCAAATCAAAGTACATGAGGCTGATCGTGAGAAAACTGCATTCATCACCCCTGAGGGCCTGTATGAGTTCAAGGTAATGCTGTTTGATTTGTGTAATGCACCAGCAACTTTCGAACGAATGATGGGTAATCTTGCAAGGCACCTGAAGTGGATGACATTATAATGTCCTCAGAGACATTTCATTAACATATAAAAAGACTGAGGGCCGTTCTTAAGTGTCTCCAACAAGGTGGACTGAAACTTAATCCAAAAAAATTGTGTCTTTGGAGCAAAAGAAATCAAAATATTTGGACACCTTGTGTCAAACAAATGTGTGTGGCCAGACCCAGAAAAGGTGACATCTATAACGAAATTTCCTTTTCCTAAAAGCATTAGAGATGTGAGAAGGTTCCCCGGATTATGTTCTTATTACCATCGTTTTATCAAAGACTTTTGTATCAAAGCCAGGCCACTCCAAGAGTTGTTAAAAGCTGATGCTAAATTTATCTGTGGTGGTGCTCAACAAGATTCTTTCGGTGTGCTGCGAAAAGCTCCGATGACTGACCCTGTACTTGGTTTGTATGATGAGAGAGTGCCTACAGAACTACACACAGATTCCAGTGGGTATGGGACCAGTGCTGTTCTGGTGCAAGTTTCGCATGGAAAAGTACTTTTATATTCCATGGATCATTTGCACCATAAATTGTAATAAAGTGGAATGAGACATTTTATATTCACATTACAAATTATTTTGTAAATAAGGCTACATGCTGATCATTTAAGTAAAGTGGCATAATGTGTGCCTTCATAGCTGATTGGTCAGTGTAACAGAATATTATGCGAGGGGCTCGGGTTTGATTCCTGACCAGTTGAGAGATGATCACGATTGAGCAGCACGTACTATTCTTACAGCATATTTTTGAGCAATGAAGACTTTCTTTTTCAAATCGGACTTACCCCAGAAAACTAGCCTATATGACATTACAGAAAGCAAAGACACAAAATGTCAGATTACTGATTTCTCTCTTACCAACATTTGCAATTATTCGGGGTGCAAATGTGGCTGAACTAAGTTGCTTTAGGAGCTCCAAATTGTGCTTTTTTCACTTTACATTCTCATCAATATATATGTTAGACTTGTCATTGGTGTAGTACCTTCTGATGAGCAGAACTAAATGTGTTGTGCCTGTCTGAAATTGAGAAAGAGGCCATTCACAAAAGACCTGTGAATATACTTTTAAGAACATTGTTTACCATTTCTTCTGTTACTGCATTCCTGCTTATATTGATTACAACACTAGTGTCATCCACAAAAAGATCTAATTCTGCTTCTTGTGTATTAAGTACTGCTTGAAAAATTTTGTGGGTTAACTTGTAAATGGGGTTCTCAGAAGAGCAACTCTTCTTAAATCCAAACTGTCATTTGCTGAGGGTATTATTGAAGCTCAGGTGAGATCATATTCTAGAATACATCACCTTCTCAAATACTTACAATAAAGATGTCAGTTGTGATAAAGGTCAGTAGTTACTGACATCTCTCTATCACCTTCCCTGTAAAGGGATTTAAGAATGCATATTACAGTCTCTCTGTAAAATGCCTTGAGTTAGTGACGCATTAAATATTTCAGATAAAACAGGGTTTATTATATGGAAACAAATCTTTGGTTCTCTACTGGACACATGATCACATCCAGTTGAGCATTTATTTTTGAGAGAATACATAATTTTCTTAATTTCAGGAGGAGAAGTTGGTTATACATTCATATGATTGAATTTTTATGAGAGCTGCTTTTTCAACACTCTGCTGTAATTTTTATCTTGAACTGTTTGTCCCTATATTTAGGAAATGGTTACTAAACATAAATGGCAACTCTGTCTCACCTTTTACAGGCCTTCCATTTAATTCAATAGTGATGTTATCCTGTTCTATGCCTGACTGTACAGTCTCTCATTTCACTGCACTCCATATGGCCTTAAGTCTGTGGTTGGAATTACTAATTCCTGACATAATGTGCAAGTTCCTTGATTTTTAATAACTTTTCTTGGTACTGTTTAGTAGTAGTAGTAGTAGTAGTAGTAGTAGTTTGCAACTACTGCAGGATCTCTTAATTGTTCTTTGGTTAAAACAACAGTTTGTTTATTATGGCCAGTTTTGACTTTGTTAAAGCCATCCTCAATTTTTTTTTTTTTTTTTTTTTTTTTTTTTTGCCCCTGTGGCTAGCACTGGCAGCTCCTCCATTTTTCATGTGTTACCAAGATCCCAGTGTATGATTGTGGTAACATGTGGAAAACTGAGGAGCTGCTAGCACCAGCCACAGAAAGGCCAAAAATCTGAGGATGGCTTTAACATAAGTCGAAACCGATGATAATAAACAAATGTTATTGTGATCTTGACTGTTGTTTCAACGAAAGTATAGCACCAGATCCCTGCACTCCATTGACAGTGTTGTCTAAATTTATCTACTTGATCTTGCCAACAGATCTACTTCCCTTTTCCTTTTACAGGATAGTTTACTCCCTTTAGTGATCCATGATTTTTTATATAGCTAATTAGCTTATGTGGAAAGCTATTTTCAAATAATGAAATTAATTTATCATGGAACAGATAAAATTTTATGCCACCATTTGGTTCGTTACAAATTTCATCCCAAGTCATCTAGAATAAACCAATTTGTAAACATCTGTTATGGAGTGATTAATTATTCTGATTGCCACTGAATACCGTAAGGAACTACCTTATTTATCCCAACTGTGTAGGGAGAAAATTTATTACTGGGTATTTAGTTATTTTCTTGCTTTGAGATTCAGCAAAAAAACCAACAAACAATTGGGATCCCACTGTCTTTACCCACCTGTATTGGAAACTTAATTACTGAGATCAAATTGCAGACTCAAAGAAAGGTTTCCAGATAAATTTTCCTGTAAGAATCCTTTACAAAATCTACACTGAAATCACCACAGACTATTAACTGTCAATTTTGACCATATATGTAATTGGATAAATAAAAAATCTACTCATCAAGCGGCAGCAGAACATACACATAAAACTATGATATAATAATGCAAATTTTCGAATCAGTGGCTCATTCTTCAGGCAGAAGGGTTGAAGGGGAAGGAAGAGAGGTGAAGGAAAAATTTCTCGTCCTCTCTGGTAAGTCTCCCCTGTCCTGAAGTTGCGTGTGACTTTCCCGAAATCTACCCCTTTTCCTAGACCACTCTTGTACTTTTCCTTCACCCCTCTTCCTTCCCCTTCAACCCTTCTGCATGAAGGAGGAGCTGCTGGCTCTAAAAGTTTACCTAATTATAACTTTCTTTTGTGTGTGTGTGTGTGTGTGTGTGTGTGTGTGTGTGTGTTCAGCCGCTGCTTGGTGAGTATCTAGTGAGAAATCCAAATTCCTCATAGACACATCAAAGTTTCTCAGTAGGGATCTATATATAGTTACAATTAAAAGTGATCTATTTTTCAGTATTAATTCACAAGCAAACACTTCTTTGTGCTGATCACTACAAAATCTACTTCTCTCAATGTTTCTGAACTTATGTTCTGTCTCAATATACACTGATAAGCCAAAACATTATGCACACTGTGACACTGGATGCCCCCTGGTGGTGTAGCAGGCACGTATCATGGTAACAAAAATGTGTGTAAGCGGAGCAGACACAGACAGGGGATCACCCTAGTGAATACGTGGGCCGCAAATGGGGAAATCCATTGAGATAAGCGACATCGACAAAGGGCAGATTATTATTATTATTATTATTATTATTAAGCAAATCCTGTGAATGAGTATCCTGAAAATGGCAAAGCTGATTAAATGTTTTCTTGTTCTGTTGCCATGAGCATCTACAGAAGGAGGTACGACAGTGAAACTAGCAGCAGGCACCAAGTGGTTGGACATGCAAGACTCTTCACAAAATATGGGATTTGGGGGCTTGCCTGCTCTGTAAAGTAGGATAGATGGTGATCTTTGGCATCTCTCCCAAAAGAGCACATTGCTAGTGCACACACAAGTGTTTTGGGACACACCATTCATTGTACATCATTGAACATGGAGGTCCGCAGCAGACCACCCCTACCTGCTCACTTGTTGGCCCAACGACATCATCAATTACAACTGCAATGGGCACAAGACCATTAGGATTCAACCATTGATCAATGGAAACATGTCTGCTCCTTGAGTGAATCACATTTTTGCCACACTAGATCAATGGTTGTCTACACATACACCACCATTGAGGTGAACAGTGGCTCGAAACATGCAGTGTGCCGCAAACACAGCCTGGTGTAGAAGTATTATGCAATGAGAGATATTCTCCTGCGCTTGCATGGGACATGTGGTAGTAATTGAAGACACGCTGACACTTCGAACCACCTGCATCCCTTCATAATTGATATCTTCCCCGACAATGCAGCAGTATAACTGTCCATGTCTCGGATCCATCACCACCCTACAGTGGGTTGAGGAGCATTATAGTGAATTCATGTTGATGTCTCTGTGACCAAATTCACCTGATGTAAATCCTATGGAACCAGTCTTGGTCACTATTGGGTGCCAACACCACATAAGAAAATCAGAGGCCCGTTATTTACAAGAATTAAATGACCTGTGTGTAGACATCTAATGCCATGTACTTCCACAAACCTATCGACGAACCATCAGATCCCTGATACACAGAATCAGTGATGTATTTTCGTTCGAAAGATGCACAAACAAGCTATTAAGCAGATGGTCATAATGTTTGGGCTCATCAGTGTATGTAACAACTCTTGCTTTTCCCATATTAGTTCTACACGAGTACGATGCAGGAATGTAATACTTCATATTTAACTTATCTAACTCAGATAGTTATAGGATGTCTGTCTTTTCAGAGTTCCCTAAATTTTCCAAACAGACAAGGAGCTCTTTTAATCTTATCACTCAATCTTCTAATAATCTGATGAAATAAGCTAATCTTAGTTTTGTGCACATTCTTATTCATTTTGTGGTGCTCGTCCATTATTTTAAACTCTTTCACAACAGGAGCTTAATTCTGATTCTAACCTAAAAAAAAAGGTTCTGCGACACTAGGGACCACAGAGATCTTCTTTTCTGTGATGGCGTGCCCAACCCCCTACCCTCCCATACATTTTCTGCAAGAAGCTCAGCCAATCTACATTTCCCCTCTCTTATTCAGATGTACACTGCATCTAGTATATTCCCGAACTGTAGCAACAGACACTGCTCTCAATTAAGTGCTCACAGCAGTGTTAACACAGGTTGGTCACAGCACTGTAGGACATTCACAGAACTACTAAGTTTATGTGTGAAGGAGGAGGGGGGGGGGGATTATTATTCTATTTATTTCAGGTCACCCCTAATACTGTAGAATAAATTTCTTTTATTTCATGTCTATGTTCACAAACCTGTAGGTCTTCAGACTACCGGTTTCAGTCAGCAATGAAAATCTTCACAATTAAGGTGATCTACGAACTTATGCAACTTGTTTATAGACTGTTGTTAGTTTTTTGTGTGTTCATTGGCTCACAATCATTATGTTTCAACATGCTCAGGAATGCGTCACTACCCTTATGAAAACTTCTTTTTCTTGGTGGTAATACAACACCAACACTGTATATCTTGTATGTATATTGATGAACTCAGTCATCCACCTTTAATTAATATGAGAGGCAACCACAATTTTTTATGGCTGCATAAGGACCTTGATCCTGTGCCAGAGTACAGTTAGTCATGAACCGGAAAGAAAATTTTGTTATAAGTAATATGTACATGAACTACTCTATTTTATTAATTACTAACTTCACACAATGGTACATGTACTATCAGACTGCTGTCAGTTGGCCTAGTTAATTAAAAGTTGACACCAATAGGCTATGGTGTATTAAAACTATTATCACATCTCTTTCTGTATGATATTACTTATAAAATAATTGTGGAATTGCTCTGTAGTATTAGTCTAACTTCCTGACATTTGCATTAACAAATCAGTCAGCAGTTATTGAATAGCAGGTGCCAATTTTGAGTGTTAAATGATATTAATACATGTTTATAAATTATAATGCAAACTAACAGATTGTAGTAATTGACTCTCCCTTAGGCTACAATGTAAGTAATGAAGTCACATTCTATTACACACACTGTGGTACATTATGCATTTTACCCAAACTAATACAGTATCCCGCAGTAGAAAAATTCATTTAGTTTCCCCTCTGATGGGCATTATTAGCTAAACGGAAGGAGGTCTTGTATGTAACACAAACAATAGCTGACATAATAATGATATGGAAGTATGCCCCAGTAATGAAAAGGCTATCAACCCAAATAACAGACTATAACCAGCCCTACAACATGATGCTTCCTTATGCCTGATAACTGGTGTATATAACTTCATACAAATATTAAATTAAACAGTTACTAATTTTATCTTCAATATTAAAAAAAAAAATTAGTTGCTCTGAAACAATGTCGAGATTTGTGTGCCAGGATGCATTAGACAAATAAATTAAAATGTTACGTTCTGTGGTAAGTCCTTCTGGAATTCCATTCTTGACTGGTGCAATATTTTACATATCTAAGAAAGTTCACATATTCCTGACAACAGAAGCTTTATCGGAAGTACAACGAAAGAGATACTTGTCACTGAAAATAGTAAATAATCCTGTTCATCATCTATCATAATACTTTAGCCATAAGAGCGAAGTCTCATGAAAGTCTTGCTTTAGATGTCTGGAACTCCACCCTACCCCCCTCTGCATTTATACTCCACAGCCAACATATGGTGCATGGCAGAGTGCACCTTGTACCACTGCTAGTCATTCACTCTCTTGTTCCACTTGCAAATGGAAAAATGGAAAAAACGACTGTCCATATGCTTCTTTGTGAGTGCCGATTCTCTTATCTTGTGTTTGCGTCCCTCACATGAGGGATTGTGTAAGTACTTTTGGATTACAGAAGATCACTCACTAAAAGGCAGAATCATTCAAAGGCACATAAAAAGAAAAAAAAGACAGCTTTTGGAGTATTCCTTTTACCAGCTAGAGTAAAATATACATGGAAAAAAAATGTGTGTGCGCATGTAGGGACATAGGCATATTTGTGGGTGTCTACTTGTTTCCCGTGTGTATTTTGGTCTAGTTCAAAAAAGGATAACTCTAAAAACTAGCAAGTTTTCTTTCTTGTGTGTGTGCCATACAATTACAGTGCTTCTGCCTTTCAGTATGTGGTCTCCTTCAATCCAAAAGTACTTACATTCTACCTTCCTGCATTTACATGTGATATATATTGATGGCAGAAAGATCTCCTCGGTAGCACAGCACAGCCTCAGCGAAGAACACACATTTCAATTTGAAGAAACCAAGAGACTGTGTACAGCGAAAGGTTTCTGGGACACTCTTATTAAAGAGGCAGTGGAGATACATGTCAGTGATAACCTGGTCAACCAGGATAGTGGCTTCCAACTCAGCACCACGTTGAACACAACATTATCAAGAATAAGACGAGAGCACACCGATGGAGGCAGGTCTGTGGCGGCGGATGGAATAAACAGGCCACACCGAGACAAGACGCCAGGACCTGGCGGCCGCGGCTCCTCCCCACCATGCGCTGCCACGCTGATTCTACTTGCACCTGATTCGCCCAACTGGTGCCGAGGATGCAGACAAGCTCGTAGTTCAGCAGCTACAAAGAACTGGACGAGACGTGAACCCGACACTTCGCCTGAAGGTGGCAAGTAAGGAACTTCCTGAAATTTTACTTGAGAACACATTGACTCAGCTGTCAACCCAAGAAGATTTTATCATTGGTGATAATAGTTCAAAAGAAAAAGCCTTGCAGTACATGGAAGAGTCAGTTTTGAGAAATCCTTACCAGATTAATTTTCATCTAACAACCTCCTGTTAAATAAGGAAAATCATTAAATCTTTGAAAAATAAATGTTCTGTTGGGGTAGAT
Source organism: Schistocerca serialis cubense (assembly GCF_023864345.2). Lineage (NCBI taxonomy): Eukaryota > Metazoa > Arthropoda > Insecta > Orthoptera > Acrididae > Schistocerca > Schistocerca serialis. Next base: position 723,162,230 of record NC_064639.1, on the reverse strand, counting down.
GGCATCTCTAACAAGATATAAAAAAAATGTGGAGCAGTTACAGCTGATATCCTGTCACATCTGTAATGCATCACTAACTCAAGGTATTTTCCCAGACAGGTTAAAATATGCCACTGTCAAGCCTCTCTACAAAAGAGGGGACACCAAAGATGTCACTAATTACTGGACAGTATCCTTTCTCACAGCATTTTTAAAAACTGTCGAGGAAGCAATGTACCCAAGAGTGGTTAGCCATGTCAGCAGTAATGGGATACTTGGATTTCAAAATGCTGTTCCACTGAGACAGCAATATACAATTTCACTGCCCACATAATAGTGTGTTTAAATAGTAAAATGTCACCAATAGGAATTTTCTGTGACTTATCCAAAGCATTTGATTGAGTGAACCATGGCATTATGTTAAAAAAATTGTGGTTCTATGGTATAAATCAAACAGCATATTAGTGGTTTAAGTTATATCAACACAACAGGAAGCAAAAAGTTTCTTTATATGGTTTAAGTGATTTAAGGAAGTTTCCCACTTCATCTAACTGGGGTGAAATTACATTAGGTGTTCCACAGGGTTTGATCATGGGTCCCCTTCTGTTATTGATGTATGTGAATGACCTTCTGTTATTGATGTATGTGAATGACCTCCCTCATCTGAAACAAGAAGCTAAACTGACACTGTTTGCTGATGATAGAAGCATCATTATTAATCCAGTAAAGAAACTCCAATATAAAATGATACAAATAATATCTTTGGAAAAGTTATTGACTGGTTTTCTGTGAATGGGTTTTCTCTGAACTTTGAAAAAACACAGTATGTCTAATTTTCTACTGCAAGGCGTACAGTTCCTTCATCAAAAATATAACACATCAACAGAACTCGGTATCCAGGGTAGATCATGCTAAGTTTTTGGGAGTATATATATGTGGATGAGAACCGTAATTGGAAAATTCATATTTTGGATCTCCTAAAGCAACTAGGTTCAGCAACATTTGCAACCAGAATAATTGCTAATTTTGAGAATATAGAAATTAGCAAGCTAACTTATTTTGCATACTTTCACTATCTGATGTCATACGGAATAATATTTTGGGGTAACTCAACATTTATTGCAAAAAGTATTCACTGCTCAAAAGAAAGTGGTTACAATAATGTGTGGGGCTCACAGTAGCACATCTTGTAGGCATCTCTTTAAAAGGTTAGGAATTCTTGTAACAGCATCACAGTACATTTACTCAGTAATGAAATTTGTTCTCAACATGGACCATTTAAAAAAAAAAAAAAAGTGACATTCATGATTACAATACCAGAAGAAAGAAAGACTTACACTATCCTCTACTTAACCTATTGTTGGCACAGAAAGGGGTAAAATATGCTCCTGTAAAACTTCTCAATAAATTACCATGCGGCAGTAACAGTTTTAAAAATAAACTGAAATCTCATTGACAACTCCTTCTATACCACAGATGAATTCTTGAATAGGAACAAATAAATATATAGGTATTTAATATATGTATTTTGTGCATTTTTAGGCCATGGGGTAGCTAACAAAAATTTTAAGCTCTTCTTTTTAAAATAAATAACAAGAAGAAGGCCTTCATTCCATTTCTTATGCACTTGACACATTCCACATCAAAATGGTTACTATGAGATTGATCAATAGAACACTTAGCTAACTAAATCAAGGGAAGTAGGAGTTGAGAAGGGAGTGAGACTGGGTTGCAGATTGGCTGCAACATTATGCAACCTGTATGTTTGGCAAGCAGAAACAGAAACTGAACAGAAATTGGAAAAGGTAATTAAATGTTCAAGGAGAAGAATTAAAAACTTTAGAAGTTTGCCAATCCACTGTAATTCTCTAAAAGACAGCAACTGACTTGGAAGACTTGTTGAATGGAATGGATTCTTGAGAGGAGGTTGCAAGATTAATGTCAATGAAAGAAAAACGAATTAAGTCAAACAATACCGAAGGAATTAGATGAAAGTGAGACACTAAAGGCAGCAGATGAGTTTTGCTATTTGGGCAGTAAAATAACTGATGGCTGAAACAGAGTGGCTATAAAATCCAGACTGGCAACAAACACAAGAAAAGCATTTAAGAAAGAGAAACTTGCAAACAATTAACATAAATTCCAATGTTCGTAAGTCCTTTCTGAAGGTATCTGTATGTAGTGTAACAATAAGCAACTCAGACAAAAAGAGAATAGATGCTTTTCAAATATTATATACAGAAAACACTGAAGGTAAAATGGGTAAATCAGGTAATTAATGACGGGGTACCAAACTGAATTGTGAAAAAGAAATTTATGGCACAACTTGACTAAAAGGAGGGGTCAGCTAATAGGACACATCCTGAGGCATCAAGAAATCGCTCATTTGGTAATGTAGGTAACTGGGTGGGGAGAGCGGAGGAGATTGTAAAAGAGAGACCACGGGATGGTACGCAATAGCTATGTAGAAATGAAGAGGCTTGCAGAGGACAGACTAGTGCAAAGAATGTGTCAAACAGTCTTTGGACAAAGGATCACATCACCCATTTGATGTCTGGAACAATTACTTGTTCATGTGGTGCACAACACACATGGAAAGGTGTTAGGGTAAAACAGGCACTTAAACTTTGCTTAATAATCTATCAATATTTAATAACCTTTTATGTTTTTGGGAGTTACAAGTCATAACAACCTCAAACAGACTTAATGTCTGTTAATACTATTCAGAATGTAAAGATCACCAAACACTTTTTAGTCGAGTGTATTTAGCTGTGTCATCTTACACAGCTACACGTTTTATCATACAACTTGACCATTCCTTTTGAAAATCTACTTTACCCTGCTACGTGAGTAAATTTGTGTTTTCCTTTACATTAGTGGCTATTTTTTTTACTTCACTCACAGAGTTATAAATCTTAAACATCCCTTTAAATATTTTATAGCTTCTGTGAATGTATCAAAAATCTTTAAATGAGATCAACTGAAATTCATTGGCAGTTTACACAATAAGACCTATTTCCTGTAGCAATTCCCAGTTTCCATAATAATGTGTCGGTGTCAAGTTTTACTGATCAACTTGGTTAAGAAGGGTGAAGTTTGCGATATTATCGGAATAAAGGATTTACTTTTATCACTGCAATCACAAACTATAAATTTTACTCTGTTTATTTCATCATAAACATTGGTGTTTTATTTGCTAACACTACTGTGTGTTTTCATGGCAACAACATGCATTATTCTGGTGTACACAATGATACATTAAAATGTTACTATATTGAATTTCTGCAACACCAGTTTTATCAGCTGAAAGCAAATGATATAGTTTAAATTGCTTAACTGTCATTCTCTGTTGTGAATCTTTTAAGAAATTACCAACAGAACTATAAGCAGCCATACATTTTTTTTTCTTACCCACAAACGTTTGAAACTGTCAGTGGAAGTCTGTAAATTGTAATAATTTAAAGTGTGCTTGCAGGAAGTAACAGTTGACATGAATGCACTTCCATATGTTGATATACACAAATTATTGTCTACAGTTCTGAACTTGGACACTTTGTTACCCATATGGCAATTCCGCGTTTTCCAAATGCCTTTTGCGATAGCATACTACACATTTATAATCTTCTAGCTGCAATATTTGGGCTCCCATATTTAAATAACATACAAGTTAGCGGAAGCAATGAATATGTTACACAGTTTACCACCCATTATTTACTTGCTTTCACTATTGTGTAAGATATTTATATATTATACTTAAGTTCCACACTTTCTCTGGCACACTAACATATTTTTCACCTTGTTTATCTGTTTGTAACCCATCTGAATAACTGATTGTGTGTCAATAATAGTCACACCAAACCCCATCATTGCTTTGTATTTCTTCAACTACCGGTAGGAATTTCACTTCTTGAGAAACACTTTCTGCAGTTTAACATTGAACTTCCATCTGACACACACACACACACACACACACACACACACACACACACACACACACACACAATTATGATCACAACCACTCTCAATGTAACAATCTACATCCACGCCCATAGTATGTTAACTACCGTTAAGTTTATAGCAGAACGTACTTCTCACTATATCAGTTACTAGCGCTTCTTTCCGTTCCATTCGCATAGGGGGCGTGGGTGGAATGATTCTTTAAAAAAATTCGGGCACTAGTATTTTCCTCGCAGTTCTTACAGCAGCTACACATCTTGGGGTTGTAGTATGTTCTTAGATTCACTATTTAAAGCTATTTCCTGGAACGTAATAAACAGAATTTCTCGGGTTTATCTGGGTACATACATATGGCTATTAAGAACACAACTTGAGACGTACCACAATAGGGCATAAACGCTATGAGGAAACAAAAACGACATGACCTCAAGCAGAGAGAAGAGTACTCTTACGTTGGAACTACCTTTCGCTAAAAGGTAAATCAAACTATCTACACTATCCATTGCTTTCAATGTCTCATTCATTCCTGTGCCGTAAGCATGTACATCCAACTTCTTGACCTACGATGGGAATGCTTTTAAAAAATTAAATATTTTCTAACTTACTTTAATGTTATGCTTTCAAACATACGCGTTTACATATACTTCGCTGTTCTGGAGATAGTACTTTTCTCAGTTATAGATGAGTGAATTTGACCTGGTTTCTGCCACTAGTTTCGAAAATGTTAGTGGGTGCCTTCAATAAATTATGTTGCACACCTCGAATGACAGAAGATTTTGCTACTGAGTCGCCAAACACGATTATTGAAGAACATAACACGTATAACCCGAAGTCCACTGGGAAAAATCTTGTTCTCAAACACTGTGTGGACAAAAAATGTGTGACTGATGATGATTTTCACTGCAATAAACCACTGCTTTTTCCCTTGTGTCAGTGTACAAAATTACCATCAGTCAGTTGTGTGAAAAGGTTTAGGTTTTCGCGTATTTATTTTCTTTTCCTGCTAAACTGATATTCTTGTAGCCTTTCATCAGCGAATGCGGTAGCGAGTGTAAAATTTAATAAATATGATACTTCTGCAATTATGTAAAATATGCTCTATTTCCAAAAAGCACATGTTAATTTGCAACTCGTACCACTTCGTGAAACATTTCTCCATTGACAGTTACAACAACACTGATTTTGTACGCAACTGCAGCGACAACGTTTAAGAACTCGAATGTCAAACTGCAACCTTAAGCTCTACGCAATAACACCACAGAACACTGATGTTTACAACCTGCACATGATACAAATACTGTCTATGACTGAATTTCCACATATCTTTCCAAAGTGTTTTCTATCAAGGCACTACCTTTTTGTTATTTTATTATGCAATAGGCAAGTGGAGTATCGTATAACTATATACATTACAAATACAGTGCATTTCTGTGTAGTTTGGTTTGATTTATTACTTTATTAACTTTAGCACCAAGTCTGTGTTGTTCACCACCCATGGCTGGATAGACTGCGTCAAAACTTACAAAACTGATAAATACAAATAATTCGTAACAATACAAATTTCACCTTATATACATCAATCTGCTATTGACATGTGAGTTTAAAAAAGGCTGAATGCCGTACAGTGGACTAGTTTTAAGTCTCTTACAATTTTGTTCTTGAAAATCTCTAGAGGCAAGATCGGCACTTACTGGATAGAGATCTGAACATACTCAGAGCAACGTATGGAACGCTATCTCTCAATCAACAGGTTAATTGTTTATGATCTCTTTGTTGTGGGTATTTTGGTCATGTTTGTTGTGCCTCTTGCTGAGGGAATCTAGATTTTCCTTAATCTGAAGTGACACAAAAGTACATAATGACTATAAACAATCATTATCTACAATTTTCTGAATAATGGCCTACAGTTCTCCTGTCTCCCACTTGATATCATGATCATTATGGTTTTTTTGGAAGTAATAATACTTTCTTGCAGCCTGCAGAGCGACCCCATAGTAACACTCTACAGCTGATACAGCTGTGAAACAACGAAGAATATACTATTAGGAGATGCCGATCAGTTATCAAGTGTTTCAGTTTTCCCAGGAGGTATTCAACTCATGACAGTTTTTCACACACACATGCCATATGGTCTTGCCAGTAATTTTGTGTCCACTATGAACCCCAGAAGTTTCACAATACCTACACAGCTTGGGTGTCCTTTGTCTTTGAGGCTACATATCCATTTTTCGTTTTTTTCTTCATTGATTTTCATTTTGGTTTTAACAAACCAAACTTTTGACACTTTGAAGCAACGCATCTGATTCTTTTGGGCCTTGCTGGCACTGATGATTTTTGAGTACAAAGTTGTGTCATCTGCAAAGTGCAAGAACTGCCCATTAGAGCTTAAGTCATTTATAAAAGCTAGGAACATGAGGGGTCCCATTACCAATCCCTGTGGTGCACAATTTCCATACGCTGTTAACATGATAGCACTCCTTGGACTGACACAATATGCCTTCTGTTTTCTGGATAAGATTTGAGGGCTGCCAGAACAGTGCCTCCAACACCATACTGACTGAGCTTATTTGCCAGGATCTTATGAGCAATGCAGTCAAACACCATACTAAGGTCGCAAAGTGTCACTGATAAAGATTCTTTCTCTTCAAAACTCTGTTTCATCGTAGCAACCACATTTATTGCTGTTGTTGTTGTAGGTTTGCCTTCCCAGAAACTTTACTATGCTTCTGACAAGAATTAATAAATTTAAAAGAAGTCTAATATTTGCTCTTTCGTTGCAGTCTTAATGGGATTAGCAAAGATTGGTGTTAGTGGTACAGTGTTAAAGTTTTTTCATTGCAGCAACATTGTTTTTATTTTGGTTTGTAGTAACTTCCATTTTCTGGATGCTTTCGTTTTCTTGTTTATCCTCTGTGTGCGTTATTGTCCTCTGCCATCGTGTTCTAAACTGTTACATACTTAAATAAACTCTGTACAGACAGACTTATTATCAAGCTTCATTTTCTGCACCCAATTATGAGTTATGAGCTCAGAAGTATAAGGCTGTTTTTCAGTGTAGTTTTTATTTATTTCTGTGTCTGGAACACCATATATGGAAATCTAGTATAATGTCTGGAACACCATGTATTGAAATCTAGTATAAGGCAACTGTAATAAAATTTAAAGTCTAAATATTTTTTCACAGTAATCAGCTACACAGATGAACTTATCACTTGCTAACCTGAAATCTATCAGGGTACAGCTTTTGCTGAGGTCTGGGCACGTCAGTAAGCCCTTGTCCATTTGGACATTCCCACAGTCATATAGTGGTAGCCCCATCGGCAAAGATTATATTAGCAATTTGAGACCCTCGTCCTCAGCATGTTGAGAGCTTTCTAGGTTGTAAAGGATTTGTTTCTTCCAGCCCCAAGTTCTTCTTTCGGCCGCAGAATAGGATTTGGAGCTACCTCCTCCCATAACTGAAGTCTCCTCTTTTCAATGATGATGTAGATTGGCTTTGACATCAAAAGGAAGCTCTTTCGTGGGCGAAGCGACCTGGGCTATTGTTGGTATACTTGTAAAGGGTGACAATTATCTGCCATCTGTATCTTCCTCTCCACTTCAGCAGCTGCTTACTACCATATACTGGAGGGAGCTATCCCTATGAGAGAGTAGATCTTCTCCATCGACATGAGCCTCAAACACCCTGTTATGATGCAGCATGACTGATTTACAGCCACATCATGTGGGCCAGATTCTTTCACACAGTTGTGGGATACTCAGCTGCTGCCAAACTGAGTGCAACAGCTGTTGTTCAAAGCATCTGTGGGTAAGCACCTCAGTTTGTTTTGGTCAGTTTATGAATGATATTGTTCCTTGCACTGACCTTTTGCTTAGTATCCAAAAAGTGATGTTTAAACTGTAGATCTCTGTCCAACTTCACACCTTAGTATTTGGGAGTGTAGCAGTACTCTAGCTCTTGTACTTTCCAACTCATATGGAGTTTTCTTTTGGCCTCATTATTCCTCTGGTGGAAACTAAAACCTTGATTCTTGCTGGATTTGGTTTCAGGCGGTTCTTGTGATAGTAATCACCGATTATTTCAATGCTGCTAGTTAATTTCTTTTCCACTTCTTCAAAGGTGCTCCCTTGGGCAGCCATGGCCATGTCACAGCATATATAAACTGCCTGCCATTGGGATTTGTCGTCTGGTCATTGGCATATATATTGAACAGCAATGGAGCTAATACATTATCCAGAGTGAGACCGTTTTTTTGGTTTTTCACCACATACTATTCTATTTTCCTGCATGGTAACATAGAGGCACCTATTCTATAGTACACACAATACAAATCCTTGGTCACCTGGTAAACCATACATATCAGTCTATTGTGGTTAATAGTATCATAGGCTGCGCTCAGATCAATGAAAGCCACACCAGTCTCCTGCTTTCTTTCGTATCCGTCTTCAATATGCTGGGTTAAATTCAGAGTTTCTCAGTGCAAGAGCGTCCTGGCCTAAAGCCAGCTTGTCCAGGCCTTAGGATCTCATCTCAGGTTTCAATATTCTACCCATCATCATTCTATGGATGACCTGAAACAGGTGATATATAGTAATCAGAGATACTGGACAAAAGTTCTTAACATTGGATCCTTACCTGGTTTTAATAGGGCTACCACTCTTGCCTTTCTACACACCTTGAGGATCTGTATCATGCTGACACAGTTGTTCATTACTTTCAGACTTTTTGTTTAATTTATTTGATGTTTAAATCGTCTCTTTATTTTCTGCAGTTCATCAACTGTGATAAATGCCTCAACTGATTTTTATTAATTTTCTAGGTCTCTTACGACAGAAAGCCAGGGCAATCTGTGGATGGTTGTCCACTGAGTAGAAGCTGATGGGCGATTTGGTTTGGCAAAACACCAGTCTGAAGTGTTTTGGGTCTTGTTGAGTCATTCCTGAGATTCCTGAGCAGACTCCAGGCTTGTCTGCTGTTGCGTTTCATATCCAGAGATGTGGCTAAATGTCCACATCTCCCTGCTCATCTTTAGATTTCTTCCCCATTTGAATCTGTCTCTCGGTAGCTCTACATTGTGGCAGAGTTTTAATTTGGCATCGTGAGTGACAGCAAATTTGACATTACCAGTGTAATGCTGTCATAGCGCAATAGTACAGTCTACATATCATTGTGTGAAGTTGTCTGGAGGGGACAAAATGGGAGTATGGAAATTCCAAATGGAAGCGAAACTCAGAGGAAAAGGCTTTTTTGATATTATCAGTGGCATTGCCATTAAACACCTGAAAGACAAAGAAGCTGAGGAAAAAACATTGGTGGAAAAATGCGCAAAATCGCAGGAACTTATTATGAAGTAATTGAAGGCAGCGCCCCTCACTCATCTACTTCTCGAACGACATCAGCTGGCATGTGGACTAAACAGAATACCATGTATGAGAAAGAGTCTGTGGTGTTGATGTTTAAATCGTCTTTTTGATTTCTGCAGTTCCTCAGCTGAGAAAAGTGCCTCAAGTGAACTATATCAATTTTCTAGGTCTCTTACGACAGAAAGCAAGGGCAATTTACTCCAGCATAAGTTTTTCTCTCTCCAACTTGCTGATGACTCAGTGGTTATAGCTATGTAGAAAACAGAAGAGATCAACACTAAACTGAAGGTAGCAAGCGAACCATTTTCAGAGAAGATGATAATAACCAAGGTGATGCCATTGCCAGAGAGATATAAAAATTTCCATTCAGTATTGGAATTAGAAATCTTTGAGAAGCAAACACTTAACGCATTAACTTCAAGATTGCTTATTGAGGAATACAGAAATAAACCGTCGATTCTACGAAATTTTGGGAGAGTTTCCAGATGTCTTAACTTTCTGGCACTATATTTCAGCTCAGAGTCTTCTGACTTCCCTATTTAAAATCCTGCCAGCACATTCATGGTGTTCCTAGTTCGCATTGCGCTTTCGTTGCTTAAGCCCATGCACTTAAGCTGTTACTTCTTGTGCTGCTCTGCGGGCCCTCCAACATGAAAGTTCGTGTCTTGTATGGGGTCCTACCCACTCGTCTCGCATAGGGTGCCTAAAGGATTCTGTGTTCTCAGAATGCTACACAACAATTCAAGCAAATAACATTAATAGTTTTATATCTATAAAGCAGATTTGACAATACTTAACTTGAATGTGCAAAATGTCGTCGCAAATGATGGGCGACATGCAATATAATGCATAGTCCATGGCTATATGCAATGTTCCTGCAAGTTGACACGAAGTTCGTGGATCATTACTATCTGATACCGTAGCTCTCTCTGCTAGGCCATGCTAATACTCCACGAATACGTTGTTTACTTGGCGTAGCTAGCGCATGCCATAGGTGAATAGGGAGATCACAAGCAAGGGACTCAACCCAGCAAATAGCTGGCTGCTCAAATGTATGAGCCGACAAGGCACGCAATAGTGCTGATCTAGTATTTGCACTACCTGGTGAAATGATGGATCAGACTGTTTCAGATTCTGTTCTCTGAATTTAACATCAGATACATTGTACACAATCGAATTACGCAACATAACATCAGAATATAAAGCACCGCAAGCAGATTTGAATTTGCATTTCTATATCAGCCCCTGCAAATGTGTTACTCACTCATGATAAGTTTGTTCTGACAGTTTTTTGCAATTAAAGAATTGATACCTAGCGACTACCACATTCACTTGTTGCTCTTAATAGTTAGTTAGGCACTGTACTACTTGGTCGTACGACAGTTCACTCAGAGTGGCGTTAGGATATAACTTCTGGATAAGTCTGAACACTGCACTTCCTACCATTGATAACAGGGAGGTAAGTTTCACAATACCTGGTAACTTGTGAGCTAGGAATATGTGCCTCATACTGGGCCAACCACTCGACCCATTCCTCTTCGTGTTCACAAAATTGTCGAAAACGGGGTATAGCAGCTGTAGTAGGTGGTGCTTGTTCTGTCGGGCGTACAGTGTTGGCCAGTAGCTGCTGCACTGTGTTGAGCAGTGTAGATATTTGCTTCGTCTGAAAATGAAACATCTACATTAGCTGTGTGGCAGCTAACGCTTTTGTCTGCGGCGCCTGAGCAGTGGGGGAGCGGGGGGGGGGGGGGGGGGCGAGACAGGTGGGGGAGAGGGGCATGTTGGAAGACACAAATGCAACAAAAAGACATGTACAGAGATCTTCTATAAAGCCCACCTGAAAACACTGATTAGCAAGAACGGCAAGAAATTGTTCAATCAATTAAGCGCCCCTGTGAATTAAAGACAAGAGAGAACTAAGGCGCCAGCACAACATAAAGGAAAAGTTCGTGTCTGTTGGGCACTGGGTTCAGAGGTTTCTCATCGCCGACTGTGGGGTACTGACCACTCATCTCGTATGGGGGGCCTAAAGAATGCTGCATTCTCAGAATGATACACAGCAATTCAAGCAAATAACATTAATAGTTTTATTTCTATAAAGCAAATTTGAAAATACTTAACTTGAATGTACAAAATGTTGTCACAATCGGTTGGTGACATGCAAAATAATTCAGAGTCCTTGGCTATATGTAATGTTCCTGCAAGTTGACACACAGTTCGTGGATCACTACTATCTGATACTGTAGCTCTCTCTGCTAGGCCATGCTAATACTCTGCGAATACGTTCCACTAATTTCCAGCCAAGGCCGGCAGGAGCGGCGCTTATGTTCACTTCTTGTAGATGTCGCTCCTGGCACAGCGCAGTCCTTGTCAGCGGGCTATTGGCTGACATCGCCTCATCGCCTTCTCTGGTCTTGCGTTCTTCCTCTTCGTTCCGGCGCTTGTGGTTATGCCGGAACATCTTCTATATCAAAACTATTGTCTTTCCATAGTAAGACCACAGGATGACTCCGATTACACACAAGACGAAGTTTTTCTATAATCGAGTCCCATGCAGAACTGAATTAGAAACTGTCATCTCGATTCGTAAGGGATTCAGACCATTATATTTCCACTGATTCATTGATAACTGAGTGACAAAAGTTTGACTATGGGACACAATTTTTATTTCATTATATTTCATCGAACAACCAGTGGAAATACAGTGTTCTGTGATAGCGGACTTGTTTGCTTGGAGAGGGCGAGTATGCTGCTGATGCTCTATAATGTGATCCTGCACACTGCACGTTGTTTGCCCTATTCAGGGCGTAACAAAAATGCACAGTACAAATTGCAGGACACATTCCTCACATGTGGATGAAGAAATTATGTTATATTGAAACTTCATCATATCAAATTTTTTTACTTGGACTGTAATAACTGGGAAGTTGATACTTCTTAATCTGATTCTGAAACTGCTGAGTGAAATTGAATGCAAGTGAACCTGCTTGAACTGCTGAATGAAACTGAACGTAATGTCACTTTGCTTGTCTTTATCATTTTATATCTGACCTACTGAATAATTCCTGACAAATACCACTCAAACGTATTCTATTCATTTATGACCCACAATATACAGCAATATGCAATCTGACTGCTCATATAATTAACACAAAAGAATGGCCCCGGATTAGAAGAAATTCCAACAATAACCTATACATTTCATGCCACACTTACCTCACAATAAATCTCCATTACACGAACTTCAGCGATACAGCAAGCACCAATAAAATCAGTTAAGTAAATACTGTAGGCTCTAACTACTAATTGGCCTGTGGTTAGCAAAGAAAAGATTTTGTTGCAGAGTAAACAATGTATTTAGCAAAATTTACCTTAATAATGTGACACTCAGTTCAAAAAATTGTATAATTGTAAATAATTTTAAATCTCTATGACAGACACGTCCAGACGACCTGCACGAGCTAACACTTCGGACCTCTAACCTCCATCTCTGCTAACTATAAACTTCCAACCTCCATAAATGGTGATGGGGGTCCAGGTGAGGTGACAGTCGAGGTCCCACTGCGCCTGTAACATCCTGTCCCTTTATACAGGACTCCTGTAGCAACATCATTTGGGAATGAAACGCACTTATACCTATTTACAAGTCACAATTCTCTTCTTCGGCAACTGAAACATGGGAAATATATCATATTTTCCACAAATGTAATGCTCATTTACTTACCTAAACACAGTGTCTCAAGATGAAGAAGAAAACTGACCAGTCACCTCCAGTCTAGTCCAGCGCCATGTATGGAGTATATTGTACACCTGAAGAGATGGCCGGCTAAGAAAACACAGATCGTGACATCTTTCTTAAGCCTCTAATTCTGGTCACCTGACCATTCCCGCCGCCAGCTGCGACACAATGAGGCGCGACTCCGACTAACTCCAGTCCTGCCCCAGATATAGAGCCCTCAAATTAAAAAAAAATTCCGAAACAGGGATGTTGTTTAATCAACACACCTCGAATTTCTCATATGTACTGAAGATTTTCGAAGATAAGAAATCGGACCATACACGCGTTTTCGCGTCGCTAAAGTATCGTTATGTGTTGTGAAAATCCTGTACAACACTATAATCTATATTTCCTCTAAGTATTCTCTTAGAAGTTAGAAAAATCTGCTCTTATCTACCACGTCCTGCATTACAGGAAACTCATTTTTGGCTCATGATGGAGTGCTAAGGGCATGCTCTACCTCTGTCACAGGATGCCTTCTCACTTTCGAACACTCTTGAAGTAAACAAATGTCTCGTCACATTCGACGTCTCTCAAGCTAACAGCACAGGAAGTTGTAAATATCAAATTTATACTATGTATCACTTTATAAATTCGATAATACATGGGTCCTCTACGACATCCCCTTCCCGCATCTTCCCTTTTCCTCAAACACATCCGCACCCTGTATATCATCTGGACACTCGATAGCCCCCCTCTCCCACTCCTGGTGTCTCCTATCCTCTGTATGCCCAGCCTCTTTCTGTGCCTTTACTGTTGTATCCCGCCCTCTCTCCATCTCCATGCCTTCCACCTCCTTTACCAACATACCTTCCAATGCCTACCCCTCCCAGATGATGAGCTTCGCGCTAACAGCTACCCCTCCTACCAACTCTAAGCCCATCATCCCCTCTCCTTTGGGTTTCCTCTCCTCTCCTTTTTCCTTACTCTGGACGGTTTTTTTTCTCCCTCCAACGCCCTCTCCCATTCCAGTACACCCCTTCCACATATCTTTACTCCCTCCTGGATTGCCTTTCCCTCTCCCACACCACTCGTCTCCTACCCCTTGGTGCTTCCCCCGACCCCCTTTCTTTTCCTCCCACCATCGCCAGCCCCCTCCCCCACTGTCCCTTCCTGTCCATTATTTTCCCTTCTCTCAGGCCTCCCCTCCCTCAGCACGTCCCTCCCAGCAGTTTTTGTACTTCGTCATGTGTGCTCTGTCTCATGCAGTGGTTTTATAGTGTCGTCGTTGTGTCGTCGTTCTGGTGTGTTTTAATACTGTGGCCAACTTTTAACTTGTGCATGTGATTTCAGTGTATTTTACATACTATGCAAATCGCCAACTGTATTTTTATCATTATGTGGTCTTTTTTAACTATCTCACAACGAACATATCCATGTAAATCTATATTTTAACACCCATTGTCTCCTCTTACTACGTGGGGGAGTTGGAAAATAAGTTTCCCCTGTCGACTGTGGTCAGAGTTGTAGGTGGAAGGAAAAAAAAGAGAATGAGACATTAAAGATAAGACATATCTTTATTTTTCGATATAATTTCCATGTACATTGAGAAATTTGTCGTACCAATTTATAAGTTTCAAAAAGCCTTCCAGGAAAAAATTAGGGCATTGCATACAGAAGAAGCATTGAACGGCTTGTTTGACGTCAGCATTGCTGCCAAAGCGCCTTCCGCCGAGAGTCTTCTTCAAAGCAGGAAACAGATGGAAGTCACTTGGTGCGAGATCCGGACTGTAAGGTGGATGGTGTAGCCACTCCCAACCAAGAATTACAATATGGTTTTGCGTTGCCGTCGCCATGTGTGGTCTCGCATTATCATCCAACAACATAATGCCAGATCTGAGAAGGCCAGACCGCTTTTTCCGAATCACCTATTTCAATTTCGACAGAGTAGCACATTACTGCACACCATAGATGGTTGGATCCTCCCGAAAGTCCAGCAGCAAAACTCATCTGGCGTCCCAGAAACCGATGACTAGCACTTTACCTGCAGATCTAGTGCTTTTGAACTTCTTTTGGACAGGAGATGATGGATGTTTCCAGTCTATGTATGCAGCCTTCGATACGGGCGTGTAATGGTGGACCCACGTTTCAACCCCCCAGAAGGTCATTGCCACATTCATGGTAACGCACAAGCTCTTCCAGGCTGAACGCCATCCGTTGTTCCATGTATGTCAGGGTCAGTTGGCGGGGCACCCATCGTGCTAACACCTTCCTGTATCGAAGAATGTCGTGGATGATCTTGTGAGCTCGCTCATGTCCAATTCCAAGTTCTGCCGCTACTCCATCGATGGTGATACGCCGGTTCGCTTTAATAATGTCATCTACCTGCCTGACATTTGCATCTGTAGTGGCCGTGCGCTCCGTCCAGGTCTCGGCACGTCCTGCACTTGCTGACGTCCATCACTGAATTGCTGACACCATCTCCACACCATTAGCCTCGACATCACATGTGACCCATACACATCAACAAGGCGGTTATGAATTTCTGTGCCTGATACTCCATGTGCCCATTCATAGCAGATAACAGCTCTCACTTCCGCCTTTGACCACGACTCCAAAACGCACCTTCTCTCCATAGCTCCAGGAAACGACTGAGCAGCTGGCCTCCACTTTGCGCAGGCACTGTGACAGCGCCATCTGCTTGATCGTGGTCAACCTCTACCCAATGGTGTATCGGTGTCTTGCAAGTGTGCATTCACCTGCCGTGTCATCTTTCACCCATATAACACAACTCTACCCACAGTCGACAGGGAAACTCATTTTCCAGCTCCCCCTCATACATTCTTATGCCCCTTTTTATCGCCTTTTATATGTATCATTTTCATCTTTTTATTAACTGTATCACCTGGCTGAAGAGTGGCGGATTCTGCCACTGCCAGCCCTCCCCTACCCACATGGAGCAGGGGAACGAAATCACAATAAAGAAAAAAAGTGAGTCGCTGTTCTAATATTATTATTACTCATCCTTATATTCCTCTAACAGCAGCTATGCATTTGTAGTTTGGCAGGAGGCTACTCCCCTGTAATTCAGTGATAGCTTGCTGTCCTATTATTATTACTATCCATCCTTCCCATATAGTGCTATTGGCTAGACAGAATGGAGCAACTCTTCAGTGCTAGACTAATAGCGAAAATATCCACTCCACATCTAGCAGTTACTGGCGAAATGGGTGGAGCTACTGTCTAGTGTTCGATCAATGGCAACTCAAATGGTTTAAATAAACAATATTTCGAGCTGTGTACAAAATAATAAAGACTTATGTCAGTCTTATCCAGAAACCGAACACAGACTGAGTTCTTTTCCCACCAGTTTCCAGATAGGGAGGGGAGTGAGGAGTGGGGAGTTGGGGTTGGGGAGTGGGGTGTGGCGAATGGAGAATGGAGAATGGTGGAGGACCAACAGCACCTTCTGGTGGCGGTGGTGTTGTGATCTACGTCATTTGGTGTCCGAACATCAAGGTCAACACACCGTGTTTGATATTCCTACCTATAAATATGAATTTCCCGTCATGTTTCGGATTTCCTGTCAAAATTTCAATTTCCCATCATTGTAGGGGGAGGGGCATGGGAAGTGGGAAGCGAGGGGAGATATGGAGAAGATCAACATGCTGGCTAGGGAAAATCATGACATCATCAGGGGGTGGGAGTAATTAACCGATCAATTGATTAATTTGCATAATTATGTTGATAGCATACTCTGAGAGGAATCTGACTGGTCTGTAATCAGGATCAGTAAGATTGCCTTTATTAAGTTATTTAAGCTGCTTTACTACACTTTAGATCATATGTTTTCTTCGAAATGTTCAGTAACTATACCATCTGCCTCTGGAGATCGGTAAAAGGAACCATTGTTAATTTAATCTGGTGGTCACGTATAACCTCTGCCCATACTAACTCATAGGTACTATCTACTTTGACTTCACTACAAGGTAAAAATACTTCTGTCAGAATTAAACACTTCACCACCAGCTGTATTTAATCTGTCCTACTTGAACACAGTTAGGACCTCATTAAAAATTTCGACCTAACTTATTTCCAGCTTTAGCCAGCTTTCTGTACCTATAACAATTTGAGCTTCAGTGTTTTCTATTAGCACTAGGAGCTCTGGTTCTTTTCCAACACAGCTATGACAGTTCACAACTGCAATGCCAATTGTTTCTAGGTCTTCTTTCCTCTGTTTGCCCTCCACCCTTCGAGACTGACATCCGTTTTCTAGCATCCTGAGACCCTCTAACCTAAAAAAAGAAAAACCATCCAGTTCCCTTCACTCAACCCCTCCCACTTGTGTAGCCATTTCCTTGTATAGTGGACCCCTGAACAATTAAGTAGAACCCTGAAACCCACCACCCTACGGCGCAAGACGAGGAATCCGGAGCCTAAATGGTTGCAGAAGCGTCTGAGCCTTTGATTCAGGCCATCTGCTCGGCTCCTGGCCGAACCATCCAGTTCCCTTCACTCAACCCCTCCCACTTGTGTAGCCATTTCCTTGTATAGTGGACCCCTGAACAATTAAGTAGAACCCTGAAACCCACCACCCTACGGCGCAAGACGAGGAATCCGGAGCCTAAATGGTTGCAGAAGCGTCTGAGCCTTTGATTCAGGCCATCTGCTCGGCTCCTGGCTCTAGTACGAGATGCTTGCTGCTTTGATGCTTGATAAGGAGCTTGTACGCAAGTACCATTATTTCTGGGTGTCCCTCAATACATGTGCAAGTGTCTCAATATTTCTTTCTTTACTTAACCAGCATCGTTGTTTGCTTCAGAAGTGATCAGTGTCCCTAGCCCGCTTTCAGCATCGCCAACATCTGAGGGTGGCGACTGGATGTCACACCTTGTATTTAAATGCTGGCCGCCCCTTCACAGGAGAGTGGTATTGAACCTCCTGATGGGTAGTACCGAATAGTGCCAGGGAAGAAAATCACAGAATTGATTCTCCACGGAAGTATTTCCTACTTGTGCATGTTTTTACTTAACCTGTGTATCGTCCGTGATACTTGCTCCATATATATGAGTGTACACAAACCTACTACATTTCTTTTATGTATACGTAACAAAAACATTATAGATCTAGTGAGCCAGACACATCACACAATGCATTTTGTGATGGGGCGGTGGCTCCCAACAAGCTAGGTGCCATGTGAGGACGATGATGATGATGATGATGATGATGCTGCTGATGATGAGGATGCTGGGATGCTGAATTTTTATTTGAGTATCTCTTTTATTTGTCTGTGTGCATGTTTTTTTGTGTAGTTATCTTCTGATACTCATGGGATGTTGTACTGTTGCACAGAAATGCTGAATGCATTTGAGGTGCCTCAGGTATCATTGCTGTCTGTAACACCTCCAATGAGGCAACCTTCAGTTCCAAGTAATAATGAGTTCTTGAGTAAAGTAGAGGAGAGGTTCGATGGGGGGCATACAGCCATGAGTCAGTTGGGCATGGTGAAATTCCTGAGTAATTATCTCTGTATCACTGTATAAATTTTTTTGGATGCTTACAGAACTGCTTGACTGAGCAGGTGTCTAAATTTTTTCCTGATGTTTATGGACTGTTGTTGTGTGGTATTTCAGATTTGCTTGATGACCTGGGACTGCTGTCCTTGGCACCATCAACGCCTGCATCGTCACTGTTACAAGCAGCAATGAAAGCGGCTGGAGCTCCACTAGCAATCCTGATTGCGTCCAGACCACATCTGGTAGTGGGGGTAGAACCTCCACTGGCGGTTACACCTGCACCTTCAGCCGGACCATCGCAAGCGTCGCCGACACCTGGATCATTGAGGTGGTGTCTACACAGTAGTAATAGCAACGATGAGCTATCGACCAGCAGCAGCCCCTGCACCCATTCTGATAGTGAGGATAAAGCATGTCTCGCAGAATTACTACTTTCAGTGATTCAAAGTTCACTTGGAGATAGGATCTTGCTTACTTGCATCAGTAATACAATTGGGTACTAAGACCCGATTTTTTTCCCTGTATAGGCATCTGCCTGTTCTGGAAAGGAAATCTCCAAGATCTTAAAGGATATGCAGTACTCCACCATTAAGTGCTTTGCTACAATATGCTGTGAGTTCACACTCTCACCTAAGGAGGCCGTCTCGAAAGATGTCATCATACATAATCGAGGTAATACGGGCGAGATAACGTAGGGCGCATCAACTGCGAAATGAATTTATGATGGTACCATGAAGCCTTTACAGTCCCACCTCTCTGATTTCCAACTAAGAGATTCGGGTAAAGCTCTCTGTGGTGTTCTGTATTTGGAGATTCACGTTCATGTATATGATCTTTTCCACGGAGAGTCCTCGCATATCTGCCTTCCAAAGAATATTTCTGATAAAAAGGACGTTGTTAATGTCAAAATAAAGACCAGTGCTGATTTTTGTGGTCACTTCTGACCTGCAACAGAAGCTACAAAAAAGATGCACATCATCCAAAACAATGCCGTGTGGATATTAGTGGATGTTATAAACACAATGGTATTGAATTCCCCGTGAACCTTCAGGACATTGGTACATTTGTCAGCTAGAATTCCCACATATCTATTCATGTAAGTCTCCTGAGGGATTGTAAGTCAGATGACAGTGTTGTTACACGCAATGTCATTGGACCCACTTACTGTTTTGAAGTCTCTAGCTGGCAAACAAAACACGGTGATTTACGGTTAGTCACTGAACATTACAGATAACATTACTGTTGAATCCAAAACATGTCCCACCTTATCTATTCCTAAATAAGTAAATACATAGACAGCATTTTTGCTCTAGGTACTTGAAATCGTTTAGTATGAGTGAGCTGTTGATGAAGCATTGGCTAGATTACTCTACCAAGGACCTGGAATGTGTTATAATACCTACCAAAGAGAATAAAATCTTAAAGTTTAAGAATTTTCTCCACAAGGAGCATGTACCCTTTGCTGTATACACAGACTACAAATGTCTTCTCGCTCCCATGGCAGGCTGTGGAGGTAACACTACTGCCTCACTTACTACTCTCACAGAATACATGCCTTTTGCTGCTGCTTATCAGCTTGTATGTTCGTACTATTCAAGTCTTAATCATTTTGATTCGTACATTGGGGACGAACCTGCGGATATGATGCTCTCTGAGCTTGAAAGCCTTACAAGGAAAGTTGATGGCACTTACAATGGCATCATTCCAACAACTGAAATGCAAGGGGATAAATCACTGTATGAGAATGCAGTTGACTGTTACATTTGCAACTGTTAGATAAAGAAGCTGGAACAACACGTAGGGATCATTGCCATCTAAATGGCAAATTCCACATGCTCCACGCGATACATGCAACTTAAACTTCCAACTTCCAGGACACAAACCCGTTTTCACCCTCAATTTAAGTAGGTATAATGCTCATTTCATAGTCGAGCTCTTGGCTGATTATGGAAAGAGCAGAGATCAGGTTAGAGTCCTACATGACACCACTGAGAGATACATTTCATTTTTAAAGATTATCACCAAGAAAGTTTCACTGAAGTTGCTCGACTCACAGAGATTCATCCAGGCACCACTATGGAAGCTTCTGAAATGATGCATCATGAGGATTGACATCTCACTCAAGCTGCATTTCTATATGATACAAAGTTTCAGCCCATAATGAAGAAGGTTTTTCTTCCATATTAATATATGCATCCATGGGAAAACTCAACAAAAACACACCGCCTGACATAACCACATTATCCAACAAACTCTCAGGCACTGCCATACCGTATGCGAAGTATGGGTATACGGTGAATGTACGGCAGGAGTTCGCCATCCATAATTTAAAGGAATATGCGAAACTTTATATGAACATGGATGTGTACTTACTTGCAGATATTTTCCAATGATTCCAGAGTATATGCATGGACATATACAAACTGGATCCTGGGGGTTACTACATTACGCCAGGGATTTTGTGGGACACTTTGTTGAAAAATACACATGTCAATATTGGACCCTTGACCAATGTTGACAAGCTGTTGTTTTTTGAACGAGGGATTCTTGGTGACGATGACAGTGTGCCCATAGGCATGGAAGATAAACACTGTGTGAACAGTTCAGTGCATCTGTTGATTTGAGCTACAACATGTACGTTGATGTAAATAACTTTCAAGGGCAAGGCATGCAACAATCTCTACAGGTTGAAGGGTTTCGATGGCCCTCTGATGAGTAATGCATCAGGTCAGGGAAAAAAACCAAGCATGTGCAGGCAGATTCTGAAAAATGGTACACCCTAGAGGTGGATTTAATGTATCGTATAAGTTTGCATGATTTACCACTGTGTCCAGAGCACTGAGTTACCGATTCCCATCCCAAGCTGATAACAACGCTGGCGGGTAATACAATATACATACTACAGTATCACAATCTCCAGCAATGCTTCAAGTTGTAGTTGGCGCTATTTCATTCAAGCAGCGTCCCTGGTTGAAGGAATATATTGATTTAAAAACCAAAAAGAGGACACTCGCGGTGTGTACACGTGAGAAAGATTTTCACGAACTTATGAATAAGGCAGTTTTCGACAAAACTACGCAAAATATCAGAGAACATTCCGAATTCACTAAATTATCCACTGGAAGGACCTTTCTGGCACAGTAGATTGTATAGCCAACCCAAATTTTAAACAGGCCAAAATCTTCAACAAGGATTCCATTACTCTGGAGATGGCTAAGATTTCGATAGGTTTCATGAGATCTTTTTAGATTGGTATGTACGTATTGGACCTATCGAAACTCCACATGTACCAGTTCCATTACGGTTTTTCGAAAGCTCACTTTGCAAATCCAATGTTGCTTCATACTTATACCAACGTCTTCATCTACTAGTCTGGCGATTGTGATCCATATGAAGTAATAAGGGGCCACCCTAACACTTTCGACATGTCTGGTATTGCAGCCTACAATCCTTATGGCGTAACACCTGCTGGCGATAAGTTTATTGGTCTCATGAGTGGAATGAGTCGCCTGTTGTGAAGTTTGGTAGTCTCTGCTTAAACATGTATGTGCACTATATAGACACTGGTACGAGGACAAAGGGTGTGTGGTTTGCGGCGAATTGGGCACTCATGTTTGAAGATCACTTGAAGTGCCTCCAACGGTGGTGTTGGTGGTGCTCCTCCCTACACTCTGCCAAAGTTTTGCATCACCTCAGTTCCGAGAGTTCTGGAACCTGTACAGATATAGGGAATAGAGATCAAGATAAACTTTATTTCCGCCCTGTTTATTGCTCATGAAAACCACACATTGCATGTTGTACCACCATACAGCGAGACCTTCAAAGGTGGTGGTCCAGATTTCTGTACACACTGGTACCTCTAATACACAGCAGCACATCTCTTGCATTTATGCATGCCTGTATTCGTCATGGCATACTATCCACAAGTTCATCAAGGCACTTTTGGTCCAGATTGTCCCACTCCTCAACAGCGATTCGGAGTAGATCCCTCAGAGTGGTTGGTGTGTCACGTCGTCCATAAACAGCTCTTTTCAATCTATCTCAGGAATATTCGATAGGGTTCATGTCTGGAGAACATGCTGGCCACTCTAGACGAACGATGTCGTTATCCAGAAGGAAGTCATTCACAGGATGTGCATGATGAGGGCGTGAATTGTCGTCCATGAAGACGAATGCCTCGCCAATATGGTTGCACTATCTGTTGGAGGAGGGCATTCACGTATCGTACAGCCATTACAGCTCCTTCCATGACCACCAGCAGCATACATCAGCCCCACGTAATGCCACCCAAAACAGCAGGGAACCTTTACCTTGCTGCACTCGCTGGACAGTGTGCCACCCTGACCGAGTTGCCTCCACACATGTCTCCGATGATTGTCTGACTGAAGGCATAGGCGACACTCGCTGTTGAAGAGAACGTGATGCCAATCCTGAGCGGTCTATTCGGCATGTTGTTGACCCATCCGTACCGTGCTGCATGGTGTCGTTCTTGCAAAGATGGGCCTCGCCATAGACGTTGCACATCATGTAGTCCATTGCATACAGTTTGGGTCGTAACACGACGTCCTGTGGCTGCAGTAAAAGCATCATTCAACATGGTGGCGTTGCTGCCAAGGTTCCTCTGAGCCATAATCCGTAGGTAGAGGTCATCCAATGCAGTAGTAGCCCCTGGGCGGCCTGAGCGAGGCATGTCATCGACAGTTCCTGTCTCTCTGTATCTCCTCCATGTCCGAACATCGTCGCTTTGGTTCAATCCGAGATGCCTGGACACTATCCTTGTTGGGAGCCCTTCCTGGCACAAGGTAACAAAGTGGACGCGATCGAACTGCCGTATTGACTGTCTAGGCGTGGTTGCACTACGGACAACACGAACTGTGTACCTTCTTCCTAGTGGAATGAGTGCAAGTGATCTGCTGTCGGACACCCTCCTTCTAATAGGCGCTCTCATGCACGATTGTTTACATCTCTGGGTGGGTTTAGTGACACCTCTAAACAGTCAAAGGGATTGTGTCTGTGATTCAATATCCACAGTCAACTACTATCTTCAGTAGTTCTGCCATGTGCATGAGTTAATCTGATTTTTTTTTTTTTTTGCTTTTTTTTGCACACCTTGTATGCTCTAGTTAATCTAATTTTTTGCACACCCTTTGTGTGGGGACATATAGTTTTCTGTGAGTCACACTGTTTTTTGCACATTGTGTATGTCTAGTAGGTTAATTTTCAATGCTGCTGAACATACCCAAAAAGAGATCACATTAGTTTAGTGTCGTATGTCTCAGGAGGAAGCTGTACATAAAATATTCTATGTCAAGCATATTTAAAATGTGTAATGCTTCCAAACTATAAATAAACATTCATGTGAATTGCAACTAAAATGTAAAAGTCTGCCAAGAATTCCAAGTCGCTGGAAGATTAAAAGACCATCATTTGCCTGTAAAAAACTGTGAAATGAATATTCCAAGCTGCTGGAAGAGCAAAAGTCCAATAACTATTTGTAAAACAAATGTGTGATATTCCAGTCAGTTGGAAAAATAAAAGTCTACCAACTGCAGAGAGTGAAACAATCTATGAGATATATTTTTGAAAATATTTTTGAAAATTGTTATGTTGCTTATTGTAAGTATTGCATACAGTTTTTTTGTTCTGTATAAAGAAGATGTGAGAGACTTATAGTTCATCTATGCTAAAGGAAATAGTCCAGTATGTGGGATGTACTTCTTAGTATGAAAAATATTATCTCCAATTTATTTTTTATTTTCAGAACAAATATATTATGTGATACAGCCCAATAAGTGAGACATATTTTTCGGAAAAAACATATTTTGAGGAGCAAAAATAAATCTTTTTGATAAACTGTAGTCATTCATTTTCTTTCACTCAACCCTGTCATAAGTATATACACAAAATTGTTTACAATGTCCAGTTACATCTGCATTGCACATGTTCTGTCTTCAAGAATGGACATACTTACACCTCAATTTAAGCAGAATCAACTGCATAAAGTGTTCAAATGGTTTACAATGATTAGTTACATGTGCAAAGCACGCATCCTGTCTATACGGATGATCACTTCCATTCCTTTACCGTAGGCAGAGAGAGAACTGCGTAAAGTGTTCAAATTGTTTACAATGGGAGATAACATCCATGTTGCATGCATCCTTCCTATAAGAAAGTATCCATTAAAACTGTTGAAATATGAACATTTTTACCTAAACGCCAGATAGACATTGTATCAGACATGAACGAGTTGATGTGAGCAATCACTTATGACTCACAGCCCCAGCTAACACTTAGCTACCCACTGCAACACTTGTCTTTGGATCACTGCACGCAGCCAGGCAAATAGCAGCAGCTACAGACACATCTGGTCAGTTACTGTGGTGCCATGCACAGGGGTGGCAGTGGGAGCAGCATGGTGGTAACAGAGGCTGTGGGAGTGGACCCTCCCTCCCAGCGTGGGGATTAATTGGAGACAGAGGATGCACCTCTGAGTGAATAGTAGCTTGGAGGGAAAACATGTCAGCAGACAGGCTTGGACCTACACACAAAATTCTGATGTCATAGTTAGGTTGTTGTCAGTATTCAGAGTCTTGATTCTCCCTCTCCAGTATTCCACATTGGCCATCTTGTATGCTGATGTCACAGCAAGACTGTGCCATTATTGCAAGAACTGGGTTGTGACATCATACTAAGACTGCACCTGAATTCCATGTTGGCCATGTTTTATCCAGGCCGGCTATCTTATGGTAGCCATATTTTGTATAGACCAGCCATTTTCCATCGCCATCTTTTTTTCTGTCATCATAGCAAGACTGCCAGTATTCTAAGTCTTAGCTTGTGACATCAAAGAGCCTGCACCAGTATTCCAAATCAGCCATAGTGTGTCAGCTGTACACCGATAATCCAAAACATTATGACCACAGTTTAATGGTGGCTTTTATTATTTATTATTATTATTCGGTTTTGAAATTAGTAATTATTCTTATATTATTTTGGCTTTTAAAATGTTTGAACTCAAATGCAAGTCTGAATCAAATTAAAATTAACTTTGGCTAAATGAGTCATCAATTAAAGCAAGAAAATTATGTAAACATATTTTTTAGTTATTGAAATTGGAATATAATTACCACTATAATTTTAATCTAGGCTCATCTACTGGGATTATCTGTTGGTAAGTACAATTTTGGGACATGACCTACACCTAAAAGCTATCGGACTTCATTTTGTGAAAAGTGAAATTTTAAATGCAGCTTCTATTCTGAAAGCAAACCTAATGTATTACACTGATTGGTGCCATTAATACGCAATCATTTACTAACAGACATCCCCACACAAAGTGAGCCACATTTAACTGTCAAGTTCATGAGAAAAGCTGAGGAATAAAGGTATGATTAGTCATAATAACAAAAACAATGAAATTAATTAGTTATTATTATCCAAAATGAGCACAAATAACAAAATCTCTACATAACATAGACCAAGCAATATATTTTATGACCATACCAGACAATGGTTGACCAGGAAGAAAGAGAACAAAGAAGCTGTGAGTCCTTGTTCGCTTAAATTTATATAGATAATCCAATTACATAGATATTAATTTCATTGTAACCGCAATCTCTATTGTCAGCGATAAAACCGTCTCAGTCCTACTGTGCAAAAACACACAGTCACGAAATTCGCTAAGACTTGCAGAAACGTTGCAACAGTCCACCATGGCATTTGACGCCACATGGTGGCGTTGCAGGAATATCATGCAGTAGCAAAAACATGCAAGCAGAGCAGACACAAAAGGCAGATCACCCTAGCGAAGATGCGGGGTGCAAATGGGTAAATCCATTGAGACAAACGAATTTGACAAAGGACAGATTATTATTACACAGAGCCTGTAAACGAATATCTCGAGAATGGCGAAGCTTGTAGAATGTTCACCTGCTTCTGTCATGAGGATCTACAGAAAGAGGTAGAAGTATAGTGAAATTACCATTAGACGCTAAATGGTTGGAAGTCTACGACTTGTTATGTGTCACTTTATTATTATTTTTTCTTTTCCCCCTCCTTATTTTCTATTTATATATTTTATATATACATATATATATATATATATATATATATATATATATATATATATATATATACATAAAATAATAATAATTTTGTTTTATATATATATATATATACATATATATATATATATATATATATAATTTTGTACCATAGAAACAAAACAAGTAGAGATAAACTCTTCAACTGATGAATTTGTGTATATTCACCGATTTGTCACAATAAGTGATAGCGCGCAGACGTATTACGAGTTCCGCCGAGTTCACGTTGTTAAAAAATGTGTATTCCAATTGTATGATAAAAAGTGTTATAGAAAGCTATCAGGATAGCAAACTTAATTCGCACATTCATATTCTGATTAATATTGCGCGACGCGCCGAGAATCCTTCAACAGCATCGAAGCTAACAAGAAGAATTAGCGTGAGCAAAGGAGGGGCGATCCGGAACCAATATTGTCATACCAATAGTGGTAAGAAGAAAAGGATGTATGTAAATTTACGAATTTCAATCTAATAATGTATTGAATATTGATTGTCTGTTGATATTAAAGCCAGCTAAAGTTCACTCAGAATATGAGTACTTTCAAATTTCTTTCAATTATTCTTTCAAAATTTCTTTTTTAATTTTTTAAGCGGCAGATTTTAATCACTTTCCATTATATGTTATATTTTATGCTCGCCCCCTTATACTCATATTCTCCTCAGCGACTATTCAGACACTTCACAGAATGTGGGGTTCGGACGCTTGTGTGTTCTGTAAAGTTGGATAGATGGCGATCTGTGGCATCTCTGTCGAAAGAACACAATGCTGGAGTACGCACAAGTATTTCGGAGCACACTGTTCATCGTACATTATTGAACATGGAACTCTGTGTGTTCACGTGTTGACCTAACGACATCATCATTTACGATTACGATGGGCAAGGGACCACTGGGATTCGACCATTGATCTATGGAAACCTGTCGATTCTTTGGGCGAATCATATTTTTGCTACACTAGGTTGATGGTTGTCTCCACAAACGCCATCATCGAGGTGAATGGCGGCTTGAAAAGTGCAGTGTGACATAGGCGCAGGCTGGTGGGAGCAGTAATATGCTATGGGAGACATTCTCCTGCACTTGCATCAGAATTGTGACAGTAATCAAAGATACATTGAAAGCTGCGAACCACCTGCATCATTTCATGCTTGATGTCTTTCCTGATGGCTATGTCATATTTCAGCCGTATAACTGTCCATGCCTCAGGCCAGAATCATGCAACAGTAGTTTGTGGAGAAATTTTGTGAACTTACTTTGATGTCTCGGCGACGAAATTCGCCTGATGTAAGTCCTATGGAACCTATCTGAGTCGCAATCAGGATCCATTAACGTGTACGCAAATCAGTGGGCCATTATTTACGCGAATTACATGACCTGTGCGTACACATCTAATACCACACATCACCACAAAGCTACCAACAAATTATTGTGTCCCTGACAAGCAGAATCAGTGATTTATTTCCTTCGAAAGATGGGCAAATAAGCTATTAAGCAGGTGGTCATAATGTTTTGGCTCATCAATATGTCTTATCCAGGTCCACCATCTTGCATCGTCATCTTGTATTCTAACATCATAGCAAGACTATACTAGTACTCCAAGTCAACCAGTATGACAATGGACCATTTTGAATTTCCTGACAATATATATTTAGGACAACAACAGCTCTTTCTCTGCACTAGGGTAATTGGACTACTTTTAAAATTTTCTGCCAAAATTTTGAATTGGCCACCCAAATTTTGAATACCAGCCATTTTATACAAAGGGCACTTGCCCTTTCTGAAATGGGTGAGCGAGGGTGATGGGTTGCAGGGAGGGGAGGGATTTGGGATTGGGATGCCCAAGACTCATAAATGACATCATCAGTGAGGTCATCAGTGACACATTCTGCGCCAGAACTATCACTACATACCTACTTATAACATCTTGTCTGAGTCACAAATTTAGTTTTAACTAAAATAGTGAACACAGGGCAGTTAGTTAGTTAGTTGGTTGCGTGTTCCACTGATCAATTGCACGGTACGGTAGCCATTATGATGTGGAAAGTGTCAATCAGACAAGAAATGCACATATGAAACAAGATTTTTGAATATGTATGTATTACAATACAGAGTTTAAGATTAATATTTCTATCATTTACTCCATTCCCTTAAATGGCACAGAATGCATATACTGTATTTATAGATTTATGCATTCTTATTCACGAATTCATCTATGGTATAAAAGAAGATGTCAAGGATATATGATTTCCAATTATTTTTGAAGCTATTACTGCTGTCTGTCAGACATTTTACTTCGTCTGGTAATTTGTCGAAAATTTTTATAGCAGCATATTTTACCCCTTTCTGTGACAAAGATAGGCTGAGTAAAACATAGTGTAAGTCTTTCTCTTTTCTGGCATTATAATCATGAATGTCACTGTTGTTTTTAAACTGGTCCATGTTGTTGAGAACAAATTTCCTTAGCGACTAAATATACTTTGACACTGTTGTCAGAATTCCCAATCTTTTAAAAAGGTGCATACAAGATGTGCGACTATGAACCCCACACATTATTCTAACCACCATCTTTTGCGCAGTGAATACTTTTTGTCTAAATGTTGATTTATGCCAAAATATTATTCCGTGTGACATCAGAGAGTGAAAGTATGCAAAGTATATCAGCTTACTAATTTCTATGTCCTCAAAATTGGCAATTATTCTGCTTGCAAAAGTTGCTGAACCTAGTTGTATTAGAAGATCCAAAATATGACTTTTCCAATTAAGATTCTCATCTATATGTACACCCAAAAACTTATTATGTTCTACCCTGTCTACTGACTTCCGTTGATGTGTTATATTTATTGAAGGAACTGTACTTTTGGCAGCAGAAAATTGGATGTACTGTGTTTTTTCAAAGTTTAGAGCAAGCCCCTTTGCAGAAAACCAATTAATGACTTCTCCAAACACCTTATTTGTATCATTTTCAATTGGAGTTTCTTTTACTGGACTACTAATGATGCTTGTATCATAAGCAAACAGTGTCAGTTCAGCTTCCTGTTTCAGATAGGAAGGGAGGTCGTTCACATATATCACGAACAGAAGGGGACCCATGATTGAACCCTGTGGAACACCTAACGTAATTTCACCCCAATTAGATGAAGAGGCAAACTTATTTAAATCACATGACCCATATAAGGAAACGTTTTGCTTCCTGTTCTGTAGGTAAGACTTAAACTACTCATATGCTATTCCTTTTATGCCATAGCATTGTAATTTCTGTAACATAATGTCATGGTTCACACAATCAAATGCTTTGGACAAGTCACAGAAAATTCCTATTCGTGACATTTTACTATTTAAAGACTCTATTATGTAGACAGTGAAATTGTATATTGTTGTCTCAGTGGAACAGCATTTTTGAAATCCGAACTGTGATTTGCTAAGTATCCCATTACTGTTGAGATGGCTAACCACTCTTGAATACATTACTTTCTCAAAGATTTTTGAAACTGCTGTAAGCCAAGATACTGGCCGATAATTATTGACATCTGTGGTATCCCCCTTTTTGTAGAGAAGCCTGACAATGGCATATTTTAACCTGTCTGGGAAAATACCTTGAGTTATTGATACATTATATATGTGACTCAGAAGATCAGCTGTAATTGCTCCACACTGTTTTAATATCTTATTAGAGATGTCATATACTCCAACAGAACATTTATTTTTCAAAGATTTAATAATTTTTCTTATTTCACAAGAGGTTGTTAGGTGTAACTTAATCTTACTAAATTTTTTCAAAGCAGGCTCTTCCATGTACTGCCTAGCTTTTTCTTTTGAACTGTTCTCGCCAATTTTTTCTCCTACACTTAAGAAGTGGTTGTTAAATAGATTAGCTAGTTGTATACTGTTGGTTAGGATGGTCTTGTTCTCTTTAATAATAGTACTACCCACCCCAGTGGTTACTTTTCCTGTCCCCCTTCTAGCAACATTCCATATTGGTTTTATTTTATTGCCAGAGTTGTTAATTTCTTCTCTAACATACATATTTCTTGATTTTATTACTACTTTGCTCAGTATGTTACAATAATTTTTATAGTGTAAAACTACTTCTGGATCTTTACTAGTTCTTACCATCTCATACAGTTTTCTTCTTCTTTCTGAAGACACTTTAATACCTGTAGTAATCCAAGGTTTGTTTGAAAAGTTTGTGATGTTGCAGTTAGTAATTTTCTTTGGGAAACAATGTTTTTAAAAATGGAATATAAATTTATCAAAAAATATGTTGCATTTATCATTAGCATTTGGCTCATTATATACATCTTCCCAATTAACATTTCTTAAGCTTTCTCTGAATTGCTCTATAGGTATTGGGTTGAGCGACCTCACACTTTTACTTAATGGTTTCTGAACTGTACACCCTGTTAGGTTTTGTAAGTTAATCAGTTGTGCATCGTGGTCTGACAACCATTTACCACAGGGAAAGCACGAGTTTATTTACATCCTCTTTCTGTACAAATACATTATCTATCAGCATGCTACTGTCTTTAGCTATAAGTGTAGGGAAATTGATCACTGATTCTAAGTTATATGTTGTTAATAACACTTCTAGTTCACTTTTCCTTTCAGAATTACATAGAAAGTTTACATTGAAATCACCACTGATTAATAACTCCTTCTTTTTGTCTGACAGACCAGCATAATAGGGAGTCCAACTTTTTTATGAACAGCTCCCAGTCTCCTAATGGGGACCTGTACACTGTTGCTAATATCAATACTACATTATCTATCTGAAGTTCACATACACAACCCTCAAAGTGCTGAGCAACACAAAATTTGCTTACTTCTATAGTTTTGCATTTATACCCTTGCTTTATGAAAATGGCAACTCCTCCTTTATCTATTCTAGATCTACAAATGTAAGATGCTATGTTACACCTGCTTATACTGACGCTATCCATGCCCACAGTTACATGTTCAGACAGACAGAGTATATCAGTCTCATTCTTATCTTTGCTATCATCTATTTTATTTTTTATTCTCCTGATATTTTGATGAAGTAAGTTGATACTGCCCTTAGCTTTACACCTATTTACTGTACATGAAGATTCTTTTATTCTGTTTCCCTTGATTGTCATCTGTTTGGACTTTGGCTTTAACCTAAAAAAACCTGTCGCCTGGACCCATTAACCACAGGGATACCCCTTGTGTGACTGTGGACTGCTTTACAGTTTCTGCTAATAGAGAAGCTAACTTATTTTTCCCCATCCTATTCAGGTGCAGGCCATGTGTAGTGTATCCCCACCAACCAATAGCATTTACTGGAACAATATGTATGTGAGATTTGGCCAGTGTCTGGAGCATCCTGTTCACCTCAGTGTTAACATGCCTTACAGCAGTGTTTACCCAGGGCTGATCATGACGCTGAAAGACCTCCACAAGCCCCACATTTGTGTGCTCAGTTTCTGCTCCTATTTTATCCAGGTCACTCCTAATACTGTATCTTGGATTCATAGCCAGGCTGTTTCCTAATCCCCCAGCCTAAAATTACCTGATCTTCCTTCTCAAAGTCCCTGCATAGCAACCTAAGTTTTCTGTCACCTGGCCCTTTGCTTGGTTTCACAAAACTTGTGACCTGGTACCCTGCACCTAATTTCTCCTGAAGCAGCTGGTCCACACCCTTCCCGTGACTGCTGCCTATAAGCATAATTTTTCTTTACCTATTCTGGTTTGATCCCAACCTGTCTTTTTTCTTTAAGCTAATATTCTGCTTCAACCTACTTTCAACTCCATTTGGATGAGGCCCTTCCTCCACTTCAGACAGCAAGCCAAACTGATTTACTAATTGAATTTCTGGAGTTTTTTCAAGTGTTTCCCTTTTTCGCCCTTTGCTTGCTACCTTTTTTCAGTTCCTAGTCTCTTTTTCCTCCCTTAACCTACATAATTTTAAGTTCGCGTTTTCTAATTCAGCCTTAAGGGCACAAATTTTTGCCTCTTGTTCCGCTATAACCTACACTGCCATGGAAGAACCTAATTTTCTACCCTAGTTTCCACTCCGCTACATTCGCCGCAATGAAACTATAACTTACACTCTACACAGAACACCCCACCTTCCAAATTTCTACGGCAACCACCACATTTGTCACACGTGGTTTGATAGGCAAACTTAACACAAAAGCAGAGAATAAGTTGGCACTAGACCACAGTAGTTTCGTAACCTGCGGTCTACTAATTCGTAAATAAACACTAATGTAAACAAACTTTTAAACTTACTTCCGAAAGTTTTAAGTACCTAAACTCTGCATTACCTACAGGAATTAATTTGACTTTGAAGCGATGACTAGTCAGAAACGAAAATCTGCGCACGGGCGAAGTTTACGCCTAAAAAAACGTAAACAAAACTAGCCATTACCGGCCTTTTACGAAATACATCCTTTTCGATCTATATACAGTCATAAAAGCGAAACGTTCAATAGATAGCCTAGAGAAGAAGTATACACACTAGTTTAAAATGTAACATTAACTAAATTATCTCTTATTTCAATATTAATCACTTGTCTTAACGAGAGCTTCATAAGTGCGCGTCTGCCTAGCACCAGAGATGGTCACAAATGGGCTCTGGTGTCATCACAAGGTTTCTGAGGTCACCAAATTATGTTTTTATTTGACATTTTTTTCACCAATAAATCTTTATTGTGCGCTGTCTCTGTATAAAGGGTACTCCACGCCTGTACAAGCAGCCTTGTCCTGGAAATCGTTCGATGGTACCACCTGGGGCGTAAGTACCTCACAAAAAATTATTTTTTCATACTAAATACGTTTTATTTGCAAAACCAGACTCAGTACATGTTGGTATACTACAGATGTGGTCTAAAAATATTGTGCATTTTTATGTAAAGTAGTGTAAAGTGGACTTGCTTTGGATGGCAGATGATTTTGTGTTAGCCTTTATTGTCCATACTTATTTGTTGTTTATATGTGTGAAAGCATGTAAATGTGTCGAAGTATATTGATAAACTGCCAAAACTTTACTGATATAAAGAATTTGTTTTATAAAACAGCACACCAGCTGTAAAAGAGAAAAGAAGGGAACCACCTAAAAAATGCTCCTTTCAGAGCACGAAAAGACGAATATGCTCCTGTTTAAAAGACTCTGACAGAAGAGTGAAGAACAAGCTGCCTAACGCCTCATTCCGCCTTCCTCAGCTTCAATTTTTGCCACGTTAATGCATTTGTGCTTTCCTAAGACAGAACATTCAAAACACTTTCACCCAGTCTCTCCTTCTCCCTCTTCCTGCCACTGTCTCTGAAAGAGGGTAGCAGAGAGAAATGACGATGGGAGAGAGAGTAGAGAGTACCAGAGGGAGACAAGGACCAAGGAGACAGTGATGGTGGGAGATAGAAAGAGAGACTGATGAAGAAGTAGCACTGGGAGCTAAAAGGTGAGAAGATGTATCGGCCAGTGAGAGACATTAGCAGTAAAAGAGAAAGAGAGGTGGATGGAGATAGTGGCAGTGGGAGCAAAAGAGAGATGAGACAGTGGAAATAAAAAAATGAGATGAGTGGTGACCTCACTTAGGCTTGGAGTATCTGGACCTCCTTCCCCCGCCTTTTCCCTCCTGACACTGGCAAACTTTAACACAAAAAAGATTTGCCCACTTTCCTCATCCCCTATATGTATGTATTAAAGTTTCCCAGTCTAGGGGTCAAAACCCCAAGCAAACCACCCTTAAGGACATGTGTGGAGAGGAGAGAAAGATAGAAGATTGTTAGCAGCAAAAAAAAAGGAAGTGCCAGTGGGAGAGAGAAAAGAAATTGCATCAGGTAGATAGCAGCGGGACCGAGAGCCAATGAAGGTAGCCAAGAAGAAGACACTGATAAGGAAGAGCGAGAGGAAGATATGAAGACAGTGACAGTGGGAGAGAGAGACAGGGGCACGTGGCTGTGTAAGAAAAAGGAGATAGTGGGAGACAGGCATATATAGACAGTGTCAGTGAGATGAAGGTTCTAATTATGAAACTTTACTGCAAAGACAGAGTGGTTAGACGAATTTAGAATGTTCTGTGCTAAAATAGCACAAATATGTTCGCATGCCAAAATTTTTGATGAATGTAGTGTCCCTTTTGCAATATTCACCATTATCGAGGTGAAACATAAAATGACTGTATGTGACGCAAAATGAATTGCAAACATCGATTTATCTGCGAAAGGTAATAACACTAACTGTAAAAATATACAATACAGATCGATAGATGCAGAAAAGACATTGTTTTTATTGTATGAGATTATAATGTGTGAGTAATTAAAAGAAGTATTATCATATTTGTAAGAGTATAAAACACAATGCAGTGTTCATTGTTCTGTCTTGTCTGTTTTGTTCTGTTCGTTCTGGTGTTAGCTCGAATAAGGTACGCAAGCTATTGTGCTGCGCTAGCATTTGTTTCTGTCGTAACGTAATTGCAAATATTTAATGGTGTGAACTGTGTCCTAGTAAGAATATATTAGTATAAAGTGATCTCCGTCTGTTATTTCAAGAACCTACGCCACATTTATCTTATGAAAAGAATATTTAATGAAAATTATTTAGCATGTTTCCAGGTGCTGCGGAGCGAGTAACAGTGATCTCTGACTGTTAACAATTAGCCGCCATTACGCGGTACATTTAAAAATATTTTTTCACAGCACAATGTCTGATAGCTGGAGCGGAAGAAATTATGTAAAAATATTCAGTGAGATTAATTGAAGGAATCCAGTGAAATAATTTTATTAAAACTTGTCTATTTTCTGTGATAATGAACTGGAGCTGAGTAATACTACGCTGTTGCATTTACAGTAATTTGTAGGGAGCCTGGCGCTCGATAAAACCAGATATAATACGTAATTGGCAACCTACGAAATTCATTATTTTGATTATTATATCTCTTTTGTATTTTTTTTGAAAGCTAAACGTAAAAACTAACTTCACTAAAAATCAGTAACATATCACGATAAATCAATGGACAAACAAATTTACTAGGAGAGTGTTTCCTCTAAATAAATAGTTACATTATTTTTTTAAAGAGATATAATACATAGCGCCCTGTTACGTGGGGCCCGAAGAGATAAAATATTTTTTTAGGGTTTGTATGTATGTAATTGTTAACATGTATTGTATGTATTCTAATGTCTATCAAATTCCATTTCATGTATAAACTTGAACGAGGAAAGAGACAGATTGAGGGAAGAGAGGAATCAACAGCTAGTCAATCAGATAAGGGAACAAAACGAAGAAAGAGAGATTGGGGGAAGAGAAGAATGAACAGCTAGTCAATCAGATAAGGGAACAAAACGAAGACAGAGAAAAGGTCTTAATAGAAAGTATAGGTACAATGTTCGAAAAGATACATTCAGAAATGACAGAAATAAAGAAAACCCATGCCGAACTGTTGAACATTGTAAGCAACATAGCACAAGATGTGCAAACGCTTCAGACGACACACACAGTCATCCGGGACGAAGTAGAACAGCTTGCGAACCGAATGGACAATTTAGGAATGACACAAAAAGAAACCATAGAAACGCATTTAAATGATCAAGCCCAGAAAGTAGAAAAAGAGTTCCATGGCTGTCTCACTGAGAAAGAAAGCCAGATCACAGAACATGTAGAAAGGAAAATACAGTCTGCTCTGCAAAAAGTAACGAACGGAGCAGCTGTATGTAAACAACCCACAGTAGACACGCTACCACTCGCAGGTGAAAAAAGCGAAGCGAGATCCAAATCGCCAGTACCGCTGTGGCAGCAGGAAATGACACACAGAATTGCTGGACTCGAGCGTGCACATTGGCAAATGCTTCACAAAAACTGTGGTACACCTGTTAGGAACGTGTACGGTAATGAGAACATTACGTACAGTTCATACCAACAAAAAACCGATTCGGAAAGAGAAAACAAACAATTTACAGGAAGCATTCCTATTCATAACCCCATGGGGGCAGCGTATACTTCCACAAGCAATAACATTGATGAAAGCTTAATAAAACACAGACAATTCCAAGTATTTAATGCGGAAAAGAAGACAGTGCACCCGCTAATCTTCCTAAAAGTATTCCAAAATGTATTACCGAGTGACTGGAATGAACGCCAAAACATTCAGTTCATAATCGCACACATACATGGCGACGCTGCCATATGGGCAAATGAAGTCATAGAAAATTGCCATAGCCTGGCACAATTTGAAAAATATTTTCTAGACAGATACTGGTCTAAGACTATTCAAGAACGCCTGAGGACTGAAGTATACAGCCCGCAAATGTACAATCACAAACAGGGTACACGCCGTAAATATTTCGAAAAATTTATGTGGTGTCACCGCCAGACACCACACTTGCTAGGTGGTAGCCTTTAAATCGGCCGCGGTCCGTTAGTATACGTCGGACCCGCGTGTCGCCACTATCATTGATTGCAGACCGAGCGCCGCCACACGGCAGGTCTAGAGAGACTTCCTAGCACTCGCCCTAGTTGTACAACCGACTTTGCTAGCGATGGTTCACTGACAAAATACGCTCTCATTTGCCGAGACGATAGTTAGCATAGCCTTCAGCTACGTCATTTGCTACGACCTAGCAAGGCGCCATTACCAGTTACTATTGATACTGTGAATCATGTACCGTCCAGAGCGAAGTTCACCATTAATGGATTAAAGTTAATTATTCCACCAGCTACGTCCGTTTTTTTCTAAGTTCTAATTTCCTTGTCCTGTTCCAGACCTCACGCCAGCCTGCGTGAGCTAAAACGCGTGCCTTTCGGCTTCCTCTAGTAACACGGTGTTGGCTCTCTTGCCAACCACAACAATATATCATCAAAACTAGATATTGGGATGACCCTATATCAGCCCGTGATGTGATCAGAATCTCAAAATTACCGTTGCCCGGTTATATACGAGACAAATTAATAAATGTACCCGAAAATGACCTGGAACGGTACTTGTCTGTGCTGGACGAAATCGATCTCTCCCAGGAAGAAAATAGGGTAAATAAAGACCGGGAGACAGTAATGGTTCACCACTCAAGTTTAAAAATGGCAACAACAATTCCAATTTTGGAAGCCACGGAAATGGAAAGGAAGATCAATCCACAGAACAAAACAGGATGAACGGAAACGGCCAACCATCTTACAATCAAAAACGTAGGTGGAAAGATAGAGGACATCCCGGCCACCTTACCAGTAATAATAATTACAATAACATACGTCGAAATGAAGGTCAATGGCCGCAACAAAGCAGTAGTGCCAGCAATCGCACTTACCCGGTGCAGTGGATGCAAACTTCTATGCCAACTCCACCGCCTCCTAACGGTAACCAGTACCAGTGTGACGATAGGAATTCTATGCAGAATACTAATGCAATACCACAAACATGGACAGACTCGATTAGCAGCGTAAGGATAGTAGAAATGCCCACTGACGGAAACCACCATACTGCAAGACCGTCAAACGAACAACGGCCACAATAAGCTCCCAATTGATGGTCGGCGAAAAAACAGGGAACACACCTATAAACAATACACAAGATAATATATTATTACTGAGGTACCAAGATGGAACAGTACACAACATGATTTACTTATGGAATCAAAACAATGTAACAATTTAACAAAAAAGAAATATCTGAAGTACAAACCATCATAAAAGCTAGAATGAATGAATTGCCAGTAGAAATATACATAGATACAGGTGCCACTACTAATGTTATGAGCTATGATCTATTCAAAACCTTGAGCCAAAACCGCAACTTACCGACATTTCCTGTACAAAACGACTGTGTCATTGGAGCCATGGGAGCACAAGCACAAAACGTTCAGTATCAGGTGCTGGTAGATTTATGCCTAGGGGAAGATAACGTAAAATGTATCTTTCTCGTAGTCAAAGGATTGAGAGTAACCTGCATCCTGGGGGGAGGTTTCCTGAGCGAGAAGAAAGCAAATATTGATTTCTCCTGCGGGAAGATCTCCCTACTGAATGAAAATAAGCAGATTGTACTGGATTTAACACGAACAGTAAGTACACCCAGTAAAGATTACCTGAGCGTACGAGTAAAAAGCGAAGAGATGCCCATATTTCAATTAAGCAGCAATTTAAGGCACTGGTTGGTTGGGTACATAGATCAATGTGTGTGTTATGTTCATGATTGTAGCTCCAGTAATCACGGCTGGTGAATGGAAAGTTGGCGCCGAAAGGTCACACTGGGTGCCGTTAATTAACAGTCCCTGCCCCTGCAATTCTATTCTTTGCATACTCCCTTGCTTACCCTGCTCGTAACAAACGCAAATAACGACTGTGTTTTCCATTACTGAAAATACCCAATGTGGACCCACTTGCTGAAAGAACTGCACTGTGCCTGCTACAATTTCCTTAGGGCACTCCGCGACTGGTTCTTGAGAATGGAATAGAGAATACTCACAAGATTTGGGAACAGTGTATAACAATTTCGCGGAGCAGATGGTAATTGGATCTGTTCGACAACACAGCAAGGCTTGTGCAGTGAGAAACGCATGAGCTTGTCTGTTATGTGCCACTAACAGTAGCTCCCGTACAGTTAATTGTACGAATTTCTGCAAAAATTCCCACTTCACTGGATACGTATGCAAGGCGTAACATTCAAATTTACAATCCTTACATGTTAATGGTATTATGATACGAATTCTCAGTGGGATACCTGTCCGCGGACTGGTAACAGTGGCCAATTTGTAGCACAGAGATAATAGTTTGTCTGTTAATGTCGTCAGTAGCTCCAGGGATGCGGCAATTCCGATTGAACTTTCTGTAATCCTTCCTGAAGTTGTTCCGAAGGTAACAGTGCCCATGCATTGCATGCACTAAAGCCTCCTGTAGTTCCGTGGCTTCTATGTGTGCTTCCGTAATACTATCAGCAAGATAACGGAGCAGCTTAGCGAGTATCAGCTGTGAATCGATGTTATCCAACCGGTTCTTGATTATACCCAAGTCATGATTGGTTATGTCGGCTGTGGCCTTAATGTGGGACATCAAGGTCGCGGCCAAAGCTCGCAATTGGTGCGTATTATTAATTACATCTTTCTCCAAACTCTCTAATTGGGTTGTGTGAAGATCTAGCATTCCCTGGTTGCTATTCACATTATCCTGTACCTGGCGTGGCGTTTCATTAATACTTTTAATATCTTCCGCGTCAGCGGTCCCAAAAACAGTTTTTGGGATACGGCCACCTGCATCTAACCATCCTCTTTTCCTACGGACGTGAGGGATTAACCCTGCAGTTTGCCGCATCTGAGCTCGTAAGCGTGCTAAAGCTGATCGTAGTAGCTGATATTCCCTCTGTGTGTCATTAAACCCTGACTGATTAGCCACCATGGAATGAAGTTCATTAAATGTATCCTTTAATTTACAGATTTCGTTTTCAACCGCCCAAATATTACAGTTCACCCTTAAGGTCCATTGATGTCCGGCCATAATTCCGTCCACTTGTCGCGAGAAAAAAACACCACTTGATATAGGACGTACCTTTTAAGGCTTCGCCAGCCGTGGTGGCCGTGCAGTTCTAGGAACTTCAGTCCGGAACCGCGTGACTGCTACGGTCGCAGGTTCGAATCCTGCCTTGGGCATGGATGTGTGTGATGTCCTTAGGTTAGTTAGGTTTAAGTAGTTCTATGTTCTAGGGGACTGATGACCTCAGATGTTGAGTCCCATAGTGCTCAGAGCCATTTGAACCATTTTTCAAGGCTTCAGCTAAGTTGCAACAGCAAAACAGAATAACTATGCTGAGAGATAGTGCACACCTTCCCTCTTCCCTCTTCAGCGCAACCCATGACGCTGGAACTGTTGGTCTTACCAGAATGTCACGCCTCCTGAGAGACAAAAGAAAAACAACTCACATTAGCTCTTCCCTTTTTACACGTGGCCTAAGAGCATAATAGCATGTCTGATCGTTTCCACAATTAACTTGGTTCTCTTGTTTATCCACTCCTTTCTTATTCTTTTTCTTAGATTCATCTTTCTCTCCAGTAGAAGTTACTGCAGACAATGTAGGAAGTTCCTCAAAATTCCCCTTGAAAGGCCTAATTCGGCTCACATGTACAATACTAGGGCGAGTTGGAAGCTGTAATTTCACATTCACCGGCGATGTCATCTCGATCACCTGGAAAGGACCTTGATAACGGGATACAAATTTTTTCGTTTTGCCTTTTGGCACATACGGATTAGTCATCATCACCCATTGGCCTATATGATATTTGGGTAAAGCCGCCTTTCTATTGTGAACTTTGTCCTGTCTCTCTAACGCTTTAGTGTTCATTTTTTTCACCTGCCGCCAGAATGTTTTCAACTTTGTGGATAAATCCTTAACAGCTGAAATATCGGTTCCTGGTAGGGTCTTGCGCAATTCAAACAGAGATGGCATCTTCCAAACGAACAGTACTTCATACAGAGACAATCCTGTACTTTAATGCACTTTTGAGTTATACGCCGGGGTTACAAACGCCAATAGAGTATCCCAATTGTGTTGCGAATGTACATAATAACTTAACATCTTAGCTATTGTACGACAAACTCTCTCGGTCCGACCACTAGTCTGCGGGTGTAATGCGCTCATTCTCAATTTCTTTACATGCAACAACTTGCATAACTGTTTCATCAAATCGGACATAAAGTTTGTCCCTTGATCTGTAATTATAGCTTCAGGTGTTCCGAATTTCAATATCCATTGATGTACCATGGCGTGAGTCACTGTTTCAGCTCGCTGGTCCGGAATAGCTGTCATAGACACATAGCGCTAAAAATGATCTATTATTGTTAAAACATAGCGATTACCCGCTGGTGTTTGCACAAACAGTCCCAAGACGCCTACGCCAAGTAATTGGAGAGGTCTATCCGCTTCCGGTAGTCGTTGCTACACAATTTTCTGATGACTCAATTCCGCCCGTTGAGCACACGGAATGCAATTCTTTATGTACTAATCGACATCTTGCCTACGCGTTGACCACCAACAACTCTGTGCTACCCTCCTTTCTGTTGCCCTTCGACCCGAATGACCAGAAAACATTGAATCACGTGCTTGCCTTAAAATTTCGCTTCGCTGTTTTTCTGGTACGACTATGTGTACCGTTCCACGACGAACTGTCGCCATGAGTTAAATCGTCGACAATCTGTGTCGGCGGTTGTGCCTCCACCCATTCGTTCTCATTTATTCCTGTCCATTCCACAGAGCATACTTTAGGACTCAGACCATCCACATTTCCGTGCGATTTACCCGGTTGATGAATCACTTCAAAATCGCAC
Organism: Schistocerca serialis cubense; assembly: GCF_023864345.2. Taxonomy (NCBI): domain Eukaryota; kingdom Metazoa; phylum Arthropoda; class Insecta; order Orthoptera; family Acrididae; genus Schistocerca; species Schistocerca serialis. The sequence continues at coordinate 723,120,335 of NC_064639.1, read as the reverse complement.
CCAGTAAGATGCAAAGCCCACTTAGTTAATCTACTCGTTGGGTCTTTAAGACCTAATAACCACTTAAGTGCTGCATGGTCATTAATCACCTTGAAACGTCGTCCATACAAATAACACCGGAAATAGGTTATTCCGAAAATTAATGCCAATAACTCCTCGGTTGATGAGTAATATTTTTCTGCATTGTTTAGCTGTCTGGAAGCATATACTATCGGGTGTTCCTGCCCATCTATTTTCTGAGATAATACAATACCCAAAGCAAAATTGCTAGAGTCACAAGATAATATAAACTGTTTACTAAAATCTGGAAAAGCCAAAACCGGACTAGACATCAACAAATTTTTTAACTTTTGAAAAGCCTCTTCACATTCTGCTGACCAGTGAAATTTTACTCCCTTCTTCAACAACTGCTCTTGAGGGGCCTCGCAATTTCCGCAAATTTTGGAATATACCTCCTGTTAGGTCAGATGGCCACTTGTTACGACTTCTGCAGTACTTGTTATGTCCGTTTGCTACTTGTTACGACTTCTGCAGTACTTGTTATGGCCGTTTGCTACTTGTTACGACTTCTGCAGTACTTGTTAGCAGCAGACACAGTAGCTGCACCGAAGACTGAGACGGCGTGGAGTTTTACAATTATTTATTGAGCTTTCTTTACAATTCCTCCCTCGTCGTCGCTGCCCAGCCCTGCTGATCCTTCCGTCTGGCTGCTGCTGTGTAAATCCTCCGACAATGCGCGCAATGCGCGCCACCAGAGCTCCACTGAAATCAGGATGCCCTGTGGTTGAGATGAACTTGTCGCCAGTCGGCAGCCCAGTATGGCACCCCCACGGAGCCGCGTCACCGTGAGGTCAGCTGCCGGCGCCTGGTGCACCGGCGGCTGGGAAGCCGTCAGTCGCGATGTCCGCGATCTCCCGTCATGGACGGACAACGCGCCGTGGGGCCGGGTTGTCGTGGAGTCCGGGCGTCAGTCCCCGGCGGCACCTGTGCCCAAGACCGCGCTGCGGCCGGTCCTGCTGGAAGTTCTCGCTGTAGTTAGTCAGCCATGGTGCCGACCGGACTCGGGCCGACTCCCAAAGCTGAAGCTGACATATGGCGGCGAACGGATGACTCCTGCGAGCTGGAACAGACTTCCGGAATCGCCACCTACGAAGATTGAACATTCGGTCACGGACCACGCCTGTCCTCAGATCCAAACTGCTTCCTAATGGCTTCTGTCCGTTGCTGCCTGCGCTCCACTATTTATATCCGGCAGGAGGACGTTTTTTACCTCCGGTGGCAGCTTCTTGTTATTACTCCCGCAGTATATTGCAGCGTAACTTAGCGTGCTGGCCTCACTTCCCTTACTCAGCACTCTCCAGGCTTCGCTCTGTCTGCGTGCGTCCTTGCGTCAGCCAGTTGGTAGACTGCAACAGTCAGCAAGGCTATCTGTGGCGCACCTACTTTGCAATGCCGCGATCGCCGGCTGCCTCTGTTTTGCCGTTCTCCACTGCGTGAAGCAACGCTTACTACATGTGGCCGCAACACTCCTGTAAAAATTGGCGAGACCTAATAAATAAGGTGTCGGAAAATTCATTAAGTTTTGGATCCGTGTGGAACTCTCTTGTCCTATAATACGACCTAAATAACGGACTTCTTGCAACAAAAAATGACATTTTTCCATATGAAGAGTTAATCGCGCTGCTTTCAGACGATGGAAAACTTCGCGGAAACGGCGAACATGTTCTTCCACGTCCTTTGAGAAAACAATTACGTCGTCCAAATATGCCATACACTGATTAAGTTTTAGCCCTCGTAACACTCTATCTACTAACTGTTGGAAGGTTGTCGAAGTATTTTTGAGTCCGAAAGGCATTCGCCGATACTGAAAATGACCTGTAGGTGTTGAAAAAGCCGACTTCCGTCGGTCTTCCGAGGCGACCTCCAACTAGTAGTACCCGCTTCGAAGATCCAACGTCGTGAAGTACCGACGCTGACCCAAATTAACAAGAGTTTCAGTGATATTAGGCATTGGGTATGCATTCGATACAGTTTTTTGATTCAGGAAACGATAATAACAACAAAAACGATATTCCTTTCCCCCATCAGGTGATTTTTTACCCACTACTACGACAGGAGCGGACCAGGGACTACTACTGGTTTCTATTATCCCAACCCCGAGCTGTTGATTAATAAATTCTTCCATGACAGGCTGTAAACTTTTTGGAACACGATATGAAGATTTATACATCCGGTGCTTCATTCCCAGTGGGGTTGAAGTGTTGAACTAATGGTGTGGGGGCAGTGGACCATGAGAATTAAATAATTCTTTATATTCCGCCAAAAGGTTCTCCATGACTTCTCTGTCTTGCCCTTCTAAATGTGCTACTTTACCCCTCAGTGCGGACCAGCTGACAGACTCTCCCAGCAATGTGTAATCTGCTGCGAAATCCTTATCCAGTTCATCTTCCCCTATCATCTCCAAATTCGCTATTACGGTACCCCGTGCTAACTGCACCTCTTCAAGGCCAAAATTATCAATACTGAGAGGCACAACCTTTTTACCTTCTATCTCCAGCACGTAGGACACGCAACGGCGCGTAAAACACTTCATTTTACCCAGCGGCTCATTCTCAGACAAAGGTTCAACGACACACAACGAATTTACCTGCACGCTAGCTCCAAAATCTGCCCAGATTATTTTCCCTGTACCCTTCGGTATAGTATCCCGCGAGTTAACCCCAAGGGACCCTGTACGCAGTTTTGGTGGCCCACCCGACGTCTGGGCGGTTCCTTGCGACAATAATGTTTCTTTGGCTGTAGAACCTAGACGAAATTGTATTCCGTCCATTTCTACTGTACGCCGTTCCAGGTTAACTTTTGCGTGATGCGCAACCAGGAAATCCAATCCGACTATGACATCATAGCTGCTGCCAACAACTGGAGGAACTTCTACCTTCACCTGGAAGTTCCTCATTTCCACTCGGTAGTTTAACACCGCTGATCCGAGTGACTTCACCTGTCCCACACCCACGCGACTTAACGTCCAGCATGGCGGTTTTAATTCTACTTTACCGAGTACATTTCTACGCGACACGGATACCTGAGGCCCAGCGTTGTTGTTGTTGTTGTGGTCTTCAGTATTGGGACTGGTTTGGTGCAGCTCTCCATGCTACTCTATCCTGTGCAAGCTTCTTCATCTCCCAGTACTTACTGCAACAACATCCTTCTGAATCTGCTTAGTGTATTCATCTCTTGGTCTCCCTCTAGGATTTTTACCCTCCACGCTGCCCTCCAATGCTAAATTTGTGATCCCTTGATGCCTCAGAACATGTCCCACCAACCGGTCCCTTCTTCTTGTCAAGTTGTGCCACAAAATCTTCTTCTCCCCAGTTCTATTCAATACATCCTCATTAGATATTGATCTACCCATCTAATCTTCAGCATTCGCTTCTGTAGCACCACATTTCGAAAGCTTCTATTCTCTTCTTGTCCAAACTGTTTATCGTCCATGTTTCACTTCCATACATGGCTACAACCCATACAAATACTTTCATAAACGACTTCCTGACACTTACATCTATACTCGATGTTAACAAATTTCTCTTCTTCAGAAACGCTTTCATTGCCATTGCCAGTCTACATTTTATATCCTCTCTACTTCGACCATCATCAGTTATTTTGCTTCCCAAATAGCAAAACTCCTTTACTACTTTAAGTGTCTCATTTCCTAATTTATTCCTTCAGCATCACCCGACTTAATTCGACTACATTCCATTATCCTTGTTTTGCTTTTGTTGATGTTCATCTTATATCCTCCTTTCTGGACACTGTCCATTCCGTTCAACTACTCTTCCAAGTCCTTTGCTGTCTCTGACAGAATTACAATGTCATCGGCGAACCTCAAAGTTTTTATTTCTTCTCCATGGATTTTAATACCTACTCCGAATTTTTCTTTTGTTTCCTTTACTGCTTGCTCAATATACAGATTGAATAACATCGGGGAGAGGCTACAACCCTGTCTTACTCCCTTCCCAACCACTGCTTCCCTTTCATGTCCCTGGACTCTTATAACTGCCATCTGGTTTCTGTACAAATTGTAAATAGCCTTTCGCTCCCTGTATTTTACCCCTGCCACCTTTAGAATCTGAAAGAGGGTATTCCAGTCAACATTGTCAAAAGCTTTCTCTAAGTCTACAAATGCTAGAAACGTAGGTTTGCCTTTCCTTAATCTTTCTTCTAAGATAAGTCGTAGAGTCAGTATTGCCTCACGTGTGCCAATATTTCTACGGAATCCAAACTGATCTTCCCCGAGGTTGGCTTCTGCCAGTTTTTCCATTCGGCTGTGAAGAATACGCGTTAGTATTTTCCAACTGTGACTTATTAAACTGATAGTTCGGTAATTTTCACATTTGTCAACACCTGCTTTCTCTGGGATTGGAATTATTATATTCTTCTTGAAGTATGTGGGTATTTCGCTTGTCTCATACATCTTGCTCACCAGATGGTAGAGTTTTGTCAGAACTGGCTCTCCCAAGGCCGTCAGTGGTTCTAATGGAATGTTGTCTACTCCCGGGGCCTTGTTTCGACTCAGGTCTTTCAGTGCTCTGTCAAACTCTTCACGCAGTATCGACTGTCCCAATTCATCTTCATCTACATCCTCTTCCATTTCTATAATATTGTCCTCAAGTACATCGCCCTTGTACAGACCCTCTATAAGTCTATATACTCCTTCCACCTTTCTGCTTTCCCTTCTTTGCTTAGAACTGGATTTCCATCTGAGCTCTTGATATTCATACAAGTGCTTCTCTTTTCTCCAAAGGTCTCTTTAATTTTCCAGTAGGCAGTATTTATCTTAACCCTATTGAGGTAAACCTCTACATCCTTACATTTGTCCTATAGCCATGCCTGCTTAGCCATTTTGCACTTCCTGTCGATCTCATTTTTGAGACGTTTATATTCCTTTTTGCCTGCTTCATTTACTGCCTTTTTATATTTTCTCCTTTGATCAATTAAATTCGTTAAATCTTCCTGTTACCCAAGGATTTCTACTAGCCCTCGTCTTTTTACCTACTTGATCATCTGCTGCCTTCACTACTTTGTGGTGTCACCGCCAGACACCACACTTGCTAGGTGGTAGCTTTTAAATCGGCCGCGGTCCGGTAGTATACGACGGACCCGCATGTCGCCACTGTCAGTAATTGCAGACCGAGCGCCGCCACACGGCAGGTCTAGAGAGACTTACTAGCACTCGCCCCAGTTGTACGGACGACTTAGCTAGCGATGCAACACTGACGAAGCCTCGTTTATTTGCAGAGAAGATAGTTAGAATAGCCTTCAGCTAAGTCAATGGCTACGACCTAGCAAGGCGCCATAGCAATTGATAGTTATCGTATGAAGCATGTCTCATCAAGAACGATGTATACAATTGATGGATTAAAGTTAAGTATTCCAGAAGCTACGTACTTTTCTTTATAGCATTCATTCCATATCCTGTTTCAGACCTCAAGCCAGCCTGCTTGAGTTTAAGTGCATGCCTTTCGGTTACCCGTCACTGTGGACTGGCTGTCTTGTCAGTCCACAACATACTTCATCCCTCAGAGCTACCTATTCTTGTTCTACTGTATTTCTTTCCCCCATTCCTGTCAATTGTTCCCTTATGCTCTCCCTGAAACTCTGTACAACCTCTGGTTTAGCCAGTTTATCAAGGTCCCATTTCCTTAAATTCCCACCTTTTTGCAGTTTCTTCAGTTTTAATCTACAGATCATAACCAATAAATTGTGGTCAGAGTCCACATCTGCCCCTGGAAATGTCTTACAATTTAAAACCTGGTTCCTAAATCTCTGTCTTACCATTATATAATCTATCTGATACCTTTTAGTATCTCCAGGGTTCTTCCATGTATACAACCTTCTTTCATGATTCTTGAACCAAGTGTTAGCTATGATTAATTTATGCTCTGTGCAAAATTCTACCAGGTGGCTTCCTCTATCATTTCTTACCCCCAATCCATATTCACCTACTATGTTTCTTTCTCTCCCTTTTCCTACTCTTGAATTCCAGTCACCCATGACTATTAAATTTTCGTCTCCCTTCACTACCTGAATAATTTCTTTTATCTCATCATACATTTCTTCAATTTCTTCGTTATCTGGAGAGCTAGTTGGCATATAAACTTGTACTACTGTAGTAGGCGTGGGTTTAGTGCCTTGGCCACAATAATGTGTTCACTATGCTGTTTGTAGTAGCTTACCCGCCTCCTATCTTTTTATTCATTATTAAACCTACTCCTGCATTACCCCTGTTTGATTCTGTATTGATAACCCTGTATTCACCTGACCAAAAGTCTTGTTCCTCCTGCCAGCGAACTTCACTAATTCCCACTATATCTATCTTTAACCTATCTAATTCCCTTTTTAAATTTTCTAGCCTACCTGCCCGATTAAGGGATCTGACATTCCACGCTGTGATCCGTAGAACGCCAGTTTTCTTTCTCCTGATAACGACATCCTCTTGAGTAGTCCCCGCCCGAAGATCCGAATGGGGGACTGCTTTCCCTCCGGAATATTTTACCCAAGAGGACGCCATTATCATTTAACCAAACAGTAAAGCTGCATGCCCTTGGGAAAAATTATGGCTGTTGTTTCCCCTTGCTTTCAGCCGTTCACAGTACCAACACAGCAAGGCCGTTTTGCTTAGTGTTACAAGGCCACATGAGTCAATCATCCAGACTGTTGCCCCTGCAACTACTGAAAAGGATGCTGCCCCTCTTCAGGAACCACACGTTTGTCTGGCCTCTCAACAGATGGCCCTCCGTTGTGGTTGCACCTATGGTACGGCCATCTGTATCGCTGAGGCATGCAAGTCTCCCAACCAACGGCAAGGCCACGGCTCATAGGGGAACCAAGAAAAATCTGCGCTGCCTGCCCCTCACCAAGCCGGTCAGAAAAAAGTCTGCCACTGATTCTGCACTAGCATTAATCCTTACCGGGGGTGTTTCACAGTGGACACACCACCCCCTGTCCCATTTAACTGAGGGGGGTGAGTCCCACCTTGCGGTTTCCTATCATGTTTCTGCCAGGACCCATTGCAATTTCGCTCCCGATGACCCCAACGTCTGCATTTCCTGCACTGTACTTCCTTGATATTGTGTCTAATGTGTCCCATCCGACCACATCTGAAACATTTTATTTCTGCATTAAACACTGCTTTCCTGTCCCACATCTTTGTTACTGCTTGAACTTCCTCTAACGCCACAGCAATTCCGAGTGCCTCATTAAGAGTCGTAGGGAATTCCATCCTAATCTTGTGGGAGGTTTCGGGTTGTATTCCCCGCAAAAATGCGTCTAGTGCCCTCTGATCAGCTTCCTGCAGAATGGCTTCATTAACACTATCGGAATCCGTTAGCTCATAGGTATTAACATTACTTTTTCTAATTTGATCTACAAAAGCTTCTATTGATTCCCCATTCCTTTGATACATTCTATTCAATTGTTCCCGATAATATCTAGACATATTTTTCCTCCGATACCTTTCCAACAACTCTTTTTTGAATACTTCAAATGTCCAAGCATCCCTTAATTCTTCATGGCATGTATTGTAAGCTCTGGCATCCCCAGTTACTTTCAACTTAGCCACATGCAAAAATGTTTCTGCGTCCCAATTTCCCAATTTATCGGCTGTGTTAAGGTTTAAAAAAAAATCATAACATCCTCCCCAGCTTTTCCCGAGAAAGGGGTGACCAAAGACACAGCGTTAGTGTTAAGAATTATTGCATTAACAGGAAACTGTTCCTTGCTCACTTCTTTAGACCAAGCAAGCTCTATCTCTAATTCCGACACTCACTCAAGTAGCTGCTGAATAGCCACCTCAGCTGACACAGACCGCTCCATCACTACAAGCTATCGAATCAAGGCTACAGTAAGCCCAGAAAGAAGAACAGGAAGGGAAGACGGACTATACTACAGGTTCAGACAAACCACCAAACGAAAAACTGGCACTTGCTTGTCATGTTGCAGGAGTTGCTGATCCATTGTTGCCCTTCTCAGGTGCTACATATCTTCGTCGATTACCAGCCACAATTTCCTCCAATCCAGAGAGACCACTACTGTCACCAATTGTAACAGGAGTGTGTGATGCGCAGGTTGCCCGACTGACACCACTTGTAATAGGATGACCGGAGCAGGTGGCATGGTCGGTGTTGTAGGGCGTGGCTGGGTAGAAGAAGGTGGCTGTTTTTAGTAATCTTCCTCTTTATTGTTGGTTCTTCCAATACATTTTCCGGTAGTTCAGCCCCACCGCTCATGTCATGGTGGAGACGTGTTGATGCACGCAGCCCGGGGAACGCGACGCCGTGCTCGGTCAGCGGCTGCGCAGGTGGTAGGAGGTTAGCAGCATGAGGCCTGGCCCAGCGCGCCTCTTGGAGACGCTGCAGCTCGTGACGACGCCGGGAGTCGCCAGTGCAGCAGCGGGCAATGCCCTCCGCTGGCCGGTCCTCAGGGACAGCGTCACTGATGACGACGACCTAAAGGTACGTTTACACTGGGATACATGTATCGCGACATGTATGAGCGACATGTCAATTTGACATGTCGCGATACATCACCTCATACAAAAATTCACGGAACTTGTATGCGGACCCTCGAGCTCATACATGTCGCGTATACATTTTGTATATCGCTTTTTGGCCATATACGCGACATGTATGAGCGACATTTGAAGAACTCGCGCATGCGCAGTACTATCATTTCCTGTCGTCTTGTCGACTGCCGCTTATTTCGACGATTAGCGTATGCGTAGTACCAGGCTCTTTGGCGGCTGTTTGAGTTTTGAAGGTGCCGACTGTCGTTTCGACGTTAATGTATCTGCATAAAATATCAAAAAGTGCCATATGCAACATTATTCTTCGTGTTTGCGAGGCCATTGTGCAAGTTTTATCCCAAGAAGTGAAGGTAAAAGTTTTATATATATCAGAGTATGTCATACATTAAATAATTTTTTCATGCATCTGGCACGTATATCAATGTTTTGCTGTTATTCCGGCGGCCTCGCTTGATAATGTTGACAACGGATGCCGACAATCATGTGTGAGACATCGGCATTAGCAATCGCGCGACAATGCAAATGTTTTGTCATGAAATCTTCGTTTTACGAGGAATCCCTAGTGGCTAAAAAACGGAGTGTTACTGCCAACTGATCCTCTGGTGGAATCGCTTCCCGAAAGTTTGTGTTGGTTTTGGACACAAGAAGAGCCACAAGTGATAACAAACCGCGGAAATCCTCCATACTCATCCTAACATAATTTCTAAAATATGGCGTTAATTCGCGAGAAACTCTCTGTGCCACCATCTACGCTTCCTCCGCCTTTTCTTCCTATCATTTTCCAAAAGAGCAAGTGTATCAGCACATAAAAATGTGAAAACTTCCAAATCGTCGTCGGAAGCTATCGCACAGTGATACATATCAACCAGTGTAAACGCACGCTCATACATGTATGAGGTTGATACTTGTCAACTCATACAAGTCGCGATACATGTCGCAAAGTCGTATATACATGTATCTCATACATGTGCCGATACAAATCGCAGTGTAAACGCACCATAACAGCAACCGAACGCCCAATCGGTCGAACCGAATGCCGACGCCCACCTCTGTTACCCTTAAATAGTGCCGACCGCTGCTGAATCCGCCGGTTACGCGGCGGCGTGTTTATTAGAACGTTCTCGACGAGTTGGCTAACGCAACCGCGCCACACACGGCCCTCGCCTGCTTAATTCTGCTAATGCTGCGTTCTGGCTGTTAGTGGCTGCCGCGCACATACACACATACCGACGCTCGTTGCAAAACTGTTTCACCTGCATAACGAGCTAACCTTCGTCCGCTGTCTGCCGTGAGACTGGCGCATCGCGCACTGAAACACACTAAATCACAATTTCGCACCATATATCCTAAAAATAACCCCTTGTCCTGTACAGTTGGTTCAAAAGTTACTACCTCTGGTGGGAACATGCCTTATAACTCACTATACACATAACTGCAGAATTAAATTACATCACTTGTGTTTAGTTCTAGGGACCATTACACCCTACTGGTACTATACTTGACCCTGTGCAACAGATGTTATACTCATTTAGAAATATTTCCATATTTAGCTGTTTGGTGTTATAGCTTGCACTATGCCACTTCAAGGTGATGGCTCACTGACAATTTATCTCAAACATGTCACTCTTATCATTAAATGTCACTTACTAATTGCTCAACAATATAAGGCTTTGGGAGAAACTACGATAACCAACAGAGAAAGTGGCAATCTTATGCCTCAAGCCTAGCATAATGGATAATGTTGTGAATTGCAGAGTTGATGTCGATTTGCCTTTGGCAGTGCAATAGTGCAGACACGCTGTTGTGTTTCTGCACCTGATGTGAGATCTAGCCTTATTTACATTCTAATGTCTCTTACTTATATGCTTCACATTTACGATATGTGGTAAACTGTTACCATAAATCTACGCTCCAATTTACAACTATGAGCACAGGTTAAATTGCTGTGAATGAAACGAGGCGCAATAACATTCATATTCTTCCTTGTCATAAATACTTTGACATTTATACACCAGGATACATAATGATCATGAAGAAACAGATACTTCACAAGTTACAGCAAATGGCACTTCTGGTTGGTATATTTCTGCTGCTATCATAACGTGTAAAGGCAGGTTTCCATGGTCACGAATTTCTTATTCACCCATCACCATGCTTACATGCACAATGTGCTGTCAACTGAACAAGAGCAGAATGAGAGCAGATCCACCTAAGGGCAATTCCTGAAGCTCACAGGTGATGGTGGGGATAGTGACATCATGCAAGAAAGCAGAACACCTTTCAATTCGTAACTTATGCATAAGTTGGCATGACAGTTTGCAAATAGACTATTTCCACATGTAAGTTGATTTTCATGAGTGGTGTGGTGGGGATACATGTTTAAGAAATTCTTTGCTGTGGAAACCTGGCGTTAAGCCGAGTTCGCATACGAAACTAATGTGGCACCACAAATTCAATATAGTTACACAGCTTCCAGCATGATGTCAACTGAACTCATATAGGAGGTTATTTATGTTATAGTGCAGGTTACGGCATTAGCGCTGTGACAAGAGTTAAATACAAGGAAGACGATAATTATAGATCAGAAAATAGATTTCGCACGGCGATAAATCAGGGACCACAAATGCGTTTACGAAAGAAATAATACTCGAAGACGAAAATGCTGTCTGCTATTACAAACTAACCAACAGCTGGAACGTACTGTAAATACCATCTGCAGATACAGCACTCTTCGAAGATTTTATAATGTTATTGTATTCGTTGATCTAGACTTTTCAAATAACCAATTTTTATGTGATTCTTCAGTTTCCCTCAGCGTATTTCTTGCTCGAACAGTCCACGGTGTGATAAATCTTTTACATTTCTTTTATTTTTTCGTCTTCTTTAAAGGCAAAGAAAAAAGATGAAGCAGTAGCCCATCATAGAGCCTATGCCTACCCTCATGTAATTTTGATTTTCAGTTGTTAAAAAAGAGAGGAGATTTTCGTGTAGCTGTAGGAGGAGGAAGGATTCGCGCTCAGCTAGTGAACGACTGAGAAGCACGCCATTTTAAACGAGTAATTGTAGACCGCCATTTTGGGGTCGCTATGAATAAGTGAGGAGTATGTATTCCATATGCGCACCGTTTAAGAAAATACAATATTGTTTTATTATCATCGATGCCATTATTTTCTTTTATTATTAACGGGTGTACTGCCGGTCTGTGGTGTCCAACAGGGGCACAATATTTCGGCTATCAGACATATCGCCATCATCAGGCGCACTGACCTTTTTTTTTTAAAGCACATTTCATTCCTTCCCATAAGGGGAAGGCGAGCCTTACTAGAGCTTGCTTTGCCCTTTTTCAGCCGAGGGTGTACAGGGGACATCATTTGGTTATTTTATTTTATTCATCTGCATATGTGCTAATGGGAATGGGGAGTACTTATATCTCCCAATTGGGAATTTATTTGCAGGAAATTTGGGGAACAGCTCCGGTATTCATCTTGTAGCCTGAGGAAAACCTGCAAAACCTGGCCAGAGCTGTTGGTGTTCCCACGTTTGGTTGTTGTTTCTTCTCATCCCATGCGCTCCTCTTCAGGTCAGTAGTGGTAGTTGCGGCAGTAGTTGTAGTAGCATCGCTTCTCCTCTTCGTCCCGGAGGCGAGCTTCTTCCACTTCTCTCCTCCTTTGCGGCCGGTACTCCAGCCAGCTGCACTGATCTCTGCCTCGCTCGTCATAATTTGCGCATACTGATTCCCTGATCTTGAGGTCAATTATGTATCTGCTGTCTGTGAAGACTTCTTTCATCAACACTTCCTTGTCGATCAGCGTGGCGCGGTTTGCCTGCTCGGCTTGGTCACTTGCAACAGACGGTTCTGTTTCCGCTTGTACCGCCACCGCTGCTGTTCGCAGCTTGCGCTCGAATGCCTCCCGTAGCATGAGGCAAGCAGCTTCCATCTCCGCATACAGCACGATCTTGAAGCGCGTTTCCGCTTCTTTCAGCGCGGCTTCGATGGTTGCGTCCGTTCCTTCTTGGCTACTGTCCTCTCGTGCACCGTCTTCTGTCACTGCGGCGTCTTCGACTTCCCGGCGGTCTGGCGCCGGCTGACGTCGCCTGTTCGCGGTCGGCCGACCCGCCCCTTTGCCACTCTCACTGGCAGTGGGGGTGGCTGTTCGCTCAGGGGGACAGCGTGTTGCCATCTCGTTGTTCCTCTGCGCTGGGGACGAGCGTGAGGATGTCTTCCGTCGTCTTCTCCATCGTCTCTTCTTTTTGGCCTTGGCATGTTCTTCAGGTGCAGCTCGCTGCGCCTTGATGATTTTGGCATGGTCCGCAAAGGCCTTGCAGCCACGCCAGCTGGCCATGTGCAGCTCGCCACAGCGGACGCACATCGGTGCTTCTTCTTGTAGTCTTGTGCATACGTGGTTGTATGGTTGCCAGTGCACTTGACACAGGTTGACTGGTTGCGGCAGTATTTTGCCACATGCCCCTCTTGTTGGCACTTAAAGCACTGAGGCCTGGTGTCCAGTTCCACAGGCAGAGGCTCCATCGTCACGTCGAATCCCAGGATGCTGTTGATCCTGAGTACTTGGTCCACTGGGGTCATCCCTGGTGTGTTCACAGCCAGGATGAATAGTGGAAGTCTTCTCCTGTTGGTTCGGTTGTGTAGTTTTAGCACTACATCTCCGAACACGTCGTCTCATAGTGTTCTCTGTACCATATCCTTATGGTACAGCCAGGGAAGCCCTCTAAGCAGGACCTTGATGTTTCTTTCTTCTCTTTCAGCTGGGGCTTCTCTTGGGCCGGCGATCTGTTTGCCTCCAGGATAGGTGTGAACATCTTGGAGCCATAGATGCAACTTGGTTGCACTTCCAGTAAAGTGTCATTATCCAGACACTTCACCTTCAGTGGGCCTGTCGCAACGTTCTTCAGTTTGCTGTATATATCCCACCAATCGTCCCAGCATCGGATATAGATCGGCGATGGCGGCAGCGTGAAGTCGTGGGCGGCTTGTTCTTCTTCACATGTATCTTGTCCGTCGTTCGCAAAGTTTCCCTTCACAGCGGATACTTCGATCAACGGACTCCTTGTTACTGTGTTCCTTTTATTATTCGATTTTCTGCCCATGGTGCAGTGCGTGCTTTACGCAACAATTTTGTTCTTGCCGTTAGAACGGCAAGACGAAAATTTGCAATTTCACCTGCCAAATAATGGTTCAAATGACTCTGAGCACTATGGGACTTAACTGCTGAGGTCATCAGTCCCCTAGAACTTAAAACTACTTAAACCTAACTAACCGAAGGACATCACACACATCCATGCCCGAGGCAGGATTCGAACCTGCGACCGTATCGGTCACGCGGCTCCAGACTGTAGCGCCTAGAACCGCTTGGCCACTCCGGCCAGCTTCACTTGCCAATCCGACAGCTCGGCCTCTACAGTAACGAGCGCTCGCCTACAGCGACCCTCTCGCCACGGCTGCACAAGCGGAACTTAGGTGCAGTGACGAACTGAGTCGTGTTAAAGCCCCTCCTGCGAGGTGTTCTCTCCGCGGTCCGCGCCCGCTGCCGCGCGTCGGAGGTCGCTGAGACGCTGGCGTCGGCGTCTGTGGTGGCGTCGGTGAAATTGCCTCATCCGGCCTGGTAGCCCGTTCGTTTTCTTTGCTGAGCGTCTTTTTAATTAGACACAATACTGTTTCCCATGCCATGCTGCGGTTATAGCCACAATCTCGGTTGATGACTAGGAATTTCAATAGTCTCTCTAACGACGCTGTCCCAGTGTTTAGATGTCTGTGCCAAGACCCTGGTATGTTGGTAGTCCATTTCTTGATTTTCGGACAAACAGTGCTCTGCGACCGCCGACTTGTTCGGGTACCTAAGTCGAGTGTGCCTCTGATGTTGTCGGCCACGATCTTCGATGGTGTGCACTGTCTGTCCAATATAAGTGTTTCCACAGTAACATGGGATCTGGTATATGCCGGCCTTCCTCAAAATCGTCTTTGACACTTCCCAATAATGCTCGTGTTTTATTGGGTGGGCAAAAGACAGTTCCTACTCGGTGTTTCTCCAATATCCGTGCTATTTTCGCCGATAGTGCGCCAGTATACGGTATATAGTCTTTGGCTATCGCTTCCTCCGTCTCCACACGCTATACTGTAGAGGTGGGGTGGAGAGCGCGTCAGATCTGCCATTCCGAGTACCCGTTTTTCCGGAATACAGACTTGAGGTGTTCCGGCTCATGGGGCAAACTCTCTGAGTCATAGATTGTGCACGGCCTGTGCACCAGTGTTTTTAACACCCCATTCCTCTGCAAAGGGTGGTGGCAACTATCCGCATGCAAATAGAGGTCGGTGTGCGTTTTCTGCCTGTATACCCCGTGGCCCAGGGTGCCATCTGCTCTTCTTTTGACCATAACGTCCAGGAATCGTAATCTTCCTTCTGCACTTTACTAGGCGCAGCCTTGAGAGCAACTCCCAGGAAGTTCGTAATCTACATCTACAACTAGCCAATCATTCAATTCCAGTATCTGGTACTGGATTGATGGTGTTACATGGGTGACCGCCGATTCTGCATGTAAGAAGGCTTTTGGAAGTCAGATATTCTCATCTCTCTGACAAATCATCGCTCGAGGCCCAACGCAAGACGGTCATCAATATCACAGTCATTGGACTGACTGGGGATGCAGTTTCTGTTCTGGAGAAGGGACTTAATTTTGCTCCCACACCTAGTTTAACGCCAGTAGTGGACATTGTCAGTGCAGTTGAACAGATTGCTGCACGACTACCACCTGAAGCAGCTGAAGAAGTATGCCAGGAAACCTTCTGTGCTCTGACGAGAACTAAACCGATCAAGTCGAATATTACCAGCAGGAAGAGGCAGCCATTTGAGACCTGAAACAGAGCCCTGAGATTGTTGTCTTACCGGCTGACAAAGGCAATGCTATGGTTGTTCTTTCTCATAAGGACTACATTGAGAGGATGCAGAGCCTGCTAAATGACGAATCTTACAGGAAGGTCAACGCTGGCCCCACAAAGAAGGTGGAGAACAAGACTATGGCTCTTCTCAAGGACGCAGATTTACCAGTGGGTGTCACAAAGAAATTGACACCTCAAGGACCTGTACCGCCAAGACTTTATGGACTCTCTGAAGTCCACAAAGAAGGGGTGACGCTACGCCGAACTGTCAGCAACATTAGGGCACCTACATATTTGCTGACCAAATACCTGGCAGAATTACTAAGCCCTTATGTGGGTAAATGCCCTCATCACGTTCGTAATTCTGTGAATTTCGTAAAACTTCAAGCTGAAAGACTCAGATATCCTGGTGAGTTTTGACGTTGTTTCATTATTCACCAGGATGCCTCTTTGAGAGTCAGTTGAGCTTATTGCACAGAGATTTGACGAGTGGATGACTGACCTTTTCAGGCACGTTCTGACCTCCATGTATTTTCTCTTTAATGGAGAATACTATGAGCAAACAGTAGGAGTTGCAATGGGAAGCCCACTCTAGCCTGTGGTCGCGAGTTTCTATATGGAATACTTCGAGGAGGAAGCTTTGGCGTCATCCAAATGGAAACCTACTTGTTTTCTCCGTTATGTGGATGATATGTTCGTGATCAGGCCCGATGAAAGGGACAAGCACCTAGACTTCCTTACACACCTGAACTACATACATCCGGACATCAAATTCACTATGGAGACTGAAGCAAAAGGAAGATTACCGTTCCTGGACATCATGTTCAAAAGAAGAGCAGATGGCACCCTGGGCCACGGGGTATACAGGAAGAAACCGCACACTGACCTGTATTTGCATGCGAATAGTTGCCACCACCCTTGACAGAGGAATGGGGCGCTGAAAATAATGATGCACGGGGAATGCACCATCTCTGACACAGAGAGTCTGCCCCATGAGCCGGAACACCTCACAACTGCATTCCGGAAAAACAGGTATTCGGAATTGCAGATCAGACGCACTCTCCGCCCCACCTCTACAGTACAGCGTGTGGAGACGGAGGAAGTACGGAGGAAGAGATGGCCATTCCCTATATACAGTATACTGGCGCACTATCAGCGAAAATAGCACGGATATTGGAGAAACACCGAGTAGGAACTGTCTTTTACCCACCCAATAAAACACGAGCATTATAGGGAAGTCTCAAAGACGATTTTGCGGAAGGCCGGCATATACAAGATCCTGTGTCAGAGTGGGAAGACTTATATTGGACAGACAGTGCGCACCATCGAAGATCGTTGCCGAGAACATCAGAGGCACACTTGACTTAGTTACTCCAACAAGTCGGCGGTCGCAGAGCACTGTTTGCCCGAAAATCAAGAAATGAATTACCAACATACCAGGGTCTTGGCACAGACATCTAAATACTGGGACAGCGTCGTTAGATAGGCTATCGAAATTCGTAGTCATCTACCGAGATTGCAGCTATAGCCTTAGAAAGGCATGGGAACCAGCATTGAGTCTAATTGAAAAGACGCTCAGGAGAGAAAACGAACGAGAGACCAGCGTGGATGAGGCAATTACACCAACGCCACCACAGACGCCGACGCCAGTGTCTCAGCGACCTCCGACATGCAACTGCGGGTGCGGACAGCGGAGATAACGCATCGCAGGGGGAGGGGATTTTCTATGACTCCAAGGTGTTTACACCAATCCGTGAGGCATACAGAACGCTGGCCCAAGAGAAGCCCCAGCTGAAAGAGAAGAAAGAAAACATGAAGGCCCTCCTTAGAGGGCTTCCCTGGCTATGCTCCGAGGATATGGTACGGAGAACACTACGAGCCGACGGGCTCGGAGACGTAGCGGTAAAGCTACATAACCGAACCAACAGGAGAAGACCTCCACTATTCATCCTGGCTGTGAACACACCAGGGATGACCCCAGTGGACCAAGTACTCAGGATCAACAGCATCCTGGGATTCGACGTGACGATGGAGCCTCTGCCTGTGGAACTGGACACCAGGCCTCAGTGCTTTAAGTGCCAACAAGAGGGGCATGTGGCAAAATACTGCCGCAACCAGTCAACCTGTGTCAAGTGCACTGGCAACCATACAGCCACGTATGCACAAGACTACAAGAAGAAGCACCGATGTGCGTCCGCTGTGGCGAGCTGCACATGGCCAGCTGGCGTGGCTGCAAGGCCTTTGTGGACCATGCCAAAATCATCAAGGTGCAGCGAGCTGCACCTGAAGAACATGCCAAGGCCAAAAAGATGAGACGATGGAGAAGACGACGGAAGACATCCTCACGCTCGTCCCCAGCGCAGAGGAACAACGAGATGGCAACACGCTGTCCCCCTGAGCGAACAGCCACCCCCACTGCCAGTGAGAGTGGCAAAGGGGCGGGTCGGCCGACCGCGAACAGGCGACGTCAGCCGGCGCCAGACCGCCGGGAAGTCGAAGACGCCGCAGTGGCAGAAGACGGTGCACGAGAGGACAGTAGCCAAGAAGGAACGGACGCAACCATCGAAGCCGCGCTGAAAGAAGCGGAAACGCGCTTCAAGATCGTGCTGTATGCGGAGATGGAAGCTGCTTGCCTCATGCTACGGGAGGCATTCGAGCGCAAGCTGCGAACAGCAGCGGTGGCGGTACAAGCGGAAACAGAACCGTCTGTTGCAAGTGACCAAGCCGAGCAGACAAACCGCGCCACGCTGATCGACAAAGAAGTGTTGATGAAAGAAGTCTTCACAGACAGCAGATACATAATTGACCTCGAGATCATGGAATCAGTGTGCGCAAATTATGACGAGCGAGGCAGAGATCAGTGCAGCTGGCTGGAGTACTGGCCGCAAAGGAGGAGAGAAGAGGAAGAAGCTCGCCTCCGGGACGAAGAGGAGAAGCGATGCTACTACAACTACTGCCGCAACTACCACTACTGACCTGAAGAGGAGCGCATGGGATGAGAAGAAACAACAACCAAACGTGGGAACACCAACAGCTCTGGCCGGGTTTTGCAGGTTTTCCTCAGGCTGCTAGATGAATACCGGAGCTGTTCCCCGATTTTCCTGCAAATAAATTCCTAATTGGGAGATATAAGTACTCCCCATTCCCATTAGCACATATGCAGATGAATAAAATAAAATAACTAAATGATGTCCCCTGTACACCCTCGGCTGAAAAAGAGCAAAGCAAGCTCTAGTAAGGCCCGCCTTCCCCTTATGGGAAGGAATGAAATATGCTTAAAAAAAAAAGAAGAAGAAGAAGAAGAAGAAGAACTCAGAATCTCAGTTCGTCAGCGCACCTGACGATGGCGACATGTCTGATCGCCGAATATTGTGCCCATTGGACACTAAGGACTGGCAATACAACTGTGGTCTGTTCGAACCAATTTTTAGTTTAACAGCTGCAACATCACACTCGGTGCTCTTTCCCATATATAATAAACAATTTATACAGTGCTTGGTCACAAAGTTAGTACGACTCGATTTTATGTATTAGGTTTATTGACTTATTCATCCAAAGAGTTTTCAAGACTGCAGGACAGGCCTACATCATTGTTTTCAAATGTTGTACTCACACACACACACTGCTACAGAAAATTAAACATTGGATGGGTTGTTCTTCTTGCAGTTCCAGAAGCTTCAAAAGTGTACCTGCGAACCACTGGTTTGACTTTTTTTCAGTAGTAACATGAAAACACAGTGGAATAGACTGCAGCAGCAGCAACTTCACGATAACTGCTGCAAAATGTATATGTTCAGAACTACAGCTAGTAGGGAGCAAAGGAGTAAGAAAAGTGGCGTAACGAAGTACAACCAAGTTGAACTTTTTGTTGGGTGCCGAAAGTTACATCTCTCCAGATGTTTCACTGAAAACTGGAAATTCGCACATGCAAGTGCATTGCAACTGCAATATGCCTCTAAGTGTGATGACACTTTTGTTGCATGTGCGAACATTGCTTATATTACTGTAGTGTTCAGACCAATCTTAAGGTTGATTACAGCTTTACCTCTGAATTTCTAACTTATTTGGCTGTGAATCATCAAGCTTAGGATGGATATAATTTTATTGTTTTGTTTGCGTGTATTTATATATATGTAAGCCTAAATTGTCTTGTTTCCACTTTCAAATTAATTATTCGAAAATGTTAGCTTCTCATATTAAGAGATATCATTTGCAGTTCTCAATAGTTCGTAATTTTGCTTTAAGTATCTGCTCTAAGTTAGTAAGTTTTATTTATTTATTCTATTCATATGTATATTTCGTAGATAATTTTTGCGTGTGAGACTCTATGACGTGGAAAAACTCAAAAAATATATAAATGGAAATTAAGTAGAACATGTAATTTGTATTTTATTCGTCTCGTAACATACACTGTAACATAAACAACTGCAGGGAAAACAAAAACGTGACTACTGCTAAAGATATGTGGTTCACGTACAAGCGGAGTTCGTCTATGCTGTAATTCAATGGGAGCTGGATTATAAATTTCTTGGATGGACAAGATGCTAAGACCTTTGGTTTTTATCTTTCTGGGGATAGTCACAGTTGAAGAATCGATATTGTTGTTGGTGATAGTTGTTTAATCGGTGGTTGTAACTGTTTACAAAAAGTTAGTGTAGTTACGGAAGAAGGAATGTTTGACGAGGTAAGTTTCGTGCCTCTGAAAATTACAAAATATTTTGTGCAACGAGCACATAGTAGATGTTTGGTGATGTTTTCATTTTCGTTTTTTTTTCGAAGAGAAAAGCGCTTTACCGATTCGGATCGTCGTTATGCGTGTATGTGGCGGAATAATCTGTTCTTGTAGATACCTATCGACTTGATACATTTCGTCGTAGTTGCGAGCATTGTATCGCCTGTTTCGGGAAGTACAGTTGTGACGATATTACTTTATTTACAGAATGTACCAATGTGGTGCGAAATGTTAATGATATGTGCTATGCGGCTGGCGATGTGCGTGTCTTCGTTCCCCGATGATTGACACCTTAGCAACAACAACCGCTTATTGCGGTTTTTTATGTGTGTTTACAAATTTCTTCACAGTCTTAAGTGTTAAAGAAAATTTATGCTGTTTGATGCTAGGTAGACTCGTCTGATGATTTTATTGCGAATACTTCGTCTGCAATCTGCGTAATTTGTGTTTCTGTTTATCAACATCAGAGTAAATACTCTGTTCAATGTTGATAAACAGTAACGCCCATCACACAGTGTGGTAGTGTTTCAGACGGGTGCTGTTAAATATATGTGGAGTATTTGGAAAAACGGTACCATGTATGATGCTTACTTTCTGCCGCTGACACCGATGCAATAGAAAATATCGCGTTTCGCATATGGCATCGCTTCCTGTTTTTTGATCCACTCACGACATGGTGTCTTAATCTACTATATTCTATTTGAAAGTATTCATCTCCCCCTCTTTGTTAATGTGCATATAAAGTAGGCTACATTGAATTTTTGTAGTCTGTGGATCCCTCTGCGTTTCGCTTGTTATAATTGTTCACATTGTATGACATCTATTTTTTTTTTTTTAAGAACTGAACAAGTTCGCCAAGTACTTGTAGCAGTTCCACCTGTTACAACATATAACATTTTTTGACCACTTGTAAAATTAATATATAACATGTTGAAATGAAAATTTAGTGTAACACAGTAGGCTGTTTATAGCTTATGTGACAGAATGACATATTGTATTTTCAAGTACTGTACTGTAATTGGTCAGCGCCTTTCGCCAAAAGATTTCATTGTTTAATAGTGGTGTGCTGTTTATTTTGAACCTATGATGGCATACAACTACACTTACATTGTTTTCATGTAAAGAAGATACATAACTATTACACTGACAGAAAACTTTCAGCTGATGCCAATCATAGCAGTAATTTTGACAGTGCCTGTTGAATGCTGGAAGCTTATACACAGGTGATTTACATACATGGAATATGTGGCGTGTAATGACAATAGTGAATAAAAGTTATTTAATCATATTTCAGTTTGTTGATGTTGTTAATCTCTACTTTGTGTACAAACATGTCTAAAATTGATGACAGCCATCCTTTTTTTTATTTTATTTGAAATTTCAAGATCATTTAACACTATTTGAAATGAAATAACAATTTTTGCCTTTATGGGCAACACTTCATGATTCAACAATCTTGACTACATGTGCACAGTCATCCAAAGCTCAAACAGTGGTTGCAATCTTCTTGTCTCTATTAATTTTTGTCTTCATACCCTGTTTTTGTTTATTTACAATGTTGTTTTTCTGTGTTTTCCCAACAAACTGTGGAAATTAAAGAACTTACATGTAGCAGTATTTTACCAGCAACACTCTGAATGACTTTTCTAACTCAGTACAGCAACAGCTTCAAATGTATCGTTATTTAAATAAAGCTATCCCTCTGTAGCTAGATGTTATTTGTTGGAATAGCTTTTTGCATTCTCATTTGGTTCATGAATTCAAATTGGTCATTAGCATGTGTGAATGAATGTATATACAGGGTTTATTGTACTTTCACTGCATTTGCTATGACGTAAGGTTTCATAATATCAACTGTCGCTAAAAGCTCTTTCTTGTGGATAAGCATGTTTGTTTATTAGTGGCATGTGTTTCACCTGGCAAGATTTGGGCCCAGTCTTAATCAGACAGCATTAGTTATTTAACATTACTGTGTACATTGTATATATGTTCATAGTGATGATGATGATTGATATAACATTGAATATATGGAATTTCGGAAATGGGCTAAAGTTACTTATTGGACATACCTCCCCCTGAAGTCTTGGTTGTGGTGACAGACTGACCTGTAGCAGAGCCCAAGGTTTAGGTCAATTGGAAAGGCATCAAAGAGAGATGTACAACAGTAGTGCAGAAGTAATCAGAAGTGGAGAAGTTGATTGAGAAATAATAGGATGAGGTTAGCAGCTGAGATGGAAAGACAAAACATAAATAGACAGTAATGCGAAATACATCAGTATTGTTGACAATTTGACACATACTGGTTCACTGTCCAACAAAAGGAAAATAGCTTGCATGTACTGAGATGGAAGGTATGCCAATGATAGCAGGTGCTATCTCTTGAATGCATAGTGGTTTTGTATAGTCACAGATTGCTGGGCAGTTTGTTCCAGTGCTGTATGGCTGAAATCAAGAAAGAGATCACAAAAGACTTTGTTACCTCTGGGTACAACCAAGATGATCAGGGTGTCCCATGTGGTGTTGCAGTTATGGAATGAAGATAGGTATTTGCTGTATGGGTAGAGATACTGAGGACATCAGTGACTAACAAGTTGATGATGAAAACTGTGTGTGTGTGTACGCGTGCGGAGAGAAAGAGACCGGGGGGGGGGGGGGGTGCGGTGCTTATCCTTGGCTCAGCAACTCAGAGTGCAGGAACGACTGATGTGATAAAACAGCTGATTAGTATGGGTGTAGTTTATGCAACTGTCATGCTGTGTGGAATTATCACACAGTGTGCTCTGTTGAGCCATGACATTTGTGTAAAATTTTGGCTGGACTATGGCACTCTTTGTTGTGTGGTAGGTGGAAATTATCTAAATTTTTTATTGTTTGAGAGAGAGATTTCGTGGATGGTGTAGCAGTTCGTTCTTGGCAATGGCAGGAGAGCACCATCATTCCTGTGCTTAAATCTGGTAGAAACCTGCTTGGTGTCGATAGCTATTGGCCCATCATCCTCACCAACATTCTCCGTAAGCTGCTGGAATGTATGGTGTGTCGGCAGTTGGGTTGGGTCCTGGAGTCACATGGCCTACTGGCTAAATGTCAGGGTGGCTTCTTCCAGGGTTGCTCTACTACTGATAATCTTGTGTCCCTCGAGTCTGTCAAGAACAAACTTTTCCAGATGCCAGCACCTGGTTGCCATCTTTTTTTTTATTTACGAAAAGCGCATTACATGACCTGAGGCCCGCTCTCGATTTTTATCCACAGTTTCCTGTTGCTTCATACTTCCCTTGTCCAAGTTGGTGCCTCCCACAGTTCCCCCCCATATCCAGGAGAATGGGGTCCCACAGGGCTCCGTATTGAGTGTATCTCCATATCTGTGGCCATTAATGGTCTAGCATCTGCTGTAGGGCCTCGATGGCTGATGGTCACGTTGTCTTTGCCTATGTTCATGGACTCCTTCCCGGATGGCTGCAGTGTTTTCACTGCAGAGCTGGCGGCCATATCTCATGCTCAATATCCGCTCATGCCCAGGCGAGACATTTATCTTGTGTACTGACTCCTTTAGCAGCCTTGTCATTATTTGGTACTGACCATTCAGGAGTCGATCTATGCCCTGGAATGGTCCAGTGGTGTTTGCCTGGACCCCAGGTCATGTCGGAATCCCAGGCAACAAACTTGCCAACAGGCTATGCGGAAACCGCTTATGGAGATCGGCTTCTCTGAAACTAACCTGTGTTCTGTATAATGCCATGAGGTTTTGCGACTTTGGGAGACTTAATGGCTTAACCTCAGTACGCACAACAAGCTGCATGCCATTAAGGAAACTACGAATGTGGGGAAGACCTCCATGCGTGCCTCTCGCAGGGATTCTGTCAGCTCTGCATTGGCCATATGTGGCTGACGCATGGCTACCTACTCTGTCACGAGGACCCACCTTGGTGTCGCTGTGGCTCACGAATGATGGTCATCTATCTCTTGCTGGACTGCCCACTTTTAACTGCTCTTTGGCAGTTTAACCTTCCCAGCACCCTACTTTCGGTGTTGGGCGACAGTGCCTCAACAGCAGCTTTAGTTCTACATTTTATTCATGAGGGTGAGTTTTATCATTTGTCCCTGTGTGTCCCCCACCCTAGTGCTTCGGGGTGGAGGTTTTAATGTGTTGCAGAGCTGCTGGTTTTTCCTTCTTATCCTTATGGTCAGTCAGCCTTGGTAACCTGCTTTCTTGTTTTAACCTCTTCTACCTGTTTCTTGTGTCTTTGTGGTTTTCTTGTCCCCTTTTGTCCATTTAAGTGTTCGTTGCCCCTCAGTCCTTGTTGTGGTTTTTCCTTTGATTCTGTTTTGTGGTGTAAGTATCATTGTCTTATTCTCACCCTTGTGGCATTGTTTCCTTTGGAGCAAAGGACAGATGACCTCGTAATTTGGTCCCTTCCCCCTTCTTTTAAACCAACCAACCAATCATGTTCTACAGAGTGTCAACATGTGGCCTTGGCATGCTCAGTCGCCAGATCTGTCTCCAGTCAAGCACATAATAGGCCGTCATTGGACGAGAACTCCATCGTCATCCACGTACAGCATTAACTGTCCCTATATGAACAGGCTAAATGCAATAGACATGGAACTCCATCCCACAAACTGACATCTGGCACCTGTACAACACAGTGCATGCACATTTGCATGCTTGCATTCAACATTCTGGCAATTACCACAGATTATTAATGTACCAGCACTTCACATTTGCAATGGCGTATCTTGCCGTTGAATTAACCTCTGAATTTTAAGGATGCAAATGCGCATGGGGTCAGTGGGAGTTGGTGGCATGCCCCCATACTGCTGAAGTGAGATTGTGAGGTTGTGTGTGGTGGTGTTAATAGAAATACGTATACAGTGAGAGTTGAACCATGGAAGGCTGAATTTATGTAAAGTTGTGTTCAGATTGGTGTGGTGATTTATATTGAAGCTACTATGGTGATGCAGGACGGCTACTCATAATGTCAGAGCAGGCAGGGGTTCAGAGTCTGGAGAAGAGTGCAGGGTGAAGTTCGTTGATTGTGAGACTGAGTAGCTAGGGAGATGTATGTATAACACACAATGAAATTGGACTCAGAATTGTAAAGAGAGTCTGTCCTTATTGTCGGTCAGAAGTTAATGAATTTGACTTTGGGATAATGAAATGGCTTTGTGAACTTACCAATGCCTGTTACTGTGTAATATTAGCCACTTCACAGGAAAAGTCTGGAAGGCGGAATTCCTCCAAAATGATTAAGAAGAATGTTTCAAGGAGGAGAGAAGCCTCGCACAATGTTACCTAGACAAATGTATTCCTGAAATTTCATTACCGTACATTAATTCTCTTTCCTTGTGGTAATTTTTTTCCCTCAGTGTATATTAGTGTGTGGCATGTGATGTGGTTCATCAAGAGCTATAATACTCATTTTGTTAGTATGGAAGATTGTCTATAAATTCTCTCTGAAGGAGGAATATTAATTGCAGGTCTACATTTGTGTCATGATAATCCAACTTTCGGTGGTTTAGGTATATTTTGTGTCATGACTTTCATTGTCGCGACAATAAATCTGTAGCTGCAAGATTGTCTCATTTCTCTTCATGGATTTGACAGCAGACAACTGTTCGTCCGTCTGGTCCTGCAGCTTTTTTTTGGTTTTAGAACACACAGTGCTACTCCAGATTTTGTTTTTGTTTTGGACTGTTAGGTAATTTTTGGGAGCTTTGTTTCTTCCTCTTCTTTGTTTGCTTTTGTTCTGTGATGCTATCCCTTCTTTTATACAGATGTGCTAAATATTCTTTTTCAATTTTGGCTGCTTTCATTTGGTTAGCATCAGATTTTCATGTTTGTCTTTTATTATCTGTGATTTTTATCGGCAGTTTGTGTTGCAGTAATTCAGTCTGTTGGTTTATTACTTCATTTCGTAGCTATTTTTCTAAACAAACAGGCTGTTGCATTGAGTTACATGTGTCTTTCACCTATTGTTCCTTGGTTTCTTTTTTTATTTATTTTTTTCAGGGGGGGTTACTCTATTTAGTCTACCTTAATTATCTGTTATGTTCATCCATATGTGAGCAATTCGGATAACTGCTTTGTTGGAGCGTGAAGACTCCTTTCATTGCCACAAATGAAATAGCTCTGCATATCATCTGAGTGGGTTCTAGTATGGCAGTTGAGCATAGGGTAGACAAGGTGTGCAACAGCAATATTTCTGAAACTTCCTGGCAGATTAAAACACTCCACTGCAGAGTGAAAATCTCATTCTGGAAACATCCCTCAAGCTGTGGCTAAGCCATGTCTCCGCAGTATCCTTTCTTTCACGAGTGCTAGTTCTCCAGGTTCGCATTAGAGCTTCTGTAAAGTTTGGAAGGTAGGAGACGAGATACTGGCAGAAGTAAAGCTGTGAGTATGGGGTGTGAGTCGTGCTTGGGTAGCTCAATGGTAGAGCACTTGCCGCGAAAGGCAAAGGTCCCGAATTCGAGTCTCGGCCTGGCACACAGTTTTACTCTGCCAGGAAGTTTCATATCAGCGCACACTCCGCAGCAGAGTGAAAATCTCATTCTGGAAGCAATATTTCTATTTTCACCAGAGGCTGGATGTCTATTGCATGGAACATACCATCAAAGAGGTCATACTGACGTAACGTATTTTGTGTGCCATCATCTCAGTGATGTATTGTGGTTACATTGATTTGGAGAAACCCGCCACTCTCAAATTTATCTGTCAGGCTCTGCAACAAATTGATGTTGTCTGATCTTGCTGACATTTATTGAAAGATGGGAATACTAGGTAGATATGTTTCAATGCAGCGACTCATAATTCAAAACTAGACAGTAGTTGGGTGAGCAGCTTTACTATTCAGAGGAACCTCTTCGCTATGTAGTACAGCTTTTATGTATATCCCTTTTCTCTCTCCTTGTGCTACAGAGATTGTCTGAGTCTTGAAATGCTGTCATTGGTTGCTTGCGGCAAAAGAAGTTTGTCTCAGCGTATGTATGACAGTATACATTGGAACAAGCTAAGTGAGTACGAGTGCCCTATTGGACAGTGTTGGAACACCCTGCACTAGGTATTTAGACAAAGACTACAAAAAGACTTTAATGAATTTGCTACTGAAAATTTTCAAGCAAATGAAGAAAAAGCACCAACTAAATTTATCAGTAACTTCAAGATACTACTGATTTGAAGTAAAATGGTTAAACTGAAATGGAAGTTTTTGTCACTTGACTTACTGTTTCCTGCAATGAACTTTGACAACCTTCATGACTGCCGAGTTATAGTTATGAACCCATGAAGCATCTACAGTATGGCATTATTACTGTTTAGCGTAGAAAATAAAAAAAAAATATGGATACAGATTATAGAATTCATTGCTATGGTTTATTCCTTATGTAGTATACGCTAAATGACATGACTAATCACATTGCAAATTTGTGTTCTTTCTCTACAGTTTATTACTGTGCTGCTGTTATTTTACATGATACTTAATATGTTGATTATGTGTTATTCAGTTAATTGTGTGTTAGTGAATATGTTGATTACTGTGAGCTGTATTTTGTTGCCTTTTGCATTGTTAAATAAGAATATGTTCAGCTTTTATGGAAGTCACTGATCTCTCAAGTAGAGTCTGTGTCAGTTGATAAAACCATATGAAGTTTAAACTTGATGACAATCAAAAGAATCAGAATTTATACGCGAGATTGAATTACAATTGACAACTTTTCTTTATATTTGTGGATGTAATCTACACGAACTGTGTGCTACAAAGAACGAATAAATTCTGTTTATGGAGTGAAATACAGAGTTTGAGGAATTACATGAAGACATTGGAGGAGCAGAAGATGCCTCAGAACTTTACTCTCATCACAAAAGTGGTAAGTTTTAGATGCTGTGTGTTTGGTTGTACATCCCTTTTTATAAATGAATATGATTGTTACAACGTGACAAGTTTAGTAATAGTTATTTGTGTGTGTGCGTGCGTGTTTAATAGAGAGAGAGAGATTATACCCTAAGTGGAACATTATTTGTACATACTTCTAATTTACTATTTCCAGAGTAGTATAACTACTACATTTTTTTCCAGTGTAACCAAGAAACTCCAGAATCTCATTAATTTGGACTGGCACCATATAACATGGAAGGTTATGCACGTATCAACCAGTCACATGAAGATTTTGATGATTTAAATATAGAAAGAAGATTTTCTGTTGGTGGCCGGCAGTTGGACATACATGAAAAAGAACGGGTATGGGGGACAAAAGAGATTTTTGTTATACTGTCCAGACTCAAATTCATGTTTGCATATAACTTTTGGAATTCGAACAGGTTTATCTTCTCTTACAGCATGGTACAAATAGCTTAAGCACTACTCTAATGTGGCAGTCTTTGTACATGCAAAATTTCTTGGGTAACCTTTTCCATCATCACACCTATAGAGCATGCCACACAGCTATCCAGTATATAACTTTGATATTTGTTCCTGACATGGAACACAGACACAGCTCGTGGATACCAGGCAATATTTTCTTCCCAGATGGT
Source organism: Schistocerca serialis cubense (assembly GCF_023864345.2). NCBI lineage: Eukaryota > Metazoa > Arthropoda > Insecta > Orthoptera > Acrididae > Schistocerca > Schistocerca serialis. The sequence continues at coordinate 723,091,603 of NC_064639.1, read as the reverse complement.
CCTTCCAATTAGGACAACTGTCTCCGATTGTCACTTTATTTTCATTAATGATGTTCTGTACTTGTTACATACTGTTAAAGCAGAATAAAACCTTATCAGTAACAGCAAGTATTTCCCTTCGCTAGTTAGTGTCATTTCTTCCAAGTACATATTTAGTGTGTTGAACAAGAGAGATATCACTAATAATCGGTTGGATGATTATGGAAGAGAGCAATGTAAGTGGAACAGGTACAACAGGAGAAAATGAGTTAGAGAGTTATTGAGAGGGATAATGAAAGTACCTCAGTCACTGTAGATGGCATCATGTTCTGAAGAAATGAGGAATGCTGTTGCATAGGTAATAAAATGTTGATGTCATCAGAAATTTTAATTTACTAATTTCATGTTAAAATAGAAAAGATAAAATTTCTTATCAAACCCAGAGTGACTTGCCCAGGAATGCTGGAGTCTTATCAGTGAAAAGTATGTTGCTATGTTTAGTAAAATGTTTTTGTTTAGCAGAACTGCTTTCAATTTTATTTTCAAATCTAATGATGGAAACTCCAGGTTGCAATATCAACAGTATTAGAAAAGGATAGATTACTACTCACCATAAAAATGATCCATTGAGTTGCAGACAGGCACAATGAAAAAACTGACGCATTATAGCATTTGACCAAAGCCATCTTCAGCAGTTAAAACACACGCACACACACACACACACATTCACACAAGCAAGCACATCTCACACGCAAATGACTTTTGCCACTGACCAAACAGCTCCAACCGGAACGCATCTGTCATGTGGGAATAGAAATCTGGAGTGGGGTAGGAAAGGTGGAGGGATGACAGAGTGTGGGTGGGGGGAGAATGGTACTGTCTGGCGGAGTGTGCAGGGGCTAGAGACTACAAGGTGCAGTGTCTGGAGGTGGGATGTAGGGGAAAAAATGGGGAGTGGAAAAGGAGGAGAACAGAAAAGGAGAGGAGCAGGGAAGTGGAAAGGATAGGCAGCTACATCGGCAGAGGATGGCTCATGAAGAGGGTGAGAGAATGTGAAAAGGGAAGAGGTGATAGGATGAAGGGATGGAAACTGTCGCGTGGAGGGTGGGGGGAAAGTAGGTTACTGTAGGCTGAGACCGGGATGATTTTGCGAGTGGAGAATGTGTTTTAAGGATAACTCCCATCTGCTTAGTTCAGAAAATCTGGTGGTAGAGGGGAGGATCCATTGACCTGGGGTTGTGCAGCAGACATTGAAATCAAGTGTATTATTTTCAGTGTCATGTTGTGCCATGGGGTGGTCTGTTTTGCTCTTGGCCACAGTCTTGTGTTGGCTGTTCATTCTTGTGGACAGCTGGTTGGTAGTCATACCAATATAAACAGCTGTGCAATGCTTGCAGCATAGTTGGCTTACAACATGGCCGGTTTCACAGGTGGCCCAGCCTCTGATGGGGTAAGATAAGCCTATTACAGGACTGTAGTAGTAAGTGCTGGGTGGGTGCATTGGGTAGGTCTTACACCTAGGTCTTCCACAGGGATATGATCCCTGTGGCAAGGGGTTGGGATTGGGTGGGGCATAGGGATGGACAAGAAGGTTGCGGAGGTTGAGTTTGCTACAGAACACCACTTCAGGATAGGTGAGAAGGATCTTGGTTAGGATGTACTTCATTTCAGGGAATGATGAAAGATGTTCAGTTGTTTCAGTCGGAGGTGGTATTGGTTGATGAAGAGGGACACTCTTTTGTAGCTGGCTCTCGGGGTTGATGGGATTATTGTGATGTTTGGGGAAATGGCGTGGGAAATTTTTTTGATGACCAGGTCCAAGGAAGAGTGCATGTTTGTGAAGACCTTGATGAGAGCTTCAGCATACTGGGAAAGGGAGTTCTTGTCACCGCAGATATGCCATCCCCAGGTGGCAAGTCTGCATGAGAGGGGTGGAAGGGATGGCAGCGGTCCAAATGTAGTTACTGTTGGTGGTTATAGATGTCCATAAACAGGTTGGCATAGGAGTGTGCCATGCAGGTGACCATGACTGTGCTACAGATTTTTTTGTATACCTTCCCTTCAGAGGAGAGTAGTTGTGTGTTAGGATAAATTTATTAAGGTTTTTGAGGAATGGGGTGGGTTTCGAATGCGAAGAACATTGGGAAAGGTAGTGTTCATTTGTGGCAAGACCATGGGCATGAGGGATGTTGGTACGTAGGAAAGTGGCATCAGCAGTGAGCAGTAGGGAATCAGGAGGTAAAGGGATGGGGTTGGTGGAGAGGTGATGAACGGAGTGGTTGCTATCTTAGACATTGGGGGCTCAATTACGGGCAATTGATTGGAGGTGTTACAGAAGTTGGGTGTCATAGGGGTGAGGAGGGAAATGGATTCAGGGGAGAGGTTCTAGAAGGACGTAAGGCTTTAATCAGGGATTAGAGGTTACGTAGAACTTCTGGGGTGGGTTCACTGTGACAAAGTTTATAGGTGGACGAGTCAGATAGTTGGTAGTCACTGCGACTCATTACGACAGTGGTGGAGCCTTTGTCTGCAGGGAAGATGATTAGCTCAGGATCTGTTTTGAGACTTTATGCCTGTCCTTTCCTCTACTGAAAGGTTGGTATTCTTAGGATGGGACCTGAGGAAGGATGGTGCTGCCAAGTTGGAGGTAAGGAATTCCTGGGAGATGACCTAGACGTAACTAGGTGTGTGTGTGTGTGTGTGTGTGTGTGTGTGTGTGTGTGTGTGTGTGTGTGTGTTGGGGGGGGGGGGGTCAGTGGATTCACTTTGGTTGGAGGGACTGGTATCAAAGAATTGTTCCCTTAGCAGGGATTGGAAGAAGAGTAGTAGGTATTTGACATGTTCAGCTTGGTTAAATATGTGTGTAGGCTGAAGGTGAGGCCTTTGGATAAAACTGAAACTACTGTGGGGTTGAGGATTTGATGAAAAGGTTAACAACAGTGTTCCAGGATTGTTTAGGCTTTGGATTTGGAGTGTTGGGAGGGAGTTTTGTAGGGATTTGGATAGTGGTGCCCCAGGGCAGCAGCTGAATGTCAGCAAGTGGGAAAACTTATGGAGGTAATGTTGGAATGCTCTTCCGGATGCTGGAGAGCAAGAGATTCAGTTTCATAGAATGCTGTGTGTGTGTGTGTGTCAGGTGTACTTGCTTCTCTGTGTGTGTGTGTGTGTGTGTGTGTGTGTGTGTGTGTGTGTGGCGTGCGCGCAACTTTTTTTTTTTTTTGAAAAAGGCTTTGGCCAAAAGCTATAATGTGTAACAGTCCTTCCGTTGTGCCAGTCTGCAAAACTGCTACCTTTCAGTAAAGAAAAGGACACTTGATGTGTCATCTTTACAGTGAGTAGCAATCTAATCCTTTTCCTAATATCATGTTCAAAACTCTACTCACTTTTCTTCTGCCCTCCCCATTCCCTCGCTTCTTCCTCTGCCCTCTAGCCCCACCTCTCCCTCTGCGCTCTTGGCCCGCCCCTCCCTCTATGCTCTTGGCCCACCTCTCCCGCTACACTCGTGGCCACCCCTCCCTCTACGCTCTTGGCCTGCCTCTCCTGCTATGTTCCTGTTCAGCTTCTTGCTCTTGACTGATCCCACGCCCTCCACCCACCTTCTTGCCCCATGCTCCTCACCCGTCCCTCCCTCCCTTCCTCTCTCTCTCTCTCTCTCTCTCTCTCTCTCTCTCTCTCTCTCTCTCTCTGCTCTCTTCTTCCTCCCCCCTCCCCCTCTGCCCTCTTGCATCACCCCTCAATGTCCTACCCCTCCATATCTAAATTACTATTGCTTAAATGTTCATGGTGCACTGTCTAAGTTGCAGGTTGCCTATCTAAGAACTATCAGGGCCAATAAAAATTTACTTTTAAATATCTCACATACTTGTTTTGGTAAAGGTTTAACATATTAAGACAAACAATTAGAGGCTTTGCAAATGTCATGAGGCAGTGTAATACGTGGCACACCAGTTACCCTGACTATATTCACTCAGTATTTGAAGATGGGACCATTTAGCAACTTCCAAGAAACTTTAAACATAATTTGAAATATTTTCTAAGCGTTTTTTGCTTACATGCTTAACGTCAAATATTTAACACATTAACTCATGGGCCATTCCATGCTAAGTGGTCTAATTTCAAAAAACTTCCCCCATGACCATCACGGATTTTGCAACAGGAAAAATGGGAAGAAATTGGGCAGATTCAGCCTACAGAAAAGTCAAAACATCCTTTGGTGAAATTAAAAGCAAGGGTTTCAATGTTAAGAGTGCAGGAGGAATTCCATTGTTAAGTGTAGAGGAGAGGGAGCAGGTTGATGGAAAAAGTGCAGTGTAATTGCGCTGTACATTAGGGCGAGGAGCTGTCTGGTGATGTGAGGAAGAAGTAGTACAAGTTGGTTTGGCAGACATAGGGGATATATTATTACTGCCTGACTTTCAAAGACCTTTGAAAGACTTGTAGTCAAATAAGGCAGATGATATAGATAGCATTCTTTCAGAATTTTTAAAATGCCAACTAAAGTATTTAAATTAGTGTGTAGAATCTGAGAGACAAATGGCATGAGAATTTCAGAAGAATATCATCCACAGAATCCTGAAGATAGTAAGGGTAGAGAAGTTCAAGTATTATCACACACAAAGCCTAACAACTCACGTGTCCAATTTGCTGGCAAGAATAGAAAAGAAAACTGAAGATTTGTTAGGCATGAGCAGTTTGGCCTTAGGGAAGGTAAAGGCATCAGAGGAACAGTTAACACTTAATAATGGAAACAAGACTTAAGATAATTTCAGATAGGATTGACCAGGAATTGAACCAAAGACTTATATATTTTTAATATGACACTTTACCACTGAGCCCTAGAAAAAATGTTTGGCAATGTAAAATGGTGCTAGATGTATGGGAAGTACATAGTATGTATAAGAACGTAGAAAGAACTGTAAGTGTGGAAGACTAAGAAGATAGAGCTGTGATTGAAAACAATTGAGTCTGTACATTGAAGAGGCTGTGATGGAAATAAAAGAAAGGCTCATGACTTAGATTAAAATTCATGGTGAAACAATATTGGTTATTAGATTTGTTGATGTCTTTGCTATCCTCAGTGAAAGTCAGGGAAGAATGCAGGGCTTGTTGAGTGGATTGAACAGTGTACTGAGCAATGAATATGAATTGAGAGTAAATGAAAGAAAGATGAAGGTAATGAGGAGTAGCAGAAATGAGATTAGTAATAAAATTAACATCAGAATCGGGAACTACAAAATATACCAAGTGAATGAATACTGTAATCTTGGAGCAAAATGAGAAATGATAATCAAAGCAAGGACAACATAAAAAGACTAGCATAAGCAAAGAGAACATTCCTGATCAAGACTAGTTGTATGATATTGCCTTAATTTAAGGAAGAAATTTCTGAGAATGTACATTTCAAACACACCATTGAATGGAAGGGAATTGTCGACTATGAGAAAACCGTGGCCTTAATTTGAGGAAGAAATTTCTGAGAATGTACATTTTGAACACAACATTGTATGGAAGGGAATTACCAACTGTGAGAAAACTGTGAAAGAAGAGAATCAAAGCATTTGAGATCTGGTGTAATAGAAGGATGTCTGCAGAATTTCCAAGAAGAAGAACACGTGGAACCCATTAACAAGAAGAAGAAGAAGAAGAGAGAGAGAGAGTGATAGGACATATATTAATGCATCAGGAAATAATTTCCATGTTGTTATATGGAGCTGTGGAGAGTAAATGGAAGACAGAGATTGTAATATAGCCAACAAGTAACTCAGGATGTAGTATATCCACGCAGCTCAGAGATGAAGAAGTTGACACAGGAGAAGAAGTTGTGATGGACTGCGTCAAACTTGTCAGAGAAATTATGACTGACGGAAAAAAATGTTTTGGTAAGGCAACTCATTACCGTTGTTTGTTCTTGTCAAAGCTAGCTAGTTGTATGATTTTAATGATTGATTTTGTTGATACTGGGGTCTAGTCTGACAATAGAATGATGGCTGGTAATAATTTCAGAGAGACATTTATATGTTCATATAACGGTGTAGAATTCCAGGGCTGGAGTCCATTTCAATATATTTCATGTTATGATGTGATAAAACTACCGACGTATTGGCTTTGGCTACCATTGTGGGATACCTTCATCAGGGTAGGCTATCTGCAGTGGTAGTCAAAATCATGTTATCAGATTATGACAGGGTCGCACGTCCAGAAGAGTTTTATTGAAATTTGTACCTGTGGATTTGTTGATTTTGCAGAACACTTGATTTATGTGGGTTGCCACTGCATTTCTTGTTTCATTGACGAGCTTAGGTAGTTGAGAAAAGGAAATTGTAGAAATTTCTTCATGGCAGATTTCATAAATGCAACCTGTATTGTCACTAAATATTATCTTCCTGGTTCCTGTAACTTGTCAGTGGATTCTGTTGTCATTAGGCTGCTAACTGTGTAGTTAGTGAAAATTTGTATTCAGTTGATACTAAGAAGGTTCGGGTGGAATGCAAATATTAAGAGCAAAGGTAGCCAGTCAGTGTGTAGTTGACGCATTGAGAGCTGGATAGGCAAAAGAGCTGATTGAAAATACTGCTGAACTTTAGTGCAATGCCTTTCCTCTGAGCTAACTAGTATGAAACATGCAGAAGGTTGCATATCAGTCATATCCCGTCAGCACGAGTATGTTCTATTTTATTGTGTGTGCGTATGCACGCGTGCGCGCGCACACACACACACACACACACACACACACACACACACACACACCTATAAAGCATTCATGTTATGTATCAGCTATGCTTTAATTGTTGCTCAACCATTTATGTGAGTATAACCAAGATCTTTGAAATGTGGTTGTTGTAATGTTGCATTATCTATAATATGATGGTTTGGGTTGGCAGTTCTTCAGTTTCTACATTGGTGTTCTGGAAGCCACCATGTGCTTTGTTGTGGAAAGTACATGTCGTTTTTGTTGTTGTCGTGGCCACTGCCCCTGAAGACTGGCCTAATGCAGCTTTCCATGCTATCTTTTTTTCTACAAGTGTCTTATCTTGCATAACTACTGCATCATACATTCATTTTAACCTAGTTCCAGTATTCAGGCCTTGGCCCACCATTACAGTTTTCACCGCCTGCAACCCCCCACCCCGCACCCCATCCCTCCATTACTAAATAGATGATTTCTTGATCTGCATCTACATCTGTAATTTGCAAACCCCTGTGAAGTGAATGACAGAGGGTACATTCTATTGTATCAGTTATTAGGATGCATTCCATTCGCGTATGGAATGTGGGAAGAATGATTGTTTCAGTGCCTCTTTGTGTGCCATAATTAATCTAATTCTGTCTTCAAAATCCATATGTGAGGGATACGTAAGGGGTTGTGGTATATTCCTAGAGTCTTCATTTAAAACTGGTTTTTGAAACTTTGTAAGTAGGTTTTCTTCAGATAGTTTACATCTGTCTCCAAGAGTCTGCCAATTCAGTTTCTTCAGAATCTCTGTGACACTCTCCCACGGGTCAGACAAACATATGACCATTTGTGTTGCCCTTTTTTGTATATGTTCAATACCTCTGTTAGTACTATTTGGTACAGGACCCACACATTTGAGCAGTATTCTAGAATAGGTCACATGCTTGATTTTTAAGCAATTTCCTTTGTAAACTGATTGCACTTCCCCAGTATTAACCAATAAACTGAAGTCTACCTCCTGCTTTACCCACTACTGAGCCAGTGTGATCATTCCATTTCATATCTCTCAATATGAGTCCTATCTTTTCAACATCCACGTTACAAAGACTCCTTTCTCACCTCTGCCCCCCCCCCCCCCCCTTTTTTGAACTGTTCATAAAATTCACCAGTTTTGTCCATATAACATAGTGGTCTGGTCTATTACTCACTTTTACAACATATTTGGCTTCTACATCCCTATACTTCAATCTTTGAATGTACTGTAATCAACTGAAAAAAGCTCCTGTCGGAGCACAGAAATGGCAAATATGCCCCTTTTTAAAAGACTCCTACAAAAAAAAAAAAAAAAAAAAAAAAATGGGGAACCAGCTGCCTCAATTCTCATTCTGCCTTCCTCACCAAAAATTTTGCCATGGGAATATATTCACACTCTTTTAACACAGAATATTCTAAATCCTTTTAAGCAGTCGCTTTACAGTAAAACCTTGCTACTCAGCATCTCCCTCTCACTATGTATGTCTTGTTTTTCTCACATTGTCTCTTTCTCCTGTCATTGTCTCGTACTGTCACTCTCTTCATCCCTTTCTCTTGCTGTTCCTTACCACACCCTCCTTTGCTGCCAGTTTCACTTTTTTATATATATATATATATATATATATATATATATATATATATATATATATATATATATATATATATATATATATATATATATAATCTTTCTTTCTCTTCAACCACCATTGTCTTCTTTGCACACATGTCTTCTTTCCCCTAGACTGGGTAATTTTATGTGTGGGTATAGAGGATGGGGAAAGTGGGTAAATTTTTTCATGTTAAATTTCATTGGTGTGAGGTGTCTAGACCCCACAAGCCTATCTATGGCCTCCACCCAACTCACATTTTCACTGTCTTCTCTCTCTTTTGCTGCCACTACTTTGTCCCATTCCATCTCTGTTTTTATTTTACAGCCATTACTTCTAACTGATCATCACTATCTCCTCTCTCTTTGGCTTCCACTGCACTTGTCTTCATAACCCCTCCCCCCCCCCCCCCCCCCTCCTCTTTCTCTTTCATTGTCACTTCGTCTCTCCCATCAGCATTATCTTTTCTCTCCCAATGACACTATCAACACTCTCTTCCACCGTCAGTTCACTCTGCTACTCTCTTTTAGCACATAAGTGTGAATATGCTTGCATGCCAAAATTTCTGGTGAGGAGAGTGGGAGGAGGATTGAGGCAGAGTCCAAACAGAGCATATTCATCTTTTTTGTCCTCTGTCAGGAGCATTTTTCAGCTGGTTCCCTTCTTTTCCCTGTTGTAGTACGGTGTGCTGCTTATATAAAACGGATTCTATGGATAAGTTTGACAGTTTCTTTATATACTTTGACACGTATAATGGAAAATTCAGGATGGAATGTTACAAAGCTCACTTTCTGACAGTCTTTTTGTTGTGCCTCTGTGCGACTCAGCACCTCCGCTATATGGTGAGTGGCAACTATCCTTTTCATAATAATCACACATACAAGTAACAGATAAATGTGCACAATATAATGTTGACGCTGAATAGTCTCCTGTAAAATGCAAGTTCACTTTACACTACTTTACATGAAAATGAAAACATTTTTAGGTTACCCCTACAATATACAAGAAGATGCGGAGTTTGATTTACAAGTACAAAGAATTTCATGTGACAAAACAGCTATTTGTAAGGCGCTTAGCTGCCGGGTGGCACCATTGAATAATTTCTGGGCAAGACAGCTTGAATTGTCATGAAGTGCCCATTATACAGAGACGAGCCTCGTAAAGTTTTACTGGTGAAAAAATGGTGACCAAAAACAACAGTGTGACAACTTCAGAAAAATTGCAATGACTACGGAAATCTTCCCATGTGTTAACTATGTCAGTTAAATCCAAATGTATGCCTCAGACCGTATATTATTTGTGTAAGTATGGTAACTTTGAACCTCTGGATCTTAGGTTACAGATTATGATATTGAAAAAGTTTCGATGTTCTGTAAGAACATACCTTTAAGAACATTTGGTAAAAATTTCGATTATTTGTCACATATAGAAATTATGGAAGTGGCTATCCCCACAATTGTTACTTTTGGCACCTAAAAACCGTTTTTCAGGCTTTTCTGAGGAACCGTCCATGAAGAAATAATTTTTTTATAAGCTTTCTAAGGCCCATCATAGACCATGCCTAATGCAGAAGAACCAGCCAATTTGCCCAGACTGGAGAAGGTGTGTAATGTTTAAAATTTGGTACTGTACTGAATAGCTACAGTATGCTCATTCTTGTGTTAGGTATACGTATAAATGATTGCTAGGCTAAGGGCAGTATTGTGCATGGACCAGTGTAAGATTTATTTGTTTAGAGCTTCTTGGGTATTACATTGTGTTTGTGTCTTTGGATCGACATATAGTCGTAAAAGTCACATATCTCTGAAAAACTATCTTTGTACAGCTATGAAATCTCACTCTAGTTGTGTGGACTATATGTTTTGTATTGAGTTATATGATGATGCCCTAGGAAGCCAAAAGCTGGTTCGTAATGAACTATTAAATAAATTTTATTGTGGAACATCAGTATGTATATTCAGGCTTTTAATATCGTATTTTATTATCAATTTTTAAACTTATTCTCACACTACCGCCGTTTCCATTTTGTACTCACCGCACCAGAAGCCCAGTTCTTTCTGCCACTGCACTTCATTAATTCCAACTCGCTTAACTAATACATTCCCTTCTTAAATTCTTGAGCCTACTTACTTGATTGAGGGATCCCAACATTCTGCACTCTGACCCCTATTATGATGGTCTTGTTGTTCCTGATGATGACATACTGCTAAGTAGTCTCTGACTGGAGATCCAACTGGGAGGCTAATTTATCTTTGGAATACCTTACCCAATCATCATTTAACAATAAAGTAGAGCTGCATGCTCTTTGGAAAAAAACTGTTGTAGTTTCTCCTTGCTTTCAGCCATTTGCAGTACCATTATAGCAAATGTTACAGGACCAGATCAGTGCATCATCCAGCCTGTTGCCTCTGCAATTACTGCAATGGCCGTTGCTCCTCTTCATGGAACTACATCTTAAGCTGGGTTCTCCACTGATACCCCTTCATTGCAGTTGCACGTACAGCAAGCCATTGAATCACACAAGCTACCCCACCCCTCTTCATGAAGTCCGTGGTTCACGGCCCATTTAACATTATGAAATATTATTGTATTGCAATGCTAATATTAATTATAAAATGAAATATAAACATTAATTTTAAGGATTTCTGTGAAGATAATCTTTAATGGAGCAGTAGCAGTCACCCAACAGAAAGTTTTTTAATTCAATATTGAATTTCAACAATTTTGATATGCTCTTGCAGATTATTGAATAGACATTTACCAGTGTATCTGACCCCTTTCTGGCCCAACATTAATCCGTTGATGTCCTTATAGACAATGCTTTTGGTTCCATTGTTATTTCCATCATTTGCAGTATTTTTTGAAGAAAGTGATATATTGACGTGTTCCTTTATTCAAAAAATATCGTCACCATTAGTTGAGTTTGCGCAAAAATAATTGTGTAACTCATTAGTGAAAGGAAATACACAAAATGACCTCATTTGTAAATCACCTATGACAGTAACCTCACTTAATGCAAATGTAACCTAGGTAAGGCACTTCGTTAATTCTTATGTGTGTATTTACCAGTTGAGATTGAGATATCTGTAGTCCCAAAAATTTAATACTTTCTGCAGCTTGTGCTTTATTGTTCAAATAGATTATTTTATACCTTGTGGAGTTCTCAAAGTACTGAGTTGTATGGCTGGAGTGTTGTCAAAAAATAATGAGGATCCATTTGACTTTCACAATCTGTTGTTATTTTCAAATATTGTATTAGCTGTGTTTTCAGTAAGATGACCAGCACTAAATTTTATTCTAATGAGTGCACTGAATGCAAAAAGAGGAGGATTTGCATTTTCTGGCAGAGCAAGTGGAAGATAATTTATATATGCCTGAGAAACAGAGGAGTGAGAATAGAACCCTACGGTACACCATGTTGATGTATGTACATATTCTTAACTATATGCTTCCAGAGACATTGTCATGTCTCGAGTGTCTATGACAAATGAAAATTTATACCAAGTCTGGGATTTGCAGTTGGGTCTTGTGCTCACCAGGCAGATGTACTAAGCACCACGCCACTCCGGCACAGTGGCTTTGCACAACTGTGTGGACTACTCTAGCACACTTGGTATTCCCCCTAAACTTGAAGGCTCTCCAGTTGTATTGGAGTAGCACCTCAGCATGAAATGAAGTGAGGAGTCATGCCTGATAGCCAGCCATAGGTGCTTTAATCAAATGAAACTATATAGTTCCAGAGACCTTTTCAAGTTTCAGATGTCTATGATGTACTGAAGCGATGAATGAAAATTCTTGTTTGAAACATGAAAATGTCTCTGGAACAATATACACTGATCAGCCAAAACATTATGACCACCAACCTATTCTCAATATAAACCTGTCTAAGTGATAGCAGCGTCACCTGGCGAGGAATGACTGGTAGTTAGACACATGCACGGTGCATGTGGTATCAGTGCACATGCTGTCTGTGTGTACAATGGGAAAGGCGCATGATCTATCTGAGTTTGACTGAGGAGAGTCTTCAACACCGGGCTAAACCAAGGTGAAGCCATTTCCAGATGTCGTGTGGTTTGGCAGCCACCTCCTCGTTAACAGATGTTGGATGTTGTAGGCTGGGCAGACTGGTAAAACAGGGCAGGTAGTGAACTGTGGGGTAACTAAATGGGCCTTCGCAGCTGGCGACTCGAGCACATGACAATGTTAACACAATGACATCGGCAACTGCGGCTGAAATGGGCATGTGACTATCATCACTGGACTTTGGTGCAGTGGGGCAGAGCATTGCTTTGCCTGATGAATCTTGATACCTTCTTAGGCCTGTCGCTGGGAGGGTTCAAATCTTGTCATCTTCCAGAGGAACAGCTCCTTGACATCTGTACTAAGGGACAGAGACAAGTTGGCGGTAGCTCTATTATCCTCTGGGAAACAGTCACATTGGTATCCATGGGTCCAGTGGAGCTCATGCAAGACGCCGTGATGGCCAAGGAGTATCGTACACTGGCCACAGACCATTTAAACCCATTCATGACGATCATATTTCTCAATGGCAGTGGCAATTGTCAACAAGATAATGCGCCATATCACAAGGCCAGGAGTATGATGGACTGGTTCGAGCAACACAGTGGTGAGCTCCAGTTGATGTGCTGGTCTGTCAGAGCTCATCACCCTCCTCCCTGGAATTGACAGGAATTAGGTGACTTGTGTGTGTGTAGATGTGAAGCCATCTCCCTCCAGCGACATACCAAAGCCTCATTGCTTACATGCCATGATGCGCTGCCGCTCTTATCCGTGCGAAAGGTGGACATACCAGCTATTAGGAAGGTGGTCATAATGTTCTGGTTGATCAGTGTAGTTTCATTTGATTAAAGCTGGGTTTCAGGCAGGCACCTCTGTTTCATTCAACACTGAGGTGCTATTCCAATGCAGCTGGAAAGCCTCTGCATTGCTGTTCGAGTTTAGGGAGAATATTGAGTGGGCTAAAGTGCATGGCAATTTGGATTGAGGAGAGAGATATGCTATGGTAGTCTCTGCATTTGTGCAAAACCACTATGCCAGCAAATCTACTTGGTGAGCAGGAGACCTGGGTTCAAATCCCAGCCAAGTTACAAATTTTCATTTGTCACTGCGCTTCCTTTTTGATGTCATATGGATACTGCTAGAGCAGTGCAAGACAATCTCAGAAGGCCAGTTCAGCCACTGTGTCCTATCAGACTGTAATAACAGGTCACGAGAAGGGACATAACAACCCAGACATCCTGTTTTGAGTACCCCACTTGACACGACAACATCTTGCAACTAGCCTTCGGTTCTGCCGTTCCTGTGTCAACTAGCAACTTCGTCACTGACAGAACTTGTTATTCACAGATGGGTACATATATCTGCTCACGCAAGGTGATGGTTGTATTCGAGTGTGGAGACCCGTGGTGAGTGGTACCTGTGAAATGTTGTCCAGGAAATTGACAGATTTCAAAGGTTCAATGATGTTGTGGGGAGGCTTCCCTATTGGCAGCCATATGGATCTTGTTGTTGTCCATGGTTGCCTTACTGCCAGGCAGTACACTGAACAGATCATATTGGACCATATAGTGGCTGCTGCGTATGGAGGTGGCCCTGAATGCCACCAAGTGAGGTGGCACAGTGGTTAGCACCCTGGACTCACGTTCGGGAGGACAACGTTTCAAACACGTGTCCAGCCACCGTGATTTAGGTTTTCCATGTTTTCCCTAAGTTGCTTCAGGCAAATGCCAGGATGGCCGACTTCCTTCCCCGTCCTTTCCTAATTCGATGGGATTGATGACCTTGCTATTTTGTCCCCTCCCCCAAATCAACCAACCAACCAACCAACCAACCAACCAACCTTCTAAACTTATGGCCTATATGGCGGGCATCAGAAAGGGATTTCTTGCATTGAAGTAATGGAATGGCCAGTAGTGAATCATGAACTAATTCCAATGATGCATATGTGGGACATGCTTGGCAGACGTGTTTGTGGTTGTCCATTTCCACCACAGACTCTCGAAGAACTCTCCGTAGATTTCTGCAGAGCGTGCTATGTCCAGATGAGGAATGAATAATTGTTTCCACTTTGTTTTTGACACCTGTTGGACATTTCTGTCCTTTTATGTAAATGATTGAGGATGTTATGGTGTTTAGATATGTATTTAATTTGTGAAAGATAAAGATATAATTTGGTAACATATCTAGTCCTCAATTATTGCTCAGCGGAGTATGGCAGATGCCCAAAATCATGTTTCCCTAATTCCTTTTAGCAGTGTATCTTAAAAAGTTCTGCTCAATATCATTTTATTATTTAACTACTGTTCACAGTGATATTACTGATTTCATCCACAGTTACACATTCTGAGCTCTTCCTTATCACATATAGTAGGAGGCCCTTGTCGCTATTTTATTGGCTCTTATTTGCACTATTTTATTCGTAACCACAGACTGCTCTTTGTCCACTTTGTTTGCCAACATACTCTTTCTCCTCACTTGTTTCCAAGGCACAGTGATTATTTAACAGTGTCCACAGTACTTTTACCAAGTTACGCCACAGGTTCCTGACTGAGAGCATTATTGACGGGACTACAAATTGAAACCAATTTCTCAGCTGTGTGGCAATTCCCACACTTCTTTTCATTCTGACAGGTCTGTTTGCCTAAACAGTCAATATTTTGACAAATAAAGAAATAGTCATATGGCACAATTTGCTAAGAGTCCCACAAGGTGGATGTTCAACCTCCTGATGCAAGTTTGTTAATTGGATACCACTTCAGTGACTTACTTGCACCTATCCTACCCCAATAATCCTACTGGGGAAAACAGACCTATAGTGTTAACATGGAATCTGAACCACATGTTGTTCATGGCATATCTTCAAATCATGGAGAGGTGAAGGCTAGGATAAAGGCAAACTGAAAATTTTAATGTCTGACTGGGACTCCCATTTCCTGGCATGCACTGCACCATTAGACCAGCAAGCTCAACTTTTGCCGAATGAAAATTATTGATATGGATATCATCTTCATCCAATCTCTTTGTAGCAGTGTCTCTTCTTTCAAAGGCATAAGCAGAAATAAAATTAGATGTTGCCATAATTAATTTTGTACATTGGTAGATTTTTGTGGCTGGAGCCGATATAAAATTCTTCTGTGTTGTAAACAGTGTCATGTTGTAAAATTTTATGTGAGACCATGTACAACCCAGAAGAATTTTATTGAAAATATTTTGCAACCAGTAAGCTATGACCACTAAACCAAACTCTGTCCGAAAAGGCCTTGGAAGGCACAATGGTACTGACTGACCACCGTGTCATATTCAGCCTGATGTCACTTACTGAATGAGGATGTGAAGGAGCATGTGGTCAGTACATCACTCTTCCGGCCATTGTCAGTTTTTGTGACTGGAACCACTGCTTCTCAGTCAAGTAGATCCTCGATTTGCCTCCCAAGCGCAGAGTGCACCCCACATGCCAACAGAGTTCAGCAGAGCGGATGGTTACCCATCCAAGTGCTGGCCAAGCCCAACAGTGCTTAACTTCGATGGACTGACAAGGACCAATGTTACCACTGCGGCAAGGCCATTGGCAAGCTATGACCACTGCAGTGTAAAATTATAGTTATATTGCTAAAATAGTGCTATTTGGCACGTGGTGCTTTTGCAGTGTGTATTTTTCTAATTAACAATTATTCCTGTAAAGACATGTTTGAACACTTCTATATCTGATTTAATATTATTCAATTACAGATTCTTTTGAGTTAATTTAATTAACTGTAGCTGAACTTCTCTCTTCGTAAAATTTTACTGTCCTTGTGATATTGCAGTTCCCTCTGCTAGCACTTTCACAGATTTGGTGTGACACACGCATGAATCAGCTTTGACACATTCTGTGGCCCCTTCACCAGTTTAAACATTGAACAAGTGTGGTCAGCTTTGTAGCAGAGAATCCATTACAGATATCTGCACTTACAGTAGCTTGTCCCATTTATTTCATAAGCATTTGAACAAATCAAATGAAAATAACAGTTTTGTAAGATATTGCAGAACAATTGTTCAGTAATTTGGACCCTTGAATGAGAGAGATGTCAGCATGTTAGTATCAACTGATTTGATTGATTGTGAATACAACATGGCTGATAAGATTGAAATGTAAAGTGAATACCGTGTGCTTTGAAATATGGCTGTGAATGTCGCAGTTAGGTTATTTCAGCATATTTGCACCATGTTGTGAACAGCAGTCATGTGCTAAGATAATGACAGTCTCTCTCACAACTTAGCTGTATCTCTTACACCAGCACTAAACAAACAATTATTTGGCATTAGTGTCTGTCACAGATTAATTATGTATTAAATGCGAGGGCTGCAGTTACTTGTGCGCTAGAGCGGTCATTCCCATACTATTTAGTGGATCTGAACTAGTAATCTCTCTCCCTGACAAACTGTTGCCAGAGACAGTGAAATTAGACATGAACTGCTGTTCAGTATCAATGTTGCTTCATGTCATATTTCATGCAAAATATCAGTAACTTCTTAGCTCTCTGAGCAAAAAATTTTTTGGAAGTAGAAAAGGGAACAAAAAATAAGCTAACAGCTAAGTTGTATTGTTTGTTTTATGGGCATAGCAGAAAAAAATGTGAAGGAAGGCACCAGTTAGCATAAAAGTATTGCAGTAACAGTATCAGTTTTTGGAATAAGTGATGATATTTCCATTTCGATGGAAAGTACTTGGACAGTGAGTAATGGAAGTACCCATCGCACTGAAAGACAGACTTCAGAAATGATATGATATTTGCAGGAAATTATTAATATTGTAAGAATACTTAGAGAAGAAAGAGCAGATGATTTTACTCATTTAATGCAATTTACAGTGAGCCTTGCAAAATAGTCGAACAGTGTTACTACAGCACCACAATGTAAATCTAATTTGCTGCAAAATAAGTATGGCAGTGGAAAGACCATAATGGAATATTGATGATGGAAGGAGTGAAGGTAACAACTCACTGTATAGTTGAAGTGATGTAGAATACCAAAAACATTACAAATTTTTCAGGCAAGTTCTTCTTCAGACTTCACACACACACACACACACACACACACACACACACACACACAACCTGCAGGGCTATAATGCCCCAGCTGTTCACATTGTACCAAGACTGCAGCTTGATCTGCTCTTAGTTCCGATGGGGGACTCATCTGAAAGCTTTGCAGTGTTTCAGTCTTGTTATGATTATATGCTTATCGAACACTCAGCATTTTAACTGTGTGGTGAGTTTTTACCTTCACTCTTTCCATTATTCGTTAAATTATAAAAGACACAGTTACTGCAGACACTTGAGTCTACCCTTCTCTGCCTGTGATCCTGCGTTTCCTTTACATGTCATCAGCAAGTGCTGTAGTGTTTTTTGGTGGTATTTAGGGATTCCATTAGTAAAAAGTCTTTCTTTTGTCTCCATCAGTTGTTCTCCACAAGCAGAATTGACTGTCTTTCGTAAAAAGTAAATTACTCTCATTTACTTTCCTTCATCAGTAATTGTTGTTTGGCACTAGTGTCAAAGACAACAGTCCTTCTCATCTGCTGTTTTTTTATTTAATTTGGATAATTTTATTACTTCTTTTCACAAAGTACAGCACCTTGTTGCAAAATCCTTTGTTGTTAAAGAGTCACAGGTTTAAGAATTTTTGTAGATGTGGTTTTGCCATGTTGACCACACAAGTAATGGTAACGATTCTACTGTTCAGCAAATACTCACTGGAAAACAGCTAAATGATGTGCTCCAGTTTCAGTGCCACTTCTGGAAGATAATAGTAACTACTCTTTATGCTGAATTAATCCTACTATCAGTGCATTAAGCACATCAAAATTGAATAGTGTCTGTAAGATTTTTAATCAGACAGGTGGAAAATAGGTAAGAGTGGTACAGTTTTTTGACATAATTACAATAAAAAGATTGCATATATATATTCCTGCCAGAGGAATGTCAATTTATATTTCTAACAAATGCAATCTTTTTATTGTAATTATGTCAAAAAACTGTACCACTCTTACCTATTTTCCACCTGTCTGATTAAAAATCTTACAGACACTATTCAATTTTGATGTGCTTAATGCACTGATAGTAGGATTACACACACCCATCCGCACATACACAGACACAAGCAGACATTTTGTGTGTGTGTGTGTGTGTCTCTATATATATATATATATATATATATATATATATATATATATATATATATATCTCTGTGTGTGTGTGTGTGTGTGCAGAAATGAAATCTTACGTTGCATTGGGATGCATGCAGAAATTAACACACTTCTTGAAATTTGCAAACAACTCATATGTCAAGGTCCTCCCTGCAAACACCAGAGATTCAGGTTTACGTGCAGGTTGAAGACATTAACATGATTACTGTCTGATATATTCCATGCAGAAACCAATCTTCCTCTTCACACAGGATAATGTGATGAGGGCTATAATCAAAGTGAATGACTTGTGCCCAGGAAAGTGGATGGTAGGTGGACCATGGAAATTTTTTATTGCTTTGCAAAAGTTAAGAAAAACACAAAATATGACTTAATCAAAGGTGGATAGATGGTATTAGACATTAGTCAAAAGTAAAATGGCTGCATATAGCCAAAGTCTGTTGTGCATATAGAAGTCTGGAGGAAACATTTATCCAACAGCAGAATGATGACGAATAGGTACTGCTGCTACTGTTTCTGCCAGTGGTTCTGCTGGCAGAGGTATGCATGACAGACAGTTGTACTGTGTTGTTGTTGTTGACGATGATGATGATGATGAGCGGTGCAGCTACATAGTTGAGTTTTATCTAAGAAGAATTGAGACTGTGGAAATGCAGTACCAGAAGTAGCCAGATGTGATATCTAATCAATAATGTCAAGAAGACATGACTTCAGTTAATATACATTAATCCCATTGCAGTGGTTTTTGTTTATTTCTAATGAAAATCACAAATTGGGACTATGTAGCTGCCTAGTAGTTACAACACAACCACATTATAAAATCGTACTTCTATTAATGTGTAGAAAGGTTTGATAAGTTACATAATTTTACAAGAAAGTCTTCTACCTCTTCTTCTTTTCCTGCTTAAATTAATTGCTTTGTATTCCATGTAGGTGAATGTTTCCTTGTACATATGCATATTATGATTTATATTCTTCATATCATTAAGAAACTTAAGCCGTGACTGTTTGTGTTACTACTACTAATTTGTCACTATCATTCACATTGTGGATTTTTCCGGTGTTAATTGGCATCTCTGGTTGGTAATCGATTCCTATGTTATATTTAACTTGGTGCTCCTGCTCGTATATCTTAATACTCTATATGCTACCTTGTGATGCAGACACAGATGAAATATGGGCAGTGGGTTAATGACCTTTGGTCTGGAACACTGACCAGCTTGTGTGTGGTCTTTAGGTAGTTTTCTGTGCTTGTTAAAGCACATCCTGTGCTTGTCCACAATCTCTCCCATACACAATACAATTAGCAAACAGTTAAATACAATATGGCTGGGGGGGGGGGGTCAAAATACTCGCATCCACATCCCCCTGCCCCCCCCCCCCCCACCAAAAAAAAAGAAAGAAAGAAAAAGAAAGAGTGCACAAGATTCACATTTATAGGGTACACAGTACTACGACTTTTCTGCCCTATATTAACAGATGACTATAGTAACTGGAATGGCATCCAGTCACAAAATTAAATATAATGAATTCGTCAAATTGTCAAATAGAGGACATCGTATGGTGGAATAAACTGTAGGAAAAAGAAGATCGTACACAACCTGATAAATAACAATCTTACTAACAAAACAGGAACCAAGATAACCTTAAAAAAAAAAAAAAAAAGAGAGAGAGAGAGAGAGAGAGAGAGAGAGAGAGAGAGTATACCATTATTTATGAAATTAGGTTAAACCCTGACTTCCCCATTAAATGATGAAATATATCTCACATGTATTCCATTCTCATAAGGAAGCAACGTTACAAGGAAGTATAGTTCAGCAGATTTTGTCTTTCAAAGTATATCCTGACTCCTACTGATGGTAGATCTGTATTTTAGGTCGCTCATCAAAAGGTATTTGCTCGATTTGCTGCTGAAAAAGATGAACATTTTTTTATGTTAAGGGTTATTCCTTTAATACAAGTAACGTTTGCAGTTGAAATAGTGTTTGCACGTAATTCAAACCCTTGCCGTTTTTAAACGTTAGTTGATACTGCAGAATGTTGTGTTATAGCCATTGTATTAACAAAGTCAGTTTGCATTCACAGCTTTTTGTGTTAATACTTATGTTGAATTATATTTTAGAATCAAGAACTAGAAGAAAGGCGTCTGCTGAGTCAGAAGGTGAAACTTGACGATGGTACATATGGACATCTGTTTTCGACATCAGAGGGCGATAATGTCATTCGCTGGCATTGCCATATGTGTGACATTTATGTTGTCGGGTTTGGAAACTTGCATCTGCATATTAAGGGAAAGAAACACCAGCAAAAACTTTTATTACCTTCACACCCAAAGGCATTTTTCCCCAGAATAGAACGAGAAGAGTATGATGGTAAGTGATATACTGAAATTGTCATAGAGACTTAAAATTTTGTTTTGGCTGTGGCATGAGAGAGAAATTAATCAGAAGTGAAAGTGATTTGGGTAAATTTCTGTTAAAAATGTCTTACAGTATCTCATTGTTAAAAGAAAATGTGCTTAACACAAATATTTTGTACCTCTTATGGCACTTCAGAAACCTAGCAGGTATTCCCAACACAAATCATGCAGAAGTGAAGTTATACCATAAAAGAAAACCATATATCAAGAGCATAATGGGATCTCTAAATTCAGCTGCTGACAGAATTACCCAAAGTATTAGCATTAATGTAAAGTAAATCTCTTGAAAAGGAATGTGGATAAAGGAAACAAGACCACTTTATTATTCCATGACAAGTTTCAACAATATCATCATCTGATCAACATAATGACAAAATGGTAGATATTGAAATAGACGACAGAGGGAGAGAGAAACAATTAAAATAGCTCAAAAGGGGAAAGGCCGCTGAACCTGATGGGATACCAGTTCGATTTTACACAGAGTACGTGAAGGAACTTGCCCCCCTTCTTGCAGCAGTGTTCCGTAGGTCTCTAGAAGAGCGTAGCGTTCCAAGCAGTGGAAAAGGGCACAGGGCATCCCTGTTTTCAAGAAGGTACGTCAAACAGATGTGCAGAACTATAGGCCTATATCTCTAACGTGGATCAGTTGTAGAATTTTGGAACACGTATTATGTTCAAGTATAATGACTTTTCTGGAGACTAGAAATCTACTCTGTAGGAATCAGGGTTTCGAAAAAGACGATTGTGTGAAATCCAGCTCGCGTTATTCGTCCATGAGACTCAGAGGGCCATAGACACAGGATCCCAGGTAGATGCCATGTTTCTTGACTTCTGCAAGGTGTTTGATACAGTTCCCCACAGTTGTTTAATGAACAAAGTAAGAGCATATGGACTATCAGACCAATTGTGTGATTGGATTGAAAAGTTCCTAGATAACAGAACGCAAAATGTCATTCTCAATGGAGAGAAGTCTCCCAAAGTAAGAGTGATTTCAGCTGTGCCGCAAGGGAGTGCCGTAGGACCGTTGGTATTCACAATATACGAGGGCCGTTCAGAAAGTAACCTCCGGTTGATTTAAAAAAATACACCAAGTTAAATAAAAATATTTTAATATATATGTCTTACAACTACATCTTTGCACTATTTTTCTACATAGTCTCCATAGCGATTGAGGCACTTATCGTATCTCTTCACAAGCTTTGAAATTCCTTCTGCATAAAAATCACCCGCTTGTGCCTGGAGCCAGCCTGTGACCGCATCTTTGAGCTCTTCGTCGTCATCAAACCGCTGTGACCCGAGCCATTTCTTCAAATGCATGAAGAGGTGATAATCACTTGGCGCCAGGTCTAGGCTGTAAGGTGGATGGTTGATAACGTCCCACTTGAAGGACTCAAGAAGGGCCGTTGTTCTGCGAGCAGAGTGAGGACGGGCGTTATCGTGCAAAAAAACGATACCGGAAGTCAGCATACCACGGCGTTTGTTCTGTATAGCTCGTCGTAACATTTTTATTGTTTCACAGTACACGTCTTGATTAATGGTCGTACCACGTTCCATGAATTCAACCAACAACACCCCTTTGGCATCCCAAAACACCGTTGCCATCAGTTTTCTGGCAGAAAAATCTTGCGAGGCTTTTCTTGGTTTGGTAGGCGAATTTGAATGTGCCCACATCTTTGATTGTTCTTTTGTCTCAGAAATCACGTACTTAATCCAGGTTTCGTCACCGGTCACGATTCTGTTTAACAATGGTTCTCCTTCGTCCTCATAACGTGACAGAAAGTCTAATGCAGAGGCCATTCTTTGAGTTTTGTGGTGGTCGGTAAGAATTTTGGGCACCCATCGTGCACAGAACTTACGGTAACCCAATCTTGCTGTCACTATCTCGTACAAGAGTCTTAGAAATCTGTGGAAAACCAGTAGACAACTCCGACATTGAGAAACGTCGATTTTCACGAACTTTTGCATCAATTGTCCGAACGAGTTCGTCAGTCACCAATGATGGTCTACCACTCCTCTCTTCATCATGAACGTTTTCTCGTCCACTTTTAAATAAACGTACCCATTCACGGACAACTCCTTCACTCATAACTCTTGGTCCGTACACGGCACAAAGCTCACGATGAATAGCTGCTGCAGAATATCCTTTGGCTGTAAAAAACCTTATGACAGCACGCACTTCACATTTGGCGGGGTTTTCTATTGCAGCACACATTTCAAACTGCCACAAAAACTAAACTAGCGCAGGTACGACGTTCACTCGACCACGGCTTGATGCCGACTGACCTGTTGAGTGCGTGAACGCACAGATGGCGTCGCTACTCCCCCCACAACCCGCACTGTGACCAATCGGAGGTTACTTTCTGAACCGCCCTCGTACATAAATGACCTTGTGGATAACATCGGAAGTTCATTGAGGCTTTTTGTGGATGATGCTGTGGTATATCGAGAGGTTGTAACAATGGAAAATTGTACTGAAATGCAAGAGGATCTGCAGCGAATTGACGCATGGGTCAGGGAATGGCAATTGAATCTCAATGTAGACAAGTGTAATGTGCTGCGAATACATAGAAAGAAAGATCCCTTATCATTTAGCTACAATATAGCAGGTCAGCAACTGGAAGCAGTTAATTCCATAAATTAGGCATAGGAGTGATTTAAAATGAAATGATCATATAAAGTTGATCGTCGGTAAAGCAGATGCCAGACTGAGATTCATTGGAAGAATCCTAAGAAAATGCAATCTGAAAACAAAGGAAGTAGGTTATAGTAAACTTGTCCGTCCACTGCTTGAATACTGCTCACCTGTGTGGGATCCATACCAGGTAGGGTTGATAGAGGAGATAGAGAAGATCCAATGGAGAGCAGCGCGCTTCATTACAGGATCATTAGTAATCGCAAAAGCGTTACAGAGATGATAGATAAACTCCAGTGGAAGACTCTGCAGGAGAGACACTCAGTTGCTCGGTACGGGCTTTTGTTGAAGTTTCGTGAATGTACATTCACCGAGGAGTCAAGCAGTATATTGCTCCCTCCTACGTATATCTTACAAAGAGACCATGAGGATAAAATCAGAGAGATTAGGCCTACACAGAGGCATACTGATAATCCTTCTTTCCACAAACAATATGAGACTGGAATAGAAGAGAGAACCGACAGAGGTACTCAAGGTACCTTTCGCCACACACCGTCAGGTGGCTTGCAAAGTATGGATGTAGATGTAGATGTAGATAATCGTGTCTTATGAGTTTGCTAGGGTGAGTTATAAGCAGGTTGCTTAATGCCTTGTGGTCTGTGATGAGAGATGATGATAATACTGTTTAAACTATTTCATTCGTAATCAGACACTATTACTTCAACATTTCTTGGATTTCATAGGTTACATTGAAATGTCTTCAATATTATTTTGATTTCTGACGTTACATTGAAAATAGTCAGTTGAAGAAACCCCAAATGTTATGACCCTAAAATTTTTAACATATAAAAAAATGGTGCCTCGAGGTACTGTAAGACATTTTATGTCAGACTTTTTACTGTGTTAGCAGTTCGAAGATTCATATATTTTTCTTCCATTAACTGTTTTGTTTTCTATTATGCATTATTTACATCTGTCCTGTTGCGTACCACATTCCCAGTGCCATTGCTATACGGAATCCATTTCTCATTCCGCATCTTTAATTTATACTGTGGTGACTCCTTCTTTTCACCTCCACATGTAGCAGTAGACAATGTGTTGCACAGACCAAAAATCAGTTCCCAACGAAGCTCCTGCCAGATAAGGTACCACCGCATAAACCCCCCCCCCCCCCCCCCCCTCTCCTCCCTCCCCACCTCCTCGTGCCAGTGGCAACCATGTGGCTTGCATCATTAGCTGCCACACTTTGCTGGAGTTCATGCTGACAGCAGGATTTCACACCTGCATTCAGTTTCCACAATTTCTCGTAGTGTGGTCAATGAGACAAGTGCTATATAATCCATCAAATTTTGCTGTATTAGTTAACTTTTAAAAATATATATCTCACAAACCAACTCAGGTGGCTCTTGCATTATGCATCGTAATTTATTGTTTGTCCTTACTAATTAGCGTGCCTCTATAAATGTGTTTGCCCTCAGGAGCATTGAAGGGAAGTTTTAAATCATTCCTTCTGTGGTGACCCCTCTAAACCAAGGTGCAGTGTCTCATTACCAAAACACGCTGGTTTTTCTATTTTATTGTTCCGCTTGGCACACCCCACTCAGTTGCAAAGGCACTCCGGTAGGTCAACTGGAGGCATCCCACTTGCTCTCACACTCACTGCTTCCTGTCTTTGCACCATTCTCCACTCGCACCCCCCACCCTCTGCATGCACCACCACCCCTTCCTGCACTCCTCCACAATGCTCTCAGCTCACAGTGCCAATCCTCACCTACCCTCGCTGCTCACTGAGCAGGTAGTGCGCACTAACACATGCTCCAGCACTGCATGCTCGAACAAGACACATTTTTACCATCTGGCATACTGAATCCTCCTTTCCGCAGCAGCACACAGTGGAGATTGTATTGCTTGATCCACACCCTGCATGTCCCACTTATCTTCTTTTCTGCTGTATTGCTTTGCCAGCACCACCCAGCATACCATGACACACTATGTGCACTGCTGAAAGTCACAATGTCACTGCCAAACATTCCCACTCCTGTAGTGATCATGCCTTACGGGCTCTCTAGCCAGCAGCCTCCCACTACCCCCCACCCCCAGCACCTACGAGCATTTGAAGTTTCAGAACTATGCATGTTTCTGTTTGCACCTAGCTGATCAACAAGGTAATGCACCCAGCACAACATGACTCTGACTCTGCAGACCCTCTCCCCATCGCACAGCTGTCCTTTTGCCTTCTTCAGCCCACAAGACTCACGGTGTGGTTTACTTTCTTCAAGTGCAGGATGTTCTGTCATGAGCAGTGCAACAATATTCGGAGTGGTTGTTGTCAACCTCGACCCGACCACATCCACCCAAGTCCAGGTTGTTATTTTACAGCCAACCCCCTTCGGCAACTACAATAAACGAAAAGAGCGCATCATATCCAGCTTCAGGTCTCCTGAGCTGCAATGGGCAGGTGATTTGTTATCATCCGAGCAATGTGGCAACTTGCTCCTGTTCCTCTTGCTAAATCACATCCAGGGACTTGCTGAACCACACATCCTCCCTGAGGGCATGCTCCTAAATTGCCGGCTTGTGCACCTTCCTGCTCCCCAACATGCTGCCCTGGCCTTGCATGCCCATTTATCATTAGGTGACACAACGGTCGTGGCTGATAAGCTGATCGAAGCCCTGAACTCCTTCCTGCCTACAGCTGCAGTGCAGAAAGCTGAATATCCTTCTGCGGCTCAAGCCAGCAGCATGTAGGCCCCCGACCTCTGCCAGTTTCTGATGTGCCTGATCTCGGAGATGGCAGCCTTTATCACCAGTGTAACCTGCCTACATCTCATGCGTCTGTCGCCAGGTGCTGAGAGCTTCAACCATCCCCCCTCCCCCCCCCCCCCCCCTCAGGTGATAATAGCCACTCCCACAAACATGGTTCTAACTGCCCCTCTAATTAGCACCATAAAATAGGTGCGGCTTGCTGTTACCACCAGTGGTTTGGCGAGAACACTGCCAACTGCAGACTCCCGTGCTCCTTGGCTCCAAACCCTGGCAGCCACTGGCTGTAGGTGCACCCACTTGCTTTACCTCTTCACTCTTCATAGGGATTTGAATGGTGCTGGTTCCCCTATCCACTACCTCATCAACACTGGGTCCAACTTAGCCGTATTTCCCCACAAACTACCCTTCCTCTCCCCTCCTCATCACCATCACCTTTAATTCAGCCATCCCTACTTACAGTGTGCATACCTTCTTGCTCAATTTAGTCTTCAGTGCAAACCCCCATAGACCTTCACAGTTGCGGACGTTATCAGCCACATTCTGAGTGCTGAATTCCATATCATACCAATTCTAGCAGACTTGGCAAAGCGTCGTTTAATCGACAGCGGCTCTGTTAGGTCCATCCACTGGTCTCTGCCACCAGATCTCACCCCTCTCCTAGACAGAAGAGGCGGTATGGTCTTTCCATCCCTACTGCCTACAAAGGCCTCTGGCATTTCGCCAGCATGGTCAACATCTTACGGATGCCTTTGCCAGCAAAGGACCCCTCATTCCATGGCAGTAAAAAAAAAAAAAGGATACTAAACTAGCCCCTTGGGCCCGGGCCATGATTGAGAACTTGGAAAAAACAAAACAGGACCTCACCATGTGGCCCGTTTTGGCTCACCCCCACCCTACTGCCCCCCTCGCTATAGTAGTGGTGGTGAGCCAGATGGCTATTGGGGCCATGCCACAGCAGTGCATGGACATCTGGCAATGGCTTGTCTTCTTTTTTTCCAAGCTCTCTGATGCACAATATGACTATTGCACATGCAACTGCAAGCTGCTCACAGTCCACGAAGCCATCCGCTATTTCCAACCTTCAGTCGAGGGACATGTCTCTTTGATCTGTACAGACCACCGCCCCCTTGTATCCAGATTTTACAGTAAAGACATAGACCAGATCTTACCCCAGCAGTTTAGGCTAGAGGTATACAGGCATCCGACATATTGCAGTCTTCGATAACATTAGCCGCTCCTGCACCTTCACCCAACCCTTAGACCACAATGCTCTGTTGAATGCTCAAGAAGGTGATCTGACCTAAACCAAGCCCTTCAGAACACTGTCTCTGGCCTCAGCCTCCATCTAAGATCCATACCTGCCTCCAACCGTAAAAACTGGTTTATGTTCTTGTGGATCCTTCACAACCAGACAGTTCCAATGATCGTTCCCATCCCTTTCTCCTTCCCACCTTCCAAAAACAGGCTTTTAATTGCATCCATGGCTTTGAACATGCAGACATTTGCACTTCTGCCACCCATTTGAAACAGTGTTTTGTCAGGCCAGACATTCAACGTGACTGCAGCAACTGGGCCCGGTCCTTTATACCATGTCAGCATGCCAAGGTCACTCTCCCATGGCCACTTTCCTCCCCACACAACACCAGTTCAAACACATACATCATGACATTGTCAGCCATCTACCCTTTTCCGACAGCTGTGAGTTATGCTCTGGCTGTAGGTCACCCCATCCCCAACCTTTCAGCTGAATGTATGGCTGTACTGTTTGTTGTTTGGTCTTGCTGTCCCACTTTGGATGCCGCATGATGTCACTACAGATCGTGGGTGCAAGTTCACCTTCGCCCTCTTCCGATTTCTGACAGGTACCTGTGGCTCCAATTTCCACCATGCACATTTAAAGGCTTATATGTTATTCTGCCAAGTGGTCTGCTGGTCTACCCCTGGTACTTCTAGGCCTGTGGATTGCACACAAAACCGACCTGGGAACTTCTGTCACTGAGCTGGTACATGGGCAGCCACATGCCATTCTCGGCGATTTTTTGGAAGCAATGCCACTTCCTCGTGATAGCATCATTCCAGGTTTTGTGCAGCTGCTCCAAAGCTTCATGCCCCAGCTGCAACCAAAATCCCCCCTCCCCAATATCGCGGTGAACACCATACTTTCCTCTGTGTCCTCACAGCATGCACCCAAGTCATGTTTGGTTAACACATACCAGCCACTGCTCTGCCCACAGTATTTGGGCCCACACTTCTTGTTGCAATGTGGGGACAAGACATTCTCCATTCATCTGAATGGGACTGCAACAACCATCTCCATAGACAGGCTCAAGTCAGCCTCTGGCCTGGAGGCACCTCTAGCCAACAAGCACAGCACCGCCAAGGCGGAGTTGTCCCTGTGTGCTACTGGCCCCAGTTGCAGCACCGCCAACACTGCCTCTGATAAGACACAGGCAAACTCTGCCTCTATACTGTTTGCAATGTGCCACTAACCAACATGCTGTCTAACACACCGTGGTCCCCCAGTCCATTGCTGTCCAACTACATGTGTGACACACCTTCCAGTGCTTGGGACCATGATGTCACCAATGCCCTGCCTTTTATGCAGCCTCCTGCCAATGTAGACGCTTCCCTACCCCCACATGTGCCTGCCACTCATGGCACAGTGCCACCACCACCACCACCACCACCACCACCACCATTACCACCACTATCACCTGCACCATTGGATTAGCGAAGCTGTTTCAAACACTTTCAGTGCCATGCACAGGTGCTTCCCATGCCCTGCCTCTCACCAGAAACTACTGCACTCGCTCGAGCAAACTTATGTGTCCCTCAGCAAGCATCCTCAGCCAGCTCCAAACACTCCTCTGCTTGGCTGGCACTGGTGTTTTCCCTCTGGGAAAGAGGGGAGCTGTGTGGCAACTCATTCCATTCACCACCACTTGTAGCAGTAGACGATGTGCTGCTCTGACCAAAAAACAGCAATCGATGAAGCTCTTGCCGGCCAAGGTACCACCGCATCTCCCCAGCACCCCTGCTGGTCCTACTGCCACAGGTAGATCTTAGACTACTTTGCTTTCCGGTGGTCACACACGCCGAACTGTCAGTCAGCCAGTCTCTGCTCCTGCTTCGATGAGGCAACTTCTCCCAGCTGTGTTCCCAACATCTTGTCCCGTAGTTGACTGCCGCACTTCGCCATAGTACCTGCTGACAGCAGAATTTTGCACCCACGTCCAGTTTCCACAGTTTCCCGCAGTCCAGTTAATGAGACAAGTGATACCACATCTTTCATGCTGCCTTCAAGAGCTGTTTTTCCTCGAGGGGACTTCCATTGGTTTCAGTTGTACAGAGTCTGATGCCGGTCAGACAGTCCATGCCCCGGTATCAGCACCAGCATTACTGAGTGCAATGCAATTTATTTTGGTGCGATGAAATTCAGTGAGTGCCAGAAGTAACAGGTGAGTTTATTAGTGTTTCATCCTCAGCCATTTTGGCACCCTTTCACTGCCAAGTGCATGACTGAAATGAATTTTCTCTCCAACTGTGTTGGCTTTTTTCTCTGACCGTGTGGGTTCTCCTGACTGCGAGAGTCCATCTTACTCTCAAACTTCCCCCTTTTTCCCCTTGGATACATGAGACTTGCGTAAGACTGTGTGTTAACATCCCCTTCTCGTGCCGCTGGACAACTTCGAACAAAATACTGTAAACTGTTTAACAGTTCGCCCTCTTCAAAGACTGTGCCATGAGCAAGGATTGCCCTTGATTAAGAGGTTGTAATCCATTAAATTTTGTTGTAGTAGTTAGCATTTAAAAATAAATACCTCACAAACCAGCTCACATGCCTCCTGCAGTACGCATCCTAATTTATTGTTCATTCTTACTAATTAGTGTGCCTCTACAAACATTTTGACCTTAAGAGCATAGAAGAGAATACTTAAATCATTCTTTCAATGCAGAAGTTCGTTAATGATAGAATACCATGAAAGAATGACAACAGTATGAATTAAAATGCCTTCCTCTCCTGCAAACATGTGCACATGTGCTTGTAGGATATTATTGAGGCTTAAACAGTTATTGGAGTATGTGGGAATTGATACCCTAACATAGAACGTACAGGTATATTGAAGGGGGATCACTGCTGTCAGCTGCAGTGGGACATTAAGCGGAATCAGCAGTGACAAGTGCTTATATACATAACTGATAAGCCTGGCTGGGCAATGGATTCTGTTTCTTCAGTGCAAATGCACAAATACGTTGATCTGTGGGGAATCTGTGAGTAGCGAACAGTAGTGTAATGGACATGGACTGCGGATAGGTGGCGCTCGATGGAACTGTGGATCGGCTGTGAGGTGTGCCGAGATAAGCCTTGCAGTTGCGATAACGCTGTGTCCTGAATGGTGAAGTGTTTACCATGTCTGCTAGTAAGCAGGAGATTCTGGGTTTGAATCCTGGTCCGGTATACACATTTTCACTCGTTGCCACTGATTCTGCTCAATGTACCGCTGCAGCTGACATTAGTCCTCCCCTTTCAATTTACACATAATGTTTCACAGCTGCGGATTCTGTGTTGTGTCTGTTCTTTCAGACAAACAGTGTGCACTCATGTAAAGAATTTTACTTTACTCTGCTACTGGAGCAATAAAACATAAATGAAAAAATAGCAGCAAAATAAAATTTTAGTTACCAAGAAAATGCACCTTTGCAACAACCAAACACAGTGCACACGCAAGCATCTGCCGACATTGAATTGTGCCAAAGGCTTTAGGACAAATACTATGCAGCACAACAAACTGCTTTCAGTGAGTGTAATTTCACAGCTGTATATATTTCTAACAGATTGCGAGGAAATATTGTAAATGGTAGTTTTAAAACATGCTTTTATAATTTTCCTTCTACTTAAGATGAATTAAGTTACGTGTGAGAATGTGTGATATATTTCCTATATCATGGTGGAACACTTGACTCTTATTCACTGAGCACCAGCTACTTAGAAAAGTTTTGGGCCCAGAAGACCAGCCATTTATGCCACTATTTAAAATATTGGTGGAACATTCGTTTTGCATACATGTTCAAGCATTATACATGCTAAACAGAAGACCAAGCTTCAGAGCTAGTTTCTCATATTTATTTTTGTTCTTTCATAGAGTAAAGATGGCAGAAAATATAATTATACTTTTAAAAAGTAATAACAATAACAATAATAATAATAATAATTTGACAGTCAATATTGTATGTGAAAGCTTGGCTTTTCTTGCAGGTGTACTGTATATGTATTAATTTAAACATTTAACTTTTCCTCTTTGTTTGTTTGCGCTACCTAACTGTGATATTGTTATTGGCTGACTACATCATGTACCCCACGCTCTGAATATCTGCTGACATTGGCTGGCGAGACCGTATGACATGAGCTGTGACTGGCTGACAAAAGTGCACTGCACAGCGTAATCTTGATTTCAGTGCTTAGGAAGCTGCTGTGCCGTATCTGGTGAAATTTGTATTTGTTTTGTAATACAAAAATATGCACTGTACACGTTGCTGTGCATCAGAGCTCTTTCCCAAACCTTTTGTTTTTTGCTGGGCTTCTTTTCCTGCCAGTGTATAAGACCTTTACCATTGAAAGGATTGATAAGTTTTACAACTATGAGGGAAAGTATATTATTGCTTAACCCGGGAAATTGTACCTTCACCCAGGGTGTAGTGTATTTTCACCTGGGGGAAATATGTATTTTTAGCTGATAATTCCAGAAAAAAAATCTGGGAATTTTTCTTTCTTGTTCTTTCTTGTCCGTGTATACACTTTGCATGAGCACATTCCACAAGTAATCAGTGATTAAATAGGCCCCATGTGTATTCCAGCCTCATAAGGAAGATCATCGCAGAGTGTTTCTCGCATAGCAACATTTACCCCTGTGGCAAATCAAATGCTACTGCATGAGCTTTGATGCCATCACATATTACTGTTCTCCATTTGATAACCACCATCACAGTCACAGTCACAAATGACAACAATCGGTAATGAGTATATTAGCACTACTCCATATTTTACATTATCATGATCAGTGTGAAGTTTTTGATGAGATTAAGGAAACACAGACAAGGAGTGAATACAATTTTCACACGAGTCTCTTTTGCTTTAATGAACTAGTATTCAGAAAAGCTAGTTGTTACCTTCAGTAAGTTACTGATTATCCTTGATTCTCCATAACTATATAACTATCCTTTCCCCTTCCTCTCCTGCTGTGCTGAAGAGTTAATTCAAGTCAGTCATCACATTCATGTGATGCAGACTACAGATGAACTCATCGTTTCCATTGGCAGTGTAGTGAATGTCAAGCGCAACTTGTTGGACTACTGGAAGAAGTCTACTCACTGAGATGAAAATAAAACTAAGTGAAGCACATAATGCAGTATAAACAGAGGGTATTCCATTCGTGCACCTTATTTTCACAAGGATTAAACGTGTGTGCACCAGTGTTATGGAGACACCCCTCGTCTCCCCAACATCGGTCAAGAAAGCTCTGCCATAGTCCTTTGGGACGTGTAATGTGTGCTGCTGGCTAATTTCCTTGTCTGTTAAGAGATGACGACTACTGTCAGTTACTATGCCATGCTGGAATGACTGCAGAAGATGATTAGGAGGAAATGACTTTTACTCGTTTGGAAATGTGACATGAATTGCACAACAATGCTTGACATCATACAGTGTCAGTTATGTGTGATTTGGTCCAGCATTTCTAATATACTGTATTGGAACATCCTTCATACAGCCCGGATCTCGCACCATGTGATTTTTATCATTTCAGACAATTAAAGTTCTTCTAAGCACCTACCTGGTTGCCCCTTCAGAATCAGTGTTGACATACAGGAGGTTGCCGTTACAAGGCCCCTAGACCTGGACCTATATTTATTTTGTGTCTGTTTCAAAAGATTGGTTTGCTGATTGACCAAATGCTTAGACAGCCATAGTGACCATGTGAAAGAATTAATATGCCCATATGTTCCAGTACCTTTATATCTTCTTTTATGATATCCTGAGTGAACCTTTTTTCACAGAGAACGTATTGCCTTACCTTTTTGAAAAACAAATGAAGTAGTGTGTTTTCAGTAAAGTTTACACCTGCTCCACTACTGTGTAGGATAGATTGCTACTACCATATAGAGGAGCCAACGAGTGACAGACACACACACACTGAAAAGCAGACTAAGACGTTGGATAAAATCCTCTTTCAGATTTAGAAAAAACGCACACACCTGTCACATAACCTCTTGTCATCTCACGGCACTATGACCTGACAGCTGTGAGCATTGATCTCTGGTAGGATGGGTAGTCAGGGTACAGAAGACACGTGGGGTGGGGATGGGCAGGAATTGCAGGATAGAGGCAGGGCAAGATGATGTATGTAGGGCTGCCTATGGTAGTGCACAAAGTTGTCCCACAAGCAGCATAACAGCTTGTTCACTCACTCTTGTCCCTATTCTGCTCTCTTTTCCCCTTCCTTCCCTACCCCTTCCTCCACATCTCAGGCATCTTGTGTATCTCTCAACCCACACAAGCAGAGATTATTCGTAGTGCTATAAAAATGCACCCAGAAGGAAAAATCACAAATGACATGAAATTGACAGATACATTGCACATCATTGTACAAGGAATTTATGCACAAGGTCAGTTTTTTTCGTCTGATGGAAAAGATAAGTCACAGAATTTTATCGTACCACTTATTATCATGTCAACACCATCGGTGCAAAGTGAATTTTTTGCAGTGTTGTTGAGTAAGTAAATTGCTAATGGGACACTGTGATGCAGTTGTAACATCACACCATGCACAATGACAACTACTTTACACCTGCCTGTGTTAATGTATAGTACTACGAATGGCCTGGATCAATGTGGAATTACTAGGGTCATTTTTAGCTACGAGGTCCACTTTTTTTGTTGTGCTGACACCAGCATGTGTATGAAGACAAGATGTGCAGTACTGTCTTGAAATATTTCTTCATACATCCTCATAGCTTGGGTCATAGTGCACGATTTGATTTCACATCCGTCCTTAACGCAGTTGGTTTTTGGTTCTTTGACAGTTCAGTGGTATGCTATACATTTGCTGTGATCAGTGGCTCTGACATTTGCTAACAATCCAGTAACACCAAGGATGTAGCTAATAACATAATGAATTTCCATTTGCTACTGTTAAAACATTAATCATTGGGGAAAGATTTCTTCTAAATTCAGATTTCTGGGAATAATTGTTTTCATTTTCCTGAAGCATAGTGTGAAAATTTCTTTCTAGGTATTTGTGAAATTGATTCCATGCAACTGACATTCTGCTACATCTCCAACTTCTCCATTGGAATTCAGGTTAGGGGCTTAAGCAAGCCAGTCCAGTAAATTCACCTCTTCTTTTCCCCCCTCCCCCCACCTCCTCTCCCCCTGCCATCTCTCCCCCCGCTCCCTCTCCCACCTGCCCCCGCCCCCTCTCCCACCTGCCCCCGCCCCCTCTCCCACCTGCCCCCACCCCCTCTCCCACCTGCCCCCGCCCCCTCTCCCACCTGCCCCCGCCCCCTCTCGCCCTGCCCCTACCCCCTCTCCCCCTACCCCCCTCTCTCCCATGTCCTCTCCCACCTCCCCTCACCCCTTCTCTCCCAACCCCTCTCCCCTGCCCCCTCTCCCCCTGATCCCCACCCCCTCTCCCCCCTGCCCCCATCCCCTACCCCCCTCTCTCCCATGCCCTCTCCCACCTCCTCTCACCCCTTCTCTCCCAGCCCCTCTCCCCTGCCCCCTCTCCCCCTGCTCCCCACCCCCTCTCCCCCCTGCCCCCACCCCCTCTCCCCCATGCCCTATATTAATAAGTCGACTGTGAACAACAGTGCTATTTGGGATTCATGTTACGTACAACTTGGTGCCATTGATGTGGGTCCTGTTGTTGTTCTTATCTGAGGGTGGAATAGTATACCATTTTCCAGTTAATATGGAAGCTGATCACTATTTTAGATTTTTCAGGTTATTGAAAGTATTTTACCAATATTTCAAGAACTGGCTTTAAGTAATGATCTGGGGATGTACTACACCACTTTATGTACCGCTGACATAGGGATCATGAAGATAAGATTAGAATAATTACTGCACGCACAGAGGCATTCAAACAGTCATTCTCCCCACACTCCATACATGGATGGAACAGGAAGAAACTCCAATAACTGGTGCAATGGGATATGCCCTCTGCCATGCAGCTCAAGGTCGTTTGCAGAGTATAAATGTAGATGTATTACATTTTAAAGTCTTTTACCTGCGAAATTTTATTAGAGCAAGACAAATAAGTGGAAATTACACTGATGATTTTAAGTTGTGGAGCTCTGTCAGCTGCATTATTGTATTTCCTACATTTATCTCACGATTAATTTACTTTATGTTACACAGAATTATTTTTGAAAAATAGGACACTGGAGCAGATGAGATGCACTTCTGCCACTGAATTCCTCGTCTGCTCAGAGACTGAAAGCGTGCCTTAGGCTATCTGTCACAAGTGTCCAGCTCCTAAAGAGTTCCAGACAATCCACGACTTATTTTTCCAATTTTTACATTTAGAGGAAGGAAGTGTCATTATGCCTAGTACTGCACACATGAAAATGAAGCTGCATATGAACCTCTTCTAAATCGTTACATTTAGAAGTACTATGCCCACCACAACCACCACCACCACCACCACCACTACCACTACCACTACCACCTTAATTCAGCCAACTTGCTACTGAGGGATGGGATGACGCTGAAAGGGGAGGGAGAGTGCTCATAATTGAAAAACAAGCTTCATGTAAAACCAATCATCTAGCTGTAACATCCTCCTCCTTGTCTCTGAAGCAAGATGAAGTAATTTTAATATGACTCAAGACACTTTACCATTAGACATGTGAACCTCCTGTGGCAAGAAGACTCACAACAATGTGCCACAGTGAATTTAATTTAAACTATAAATTTCACTATTTAAAACACAAATTTTAAATGTATTAACCTCATTTGTTTTAAAATAGTTTAGTATGAAGACAATTAACCCCAACGATGAATCCTCCAATCATTCATTAATGCAGCATCCTTGATTTGGATACTTGTTGGTTACTACATCTGTGACACCAACCTTGCCTTCTCTCCAACATGCAGATCTTCTCGCCCTGCACTAATAATTCCTTCAGTAGGGTGGAGTCATTTGAGGGAATTGTAAGTTCTCACCATTTCTTGTTTGGTAACTATCAGTCTATTGGCTCAAATTGATTTACAAGAAATCATTAGAAATCCACTATTAAGCAACTGGGTACATCAGTAAGAAAAACTTTAGCTTAGAGTGTATATTACAGTATTATTTTCTTAGAATATGGAATTGGAACAATGTTTTTAGGAACATGAGTGGAATAAGGCTACTTCTGGACTGCAGGACCTTTCAGTTCAGTTACTTACTAGAAATCCTGTTTGGTGTGATGAATTTGATATTATAGCATTTTAAAGTTAAAATAGTTTGTTGATTACACTTTTATATTAAAATTCCAGCATAAAATGTATCTTTTTTTTTTCCAGACGATTTCCCACAATTGGCACCTGGGGAACCTGTTCCTCCAGGTTTTGAAGATAAAGTGCGGCGAATTACTCAGATCCAGTCGGAACTCGACAAGGTTAAAGATAAACCTTTGATTGGTTAGTACAGCAACAATTATTGCTCGGTATAAAATTAATTAAGTTACTGATTCCTTGTCATTGACTTGATTTGAATTAATTTTTGCTTCTTTTTCGTGTTAGTCCTCATTGTACATATGATTCTCCATATTATTCAATTGAGTTGAACGTAATACATTTAGTTACTGGTAGCAACAGCAGCTATCACAATGATTTCATTTATTTGGATAGCATGTCTTAAAACATTAATTCAATTGCACATGAGTGTTTGGTAGATCATGATGATAATTACAAAAGAAGGAACATTTTGTAATTTTCATAAACTAGTTTTCAGTTTTTTAATATGCCATTAGGTGACAAGTGATAAATGCAACATTCAATTGTCACATAATGGTGACCTAAGAAGCGGAGTACAGGTTTGTGAACAAATAAATCATTACAGTACACAACCTCTCTTATTTTATAATGCTGTACTTCTACCATTGCTCCTGCTCCAGTCCTATTAACAATATGACTAATTCTTAAGAAAGCTTGCTGTATTTGCTTCGATTAGCTATCAACAATGTTTCTTTTGTGCAGGGCTGGAGTATCTGTTGGAATTGACGGATGAACTTGGCAATACTGAGGCAAAATATGTGTGCCTTTTATGTGAGAAGAAAGGTGAACGTCATGTCGTACTGGGTCATCTCACCAGTTTTGAACATTACAATAAATATATTGTAAGCAAAACTTTTCATTAGCTGATAAGGAAGTACTTATTGTCAGTTCAACATTTTGTGTTATTTCAGTACGTACTTGTATTTATTATTGTGTCACTTTTGTAAATCAACATCACGATATTAAATCCACTTGATACTTCAAATAAATAATTATTCATGTGTTTGCTTTTATTAGGGAATGTATTTTCCTACTGCAAGTAGGGCTATGGCCTCTGATTTTCCAAAAACTAAAGATGGGAAAAAGGCAATGTTATTAGTTTTAACAAATATTTGTCGCGCCATTGAAAAACTACATGGTCGACTTCAGCCAATGGCTGTAGATAAACACACATTTGAAGCCAAGAAAAATAAATATCTCACACAGATTATAGGAGCTCATCATTTCAGGTTTGTTTGCTTTTGTAACACTGTTTACTTAGGAGATATTAAGTTGAAATAGTGATTTCTTTTTCTTAATGTGGTCAAGGATGAATACTTCTCATCTTCTCCTGCTGTGCTTACCTTTGTCCTTAGCAGTGGTTTCTCACAGAAGCTTTGAACATTAGTAAAGTGGAGGTATATATCTGCAAGACAAATTGTGTCTAAATTAGTTTTGTGGAACTGTGATATTTTTTCAGTTCGTCCGTTCTAACATAGGTAAACTTCTCTTTTTGTGAATAAATTGATTGTACTTCTTTGGCTGGTAAACATCATATTAGTTACATTGAAGTGGTACACACTAAAATATGATGATGCTAAAGTGGTACTTCCTTTTACTTTTTAGTGAGAAGCCTGGAGAAACATTTGTAGAATTAGTTGACAAGAATATCCTCAGCTCTGTTCGTTCTTCGCCAACTGGTGAGTCATTGAAAATTAATTTAATTTTTTTTAAAGAACTGAGTCATTATACTACAGCAGCCTGAAACTATGAACACAAAACAATTTGTCTTCTTGTTCCAAGTTCACTGTTTATTAAGTGATTTACAGACTATATGGAAGAGTTTGTAAATTGAGCTACCATTTTCCAAGTTTTGTTTTTGTGCATACTTACCACTCAGTGCTTTCACTATAAGTACAGGGGTTATCTTTACTCATTCCATTGTTTGTATTACACTATGGGTTTTCCAGTATATATATTAAAAAATCTACAATTTATTACA
This sequence comes from Schistocerca serialis cubense, assembly GCF_023864345.2. NCBI lineage: Eukaryota > Metazoa > Arthropoda > Insecta > Orthoptera > Acrididae > Schistocerca > Schistocerca serialis. The sequence continues at coordinate 723,052,769 of NC_064639.1, read as the reverse complement.
CGTGACATGTATTTCCAGTATATCACTGGATACAAATATCTTGTATCAATCAGTGATCAATCACAGCTTATAAGCTACAACCTTTTTTTATATATATAATTAACTGCACCACACAGATAAAAAAAAAAGTTTGTTAACACGAAGCTACTGTTCATGAAAATAAAGGATCGTGGTTTTAACAGTAATAGTGCCTAGTATCTTCTGCCCCTTTTCCTCCCTTTTTCCCTTATAAATTGCACACAGATACAAAAATTTATCATTGTTAAATGTCACCATGACACCGTGCTATGTTTTTAGATAAAATAAAATAGTCTGGGTTGATCATGAATTTTAAGTAAAGATAAGGCTTGGCCAGTGTGCATGCTTCATGAGAAAGGCAGTGTTATGCTGTAGTTTGGGACATTGTGACTGAGGGGGAGTTACATACTCATTGCAAATGGGAAACATTTGCCGTTGTTCTCCTATGCAGAGGAGGACTGTTAATGCACAAAGAATAAAGATTTCTGAGAATATTGTAGTCAACTTATTTATAAGACCTACATGCTCCCCAACGTCTTCTGTTGCCTGCGCACAGATCTGAAAGTGTAGTATAACCAGCTGTACTGGTAGTTTGAAAAGAGCTGCAACTGCTCTGTGCACACAAGTTTTACGTGGTCAAGTTGTAGCAACATTTTTACGTTGGTTGCCATTTTTTTAATGGGTTATCCAAAGCATTGAGCATTGATTTAAGTGGAATTCTGCATGCTTTTTGTGGTTAAGGATATTGCTGAGTACAAAATTAATTGAGCTACTTGCATAATGATACATTTAGGATTTGTAATAAAAGGTGATTGAGAATGTACAGAGTTTCACATGTCAGAACTTAGCTTATGAGAGAGTGCATATGTACCTGCAGGCTTTTGAAGTTTTTTTTTGCATATATTTAAGATATTGAATTAAGTACTTTCTGGTACAACAGATGCCACTACCTGTTTAGTATAGTTCACCAGAGACAGTATCACACAATAAGTATTGTGCTGAGATCTAACAAATATTTAACAGTGTTTGTAGGTTAGTACTTAAAATAAAAGCAAACAGAAACAAACTTGCTTTATCTGGTAGGGAGGCATTTTACTTGGTGTCTGTATCAGTTACATATTTTTTGACCTTTAAATAACTGATGGTTTATCGTTCTTTCAAAATTGCTCTACATTCTTTCTGCACACAGCTAATTTACTTGTATTGTTAGAATTTTATTATTCCTGCTCCACTATTTTCTATTCCTTTACAGTAGTTCCAATTTAATTCAGGAAAACTCATTACCTGGGCCAATGTAACAAAATTTATTTATTTATTTATTTATTTCTTGTTCTGTAGATCCAGTTAGTGAGTCAATTGACACCTATCTATTTACAGAGATACTATCATATAATAAACGAGGGAACATCTTTTGTTCCGTTCACCATTGTCAAAAATCTCTGCTACGGGTACTAACCAGTTGCAGACAAAGCTTACAGTCGGTTACCTAACAGTTGTTTCTTTGTGCAGCAACTTTATTTTGTGCTATAGAATGTCTGAAGACTGCAGCAGAAGTGTGCAGGAAAGTGTGGTTGCTAAATGGACAGTTCAGCAGTCTTCTCACATTTTGTATGGTCAGATACACGAGTCTGCATGCTCAGTGGTGGAATATTTCAAAAAGGAGAGGGACAATAGTAAGACTCATTGCCTCTGACATAGGTAATCAAAAAAACTGCAGACACTTTGAAGAGTCATAAAAATGCTGTTGTGAACGTTTTTAAGGAACATGTCAGCTGACATGACGGCCAATGATTGCAAGGCAGGTAGAGAGATGCTAGAGAGTGAAAGTACAGATTATGGAAACTGTTTATGCTACATAGTGGACCAGACCAACAGTATAATTTTTGTTCTACAGTGAGCCGGTGTGTAAATTAATTACACATCAAAGTGCCGTACTATCTGTGTGGGAAGTAGAGATTTATTTAGAAATATCGCAACTTCTGATTCAGAAGCTGAGAAATTGTTTACTGAAGTTTACTTTGTATCAGCTATGGGGGCAACTACACAAATATGCTGGGAGATCATCGGAACTTTGTAAGTGAAAATAAATGTTGCCCCCTTTTTTCCCCCAAAACTTTGATGGCACATTTTTGCTATGAAGATTTGTATAATTGAAAAAATAAACAGTTTTACATCAGTCATCAGTTGAAAGGGCCCCAAGGTTTATGCATGGAATCGGTCATCAGTTATTTCAGAAAGCCAACTTCTGAGTGAGCACAGATAGCCATTAATTGATGAAAGTGAAAACACTTAAAATATAAATTTTACACACAAATGTATTTGAAGAGAACAGTTCACTGATGGCTCGTTGCTGATAATATTATGCGTATTTTGGTCATATGACTAATTATGGAAAAGGGCAGGAAAAAGTTGTCCATGATACTTGCGCTGAATGGCTTTTTAGTAAAATCATCAGTTTCTCTCACAACAGCATGCAATATGTTTGCGTTTAGAGGGGTGTGTGTTTTGATTGAAAACATTTTGGAATAAGATCTCTTATATTTATCTTGCAGGCATACAGTATGTGACAGGGTTATGTTGATAGTATTTGAATTAACTGCGAACTCTTCTCCAAAGAATCATCTTGTGGAGTAGCTTCAAGGTGGACTCATAATGAAAGGTGAATGACAAAAGCTATTTATGTATTGAAAAAGTATATGTTCTATGATGAAGTTGAATTATGACCACAAAAAGGGACTGCACTTTGTTCTGTTTTTATATTCCCTACCAGTATGTAAATTGAAGCATGATTCTCTCCTACTTCTTGAACCAAAGCACCATGTTTGGATTTCAGAATTCTTTCAAAACTTTGTGTATCTGTAACAGGTTGTCAGTGGTGATGTCCTGCTTGTGGTCTTACTAAAACTGAAAAACATTTATGGTTTCTGTGTCCTGTTATGTTGCCACAATTTTCTGAATAAAAAGTGAAAACAGTCACTACACTGTACCATGAAGCAGAACCAACTGGTGAAAATATACAAGGACAAACAGGAATTGATCAGTCCCAAAAATTATGGCTAATGGGATTGAACAGTTTGCTTTTAATAAAATAAGAGTATCTGTAAACAGGTTTGATTTAAGGGACATGTTTCTTAAGACAGATTCTCCACAGTGGTATGAAAATGATGTCAACACACTACCCCTAGTTATTAAATTAAAAGTTTTAAATTATCTGGCTTAGACAGGTGGGAAGCTCATAGAGCACATTAATAAAGAATGTTAAAAAAAAACTATAAGTACTTCAGGTTGTGTCAGAGTATTCCTATAATTTTCTAGAGCAAATAAGAGCCTTTGCAGAAGAATAAGTACGCTTAAAATGAAATGCAATTTTCACATCATATTTGCGTAGCACACATAGTAAATAGTAGGTTTACTTGTTGTATTGTTAAATTTAATGCAGCCATATGGTATTAATAATTAAGCTGAAAGTAAAAAAGTATTTCGTTAACAATGTTCTCTTCTTCGCGCGATCAGGCCCAGAGGACCGCACGCCACCACAGTTAGAGCTCTCCATCCGTCTCTGTCTTCTGCTATCTGTCTCCAGTTTTCCGTGACTCCCAGCTGCAACAGGTCTTCTCTCACTCCATCGATCCACCTCTTTCTAGGTCTTCCCACTGGTCTGCTGCCTGACGGGATCCAGTCCATTGTGATTTTGGGCCATCTTGTTGCCTCCATTCCAACAACATGTCCAGCCCATTGCAGTCTTTTGCTTCTCATCATTCCCACGATGTTAGGCTCCTTGTACAGCTCTTCTAATTCAGTGTTATGGCGTCTTCTCCATTCTCCAGTAGCCTGATCTCTGACTGGTCCAAATATTTTCCTGAGGACTTTCCTTTCAAATGTTAGCAGTCGCTTAAGGTCTTGTTTTCGAGTGCTCCAGGTTTGAGAACCATAAAGTACTACTGGCATTATTAATGTCTTATACAACCGTAGCTTTAGTTGTTGCGAGACACTTCTACATTTTAATATAGGGTCTAGAGAGTGATAATATCTGTTTCCCGCCTGCAGTCGTGCTTTTATTTCTGCTTCAGTTGATGTTACTTCTGTAAAAAATGATCCAAGGTATTTGAACTCTTTCACATGTTCTTGTGAACATTTTTTTTTTTTTAAAAAAAGATGGTAAACAAGATTTTATGCTATTCTGCAATAATGGAGAGCTACCACTTCCTCTTTTCACACTGAGCCAAAATCGCGTGCAACTCTCTCTTCTCTTTATTATTTTATTCAAAGAAACCAAACTAGGGGGCACCACAAAGAAACAACCAAATTTGAAAAGTAGGAGCCTCCGTATGTTTCATATTTTATTTTTTGAAGAAATGTGAAAACCAGGTTTGCATAAAACTTTTTTACACTACAGTACAGAAAATGATTAAGAATTACCTCAAAGTGTCATTAAATCAGCTTCATAAATTAGCAAATAAAAAAGCAGTAGCTGCTCATTTTGCTTGCTCAAACAAAAACAAAAAACAACTTACCTTGTGGTAAGTACATGTTCTACAGTTAATCAAAATGTTGAAGAGATAAGCAGATTTCTCTTTTTGTTGTGTGAAAAAATGTATGTATTACATACAACTTAATTTTTATGGAAGTTTTATAATAAAAAAAATTGTACTACTACTACTAAAAAAAGAAAAAAGAGAAGAAAAAAGAAAAGCTGAGCAAGACTGAGGTGAGAACAGAGGAACTAGAGTGAAAGAGAAAAAAAAAAGATGAAGAATGAGACTGAGGCAGGAATGAGGCTGGCCAAAGTGAACGGTCAACAATTGTGCCTGGGAACGAGGCTGACCACAACCAAAGTGGTTGACCAGTCCCATTAACAAGACTGACCATGACCAACATGAATGGTGAATGACCTTTTCTTAGAACTTGTTCCTTGGTCTTTCTGTTCACCACAGAGAACTGTTCCTTTGGACCTGATCATTCATGAACGATCCACCACTAGTCAGAGCCCTTGGTTTCAGGCACGAAAAGATTAATAAACATAATATTACAGAGAGAAGTGATATTGTTGCATGACATTGTCAATTTTTAAGAGACATTGTTAAAGTGGCATTTGAAGATGTTGCGTGGTTCATTGAAACGTGGATAAATGGTGGTTGTTTCGCCAGAAAAGACTGGATAGATGACAGTGTATGTGGAAGTACTGCTGTTCCTGTGGGAAAGAGCACAAGAATTATTGCCTTACATGCTGGAGCTTGATCTGGTTTCATACCAAACTGTCTCCTGCAGTACAGATCAGGGAAAACAAGCAAGTACCATGAGGAGATAAACCATGATAATTTTCTGAAGTGGCAACTGTTGCAAAATTTACATTGACCATCCGTCATTTTAATGAAAAATGCCCCATACCCGTCAGTTGTTATACATAAAGCCATTGTTATTGTGTGGTCAAAAATCACAATTTGTGTAAATATTATTTCGTGGAACTAGTGAAACAAAATAAGTCTGTTTCCACAGTATGTTTTTTATGACGTGGCTAAAGAACACAGTCACAGGGTTCTTGGGATTCCACCATATCCCTGCCACTTTAACTCCATCGAAATGATTTGGATACAGAACAAACATTATGTGGCAACAAATAATAAAAGCTTCAGTGTGACAGAAATTCAGAAACTATTAGAGGAAGCAGTGACACATGGAGTAATGTGTGTCACACAGAAACAGTTGTTAAAGAAGCCTGGAATGGTGAAGTGTGAGTAGAAAGTAATGTTGAAAATATAATAATATCCTTGGGTGATTCCAGTGACTCATCCACGTACTAATTTAGCATAGATTTTGAAAGTTTCTAGGAAGAAAGTGACGAAATAAGTGGCAGTTACCTTTTGCTGCAATTTGTCTTTGTTCTGTGTTTGTAGATATTGCTTGTGTTTCATATTTTAAAGGAATAGCATCTACCACATTTTCATAATGAATCTCATCTCATTATTAAGGAATACCTGCTGCACCTGTATGACATATTGCATGTAATTTGCAGTGATTGGTAAGTACTTAAGCAGTTTATATTACTTTAATATTGCAAGTTATTATATTCAAATGAAAGGTATATTTTAGCTCTCCTTTCTTATTGAGTATACCAGCAGAATTTCCTGTTACAGATAATAGGAAAATTGTGTCATTTTCCACACCTCAGTGCGTTCGTTAAGCAACAAGGATATGACAGCCCTGTAATGCAAACTCAGTACTGCACATTAACAGGAAGCGTGAGAAGGTAGTCAGTATGGAACCACACAGCTGATGCTGTTACAACCGTACTGCTCATGCAGGCATCGGCCAACCAACATCACCATCCCCTTCCAACTGTACTTCACAGACGGTCACTTCATTTTTCTGATCCAGATTTAGTGACTGCACAGCAAATGACCTAAAAGAAAGAAGTTAACCCTTATACAGCAAAATCAAATGAAATGTTGTTGTATTAAAACATAAGTTCAAATTTTCTTCTGTTGAAAGTAGCAGCACCATTGTAACATACACACAAACGTTGTTGGTTAGCCTATGAGAGGCATGAACTGACATTTATTTGTCCTTGGCTCTTCAGTGTTTAACAGGCGCGAACCACAGAACTATCTAGCATGGTAATTGGATCATCATTATTAGCTTTGCTTGTGAAGTTTACAGTAGTTGAGCAGTGATAACTTTGTGGTTGAGTGCCCCTAACCCATGAATACACTGGATAGTAGTGATGACCCTATACTTGTATCCATGCTGACATATGTGGTCAGTTATGTTCTGCATCAAAGCATATCTTACTGAGTGGTTGTGACAGTCTCCCCAGCACCAGAAAGAAGAAACTACAGGGTGCATGTAATATGTCCAGAAGGTATTACTTATTACTAATAGTGAGATGAAATTTGTAATGAAAATATGGTAGATGTTATTTCCTCAAAATATGAAACACAAACAATGTATGCAAACAAAGAATTAAGACAAATTATGGCAAAGGGCAAATGCCACTTAGTTTAGTCACTTCCTTCCTAGAGATTATCAGTATCTATGCTACAGCACATGGATGAGTCATTAGAATTGCCCAAGGATATAATTATGTTTTCGACATTATTTTATACAAACACTGCACTTGTATGGGCTAATTTAGCTATTGTGACCACAGATCTTATTCTTGGCAAAATTATACTTTGGTTCTATCACATTTATGTCAGTAATAAGCCATCAATGTGAACAAATAATTACCTTGCAGAATTTATATAATGGTGACAAGAAGAGTGTGTTGTTTCTTATTCTAAGTCAGAAATTCAGTTTTCTTAGGTGTGGCTGATAATGAATCTGGTTCCTGGCAAGGCTGGACTGTACTTTGTTTCACAGAACTAGCAGTAGACGACTTATTCTGTTGATTGTCATGATACATATAATTACTGAAAAGCTCCAGGAGGTAATATCTCCTAAGTGTGAGGGCTACAGGAAAACTATACACATGGCTGTTGGTCATACTGTGCTATTCCTTGACTCTCCCACACCTGCGTAGGCCATTGCTAAACCCACTGGGATACTGGCTCATTAGTTTTATGTAGTGAAGCTCATATTTGCCACTTCTGCCAGGTATGAAATTAGAATGATTATTAAAGTTTTGAAAGACAAAGCCATTAAGCCAAACAGAATTTATCACCAATTGAAGGGAACGTATGGAGAGTGATATATGGATGTGAAAAAGGTCTGCAAGTGCTATAAGGAATTTCACATAGACAAAAGAAGCAAGAGATATTGAGCTCCAATAAGACCATCACAAAGTCTGAATAATAGTGCATCAAGAGCGTGTAATCTGTCTTAATGATTTGCATTTTAGTTCCTAGTGTTTTGTAAAGCATCATTCATAAATAAATTACAATATCAATAGGTGTCTGCAAAAAGTGTTCTGAAAATGCTCACACATCAGATAGTGACAATGCTTTCTCTTTTAATGAATTTCTTCGGAGTGCTGTGTGGTTGAGAAGGAAAACTTTGTAGATCTGATTGATTATTGAGGGCGATGAATCCTAGACATTCCATTTCACATGTGAAACCAAACAGCAGTCACCTAAGTGATGGCTCTCTCTTCATCCAGACTATGAAAATCTAAACAAACACTGTCTGCCAGAAAAGTCATGACAACTGTGTTTTGGGATTGAATAGTGTTATTGTTGATGTACTTTAAGGGTAAAAGGTGACAGTTACAGTGAGATACTTAAACAAGTTGAGGGGTGATACAAAGCCAGAGATGAATCTTGAGTGCAAAATAGCACTCTGCATGACAATGCCCCCACCCCCACCCCTCAGCCCCTCCCATTTCACATCACCACTTGTTTCCTAAGTCGAAAGAACATTTGGCTGAATGATGCTTCAGTGGCTATTTGAGGTGCAAGATGAAGTGATATGGGATAGTGAGCTTGTTTCAGCATAGGCATGTAAAAGCTGCTCCAGCATGTACAAATGAGGATTATGAGGAAAAACAGATGAACATTCAGTCTTTAAATCAATTTACCAATAATTGAAAATCGATGTTTCTGATTATTTTCTCTGACAGCTTTTATTAACATCTAGGTGGTAAGGATACATGTCTCTGCTAGATATACCTATTGTTAAGTTTCTGGCAACTGTGTCCTGTTGTTCATTCATTCCTTTATTCTGGCGCAATTTAAAATGCAGTCTCTTTGATAGAGTAATTTTTATGAGTGTGTCTTCGCAAGCCTTGAAGTCCACTTCTCTGACAAAAGCTGTGAAGTTTCTGCAGCGTTACTATTTCATTAGATTGTCCTTAGTATCGTGGAAATTGCTGTCTAAAATGTCTTATCCATGTCATCAATGAAATAAATGAGTATGAGGATGTCACTTCCTATTATTATTCGATGATAGTACTCAGATCTCAGCCTCTATGTATCATGTCCTTTTCAATGCACGTCCCAAGTCATAACTGTACTCAACTTCAGCATCTTGCTGTCCTACTTTTATCCATGTCACTATCAATAAATTTGATGGTAAAAACAGCAGTTAGCTGCTCAAGACTGTGAGGAACTATTTGCTTATCAACTTTCTGTCCATAAACTGTAAGGTAACAGGAGCACTGCTTTAGGTCTGGAAAATTATCCATCCACGACCAACTTAGTTTCTACTAACATAGGTGCAGCCATTATTGCTTTGTTGGATGGTGGTACAGCTGCCAATATGTGTGTAATACATATCAAAAAAGCTATTAGCTTAATGTTCATTGTCAATTTCTTGTACAGCTACCGGTTTTGGTAATATAATAAGCCATCATCAGGCCACCTATACTAGATAGTTGCTGAATTTTTCAATGACTAATGTGTGTACACCATATATGAAAAGTAACCATCCCTTCCAGATAGGTGGAAAGAATACATTGAAAGCCTCTATGAGGGTGAAGATTTGTCTGATGTGATAGAAGAAGAAACAGGTGTCGATTTAGAAGAGATAGGGGATCCAGTATTAGAATCGGAATTTAAAAGAGCTTTGGAGGACTTACGGTCAAATAAGGCAGAAGGGATAGATAACATTCCATCAGAATTTCTAAAATCGTTGGGGGAAGTGGCAACACAACGACTATTCACGTTGGTGTGTAGAATATATGAGTCTGGCGATATACCATCTGACTTTCGGAAAAGCATCATCCACACAATTCCGAAGACAGCAAGAACTGACAAGTGCGAGAATTATTGCACAATCAGCTTAACAGCTCATGCATTGAAGCTGCTTACAAGAATAATATACAGAAGAATGGAAAAGAAAATTGAGAATGCGCTAGGTGATGATCAGTTTGGCTTTAGGAAAAGTAAAGGGACGAGAGAGGCAATTCTGACGTTACGCCTAATAATGGAAGCAAGGCTAAAGAAAAATCAAGACACTTTCATAGGATTTGTCGACCTGGAAAAAGCGTTCGACAGTATAAAATGGTGCAAGCTGTTCGAGATTCTGAAAAAAGTAGGGGTAAGCTATAGGGAGAGATGGGTTATTTACAATATTTACAACAACCAGGAGGGAATAATAAGAGTGGACGATCAAGAATGAAGTGCTCGTATTAAGAAGGGTGTAAGACAAGGCCGTAGCCTTTCGCCCCTACTCTTCAATCTGTACATCGAGGAAGCAATGATGGAAATAAAAGAAAGGTTCAGGAGTGGAATTAAAATACAAGGTGAAAGGATATCAATGATACGATTCGCTGATGACATTGCTATCCTGAGTGAAACTGAAGAAGAATTAAATGATCTGCTGAACGGAATGAACAGTCTAATGAGTACACAGTATGGTTTGAGAGTAAATAGGAGAAAGATGAAGGTAATAAGAAGTAGTAGAAATGAGAACAGCGAGAAACTTAACATCAGGATTGATGGTCACGAAGACAATGAAGTTAAGGAATTCTGCTACCTAGGCAGTAAAATAACCAATGATGGACCGAGCAAGGAGGACATCAAAAGCAGACTCGCTGTGGCAAAAAAGGCATTTCTGGCCAAGAGAAGTCTACTAATATCAAATAGCGGCCTTAATTTGAGGAAGAAATTTCTGAGGATGTACGTCTGGAGTACAGCATTGTATTGTAGTGAAACATGGACTGTGGGAAAACCGGAACAGAAGAGAATCGAAGCATTTGAGATGTGGTGCTATAGACGAATGTTGAAAATTAGGTGGACTGATAAGGTAAGGAATGAGGAGGTTCTACGCAGAATCGGAGAGGAAAGGAATATGTGGAAAACACTGATAAGGAGAAGGGACAGGATGATAGGACATCTGCTAAGACATGAGGGAATGACTTCCATGGTACTAGAGGGAGCTGTAGAGGGCAAAAACTGTAGAGGAAGACAGAGATCGGAATACGTCAAGCAAATAATTGAGGACGTAGGTTGCAAGTGCTACTATGAGATGAAGAGGTTAGCACAGGAAAGAAATTCGTGGCGGGCCGCATCAAACCAGTCAAACATCCTTCACACCAGCTTATGCACACATGACTTCAATATATGTCATCAACCAGAACACAACTCCATGTCACTGTTGTGTTCTAGTTGCTGATGTGCACTAAAATCGTGAGTTTGTAAGGTTGTGCTAAGAGTGGTTATTTTTCTTGTGTGATGTACATGCCTTTTGTTATTGAAAAATTTAGCCACTATCTAGAATAGAAGGCCTGATGAGTGCATATTATATCAGTGAAACTGGTAGCCTATAAAATAAATTGGCGATCGATGATCTTCACGGCTGACAGCTTATTTGATATTTATTCATTAGTTTCCACTCTGTTTCTATGGCCAGCGACAGTTGACTTTTTGAGTAGCATTTGTTGAAGCAAGAGACATTGTTGGTTGGTTGACATACAAAAGTTTCAATGTGGAGTTGGGATTATGTTTAAATTTCCAGCGGTCTTTGAATACGAGTTTTTCTTGGTTTACTTTAACATTTGGAATCCAGCCAAATATTTATTCAGTTGTTTTTGTGATGTAAAGTACTCTGATTGCTTCACTTTCGTATTTCAAATTTAATTGAATTTTTTTTGTGCTATGCTGTGAAATGTAAATTTGTGTAAAAGTGTGAGTGTTGCACAACAAAGAAATAACATATGCTTTGGAATTGTTCACGGAGATATTAAATTTACACTCGGGTGATGTACAAGCTTGCAAAGGTGTGCTTAATAGCTGGAGCTGGTATCAGTCAGCAGTTGATTGAATGGCATCATCTTGATCCAAATTCAGGATAGCCAAACTGATCCCTAAAGTTTTATTACTTCTTGTTAGTTTCTCAAATTTTGTGGTATACATTACTGTCAGGATCTGATCTGCAAATTGATCCATTATTTATGACTGGAAAATAAATTTATTCCTTCCACAGCTGCTTTCTCATGGCACGACAGCTTTTGGATTATCCAATCCCATTCTCAAGTAGATGCAAACATAGCTCATAAGGCAATGCAGAATCCTCATTACAAATCAGCATTAGCAGTAAACGTTCAGAATGTGGTAACTTTGGTGTGTTTGTGTGGATGGCCTTGCACTTTTTATTTATAGTCACGTGCATTTACGTAAAAGGCTATACTGCTCAACGTACAATGAAGGAATGCACATGTGCTGCCAGAAAGACTGTACTATTGATGGATACTACAAGAAGTATTAGCAGATATCTCTTACAATACTCCAATAGCTTGTGGTTTTGTTCTACGCTGTAAGTTTATCAGTTAGTTTGTTCATGAAACAAATGTGTTGCATTTTTAGTATTGTTGAGCGTATGTATGCATTTGAATACAGGATTGGTTCTCCCAAAAATGGTCATGTAGTGAAAAAAGTAATGGTGGAAAGAATAATTTCATACGGAATAATAGTTTTATATAGTACAAACATCAGCACCATTGTTATGATATGCCATTATTTCAAAGTTTCATTTCTTTTTAAGGTCAAAATGGCAGCTGAGACATCAGATTCTTTTGTTTGACTTTCTTAGTAATATTGTGTTAATGAGACTTTGATGTATAATCTCTTCAGCTGTTCTAAATATTTATGTGAAGGGATGTTGGGTTTATAGATTTTAGATTCTTAGCCAAGAAGATGTTTGAAAGACTTTTACACATTTTATGGAAGGAAATTAGAAAATTTTGAAATGTGATCTTTCAGCAATTCCTTTGCTATAAAGAACTTATTTCATGTTTTATGAAATACGGAAATCTTGACTTCTCCACTGAAGATGATTTAGTACATCAAATGAGATGATTCAAATCAGGTAATTGTCATATCTAATTGAAATCCTTCTCAGTTTACAGCTGTGTCAAAAAATACTTAAAATGCTAAAATGCATTTTAAAAAAATGACACAGCAGTACAGCCGGGAGAATTTGAATGAGATTGACACGGGTCACAGAAGACTGTGTATATATCCGAGTCTCATATTCTCTTCCATTTCCTGTAAATTTGTGATTCTGACTCCAATATAACGTACATAACAAACATTATGTCCACAAAGCGTTACTGCGTCTGATGTTTAAGTGCTAAAATGTAAAACAAAAAAAATTATTATTATAGCGATTCTCCTAAATTGTGTTCCAAATTAGGCTGCCAATACTATTTCAGCAAACAGGTGACAGTTCAACAGTTTGTGCCTTTGGAGAACAGTGGAGGCCAACTAAGAGGTGTAATTCGAAACAAAAGTTTTTTTTTTTAAGGAAACTACCTTTCATTAATGGAACTATCGTGTTGAGGCTCAGCTTTTGCTACAAGTATCTGTTCAGTATGCAAAAGGAATTAAACTGTGCAAGGGGAATACATTATGCGACAATCTTAGATGAGCTTTTGTGATATTTCATGATTGCTCGTCCAGTATTGCCATTTTAATGTATGATCCCATCCAGAATTTGATTTGGGGACAATTTGACAATAGTCCGGACATAGTGTAAAACCAGCTGTGTGTTTACATACATTTGAAATTCTATCGCAAAGGCCAGCAATTCCACATCATCGAATCCAAAGAAGTGATTAATGGTTAACAACAAAGATGGGAGAAAGAAGTACTGATGCCCTGCTCGAAAAGAACTTCAACAATTATGAAGAATTTGCGAAAGAGTTATGCATGGTATGTACATCAAGTGGTATTATACATCATGGTTTGAAATTATTTTACAGAAATTTAGCCTATTGGGTCATGTATATTGAATATCCATGTATGAGTATTGTTTCCAGAGTGGAGTTTCTTGTCTTATAATGCAGATTGTGTGTGTGTGTGCGCGTGTATACGTGTGCACATGCGTGCATGTGCTTTGATGTGCATGTACACACACGCACTCACACACATCGAGATTTGTGCTCATTAATTGGAAGTGAAAACTGAAGTTATTATCATGGATCATAACAATTATGTTTGGAGACAAGTCTAATATATATATGTAGAACAGTGATCTATTAAACGTTTTATAAATGGCTTGGAGAAGAAATTGTAATTTATGTATGTCATATTAGTAAGTAGATTTTTAGATGTATTTAAATTAATGTATTGGTTCCAGATCTCCATGTGCCATGGGATGACAAATCGAAAGATGGTGGATTGATGTGAGTATTTGTTATATACATACTTTTTTTTTTTTATTTCTTGGTTTGTGGCAACCAGTAATCAAGAAGTTATTTGTGTACATTAATTGTATTCTTGTCTTCATTCTTACCTGGTGTTTCGTTATTGTTACACACACACACACACACACACACACACACACAAAATTGTGGTGAATGAAATGAAAAAAATTTACAATGCTTCTGTGAATTTGTGATTACTTTGTGACCTTTATATTACTTTTCCTACAGTGTGCTGCATTAAAGCACATTTTTCCAAATTAAGGGAACAGTTACATGTTTGACACATTTCTCCATGTCCAGTCTATGCTGTCAGATCTTTGTCTTTCCGTCTGTCTCTGGCCCTTCTTAGGTTATCTGCAAAGTGAGGTGTAACCGGACTTACATTTGTAGGAGCAGGAGCAAAATCCAAATGCAGCCACTGTGATATAGATTTCCACATTATTGTTGTCACTGCCGTTGCCGTCGTCATCATCGTCATATCTTCAGTCAGAAGACTGGCTTGATACAGCTCACCACAATAATTCAAGCCATTTCATCTCTGCATAACTACTGGAACCTACATCCATTTGAACCAAATTAGTGTTGATTTCCCATAATTTCTCTAATACACTTTTTAATGTTAGGGTAATTTCTTCTGTTGGGTCACAAGCAATTTGTTACATATCTGTGCATAATCGCTTTGCCTCTGATGCCCCCTTATCATCACCCAACCCAACTCTTTCGTCCCATCCCCCCCTCCCCTCCAACCCTCACCACCCAAGCCCCTCACACACACACACACACACACACACACACACACACACACACGCACGCACGCACACTCACTGCATGTGTCACTATCCACTGCAGTTTTGTGTTTGAAATAATGCAGTATAATCAGCTTTGCAGTAATAGAAAGGTATGTGGATCCATGTAGCATGGTCAAGATTTTATTGCTCAAATTATAGGAAAAGAGGTAACATAACAATTCTTCCCATTGTTGATACGATATTGCATAACATTTATCAAATAAGTTTAACAACACTATAAAAAGTCTGTATTTTTGTGCCTAGTTGTCATGCTGCACCTTAACAATGAGTTGTTTCCATTATAATTGATCGTTGTTACTGTGAATAAATAGACCTGCACTTGTATCGGGGAATACTGTTATTTGTACTTTATATATTTCTTGAATAAATCTTTTTAGCAGTTCAGAATTATTTTTACACTCAGGGGGCTAGTGTTTCTATCCAGTGCATCTGCAGCTCCTCTTTCTTATATTCCTATATCACATACCTGTGGCCTCTCTCCCAACCGTCAGCCATCTTTCCCCAAACCTCCCTCCCATTACCCACCTCCTTTCTCCCATTACCCATTCCAAACACCACGAACCCTCATCTCAGTCTATGTGCCAAACTGCAATACAGGCATTGTGTATTCAGTGAGGGCAATGTGCGAGTTGTTTTCTTTTGTCCTAAATTATTTAAATTCTGCCAGAACTTTCCATACCATATCCGTACCAGATGCTGAGTGAACACATTTCAAATTTTAAAAAGTGTTTGTGAATGTGTCAGTCAGTCAGTATCATTGATATTTGCCTCACCTATTTCATAGTTTGTGAGCTATTGGCAGAAATGAAGGTGTAAAAGGAACATTGTATACATGGATCAGTCACCTACTGGGCATATCTTGGAATAATGACGACAAAAAAAAAGAAAGACTGATTCACCTTGGGAGGCTTGATTGTCACAGATTAGATACGGTTTAGAGCTACCAAAGGCATGTCTTTATTTTATTTTAGGAGGCAATTCTCATCCCTCTCCTCAAACCAGGAAAAGACCGCACATGTCCCAGTAGTTATCGGAGTATCGCCTTGACGAGTTGTGTCGGAAAGACCCTGGAACCGATGGTTAACTGTCATCTGGTCTGGCAACTCCTCAGCCGCTCTCGATGTGAATTCCAAAAATTTTGGTCCACGGTCGACAACCTGACCCTCCTAGAGGTGGCTATTCAGCAGGCTTTCCTCCATCAGCATCACTGTATCGACATATTCTTTGATATCAGTAAGGCATATGATACTACTTGGAGACACTATATTCTTGCACAACTGCATCAATGGGGCTTTCATGGCCACTTCCCCATTTTCATTCGATCTTTCCTGTCTCAGCGGTTTTTTCGGACCTGAGTTGGTAACACACTGTCTGATCGATTGGAGCAGGAGTGTTTTAAGTGTTACCCTCTTTGCCATAGCCATCAACAGTATAACATCTACAGTGAGGAGTCCAGTAGAGTTCTCCTTATTTGTGGACGACTTTACTGTTTTCTGTTCCTCCTCCAGTGTTGCAACAGTGAGCCGTCAGTTGCAACTAACAGTGCGGCAGTTAGAGGAGTGGGCTGCAAAGATGGGTTTTCAGTTTTCTGCCGATAAGTGTGTTTGTGTTCATTTTAATCGTTCTTGTCGTCTTTTTAATTTGCCTACCTTGCATATGGGGGACACTATCCTACATTTTAGAGACACGGTGCGGTTTCTGGGCCTAATTTTTGGCTCCGGGTTGTCATGGTTGCCACACCTATGAGACTTGAAAGCCAGAACCCTGAAGGCACTGAAAACATCCTCAAGTGCCTCAGCCACAGGTCTTGGGAAGCGGGCAGGGCGCATCTCCTCCAGTTTTATCGGGCCTTTGTGTGTTCACGGCTGGACTATGGGTGCACAGTGTACGGGTCAGTGAGGCAGTCTTATTTGCGGATCCTTGACGCTGTCCACCATGCGGGGATTCAACTGCCCACAGGTGCTTACAACTGCCCACAGGTGCTTATCGGTCCAGTCCCATACCCAGCCTCTGTGCTGAGGCCGGGGAACCACCGCTTACCATCCGGTGGCAGCTCCAACCTCGCCTGCTCACCATATTGTTGCTCATCTGCTTCTGGACCATATTTTTTCCCACTGTCCCCAGGCTACGATGCCGTTTGGGACCCATGTGCAACATGTGCTGGAGTCCCTCGGTGTGGAGTCTGTACGACCCCAAATCCAGGGTTTTAACTGCCTGCCACCCTGGTTACTGGAGAGGCCCAGAGTGATTTTAGATTTGGTGCAGTACGAGAGAGATTGCACTCCTGCCACCGTTTTTAACTCAATGTTTTCTGCCATTTTAGCTGAGCACTGTGACTATATAGCTGTTTTTACAGATGGGTCGAAACGGCGATTCCATTGGTTGCTCTGTTGTTTTTCCGGATTGTGTCCTCAAGGTTCGACTGCCTCAGACTTTTACTGTCTTTTATGCAGAATTGTCTGCGATCTTGCGGGCACTGGAGCAGATGAGATGTTCTTGCTGTCCTAAATTTCTTGTCTGTTCCAATTCACTAAGTGCCCTTCACTCATTGCAACGTTTGTATCCAGCAGATAAAATAGTCCAGACCACCCAAGGTGTCCTCCTCCAACTATAACGATTGGGGAAGGTGGTGGCTTTCTGCTCGGTTCCAGGGCATGTCGGCATTGCTGGGAACGAAAGGGCAGATCTCGCAGGCAAGTAGGCATGTCTTGATCCCAATTGTTTTGGTGTGCTATCCCCCTGCACGCACTCACCTCGCTGTTGAGCTTTGAGTCATGCGTTGGTGGGAGGATGAGTGGCTGGAAATGACTGACAATAAGCTGTTTGGTCAAGCCCACAACACGTGTGTTGTGGTGGACTTCCTTACAGCCCTGTAGACGGGACGAGGTTCTCCTCATTCGGCTTCGGATAGGCCACAGTCCTATGACGCATTGCTACCTGCTCCAGTGAGAGAACCCTCCAACGTGTGGTGCTTGTGGCATCCAGGTCACTGTGCGCCACATTTTATTGGATTGCGTTTTATATTCTGACCAGCGGGCTGCGGCTGACTTGCCAGCAGATCTGCCATCTCTTTTAGGAAACACTCGAATGAATGTGGTTAAAGTTTTAAAGTTCTGGGACTTTTCAAAAGTTTTTACAAAGATTTTAGGGAGAGGGTCTTAATTTGCTCACTGGGTGACAAACTCGCACATATTTTATGTAAGTGGCCAGCCAGTGACAATTTCCTGTGGCATTCTTGATGCTCCATTTTCGTTTTCCTTATGTTTTGCTTTTTTATACAGAATTATCCTTCTTTTCCTGCTTTCTTTGCGTGTGTGCTTAAGTTTTGCTAAGTCTGTCCACATTTGTTTCTCTTAATGTGTGTCAGGGCACTGATGACCGTGACGTTGAGCACCCGTAAGCCCCAACAAACACACACACACACACACACACACACACACACATACACACACACACACACACACACAAAATAATAAATCAGTACTTGAAAATGTGCCTAAAAAAGAATGGATGCAATAGATTCAATGAGATTTAAAATATCTCATTTCTGTAATCAAGAAAAAATGTACTTGCTAGCCGAAATTGGGGAAAGCAATGAAGAGCAACAAAAGCTTCCCGGGGAAATAACAAAAGTATGAAAAGGGCAACAGAAGATGGGTGGTCTCAGGTTCAGTGAGATAGGTATGGAGGGTATATGGAGAAATGATATGTTAGATATGAATTAAGTGCAGGGAATAGCAAGAGTGTATGCAGTATCTTTCATGTTTTCAGTTTTTCTTTGATTTCCTTGTGGCTGGATACTTGAGACTGTGCCAAAACACTTTCCTCATGTTATCGTTATATATTCCAAAAGAAATTTACTGTGCTTGCTAGTGAGCTACACACAGTTTTTGAATTGGTTGAAAAAGTATTGAGAAATATGTTGAAAGTATTATAGATGGGGCTGTAAGTATGGAGTCATAACTTGCATTTTAGATTGCGTAATATTTTGTAGATACCATTGGCAGGAGGACAGTGTAATAACATGCTGGCCAGTTTTGCCAACGAAACATTTGGCAGTTTGATACATACATTTGCATTAAAATGGAAAACTATTCCATGGAAAACAGTTTGTAAATGAAAAACAGCAAAAATTTGGATGTTCTACAGTGTTAATTTATTTAATTAATAATTTTTTATGACAGGATAATTGTCAGACAATTTTACTGGATAGTACAGCCTTGTAAGCCAAGAACAAGTTAATTAACTGAATTAATATTGTAGAATATCCACATTTTTGTGTTTTTCTTTTACAAGTACAGGGTCATTCCATATCAAATCACCCAATAAAAAATAAATTTTACACCCACCTCCTTAGATTTTCATGAAATTTGGCTCAAATGGTTCTAATACCATCCTCACAACACCTGCAAATTTTTTTTGCTGTATCTCTTATAGTTTTTTTTTTATAAATTTTTAAAGTTTTTATGTTTTGCGTTTTCCGAACCTTTGGAAATGGTAAATTTAATTTGTATTAAAAACTTTAAAATTGCTTATCTTAAAAACTCTTTTAGATAACATCATGAATTTTTGCAGCAAGTTTATTTATTATACATATTTGAAGATAAAAATGATACTATTAAAATATATTAATATTTTCTATGAAAAAAATATATATATGTATTTTTTCTTTTTTTTTTTTTTTTTTTAATGGATGTTTTGTTTTATAAGAATTGCAATATCTAGAGTCTCAGACCTGGTAGAATGCTCAAATTTGTTTTAATTTACTCTTAAACATATAGGCTACTTGATAAAACAAAAATAATGATGGCTTTTTAACATGTTTATTAATTATAGTAGATTATATTAGAATTATGTACAAAGATAGTGTTCTTACAACACTTATGTATAACCCAACTGATTGCTTGAAACATTGAATTTTTTGAGTAATTTTGTCTTTTTAATAAACATTAATGCTGATTCAAACTGTTTTTCCACTTCATCCAAGAGCTTTCAGTTCTTTTGATACAGTCTTTTTTGAAGTAATACATTCTTCCAGTGCCGCTTGATTGAGGTGCGTCTACTACACAGACTAGAAATAGAATTTCTGCATCTTCTTCATCATTTAATATTGTTTTTACCTGTCCAAAGTACCAGTTACCATCATGATTTGCATGGTTCAACACGAACCCAATCAGAAGAATAATGGAAAGAAAAGACTAAGGAGGGTTTTACACTATCTGTAGTCCTTCTAATTTCAAGGTTGTTTCTTGGAAGTGGTTTGAAGTTATGAAAACTTCTTGTTCCAGGAATGTTTCGGGTTGCTGAAAAAACGTTTTTCTAGTTTTAACCATAGCATATCAGCTTCTTTTTTGTCAATAAAGTGAAAATGAATGTTTTCAGTATTTTTTTCACAAAACTTGTACACATCGATTGCTGTCATTATTTGTTCATCTGAAAGCTGTAGACTGGCTTTCCTTAAAATTCTTTTAATAGTTCCTCCTAGGCCATCACAAATTGACTTCCCATGACTTGTTGCAAAAAAAGAGTGTTGGGCCTTCAAATTAAAGTCTCTCAAGTGTTCAGTCAAATTTTTAAAACTGTTTCTATTTTTGTACTGCCCAGCACAACCATCTGTAAAGTAGTGAACTGAGTCAATGTCAGTATGATGTAATGACAGCCACTTTGTAATTTCTTTTTGTACAAAGTTAACAAAACCAGTGTCATGTTCTTGGTCATCACTAATAAAATAGTGGTTGGAAACAAAAACATTGTTTTCCTCATTTCCTAGGAAAACTCCAATTGGATGTTGAGTACAACCACCTCTATTCCAGTGGTAACTTTGTATCTCATTTTGTATAACAAAGGAATAATTTTCACTGAAATCCATCACAATAATTGCTGTTTTGGGTGGTGGGTCTTCTTTCAATCTTTTAAAGGCTGCTGATTGGGATTTTGCTATATAAACGAGTGCGGGGTGAGCTTTTCCAATGACCTAACCAATAAAGAAATGTAGTCTTCAACACTGATAGACTGTTTGATCATTTCTGCCCTGTCTGTGTTAACCCACTGACGGATTACAATTTCTTCTTCTAAATCATAATCTTCACTTAGTTTTTCAGTTAAGTACTCAGTTAGCGCAGCATTTGCAGGACAGCTGTCGCAATGATGTAGCATGCAGTTTTGGTTTTCCGTGTTGCACACAAGCATCTTAATTAGGTCTTTATAAGATTCTTCAATTTTCACAGCATCCAATAATAGTTTAATATTCTGGTGGATACTGCATACACATACAGTGTGTGTGCCTGCAGCACCAGCAAGGATACACCATTTAGGTGTCAAGAAACAAAATTTTGAAAATCATACTTGTACCGCGGGATTATCCCATTTGAAAGAATAATAGAGTTCTCTCAAGTTACACAAAATGAATCTTTTTTTGCATGTACACATTTTTTTGAACACTTACTTTGTCTTTTGTTCCAGGTAGCACACTGGAACTTTCATCCTTTTCATAAAAATCTGTTACAAGTCTTACTGTATTTTCAGAAAGAGTTTTACCTTTTTTTGGACCAAGAGTTTCCAAAATACCCTTTTCAGATTTTAGCTTTCTAGCTTGTCGCACCATGTACTCACTTACATTAAATTCTTTCATCACTTTATTTCGACTCCAAGAATGTGGAGCCAGTGTCAGAATCTGGATTTATCTAGACCTCCAACAGATGACATCTTCTCTTTCATAAGAGAAATCATTACATCAAAATCCTTTGCTTTCTCAACCACACTTGTATCTTCTTCGTCATCATCAGAACTTGGTGCATCATATTTTAATGCTTTTGAAACCGCCTTTTTTGCAGTCTTTTCAATACTACTAACCTTCCTTTTAAAATAAGACCCTTTACTTTGTTCTGACAAGCCATGAAGCTTTATCGGTGTTAAACCTAAATTATCAAGAGCAATGTTTGTTTGTACGAGGGATTCATTTCTGGATTCCAATGATTTTAATTCAACCATGACTTCATCATCTGTTTCACTTTCATTGACTTCAACTCTTAATTTTTCCTCACAAAAGTTACGGCATGTTGAGCAAAGCTTTTGTCCAGGTTTTATGCTACTATTTTTTGTCAGTAATTGTTTAGAAAGATCCAAGCCTACACTTCTCAACGACTTTTGATGGGCTTTTTGTGTGTGTGTGTTTTTTTAGTGGGTCTACACATGTTGTTTGATACTTTTCAAAAACATTTAAAAAGTAGTAGCTGTGGTGTGAACATATATTCTTAAATTCACACAGATTAATTCCAGATCGTAAGTGGATCACATTTTTTTCTTCCTCACTCAATTCAGGTACCGGTTGTAACTTTTTTGAAGGTGTGTAGGTTGTTTGGAAACAGTCAGATTTTTTAAATAACCCTACGCTACAGGTTTGAATATCTGACATACTGATTTCACTTTTGGTCTGATTACTGTTCTGGTTACTTTTATTGGATATTGGAAAAGAATCTCTGTAAACTAAGTAACAGTACTTACTGAAAGTTCGAATAAACTTAATAAAATACTATCCAAGCACTATTTAACACTAATAATTTTTTACTTCAAAACACAGGAATAACAAAACAAAATCCAAGCATACATTGTTACTCCAAGAAGACAAAAACTTATTTTTGGTGTCTAAGTCACTTGGTACTTTTTATTTTTAAAATATAATTAATATTATTTAAAAAATTAGATAACTATTGAACAGGTTAAAAAGCCAACATAATTTTTCTTTTATCTAATAGCCTATACAATTAAGAGTATTTTAAAACAAATTTGAGCTTTCTATCAGGTCTGAGACTCTAGATATTGCAGTTTTTGTAAAACTAAACAACAACAACAACAAAAACCAACAACTACTTGTAATTTTTTTTCATTTGGAAGATTTTAATATACCTTTATGGTAATTTTTTTAACATTTAGATATAATACACAAACTTATTCCAAAATTTCATACTGATACCTTGAGTATTCTTTAACATACAAACTTTTTTAGTTGTGAGGACACGTTTAAGTTACGATTTCCGACTGCTGAAACAACGCCAAATCTAAAAACTTTAAAACTTTATAAAAAAAAAAAAAAAAAAAACTAAAAGAGATAGAGCAAAAAAATTTTACAAGTGCTTTCAGGATGATAAAAGAAGTGATTGTACCAAGTTTCATCAAAATCTGACATGGTTGGTGTCAAGGCCTGGGTGACTTGACATGGAATGACCCTACACAGTTTTTCCACCAAGCAATGATGAAAGAATCAGTTAACTGAAGAGTTAGAATGGTAACTAATTTTATTTAGAATTTGGTGAGAGATGACTTTTAGTTCGATAAAATTGACTCTCAGATAATTAAATCCTGACAACCATATAGAGAAGACTATGCCCCCACATTTTTTTTTCTCCACTCTCTCCCTACAATATCCACATCATCCTTAAAAATATATTCCATCAGAGGTATTAAATATTTAATTTAGTGATTCATGAACCCGGTTTATCTTATAGCTTAGCAAAAAACTGGTTCAGGGCCCTCATGGTATTACTCCACCTCAACCCCCTTTTTCCCAACCACACAACCACCACATGAGCACACACAAACTTTACCTGTTCTTAATAATCATACAGTTAATGTTGTCTGTACAGCATATATTGTGCTAATACAGTTGTTAGACAGGGGAAGTTACTTTAATCTATATGTTCTTGCAGTACTTTCAACAAAGGGAAAATAGCTGCTGCACATCTAAGAACTCGAGACATTGAGAGCAGCTTTGAGAAGAAAGAAACCCCAGTGGCTGGTGCTAACAAGAACCTGAAAAGACATTCAAAGGAAGAAGACACCACACCTAGAAGATCAGATAGATCGTCGATAGAACAACGCAAAAGTTTAGAAGTTGGAGGTTAGTCTGTCATTGACTAGCTGCTTATTTGAAACCTGTTAAAATTGTTTTGTTTTTAATAATGAATGTTATTGATTTTCTTATTTGTTTCACCAAAGACTTAATGATAAAAAATATGTATATATATTTTTAAATTCAATTTGTTTTCAGAAGACGATGTTGATGCAGAAAATAAACCAAAGAGTTCACTCTCTTCAATTTCGAGTACATCTATTTCCAGATCAAGATCCCGATCAAAATCAAAATCAAGGTCTAGAAAGAAAGCAAGAGCTCGGTCAAGATCTTATTCTCCATCAGTTTCAAGACCTGCACACGCACCAAGTTATAGAGAAGGCAGGCTAGAAAGTTCAAGGTCCTTCCATAGACGAACAAGTAGAGGATCTCCTGTACCGTTTTCTAGGCACCGTTACAGGCGATCTAGGTCGCATTCGAGGTCACGGTCTCGTTCACGGTCACGACCTAGGCAGAGAATTAGATCGCACTCGAAGTCTCCTGTCAGATCACACCATCATAAGAAGGAGACTCCTCGGTTATCACCAAGCCGTAAAAGATCACCGAAAGAGGACCCAATAGCTGATGAGAAAAGTAAGTGGGATACATTCCGCCATGAAGTTGATAAAATTGACCGAGAGGCAGCCAAACTTTTAAAATTTCATGAACAAAATCCAGAAAAACACCCAATGTATCCAGATGAATGGAAAAAATTTTGGAGTATAAGATATAAAGAATTACAGGCAGAAGGAAAAGATCCAAACAAACATAATTTTAAACCTGAATGGATTGAATTCTGGAACAAAAGAATGTTATTTTTGCATAAGGAAGATGTAAAAAATAAAAAGGAACAACTGAAAAAGAAATTAGGGCTTCCAAAAGAAGAGCCCCTTCCAGTTACCAGCATAAAAAAGAAAGCACCACTCCATGCTAATAAAGATGGAACAGTTGTGTGTGCAGACCCACCAAAGAATGTTGTAACTGTAAATGACAAGATCCAGTCAAAGTCATCAAAGCACACTGTAAGTACAACTAAAAATATCAGAAGCAGTCACTCTCCTATGAAGGAGACATCTAAAGATAGGGAACCAGAGATGAAAACTAGAATACCTGAGAAAAAAGTGAAAGAGAAACCTAAAGTACCCAAACAAGTGACTGAGGAAATAATTGTAATTGAGAAGAGAGAGGAGAACAGAAAACCTGATGTGATTAAGAGCTCCGATGAAGCGGAAATAGTGCCAATTTTACGTCTTCTTACAGCAATGGAATCACAGTTAGGTTCCCTTGGCCCCAAGATTAATAATCTAATGGGAAAAGCCTTGTCACTAGAAAAAATTGAGTCCCATTCAGCAGATTCCCTCTTAACGGTTCCTGAGAATATTGTATTATTTGAGACTGTTAAGGAGAAACTCAAGGGTCAGCTTATGGCAGGTATAGTTGAAAAAAACATGTTATCAGCGACACAGACATGTCTTGATCTGTTAGTAAATGCCTTGAAGAAAATTGATGATAAGATCATCAAAACAGCACCTGTTTCACCTGTTCTGAAGCCTTCAGTTGATTTTATGAAGCCAATTGTGGAAAATGTTCCTGTGGCAGAAGAACCAAAACTTGTGGCTGTTCCAGAAGTTAACCCACTGGACAAGGTGGCTATTGCACAGCAGATTGCAGCAGCCCTTGTGGCACAAGGTAAAACAGATGTCACTCAGGAAGAGTTAGAGCAATTAATAAATATTTTCACAGGCATGGCACAGGCTTCGAAAGGTTCTGGCTCAGTCGTATCTACTGCTCAATTTGTTGCAATGCAGCAACAGCAGCAGCAGCAACAACAACAACAGCAGCAGCAGCAGCAGCAGCAGCGGCAGCAGATGGGTGGAGGGAATGATCTCATGAATCCTCAAAATCCTGCTGTAATGATGATGTCAAATATAAATACCGCCTCCAAAGAACCTGCTACTGCATTACAGCAGCTGTTGTCTGTAGTGACCTCCAAACCATCATCCTATACTGTTTCTGCAAGTGGGAGCTCTAAAGATAATGTAAGTGGTTTACAATTATTGCAAACTGCATATGATGAGCCAAGGAATTCGCCTGTAACAAATAGTATTGTTAGAGGTGACAAACAACGTAACATTTCTTCCCAGGGTGCTGGTATGTCTGTGGACGAGAAAAAACAGCAACCTAGTGGACATGATAACAGAACAGGAAAAGAGATAAGTTACTTGTCAGAAGTAGAATTACAAACATTGCTTCAAAATTTTAAAGATCTTTCAGCTCATGAACAGCAATGTCTAATAACATACTTACGCAAACTAGAAGAAAGTGACCCAGTTCGAGTAGAACAACTAAGAAAATATGTTGTTATTGAGCCACCAGTGAAGAAATCCCCATTGAATACGGCTTCTAAACCTACGCCATCACCAGACAGATTTCAGATCATTGCCGGCAGGAGAGGAAGACTTTCTCCATTTTCGCAGAGACTTTTTAGTTCAAATTCTAATGTAGAGGACAAAGAAAGTAAGAAACCTACATATGAAAAAGAAACAGAAAACAAAAATGATGTAGATGATTCTGATGAAGAGTATACTTACGAGGAAATATATGCAGCAGCATCTAAGAAGGTTAAAGAGAGTGAAGAAGCAAAGGCAAAAGCAAAAGAACTTGAGAAGGAAAGAGCATCTGTAAAGCGCAGTGAGTCATCTAGTTCTGTTACAAATAAAAGTGATGACCCTGCCAATCTCCTTAGAGAGACAAAAGCAATGATTGCTAATTTAATGGGACAGCTTCCTTCCAAGTACCCAAACAAACATAATGCAGAACAATCTCCAAGGAAAGATATTCCTGTGATGAAATCAGCTATGAAAAAAGACAATCTACAATCACCTTCCGCAAGTGCAAATGTAAGCAATATATATACTGTAAATACACGGTCATATGGCGGTCGATATGACTCTAGTCAGTCTACCCACCATTATACTGCAGAGGACACATCAAATAACATGGCTCCTATACAGCAGCATTACTCTCATTATCAGCATACAGATTATTCTGCATCTTATGGCACACCACAAGGAACAGACTTCTCAAACACAGTCCAGTATCAGAGTAACTATGGTAATGAATATAGCAACAGTTACAATAACCAACCCCCTGTAACTCCTAGCCAGGAATATTCCAGCTATAGTGTACCTCCTCAAAATACGTATGCGGTGGATGATTATAATCAGTATGGACAGACTTCTTACCAAGAGCAGCGGACTGATTATTATCCCTACCAAGGTCAGAATCGTACGTACTATTAGTCCACTTAATTTGTTGAGTGGGTGCTGAACGTCGAGGCACTGTAATATTGCTCTTCATTTGTGAAGATGGAGTTCAGTTCAGGTGAAAGCAAGTTTTTCAGCTGATCTATGCAGAAGATTTATACTGATGAAACAGTATAAAATTATGTGTTTGTCCATTTCCATTGACAAAAGATTATTGATAAAAGTAATCTGTTAAATAGAAAATAAAAGTTGCATTGATGGTACATCTGTTTGATATTGCGGACAATGATGTATTGTCATACATGTTTCTTCTTTCTTTTTTTTTCCTTTTTTTTTTAAAAAAAAAAAAACAAACATGTAATGCAAAAAAATTTGTCAACTTCAAAAATAAATGTATGTAGAAATATATTGTGTTGTTTCTCCCAATTCTCAAATGTTTGAAAGACTTTAGATGTTTTTATTTGTTTGTCATTGTAGAATTTAAAGGAGCACAGTTTTATGATTTCCCAGTTGTGAAAGTTTTCTTTCTAATTCTTACTGCAGTGTAAGGATTTTGTACATAATAAAATGATTGTTATAGTACTTGAAGTTACTGTCCTTTGTAAATTAGAGGTTTGTTGTCAGTACTAAAAATATGATGGTGAATGATATATGTTTTGTAATTATTATGAAAACTTTACATGGTTCAACATAGTGATAGTTGGAAAATACAAATTGTTCATACTGCTATCACTCATTTCTCTTCTATTTTTTTTGTATGGCAACACATCAGTATGACGTATAAAATGTCACACTCATGTTGTCAAAAATGAAACTGTCTTGCTGTATTAGTCATTTAAGTGTCAACTTCAAAGGAATCCTATATTTACTTGCCTACATGCCGTGTGTGTGTGTGTGTGTGTGTGTGTGTGTGTGTGTGAGAGAGAGAGAGAGAGAGAGAGAGAGAGAGAGAGAGAGAGAGAGAGAGAGATAGAGATGCTAATGTTTTATTTTACAAGTCAGGTTGTTTTTCAATCTGTACGACTGTACTGTGCTCTCCTGTTGTACGTTGTGCATGATTGATTGTTTGTTTTGACTGTGTTGTACAGGCAGCCTCTGCACCTGCTAACTTTTTTTTTAAAGCTTTGATTAATTTTACAACTTTCTAGGCTTTTTTTTTTTTTTTAGTGTAATAATTAAAACTGTGTGACCCTTTAATTTTCGTCATGTGTTCGAAAGATTTGAATTTTTGTGCTATCTTAGAGTTTTGTTAACGGAAATTCGACCACTTATAGTTTTGTATAACAGTTAAAATCTCACTGCTTCCCTAGAAGTGGCTACCTGTGAAAGCAATCATTTGTATTCACATGGCTTTTGGTTCTGATACCGGCTATGTGGGCAATAGTAGTTCACAATATTGGTTAAATGTTATTTCAAATTACAATGTGTTTTTCAGCGAGAACTACAGTGTTTAGTTTCAGTTATAAAAATTTACCTATGCTGGATTTCATACAACAACCAGTTAACCAAAGAAACAAAGTTAGACTGACATTGCTGTTTTTTCATATTCAGTAACAAATAAGGCTCCCCTATTGTTTTTAACTAAATTTAGGGCATTTTTCAAAGTAATGCACAAAAATTCAGGTCAAATGAATAAAAAGGAGGAAATGCAATAATTGTGGCCAATGTAGCGTTAATAATAATTTATTTTCATATACAAAAAAATTTCCCACATTTTACTTTGCAGATGATAGTACAGACTCACTGGTACTTGAGCAGTACTTTTTTGCAGTGTGCATTTGCTCTAGAAGTTGTTTAAATTAAGTATCAAGATGTAGAAGTCCATAAAAGAGAGGGTAACAAATGTTTGTTTTAGCCTAGTAGAAGCTTTCTTAGTGTGTTTTTTTTCTTTTGTTCACAAAGCTTTAATTATCGAGAACACACTTTCATCAGATGAATTAGAGCCTGGAGCAGCTACTGAAAATTCAGCCAAGCATCTAATATGCAGGGTGTGCCAAAAAGAATCATTCAATTTAAAAAAAAATCTTAACTATTATGTTATTTGAGATATGGGCGTGAACAGTGTACTGTTGGAAAGAGCAAACTATAGAGTTTTATGTGGTTCCTGCTAGGTAGCAGCAGTTTGTGCCCACTTCACTTCTAGTGAAAATGGTGTGAGGACAACAGAAAGCATTTCGTTTTCTATGTTTTGTGCAGTGTGGGTCAGTAATAACTGTCCAAAGTGACTTTGGTACTAGGTATGGTGTGGATCTTCCTACAGCACAGATCATTAGACGATGGCATAAACAATTCTGAGAAACGTGTTGTTTGTGTAAAGTCAATTTGCCAGGCCATCTCAGAGTGTCTGACACAGATGTCGAATGCATCCGCCATAGTTTCACAAGGAGTCTGCAAAAATCCGTTCGTCGTGCAGCTCGACAGCTCAACATGCCCCTGATGTCCATCTGTCATGTTGCGTTGATGATTTACACATTAAACCATACAAAATTCAGCTACTGCAAGCTCTTTGTGAAGGTGGCAAACAACAATGTGTGGAGATTTACATCTACATGGACACTCTGCAAATCACATTTAAGTGCCTGGCAGAAGGTTCATTGAACCACCTTTACAATTCTCTATTATTCCAATCTCGTATAGCGTGCGGAAAGAACGAACACCTATGTCTTTCCGTACGACCTCTGATGTCCCTTATTTTATCATGGTGATTGTTTCTCCCTATGTAGGCTGGTGTCAACAAAATATTTTCGCATTTGGAGGAGAAAGTTGGTGATCGGAATTTCATGAGAAGATTCCGCCACAACGAAAAACGACTGTATCATTTCAGTGACACTCTCTCCCCTATTTCGCGATAATACAAAACGTGCTGCCCTTCTTTGAACTTTTTTGATGTCCTCCGCAATCCTATCTGGTAAGGATCTCACACAGCGCAGCAGTATTCTAAAAGAGGACAGACAAGCATAGTGTAGGTAGTCTCCTTCATAGGTCTGTTATATTTTCTAAGTGTCCTGCCAATAAAAGTAGTGTTTGGTTATCCTTCCCAACAACATTTTGTGTGTGTTCCTTCCAATTTAAGTTGTTCAAAATCGTAATTCCTAGGTATTTAGTTGAATTTACAGCCTTTAGATTTGACTGATTTATCATGCAACCGAAGTTGAATGGATTCCTTTTAGCGCTATTCTGTAACTTCCTTCTTCACAAGACGGAGGATGACAGCTTTCTTCCATGCTTAGTGTTTAGTGACGAGGCAACATTCTATTTAAATGGAAAGGTGAACCATCATAATCTGAGAATATGGGGTACAGAACAACCACATGAAGTTGTAAAATATGAGAGGGTCTCCTAAAATTTAATGTGTTTTGTGCACTTTCACTGGAAAAGGTGTATGGTCTGTTCTTCTTTTCCGGAAACACTGTTACAGGAAGCACATGTCTCGATACGCTTGAGAACAGGAGGCACATATATCAATATGCTTGAGAACTTTCTTTTCCAACAGTTCGAGACTGATTTAAATGACATCATTTACCAGCAGGATGGGGCGGCACCACCACACTTTCATCTGGAAGTGCCAGAATTTTTAAATAAAGGATTACTGAATGATGGATCGGTTATACTAGACCAAATGATTCAGCCTTACATTACTGGCCTCCAAGGTCACTGGACCTGACTGTATGTGATTATTTCTTGTGAGGGTTTACTGACTGTATGTGATTATTTCTTGTGAGGGTTTATAAAAGACTCTGTTCATGTGCCTGCATTACCAACAACACTGAATGAACTGAAACACCACATAACAGAAGCTGTGGAAGCTGCAACTCAAGACAAACCCTCTGCAGTGTGTGAACAACTTGAATATCACAATGACATATGCCGTGCATCTCAAAGGGGGCCATATTGAACACCTACGAAAAGGTATGAGAAAAAAAATCTTTTTGAATTCCCCGTTCATCAAAAAACAAAATTCATTGTAAATGTTTATTCGTTTCAGAAATATAGACGTGCAACATCTGATGATTCCTTTTGATACAGTGTTTATTTTAGACACACTCACTGATAGTGAAAATGAATGAAAATTTCATACCATTTTTCACTGAAATTAACATTAGATTTCATATTTCAGTCCAGAAGACAGCTTTCACAGTATTTACTTACACAACAGTTCTTGAGAAACAGTTCTACCCCATCCACAGTGAAGTTCATGACACTAGATTTTACAAATCTATACAATTCTTGAATGCTAATCTAAGTTGACTTTTTTATTTAAGGTGGTCTACTCCATTGGCTGAAGAGGTTTCATAAATGGTTCACACCATTCCCAAATATATTTGTATCAGAGGCAGCTGTGGTGATACTGCTAAACTGAAAGTATCACTAACCCATCATATTCAAACTCCTGTAACTGCTGTTTTACTACAGAAGTTAAAATTCAGATTTTACAGCTTCTAGTTTGTTAAGTAAAATATTCATTTTGTCTGGAAGTCCAATTATAATAACATTTTCCATTTCAGTGCACAGAATATTATTTGAGAAAATACTTAAATGTCTTGAAAGGAGCCCAAGGGTGATACAAGAGAACAGATTTTTGAAGAAATTATTTTGGGTAATAGGACATTTCTCAGTGGACAGGAAGTAGGATTTTAATGCTTGGTAAATATCAATGATTCTTTCAACAGAAGTTAGAAATGGTAACCATGTGGTTTTACTATGGTGTAAATGTTTCTTATATCCTATTTCAGTCAGCTGGGAGAAGGATTCTACTTTGTTAACATGAGCAGCATATATGGAAATGTTGGTGTATTTTACCACAACTAACAGAATGGTTCTACTCTGTTAACATGGGCAGCATAGATATGGAAATGTTGATAGATTTTACCAATTATGAGATGAGTATCAAGTGGTAACCTGAATGAGATTTTCACTCTGCAGCAGAGTGTGCGCTGATATGAAACTTCGTGGGAGATTAAAACTGTGTGCCGGACCGAGACTTGAACTCGGGACCTTTGCCTTTCGCGGGCAAGTGCTCTACCAACTGAGCTACCCAAGCACGACTCACGCCCCGTCCTCACAGCTTTACTTCTGCCAGTACCTCGTCTCCTACCTTCCAGGAGAGCTTCTGTAAAGTTTGGAAGGTAGGAGTCAAGCGTCACAGCGGGACCCACCTCCTCTTCCTCAAAATCACCCTCTCCAAACTTTCCAGGAATTTCTGACTTCCAGCCTTGCCTCTCAATCCTTCTTAAAAACCTTAATCCTACTCCCAACATCACCACTGCTGAAGCCCAGGCTATCCATGATCTGAAGGCTGACCGATCCATCATCATTCTTCCGGCGGACAAGGGTGCCACGACCGTGGCACTTGATCATCGGGAGTATGTGGCTGAGGGACTGCGTCAGCTTTCAGACAACACTACTTACAAAGTTTGCCAAGGTAATACCATTCCTGATGTCCAGGCGGAGCTTCGAGGAATCCTCAGAACCTTAGGCCCCCTACAAAACCTTTCACCTGACTCCATCAACCTCCCTCCTGAGCCCACCGACACCCTGCACCCCTACCTTCTTCCTAAAATTCACAAACCCAATCATCCGGGCCGCCCCATTGTAGCTGGTTACCAAGCCCCCACAGATCGTATCTCTGCCTACGTAGATCAACCCATTACATGCAGTATCCCATCCTTCATCAAAGACACCAACCACTTTCTCGAACGCCTGGAATCCTTACCCAATCTCTTACCCCAAGAAATCATCCTTGTAACCATTGATGCCACTTCCCTATACACAAATATTCCGCACGTCCAGGGCCTCGCTGCGATGGAGCACTTCCTTTCACGCCGATTACCTGCCACCCTACCTAAAACCTCTTTCCTCATTACCTTAGCCAGCTTCATCCTGACCCACAACTTCTTCACATTTGAAGGCCAGACATACCAACAACTAAAGGGAACAGCCATGGGTACCAGGATGGCCCCCTCGTACGCCAACCTATTTATGAGTCGCCTAGAGGAAGCCTTCTTGGTTACCCAAGCCTGCCAACCCAAAGTTTGGTACAGATTTATTGATGACATCTTCATGATCTGGACCCACAGTGAAGAAGAACTCCAGAATTTCCTCTCCAACCTCAACTCCTTTGGTTCCATCAGATTCACCTGGTCCTACTCCAAATCCCATGCCACTTTCCTTGACGTTGACCTCCACCTGTCCAATGGCCAGCTTCACACATCCGTCCACATCAAACCCACCAATAAACAACAGTACCTCCATTATGACAGCTGCCACCCATTCCACATCAAACGGTCCCTTCCCTACAGCCTAGGTCTTCGTGGCAAACGAATCTGCTCCAGTCCGGAAGCCCTGAACCATTACACCAACAACCTGAAATCAGCTTTCGCATCCCGCAACTACCCTCCCGACCTGGTACAGAAGCAAATAACCAGAGCCACTTCCTCATCCCCTCAAACCCAGAACCTCCCACAGAAGAACCCCAAAAGAGCCCCACTTGTGACAGGATACTTTCCGGGACTGGATCAGACTCTGAATGTGGCTCTCCAGCAGGGATACGACTTCCTCAAATCCTGCCCTGAAATGAGATCCATCCTTCATGAAATCCTCCCCATTCCACCAAGAGTGTCTTTCCGCCATCCACCTAACCTTTGTAACCTCTTAGTTCATCCCTATGAATTCCCCAAACCACCTTCCCTACCCTCTGGCTCCTACCCTTGTAACCGCCCCCGGTGTAAAACCTGTCCCATGCACCCTCCTACCACCACCTATGCCAGTCCTGTAACCCGGAAGGTGTACACGATCAAAGGCAGAGCCACGTGTGAAAGCACCCACGTGATTTACCAACTGACCTGCCTACAGTGTGAAGCTTTCTATGTGGGAATGACCAGCAACAAACTGTCCATTTGCATGAATGGACACAGGCAGACAGTGTTTGTTGGTAATGAGGATCACCCTGTGGCTAAACATGCCTTGGTGCACGGCCAGCACATCTTGGCACAGTGTTACACCGTCCAGGTTATCTGGATACTTCCCACTAACACCAACCTGTCAGAACTCCGGAGATGGGAACTTGCCCTTCAGTATATCCTCTCTTCTCGTTACCCGCCAGGCCTCAACCTTCGCTAATTTCAAGTTGCCGCCGCTCACACCTCACCTGTCATTCAACAACATCTTTGCCTATGTACTTCCGCCTCGACTGACATCTCTGCCCAAACTCTTTGCCTTTACAAATGTCTGCTTGTGTCTGTGTATGTGCGGATGGATATGTGTGTGTATGCGAGTGTATACCACCCCTTTTTTCCCCCTAAGGTAAGTCTTTCCACTCCCGGGATTGGAATGACTCCTTACCCTCTCCCTTAAAACCCACATCCTTTCGTCTTTCCCTCTGCTTCCCTCTTTCCTGATGAGGCAACAGTTTGTTGCGAAAGCTTGAATTTTGTGTGTATGTTTGTGTTTGTTTGTGTGTCTATCGACGTGCCAGCGCTTTCGTTTGGTAAGTCACATCATCTTGGTTTTTAGACATATTTTTCCCACGTGGAATGTTTCCCTCTATTAATTAATATATATAGATATATATAATAGAGGGAAACATTCCACGCGGGAAAAATATATTTAAA
This sequence comes from Schistocerca serialis cubense, assembly GCF_023864345.2. Lineage (NCBI taxonomy): Eukaryota > Metazoa > Arthropoda > Insecta > Orthoptera > Acrididae > Schistocerca > Schistocerca serialis. The sequence goes on along the minus strand of NC_064639.1, from coordinate 723,018,099 downwards.
AACAAAGATGATGTGACTTACCATACGAAAGCGCTGGCAGGTCGATAGATTGTGTTTCTATCGACCTGCCAGCGCTTTCGTATGGTAAGTCACATTATCTTTGTTTTTTTTATATATATATGTATATATATATATATACACACACACACACACACACACACACACACCCCTCACTTTACACGTGAAATAAACATAATACCTCTTATGATTTTGAAGAAGAAAAAAATTATTCTTTCATTTATTATAAAATAGTTTCTGATTGTTTGGTGGTTGTCAATTTACTTGTAATATCTTATTACCATCTGCATTACAAATTGACCAAATTTCATGTTTCTAGCCCCATTTGTTTATCAAATAATGGTACCTGAAAATAAAAAAATGTAGTTTTGAGAAAAATTCATTTAAAGTTTAATATTGCAATTCTGGTATGGTTATTGATGAGGATTACTTACCACTAATATTTCCCTGCACCTTAGTGAGCATCATCTGAATCATACTGATCTTCTTTTCTTCTCTTGGTTCCTCATCTTTTCTGTCCGGCTTCTCTTGTGCGTTTTAAATTACCAATATCTGCTTTGCAGATTCTCTCTTTATCTATTTGCACCAAGAATTTTGCAGTATTTCCACTAGATTTTATGCCCAATAAATCCAAAACAGCCAGTTTTCTAATTACACCATCATTGAAGCCTAAAATAGCCTCATAAACACCAAATTTGAGGGTTGTAAGCTGAACAAATACAGTTTTCGGTAACCAGTTCCAAATGACAGAAATCACACATTCATTTAAATTTTGGGTTTTCCCATGAAGACATTTCTTCAACAGGGTATCTTTACAAAGGTCTCTAAATATGGGTTTAATTTCATTCATTACTGATGCAGGTAACGAATGTTTGTGGTCATCTGTACTTGCACCAAGTGTCAGGATCATTCGGGGCAAAGACCAAGCACTGATTCATTTGTGTAAAGCTTGTGGAAAATGATAGCCCATACGGCTTTTCTCATGTTTTCTAAATTCCCTACATTTCTTCTTATGGCTAAGCCATAATAATTCTGTAAAGTATTTCAACATTTGTCAGGCGACCTTTACCACCTATCTTCTTAATATCTTCCAATACTATTTTTGACTTTTCTTTCAATAATCTTCTCAGTATGGACCCCATTCTCTTCTGAACATGCCCAATGCACTCTAATTTAGCAGTAGTGACGTAAGGACCATAGGGTTGTTGTGCACCTACCCAGTCATAAGCCTTGCTGTCACCATCCCCTAAATACTATGTGTATCTGACACTTCTGTGCCACTGAACGAATAAAAATCTTGAGAACTCCTGCTACTTTCATCCCACCACTTGGACCAGTACAAGTCATCCGACAGTTATGTTCATACTCTTTCTCAGTTCCACTGCCACAAGGTTTACGGTACTTGCTTAGAATCTCTACATCAATTACCTTGCCAGTATCAAATGATGTAGCTGTCGCAACGCCAATTAGCGAAGTGTGTCCACATTTCTGCCAGCTGCCATCCGAACATGCACAAATATCACCACTTTCACTGTCATCACTTTCCTGGAGTGCTGCTTCAGCTGCTTCCTTCATTGAGATGTTACAAACTTCAGCAACAGCAGTACCAATAACATTATTGTAAGTCATAAATTTTGCAGGAGGATTTGGAATGTCAAGTAATGCACATAAGAGTTTGCTTGCCTCCATCCTTTTACCAATAAGTGGACTCACATTCGGGAGGACGACGGTTCAATCCCGCGTCCGGCCATCCTGATTTAGGTTTTCCGTGATTTCCCTAAATTACTCCAGGCAAATGCCGGGATGGTTCCTTTGAAAGGGCACGGCCGAGTGCCTTTCCCGTCCTTCCCTAATCCGATGAGACCAATGACCTGGCTGTTTGGTCTCTTCCCCCAGACAACCCAACCCCCTTTACCAATAGATCTGAGACCATAAACTAGCTTTATGTTGTTCTCATATAAATTATTATTTGCCATTTTTGATGTCATTGTTGTAGCAACTGCACCACATTTTGTACAACTCAGTGTCAGGTATGAAACAATCCCTTTACGAAGACACTGATTCTCATCCAAAGATACATCACCACCACATATTCTGCACACAATATTTTTGGAAATGAAATCACAGAGCATGCTAAGTTTCACCATAATATTTCCAAATGAATGTTCATCTCCACAAGCTGACTGGGAGGAAATGCCTTGAAGACTCTGCAATTTCTTTCTTGATGTGTTGATTTTCTTTCTGCCTAACACTCTTGGGTCCTTTGACCCACTTACCTCATTTACCTTTACGTATTTACTTCCACTGAATTTTAATTTAGGCAAGAATTTCTTTATTCATGGCCTTTTAAGAAAACACGTGGAACCAAAGAAAACGCAAATCAACACGTACTTCACTCACAATAAACTTCACTAAGTGCAACCATTAACGCTCAAAAACAATAACAAACACGATTGGAAAAACGAGTATCGATAGTAGATACAGGGTAGGAAACATTGAAGTGATAAAACAATAGAAGCATGAAATAATATACTCGGAGTAAAAGAATACTGTGCATTATCTCTGCATGGCGCAAAAAGGAAGGTGTGGCATTTAAATGCCAGATTGCACAGAGCGTCAGGAAAACCATTATATCTCACAAAAAAATTGTCTTATTTATATAAAACAAAAACTGTTTCATGCAGAAAAGACCGGGCATTTCAAATATGCTAAAATCTAAAAATCGAATTTTTGAAGCCCACTTGTCTTCCATCTCCCCTTAAGAGTACAGCATTTTGGTGTTACATCCTCCTATTCCGGGAACGAGTCATCGGTCATGCATACTCCGACTCCTGGTGACTGATGTTCGCCCTGAGGGGGTTATCTTCTAAAACTTCCTTTGCCGCTACGCTCTTCGTCACCTTTCCACATGTTGCCTGTTGCTGGAGCTTCGAATTTACCCTGGGTTGCAGGATCCTTATAGGGCTTCATTCGAATGACGTGGACCATATCTCTGATCATTGTCTTCTGTTGGTGTTGAAATCGTCAACATCATGAGTAACATCATACAACTGTCTTACAACCTTAGAAGGTCCAAAGTAGCGCCTCAGGAGCTTCTCAGAGACACCAACCTTCCAAACAGGAGTGAAGATCCAGACGAGGTCACCAGACTGGTAGACAACAGGGCGGTGGCTCGCATCATACCTTCGACAAACGTTTTCTTGAGCCTACAGTGTGCAGAGTCGAGATAACTGCCAAGCTTCCTCAGCTCTGGTTAATACCTGTCCAATGTACTCATTGTACACGTCATCAGGACGTAACGGAAACACAGTGTCCATCATCGTAGTCGCCCAAGCCCAAGCACCAGGAAAAATAGCATAAATCCTGTGGTGTCTTGTATGGCGGTGTTGTAGGCAAACGTCATGAAATGTAGCACCTCATCCTAGTTGCTCCCCTCAACATTGACGAACATTGATAGTGTGTTTGGCCAAGGTCTTATTAAGGCGTTCAGAAACCCCGTTAGTTTGTGGATAGTAGGTAGTCGTCATGTGATGAGTAATGTTGCACCAACGGTTTATTTGATTGAAAAACTTTCCCTTGATCCGTAATTAACAACCTTGGGGCACCAAGTTTTAATACAATGTCTTCCATGACGAATTTGGCTACCTCGGATGCTTTGACTGTTTTCACGGTTTTTGTAATGGCATAGCATGTCAGATAATCAGTCATCATCATCATCATCATCATCATTTATTGCCTTATCGGGCCATTAAGGCCTACAGCAAGAAGAACAAAAGGAAAAGTAAAGACAAAAAGACTTACAAAAGTACTCTATACAGTAGTAAAGTTACATATGTACATTACAGCTTAAAGAAAAACGAAAAAATAAACAGGGCATTCAATCAAAGGTTTAAAAGGCAAGAGGGATACATTACAGAAACAAAAAAAACAAAAAAAAACACACACGCAGTGTCTGTCAATTACACGAGAGGAGGGAGCTGTTGCAGATGGCAGTCCATCTCATCCGGTCGTTGGCGTCCTCCTCCACGGCTGCTGGTTCCACTTCTTTCAGGATCGTTGTTATCCTATCCTTCCATCGAGTTCTTGGGCGTCCTCTAGGGCGTTTTCCTGTGGGTTGAGAGTGGAGGACTCTGTTTGGAAGGGATCCGTCTGCCCGTAGGATGTGGCCAAACCATTGGAGTCTCTTCTGCGCCAATATTCGTCCAATGTGTGGCTTTCCATACCGCTGGTATAAATCTTCTTTTTTTCTTCGTTCCCATTTACCTTCCATGGCATTGTAGATGGGTCCATATATCTTCCGAAGTACCTTCCTTTCAAATGCACATATTGCTTCTTCTGCTGTTGCTGATGTTGCCCAAGTTTCACAGCCGTATAAAAGTACTGGTCTCACCAGTGTCGTGTATAGGTGGATCTTGTTCTTCTGCGATATCAGCCGAGATCTGAAAAGATTGTTCAGGCTAAAGAACATGCGATTAGCATTTGTTATACGTTGCTGTACTTCTTTCGTTCTTCAGATAATCAGTGCAAACAATAATCCATTTATTGCCACTAGCAGATGTTGGAAATCGTCCGAGGAGGTCAGTCTCAACACGCTGGAAAGGCGTTTCGCTGGTGGAATTGGTGTGAGTTGGCCAGGTGGTTTCTGAGGAACTGCCTTTCTCCTCTGGCACTCTTGACAGTCCGACACATAACAATGGATACTCCTAAATAAACCTGGCCAGAAAAATCTCATATGTCTTAATAAGTCGTAAATGTCTGGCCTCAGGTGTGTCATGGGATTTCTGTAGAACATCTAAGCACATGTTTCTAGGAATCACTGGTAGCCACCTCTTTCCAAACGAATCAAAGTTTTTCTTGCAAAGTAATCCATTAACCACCTTAAATTGTCCTTTCACATCCTCTGACCAATTTAAGGCAAGCATAATTTGAGATATCTTGGCGTCCTCCTTCTGCTCAGCAGAGAGATCCTGGAGTGCAGCAAGACAATCACTATCTTCATCAAGGTCTTGATGGTCTTTCACACGGTTTCTTGAGAGACGGTCAGCATCATAGTATTTTCTTCCACTTTTGTACGCTATGGTAATGTCATACTCTTAAAGACGTAGTGCCCATCTTGTTGGATCTTTAAGACCTGTCAACCAACAAAGTGAATAATGGTTTGTAACAACTGTGAATGGCCTTCCATAGAGATACTGTCAAAATTTGCACATGGCCCAGATCACAGTAAGACATTCTATTTCTGTAGTTGAGTAGCTTCTCTTGACTTTTGTAAGTGTCCTAGAAGCATAGGCTATAACCTTCTCTTTTCCATCTGAAATTTGCACCAGAACAGCACCAATCCCATACCCACTGGCATCTGTGTGTAGTTCTGTAGGTGCTCTCATCATACAAACCAAGTACAGGATCAGTCGTCAGAGCTTCTCGCGGCACATCGAAAGAATCTTGTTGGGCACTACCCCAGATAAATTTATCATCAGCTTTTAACAACTCTTGGAGTGGCCTGGCTTTGATACAGAAGTCTTTGATAAAACAACAGTAATAAGAACATAATCTGAAGAAGCTTCTCACATCTGTAATACTTTTAGGAATAGAAAGTTCCGTTATAGATCTCACCTTTTCTGGGTCTGGCCACACACCTTCTTTTGACACAAGGTGTCCAAGTATTTTGAAGAGACACTCTTGGATTAAGTTTCAGTCCACCTTGTTGGAGACACTTAACAACGGCCCTCAGTCTTATTGTGTTCATCAAATGTCTCTGAGAACATTATAATGTCATTTAAATAACAAAAGACACATCGTCCACTTCAGGTGACTTAGAAGATTATCCATCATCCATTCAAAGTTGCTGGTGCATTACACAAACCAAACGGCATTACCTTAAACTCATACAAGCCCTCAAGGGTGATGAATGCAGTTTTCTCACGATCAGCCTCATCTACTTTGATTTGCCAGTATCCCGAGTACGTGTCCATGGTTGAGAAAAACTTGGCCCCCTTCAGATAATCTTGTGTATCGTCAATTCATGGAAGAGGGTAAACGTCGTTTTTAGTTATCTTATTAAGCTTCCTGTAATCAACACAAAAGTGCCAACTGCCATCCTTCTTCCTGACCAGGACCACTAGTGACGAACATGGGCTCTGCAAGGGCTGAACAGTGTCGTTCTTCATCATTTTCTCTACCTTGTTGTGAATTATTTGACATTGCATTGCTGACACACGGTATGCTCTCTGGCTTATTGGTTGATGGTCTCCAGTGCTAATCCAGTGCTTCACCGTCGATTTGTCTAATTTGCTCTTCGCCTATGGATTGAAGCATTCAGAGAACTTTTGAATTCAAGTAGCTTCTTCTGTTGTTCCTTATTGAGATCCGGTGATAGTCGAGCTAGACTTTGTCTCGTAGAGGTAGTGCTAATTTCGCCCACAGACTCAGCACGGGAGGTTTCTATGATGGTCAGCTGTTCTGCAATTAATGGCTCAGCATTTGCTATGCACATGTGTCTTGGAAGGATCTGCAGTTCTCTGCGACAGTTAACTATCCACAATTCACCGAATCTGGTCTTAAACGAGACGACAGAGGCTGAGAAGACCAAGTTATTCTTCAGTGGTATGCTTCTCTTAAATTCGACTACAAGATCCATGGGTTGATGCATGGCACGACACATGACAGATACTTTCTAGCGCTGACTGCAGGATTGATCACTTCATCCAGCACACATAGTCTCCACACACTCGGATGTGTATCTTCCTGTCCACAGTATCTCATCTCGTCTAGCATAATCTTCGAGCGACCACAATCTATAATCGCCAGAGAAGCTTTCAAAAAGTTCCATCTGAGAATGATGTCTTGAATACACTCTTATAAGACAATGAATTCTAAGGGCTGTGTATAGCCACTTATACCCACACGAATGACCCATCTTCCTGTAGGTTTTACATATTTCCCATTAGCCACCTTCAGCAGAGATGTTTTGCTGTCGGCGAATATGATTTTCTGCAATTGGCGATGGTACTTCTCCGAAATGACTGAAGATGATGCTCCAGAGTCCACAAGAGCTTTGGCTGGTCGGCCATCCATGAGGATATCGACATAGTTCCCTATCATTTTTGTAGTGATTGGCGGTGGAGGAGTTTTCTCTTCAGCAGCCTCACTTCCAAGGAAAGTCCCACCCTATAGCTTTCCAGGTGACGGTGGCTAGGTGATCGGCTGGAGCTTCTAAACGGCGATGGAGACCTTGATCAGCGCATTGGGGAGTGTCCTCTCCAGTGGCTAGCTTGCGGCGATGGTGACCTACATCGCCCTGCACCCACATCTTCTTGTTCATCTTCGTCGTCCCGGAGTTGTTGTCGGTTAAGATTGGTCTCCTGTCTTCTGGTGAAGGCATCATCAAATATCTGCCTCCTTTCTCGACAATAGTGCACCACATGTCCCGGTCGTCCGCAGTGGAAACATACTGGTTGGTTATCCTGTGTCCTCCAGACGTCAGTCTTCCTTTGTGCCCAAACAGGTTCCTCATGCGGCATTGTAGGAATGTAACTCTGCCTGGGCTTTGACTTTTTCACCGTTTTAATGGGAAATGAAGGACGAGAGATTGGGTTCAATGTCTGTTCCACTTCCTCCGTTATGACCTCTTGAAGCGTCTTGGTTTTTTGCTCGCCGTGCAATCCATGTACATTCTGAACTTCCTCTCTCACTATCTGGTGAAGAACACACGTAAAATCAGTTTCTTCCTCCACCACAGACATTGATACGATGTTTGGAAGCTGTTCAAACTTATTGCGTATAATTCTCTTTTGATGCATTGTCTTGATACACTGGCACCATTTTATGAAGAAGTCTGCTGTCGGAACCTCCTTCAAGAGTAGGGCTTGATACATGTCCTCAGCAACACCCTTCATGAGATGTGCAACCTTATCTTCCTCCTTCATTCTAGGATCCACTATTTTACACAGCTCCAAGGCGACTTGAATGTGGGATGCTGTAGTTTCTCCTGGACGCTGTGCCCTGTACTTTAATTTATCTTCAGCCTTGCACTTCTGTCAATGTGTGTCGCCAAAATACTTGCGCAGTTCCGCCTGGAATACTTCCCAGCTTGTGAACTTCTCGTTGTTCTCATACCATTGCTTGACAGTGCCCTCCAAGTAGAAAAATACATTAGCCAAACACACAATGTCATCCCATTTGGCTATACGCTTATATACCTTCAGCCACTTGTTTGGATCTTGGCCATTGTCACCAGAGAACCCGGAAGGATGTCTCATGTGGTGCCACACAGTTGCTGTCATCATAATGTCCTCTTCTTCTTTTGTCTCCGATAGATTGGGATCTGTTGAATATGGCTCAAACTCAGGTTTCTTGCCACGTAAACGGCGGCGCTGTTGTGACCTGATGGGAGCCACTGTGTCGTCAATAATATGTGCTATCACAAGTTCCAATACCCGATACCTCCACCAGAATAATGTCACATAGAAGAAGGTGTAATTAGATGAATGACTAACATTAACTTCACTTGATGAAGGTTTATTCGGCACTTCCACGTACAAGACCACGGAGCAAACTACCTCCGGCCAGAACACGTACGGTATATGTACAGTTCCAGAACATTCCAGTACAATGATTCTTGACATTTGTGGATACTTGTGGAATGTACTCGAATTGAATATAGAAAATAAGATTTTACAGTTCAGGTGAATGTTCGACTCACGACCCACCATGCTACAGTCTGGTATCATAACCACTATACCACGGTTTTGCGACAATATTGATGTTGTGTGGCCGACAAATTCTTGTGCGAGCAATTATGCAAAAAATAAAATGAAATGCTTGTCTCAGCACTATAAACAATATTGAAACTCCATTTTAAACATAAAATGCTAGAGATTCAGAAAAAATTTAATAATAATTTTGTGGCAGAAACACCATTGCATTCCCCCTTAAATTGTTTCATTCTTCTCTTGCAACTTAAAATAAAGATTGTTTTTACCATTCCTTTTCTTTCATCCATAATTGATATCTGTGCTTGCAGACAAAATGGCTGAATCTTTTTCTTTCAGATGGAACTTTTCAACACATTTAAGACATATGAAGTCAGATGCTCTGCACTTTCAACACCAAAGTTCACCAACGCCAACACTACCACTACAATACCTTTATCTCAATGATAAAACGTTATCACTAAAAGAACCAGTATGTGCCTGGAGAAATCTGAAATAAGCTGTATTTGTTTCAGAACCTTCATTATTTATTCTTTGGTAAATGGGACATTCAAGTTAGAAAAAACTGATTTGGTATTTGTATGTAAGAACTAGAACTTTTTGCTGAAAAGTGCTTTAGTTATATCAGGGGTTCAGTCCATGAACTAGAAACTTGGGTTGTGCATCACACTGTAATATGCAGGTTAACTTCTTGCACCAGAAGTTGCTTACCTTCATTGATAAGTAATTAGTGGTATTAGTATCTTCAACTTTATGTTTACTGGACTTCTTATGAGTTACTGCCTATCTGCATAACTGTGCATGTTAAAGCACTGCTTCTGGGATGGGAAGGTGCACTGGCCTGAATCGAATTCATCCTGGCAGGTTAAGGATGAAGGCCAGTGTGACAGACAATGTGGATGTGGTTTTCAGGTGGTTTTCCACATCCAACTTGGTGAGTACCAGGTTGGTCCCCACAGCTTGCCTCAGCTACACAATTCCCAAACATTTAAAAAACTTTTGCTCACTTTCAACTGAATAATACCACACACGTAGTGGGGGTGCATACATTCTGTCATGGAGGATAACGAGGTGGTGACAAGAAGCGCATCTGGCCATCCCTCAAATTAACCATTCAAAATCCATTTATAATGATATCAACCCTTGTTGATCTGGGACAAAGGCACAAGGGAAAGAAGAAGAAGACTTCATAGGAGTTATTGTGTCAATGTGTCCTACATACCTAATGCTAAATTTCGTACCACAGACTGTCACTCAGCATTCTCAACATGTTCTTGCACTGAGAACATAGTCTTATGGGATGGCACTGTTGTATAAAATATTCTTGGGCTTCTTGCTACGTCAGCTCAGGGTAAAACCTTCGCTTTCGATGATTACCTCTATCATCTTTGTCAGGAGCAAATGACTATCAAAACTGCTGCTATGGTGACGATATGTAGCCCAAAGATGGCTTTTGATTGACCCACTGACTTCATCATGCTGTCACAGATGATGTTAACTTCTGCACTTGTGTCGCCACCACTCCTCCTGTAACGTAAATATTGCAACAAATGTCTCTGGCTCTTCTCTGCATCGAGAGCTCGTTTCCGTGCACCGCTAAGATTATATCTGCTATTGCGGTTGAAGATTGTCTCACACTTTCTTATTTCTGCAGCTTCTTTGATTACAGAATCCCAGTGTGTAGGAACCTGGGACAAAACTTTTGTTCTATCAGACAGTATTTTATGTTTGCTTGCTCAGCAACTCCATATTTCTCCAGTTTTCGACTTTTAATATTGTTGTTTATATTCTGCACAGCAGTCAGAAATGTTGCAGATGGACTGACCGATGTTATTGCTACTGCAGTCACAAGAGATGCTGTAAATCCCAGGGTTCCTGAGGCTGAGACTGTCTTAACAGGACTTTGCATCTGATTTATCTTGTTAAGAAGTTGGAAAGTAGATCTGATACACCATCTTCCCAGGACTCTGCCTATTTTGCATTACGTAGTTCTGCAGAAGGGAAGGAATGCTATCGGTGGCTCATCACACTTCCTTTTCTTAGAAAACCCTGACTTCATAACATGTGAGCCATAGCTGTTCTTTCAAAACACATACTTCAGATGATGAATATCTTAATCCAAGTGGTCTTTGTCAGAAACAGCTTTTACTCTGTGTACCAGTTTATTTAAAGCTGCTCTCTTCTCAAGTGAATGGCAAAACTCTGTGCGCTAAGATGTAAATCACTGTGTGGCCCTTGCGGTACACTGATGGGCCCAGATGACCATCTGACTTTTCGTCGTACAAAAACATCTAAAAATGGCAGCCTTCCCTTTCTGTCTTGATGGTGAACTGGATGTTTGGGTGCATACTGTTCATATGTTCATAGAAGTGCTCAAGAGCTTCTATGCCATGTGGTCAGACCATAAACCTGTCATCAGCATAATGATAAAATGAAGATGGGCGAAGGGGAGCCAAATTTAATGCATGTTTCTCAGAATGTTACATGAAAGAGTTGCCCATTGTTGGAAGATAGCACATACAAATGCCTAAAAAGGGACCCAACTCTGCGATACAGCAGAAAAATGTGAGCTCATGAAGAATTCTGGTCTACCAAAGGACGTCATCTAAAATCTTAGAGCACTAGCTCCTAGGTCTCCTAGGCTGTACAGATTAGCTAAAGTCCACAGTATTCCATTGAGGCCAATTGTTAGCACTACTGGATCTCATACCTATAGGCTGGCCAAGTACTTAACCGAACTGTTCACAGTGGCCCACTATCAGAGTCAACATCACATCAAAAACTCTCGTATGCTCATTGAGGAAATAAACAGATTAGAGGTGGCCCAAACGTTAGTTTGGTCACCTTGGATATGGTCTCACTATTTTCAAAATTTCCTGTGGAGGACACATTGAAACTGTTGGCAGAGCATTTTCTTCCTGAAACAATAAAGTTGACTATGACGGCCACATATTTCTGGTACAGTGGTAAATTTTGCAAAGTGATGCACAGAATGGCTGTGAGTGCGGGTTTTCTGTTTTTATGGAACATTTTGAGGAATTAAATTTGGATCCCCTTTGTCCATCTTCACCTTATCATTGTGTTGATGACACGTTTATGGTCTGTCCACACGCTTAGGAGCTCTTGAGCAAGTCTGTGAACATATGAACAATATGCTCCCAAACATCCACTTCAGTATCGAGACAGAGAAAGAGGGAAGGCCGACATTTTTGGATGTTTTGGTACAACGAAAGTCAGATGGATGTCTCGGCCGCTCTGTGTACTGCAGTCCAATCTTTGAGCCGTATAAGGCCACCATAGAAGCAGTTTCGACAGTCAGTTGTTCCTGACAAAGACAGTGGAGGTAATCGTCGAAAGCTAGAAGTGTTTCCCTGAATTGACATGGAAGGTAGTCGAAGAATGTTTTACACAATTCTTGCAGTGTCTTATTGTTTAGTGTACACTTACTTAATCACTGCTGCAAGCAGCAGCAATGTTAAATTACAGTACAACTATACAACACCCTGAAGTCAGGAAATACGCGTTTGTTTTGAAGATCTAGGGACCACAGACTTCTCGAAATAATCAACATATTATATTGAAGTTGACATCCAATACATTTTTCATAAAAATGAGATGAAATACCAGCATCTGAATTCTAGCATCCAAAAATTTAAGGTGAACAAAATATTTTGCTGTCTCCTAAAACAGTGTGGGGGACACCATGACATTTTGTTAAAAATTGGCACTGTCCTACAAAAATTTTGATAAATGGAAACCCTAGTAATAATATAAGTGCACTGACAAGTTTAGCACAGTATAACTATTAGAGAGAGAGAGAAAATGGAAGGCAGTTTTCATCTTCATGCAAAATGAAAAGTTACATGTTTAACCATATCTCATATACAGGAAGAAGCAATTAATATGTAAGAAAAGTTATTCTATTTTCATATAAACATGCAGCTACAAAGGCAAATATTTTGATAAATTTTTTGCAACCATTGAGATTTGAACACCAAATTTTTACCTACTTCATCCCTAAGTGAAATCATGCTGCTTTTTAGTTCCAAAATAACACCATTTGATGAGCCAAATTTAGATGTAACTGAATGCTGAGCTTTTCTAGACGTTCAATTGTTATTACAAGTCTTGATCTTTGGCCACAAGAAAACAGTAATATTATTGCCAGTGAAGCATATCTTCCAACTGTGAAATGAATCAGATTACCCATTGACAGATGCAAATACAAATAATTCCTCTTCCCACCCCCAACATGTTCACACAGTGCTTGTGGGCTCAATCTCCTCTAGTCCTTTTCCCATACCCACCTCCATCCTTGACCTCATACGTCCCACTTCACCCAATTAAAGTACACTCATCTATATTTCTGCGGTCTCTCAGTTCCTCTATTCTGTCAGTCCCCCCACCCTCCCCCTCTACCATTGAACCCATCCCTCGACTTTATCCTGTGCCACATACAAATCCCCCTGACTGCATCAGGGTGAGCAAGTCTTTGCCAACCTCCTTTCCTATTCATTTGCTGTATATCCCTCCCAGATGTCAACCATCCTATCTACCAGCACCCCTCCGCCCCCATCTCTGCCTCATTTCTTCTGTCACTCATTCCATTTGACATAACCCCAACACTTTGCCTCAGTTGGACTGCAATGCCAGGACACTGGAGCTATGTGTGTTTGATTAACTCTGGAAGACATTGTCTGAAAGCTCAGTGACACTGGCAATCTTTACATGCTTGTTGATCGCTGGATGATCAGTTATACAGTAAGTGGTTACCTTTACTCTTTCCTTTATTTGTATTCCACCATTACCTTAGCAAATCATTTTATGGTTAAAAAATTTATGGACAACAAAAGAGTATTTGTCTCATTGAAACTAAATTATCAGTATCAGTAAAATATTGGAAGCTATTTGAAGTGAAAACGTTAGGGACCTACCTTGTATGTTACAGATAATTATACTCTTTTGCTTCCAACCTGTTCTGTGTTTCAGTGAAGTGATTTTTATGTTGGACAAAGGTTTCAGGCACTGGATCCATTTTCATTGTGGCCACCTCCCCAGCATAATTCATGTTGACGTATAACTGTTGCAGTGGGGGCAGCAACAGTAATTTCTGATCTAAGTGGTTATCGGGAATCTTAGACTCCTGAATCAGATTAAAGAGATTAAATACTGTAGGAAGACATTCAACAGGATCATTGTTGATAAATGTGTAGTTTGGATTCAGTCTAATAGCAGAAACATGATGAAAGTTCTAAATCAATGTAGTTTGTGTGTTTCAGCAAATAAGTTTACAAGTTTCCTTAAATTAAGAAGCAAGTCGGGAATGTGTTGTATGCAGCTTACATTGCACCAGAACACAGTTCGGTATGTTAGATATTTGTGTAGAGTATAGAATTAAGTGTCTTACGTGTAGAATGCTGGAAGTGTTTTCTTACCCCAGACTTACTGTCAAAAACTGACCAAGGAATTTGCATTTGAAGAGGTCAGTCTAGAATTCATGTTTAAGTTGAACAAAATAGCTTGCTTAAATGTACGAGATCATGCTAAAGAGTAATGCCTCTGAATTTTTTATGTAAAAACTCTTAAACCTTTTTAAATAAACCAATCTTTATCAACACCCTACATCTTTATTCTTCATTTCTACATATTTATTTCTCAATGTAGTCATCGTGACATTGAACAATTTTTTCTCAATGACAATATGTTGCAGGGTTGCTACAACTTCTTGAAATCAGGGAATATCAGTAAATTTCAAATGTTTCAGGGAAATATAAGGGAAATTTGGAAAAAAAAGTCTGGAAAAACTAGTTTTTGTCTCCGTAGATGAAATGGTTTGTTTACTGAGATGTCGTGCATCATCGCTTGCTGGGCGCAGCTGAGTATGTGAACTGCTTCCATACTCCCTCATTCTTATTGCTTCTTCCCTTTCTGCCACTCCCCTCAGCTTTCAGTCAGTGCTGCCACCACCTCTTGCTGCTAGTCTAGCAGCTGCTGATGAGAGGCAGAGAGGCGTGAGGCAATGTTTTTTTTTGGATCTGATTCTCAGAGACTGTTGATGCAGCGGCCAGACAGCGGTCATGTGTGCGTGAGTTGTGTCTGAATGATTGTATGAATGTGTGTGTGCTCTCGTGTTGGCTATCGCCAAAAATTTAGTTGTGAGAGTGTGATTGTCTTTGCTATGTGCCTGTCTGCAGCTCAGTGATCATCTGTATGGTGAGTTGCTACATATCCTCATTAGTATTGATTTTCAGAGTATTCACACAAGTTACCTGTTGCATGGATTGATCACTGTGGTCTCATTTCATCAACATGATATCTGTGGCATGTAAATAGCTGGCCACACCAGTGGACTTCCATGATGGGCCAAAACCACAGACCATTTCTGTGGGAATCTCTAAAGGATCAGGCCTGCCCATCATTTCCCACTAATGTGCAGGCCCTGCCCTTCAGATCTAGTCTCACCGATCTGTGTGCAGGCCGGGTCTGTTTGTGTGCGGTGTAATGCAGCAGATTTTCGTGGTTTATCCATGGGATCAGAATTGTGGTGCTCCTCGGCAGGGCGGAGGCCATGGACAGTGGATTTCAGGAATTGCGACTGTCTCACTGCAAGTACATTGTGGCACTTTATAGACATTTTACTTATTCTAGTACATTTTGGCACTTTGAAAGTAGTTTATATAACTTCTGCCAGTCAGTCAGCCTCCCTCTGTGCCCGTGACTGTTCAGGAGACAACACCTTGGCTATTACTCCTCACAAGTCACTCAGTATGACACAGGATGTAATTTTCCATAGAGACCTTCTTCTTGAGTTTGATGAGCTTATGGCTAAACTGGAACAACATGGTGTTCATTTCATTTGGCATGTCCAGAAAGGCCCTAAGGACCATCATGTAGACATTGGTGCTTTCGTGATGACATTTGAGGGGGATACCCTGCCCGAGACAGTCGGTAATTTTACAGATGCGATGTGAAACTGTGCATTCCACCTCCCATTCTTCCTTAAGTTCAGCCATATGTCCTTGCAGTGTGATGTCACTCCTGTTTGTGGTGACTGTGGTCGCCCTCTTCATGTGAGGAGCCCTTGCACCCCACCATCTAACTGTGTAAACTGCTCTGGTATGCATTCTCCCCATTCACTGGAGTGTCCAGTGTATATGGAGGAAAGAAGAATTCAGGAAATAAAGACCCTTGACCATCTCAGCTACTTTGAAGCCCGGAAGAAATTTGACAGGCTTCACCCTGTAAATCTCTCCTCAACCTATGCCTCAGTTACGCCTTCCCCTCCTCACCCCTCCCTCTTACCTCCATTCTGCCCCACTTTCCATTTCCTCACCCTCGATGGCTCCCGTCCCTTCCCCTCCAGGAACTGCTCCTCCTCCTCTTCCTCCTCCTCCTCCTTGGCCAGCGAAGACATCCTCTTCTCTGGCTCCTGCTAGGGATGGATCTCCATCTCAGAACAACCCTCCCCAGCATTCTCAGGACAGGAAGCTTGTACCATCGGGCTGGAGGAGAGACCCACACTCCGAGGGCCCATAAGCCACTCACACTCCGTCCGATCCTGACATCATTGCCACCTACTCCCTTACTGATAACTCCTCCTCCCTCCCTCCGAGGGAGAAGAAGAAGAAGTACAAGTCAAAGGACAAGGCTTTCCCAGCTACCCAGAGGGCTTCACCCCTCCAGCTCATCCCTATTCAGACCCACTTGTTATGTACGTTACCCCATCCTCATTGGCGAAGACCACCAACCAAGTGACTTGACCTCCCCTCACCTGGTTTCTCACCACACCATAATCCAGTGAAATTGCAACAGATATTATCATTATCTCCCAGAAATACAATGCCTTGTTTCCTCCTACCCTTCGTTCTGTCTTTCTCTTCAAGAAATGCACTTTCGTGATGACCATTTCACATTATTGGTCATTCTGTTGGAACCGTGCCGGCCCCAGGATAGCGTCTGGAGGGGTCTGCACTTTGGTTCGCACTGATGTAATTAGTGACTGGATCCTCCTTCATACCAAACTGAAAGCGATAGCAGTTAGAATGCAGACAACTGCGGCAATCACTGTTTGCAATGTCTACCTCCCACCCAGGCAGGCCACTTCCTTACGTTGCACTGTCTACCTTAATACAGCAACTCCTGCCCCATATCTCCTCCTTGGAGACTTCAATGCACACCACCCCTTCATTGGGTATAGATCTTATACTTGACCAACTTACTACAGATTTTGATTTGTGTCTCCTGCAGTTCCCCTATCCACTTCAGTGCCGCTCATGGAACATTCACTGCTCTCGATCTCTCAACCTCCTCTCCTGCTCTCGTGGCTTGCCTACATTGCTCACTCCATTATGATCTTCGTGACAGTGACCACTTTCCAGTGATCCTGTCAGTCCCCTGCCACTGGCAGGCAGACAGGCCCCCACGTTGGGCATTCCGCAGGGCCAATTGGCCTTTATATGCGTCTGCTGTGCACTTTGACACCTCTCTCTCAAACTGCATTGATGCATTCGTGCAGGGTATTACTGCCATTATTCTTTATGCTGCTGGAATTGCTGTTCCCGTATCCACAGGTCCCCCTCATTGTCGACCATTACCATGGTGGACCAAAGATGTAGAAGTTGCTGTCCAGGACTGCCGATGGCCACTGCAGCGATTTAAATGACACCCTTCACTGACAAACTTCCTCGCTTTTAAACGTCTCCATGTTATGATTTGTTACCTTATTAAGTGGAGTAAAAAGGAATGCTGGGTGCGCTATATTTCCTCCCTGGGGACATACGGCTCTTCATCGCAGATTTGGTCCAAGCTCTTAGCCTTCTGGGACACCAGTGACAGTCAACTGTCCAGGGGCTTATTCTCCAAGGTGCTCTGTCTGCTGATCCATTGGTCCTTGCAGAACACCTCGCGACACACTTTGCGACAGCATCGGTGTCCTCTTTCTATTCTGTCACCTTTCTCTGGCAGAAACACAGAGTTGAACAGACCCCCCTTCTGTTTCAACTGTCACCAAGCTGAACCCTATAATGAACCCTTCACTGAATGGGAATTCTTGCAGGCTCTTACCGCTTCACATGACGTGGCCCCAGGCCCAGATTCCATTCACAACCAGATGATCCAACACTTGGACATTACACAGAGGCAAACTCAGGGTCTTCAACCACATTTGCCTTCCCCTCACCGTAGTGAGACTGTATAGTTATCCCTGTCCTTAAACCTGGGAAGAAACCAATGTCTCTTGACAGCTGCTGTCCAATTAGCGTGATGTATGTACTTTGTAAACTGCTTGATAGGATGGTTAACTTCCGATTATGTTGGGTACTCGAATCTTGGGGCCATTTGTCCCCGTATCAGTGTGACTTCCGGGAAGGACGATCTCCAACTGTCCATTTACTGAGAGTCGAAACTGCAATCTGACTGGCTTTTACTAACTGTCAGCACCTTGTCACAGTCTTCTTTGATGTACATAAGGCCTAAGCATCACATTTTAGTTACCCTCCATGACTTACGCGGCCCCTACCGATTTTTATTCGCGATTTTTTTATCCCCCCGGCTATTCCAGCTTCCAGTTGGCACTTCACTCAGCACCCCTCAAAAGATTCAGGAGAATGGTATCCCACAGGGTTCTGTATTAAGTGTCACACTCTTCCTCATAACCATCAATGGGCTTGTGAAAGTGTGATAACATTTTTGAGATATTTGGAAGCCTAATATTCATCTAGTTGAATGTGGGAAACAACCTAAGAAGAATATCAGGCTGACTGGCATGCTGACCCTCATCGTTAATCCACTGGACGGATGTAGTCAGTGGTTGGCGCACTCCCCATTAGCAAAGTGCTAATGCACATGGTTATATGGGCATGTCCATATGGAACTTTTGAGAAATATTCAAGCATCACCTTCTTAAAAAAAAGTTCTTATGATTAAATTATAATTTTCATATGAGTGCGGTCTGGTAAAGTACTTAGAAAAATTTTCCAGCATGAAAACAATCTAAAGTTTAATATTGTATGAGGATCCAGTACTGTGACAAAATCAATGTACAAGGAAGGCAGAAAGCTGGAGAGAATGTGCTGTCTGTTTCAAGAATAGGCACAGAAAAAAGAAAATATACATAGAGCAAACTGTGTCAAATTGCAGATAAACATAACTGTCTATTTCAAATGCACATTAGATTGAATATAATAGAGGGAAACATTCCACATGGGAAAAATATATCAAAAACAAAGATGATGTAACTTACCAAACGAAAGCATTGGTATAGAGACACTAACAAACAAACACGCACACAAAATTCAAGCTTTCGTAACCCTCGGTTGCTTCATCAGGAAAGAGGGAAGGAGAGGGAAAGACGAAAGGATATGGGTTTTAAGGGAGAGGGTAAGGAGTCATTCCAATCCCGGGAGTGGAAAAAGGGACAGGTATACACTCGCGCGCGCACACACACACACACACACACACACACACACACATATACCCATCCGCAGATATACACACACAAGCAGACATGTGTAAAGGCAAAGAGTTTGGACAGAGATGTCCAGCTCTGCACATTAGATTGAGGTATTCAAGAAATACACTATGTGATCAAAAGTATCCAGACACCCCCAAAACATACATTTTTCATATTATGTGCATTGTGCTGCCACCGACTGCCAGGCATTCCGTAACAGCGACCTCAGTAGTCATTAGACATCTTTAGAGAGCAGGATGGGGTGCTCTGGAAAACTCGCGGACTTTGAACGTGGTCAGGTGATTGGGTGTCACTTTTGTTATACGTCTGTATGCAAAATTCCACACTCGTAAACAGTCCTTGGTCCACTGTTTCTGATGTGATAGTGAAGTGGAAACGTGAAGGGACACATACAGCACAAAAGCGTACAGGCTGACCTCATGTGTTGACTGACAAGAGACTGCTGGCAGTTGAAGAGGGTTGTAATGTCTAATAGGCAAATATCTATCCAAACCATCACACAGGAATTTCAAACTGCATCAGGATCCACTGCAAGTACTTTGACGGTGAGGCGGGAAGTGAGAAACTTGGATTTCGTGTCGAGCAGCTGCTCATAAGCCACACATCACACCCGTAAATGCCAAATGACACCTCTCTTAGTGTAAGGACCGTAAACATTGGATGATTGAACAGTGGGAAAACGTTGTGTGGAGTGATGAATCACGGTATACAATGTGGCAATGCGATGGCAGAGTGTGGGTATGGTGAATGCCCAGTGAACGTCATCTGCCAGCGTGTGTAGTGCCAAAAGTAAAATTCTGAGGCAGTAGTGTTGTGGTGTGGTGGTGTTTTTCATGAAGGGGGCTTGCTCCCCTTGTTGTTTTGCATGGCACTACATTGATTTTTTAAGCATCTTCTTGCTTCCCACTGTTGAAGAGCAATTCAGGGATGGCGATTTCAACTTTCAACACGATCGAGCACCTGTTCCTAATGAACGGCCTGTGGCGGAGTGGTTACATGACAATAACATTCCTGTAATGGACTGGCCTCCACAGAGTCCTGACCTGAACCCTATAGAACACCTTTGAGATATTTTGGAAAGCCGACTTCATGCCAGGCCTCACCGACTGGCATAGATACCTCTCCTCAGTGCAGCACTCTGTGAAGAATGGGCTGCTATTCCCCAAGAAATCTTCCAGCACCTAATTGAATGTATGCCAGCAAAAGTGGAAGCTGTCATCAAGGCTAATGGTGGCCCAGCACCATACTGAATTCCAGCATTACCGATGGAGGGTGCCACAAACTTTTAAGTCATTTTCGATCAGGTGTCCGGATACTTTTGACCACATAGTATATGAGGAAAATTTCTAGAAATGGCAGCAAGAGCTGTATGTACAGAATAAATTACACACTAAGTTACAAAATGAGTCTTAGGAATTCTTGGACTAATGAAATGAGATAAAAATGGTTATTCTAATTTTTAATGAATGCAATTTTGTTAAAATGATATCACTGATTGTTGGAAAATTCCACTCAACTGTTTATGGTGGAATATCTTCAGATTTGTACTTAACAACGGGTTTGTGGGCAGCTGCTTACATAGAGAGCAGTGATTGACTGCAAATCATCAAAAAGGAACTTGAAATAAGTTCTCTACAATTACTCATGGTTTTACAGTATGAAAACACAAAGCTACCAGTATGTACAGTTAGGTATGCTTGCATTGCACATCAAAATACTGTCATGAGGGGATAGTTGCGAAAAGAACCATTTATTTTGCGTGTGCAGCAACTGCATTTGAGACTGTACCTAGTTGAAATGTGACTTAACCAAATAGCTGTGCATGAAGGGAGTAATTCTGGGACTAAAACTATGGTGATTTTCATATCCATTCAAGGAAGGAGAACACAGTTCAACACTTCTTGTGAAACTATGTGAGAATTTTACTTTTTTTTACCTCCCCCCCCCCCTCCCCCCCTGTCCACCCTCCCTATGTTGAGGCTCTCATATGAGACAATCCCTAGTTACTAGCACCATGAAAAGACACTTTTCTCACTTCCAGAATAACAACAAACCTCTCTTAGTGTTGGTAATTATGAAATCTTTCAGAGATTTGTATTGTGTAATTGTTAAGTTATTGCAAACTGGATATGCCAGGCAATGAATGCCATTATTGTCCATCTTAATAGCAAAACAAATCAGTTCAAAATCTATCAAAGACTGAAACATGTTGTATATGGCACAAACCTTATTAAATTAACTGTTGAATTGGTTGTCCCATTGTGTGTATATTATTACAGTGACACTGCTGTACATAACTACAAGCCTTACATGCTTACAAGGAAAAGAAAAAGGCACATAATGTCTGTCTGGGCGTCTATTTTCTGTAGGGTTCTGTGAAGTATCCAGTATGGCTAAAACATTTTAGATGACACTTGGTGAGGTGCTGTGGTAAAATGACAGCTAAAATACTTTTCTGACATCCATATTTATTAGTTCATGATTATCTTAAATCACTTGAGGCAAATTTCAGATTAGTGTAAGTGAAAGTGTCTGGTTGATTAGAATCATGATGCTTAGAATCATAGCAAGTATTGAGGAGAGAGAAATCAGTAAGTTGACATATTTTGCTTATTTTCACTCAGTAATGTCATATCGAATAATGTTCTGGGGTAACTCATTTTTAAGAAAGAAGGTCTTCATTGCCCAAAAACGTGCTTTAAGAATAATATGTGGTGATCACTCGCGATCATCTTGTAGACATCTGTTTAAGGACTTGGGCATTCTGACTAGTGCTTCACAGTATATTTATTCCCTCATGAAGTTTGTTGTAAATAATCCACTACAGTTCAAAAGGAACAATGCGGAACATAATTACAATACTAGAAGAAAAAATGACATTCATTATTCAATATTAAGGTTGTCCTTTACAAAAGAAAGGGGTGCACAATGCTGCAACAAAAATTTTTGACCCCTTACCCAGTGATATAAAATGTCTAACAGACAGCAAGACAAAATTTGAAAAATAATTGAAAAAGTTTCTCTTTGACAACTCTTTCTATTCCTCAGAAGAATTTCTATGTTTGTAATGTGTAAAAGATGGTGGGTAGGAATTGGTAACTCAATCTGTAATCTTGTTTTCATTTTGGTGGAATAATAATAATAATACGGTGATGTTAAGAGTACAAATAGATGTGCAAATAATTTGTAATATGAATGTAAAATGACTCGTTCCACATCATGACGATTTATCATGCAAAATGATCCATGGGACATGAAAGTAACTATTTAACTAACTTAAGCAGTCTGAGATTGTTCTCCATTTCTGATGACTGCTTTGAGAGGTTGACCTTAATAATCTCTGTGGATGGAAACAGTCACATAGTAGAAGTTAGCTGTCTTTGTCTGACAGGTCAGTGCATACTGTTATGTTCTTCTGGAATGTCTCGCTCCTAGTCATTAAGTTGTATCTGCTGATAACATTTTTTATTAACTTGGAGCTAAACTTATTTTCCATTGAATTCACCATTTCGATTGTTTAGCTGTAGAACTCAAGAGTATGATTCAGTTATAAATGGTGCCATACACGTGTGTAAATAAGTTTTTGTCTAACACAGACACGTGCAGTTGGCAGGATGAAAGATTCACATAAGACAAAGCAAGGTGTCACCACATTTTCTGTTCTCTCTCATTACCCTGCTACTGGTTTGGAAAGGTACTATTTAAATTTCAATTTTACATATTTTTTAAAGTCCTGTTTATTTCAAACCTCGCAATTTTCTCATGAAAAAATACATTCAGGGATCTAAAAAATTCCAACATCTATCTGAAATTGCAGTAAAAATTTGCTATGGGCCCCTGTGCAAAATTTATATCCCGAGATCTCAAGTAAATTTAGTTAGGTTCTTTACATGTCAGTTCATAACTTTTATCATCATGATGTAACCACAGCTATGGACATGTGAATACACCAAGGTGAATTCATTGAGAACAGTGCAAGATGGTTCTTTGATTAAGACACTGGACTCCTACTCAGAAGCAAAGGGGTTCAAAATACTGCCCGCACATTCATATGTAGGTTTTCCATTGTTTCGATTAATCAATTTATTGGAAATAACTGCCCTGCATTCTTACTGCTTAAAATTTCTGTTTATGTGTTACTATTGTTGTTATCTTCAATCTGAAGACTGCTTTTATGTAATTCTCCTTGCTACTCTACCAATTGCAAACCTCTTTATTTGCGAATATCTACTGCAACTTATATCATTCTGAATTTGCTTGCTGTATACATCTCTTAGTCTCCCTCTACAGTTTTCACCCCTCCCCTCCCACCCCTCTGGTACTAAATTGGTGATCCCTTGATGTCTCAGAATGAGTCCTATCAACCAATCCCTTCTTTTAGTCAGATTGTGCCTGTTTTTTCTCCCCAATTCTGTTCAGTACCCCCTCACTAGTTGTATGATCTATCCATCTAATTTTCGGCATTCTTCTGTAGCACCACATTTCAAAAGCTTCTATTCTCTTCTTGTCTAAACTGTTTATTGTCCATGTTTCACTTCCGTACATGGACACATTCTATACAAATATTTTCAGAAAAGTCTTCCCAACATTTAAATCTGTATTAGGCATTACACAATCTAATAATGCTGTTCAGTGGGCTCCCTTAGTCCACAACCTTTCAGCTGGCTATCACATGCCACAGAGTTATTCATCCTTTTTGCATACTGTGCAGAATTGTCATAGTGACAATATAATATCTTGGTCTTATGTGCAATTCCCTGGAATATGAGCATATATATTTGGTGGCCTTCAGTACAAGTTGAAATTAAAGGTCAGCCTGGTTGCAGTCATATTGTAATTTCTCTCCAACATCAGAAAGAATTGACTGGGTACATTTATGAGGATTGAAACAACTTTCCACAGACATTTTACCCATAGCCACTTTTTTTTTTCCTATTGCAAGAGCACAAGTGGTGAAGTATTTGGATTCAACATACCTGAAGAACACTTTTTAATGATAAACCGACAGGCTTCGGGTGCAGTGCGATAAGCAGTCAAAGCAGCCACTGATGTCTCTAATGGCAGTGTAAGAAATCATTCGCAGTTTAATGCAACCGTAAAAGGCATTGTGAAGAGCACTCTCAGAGACAAAATGTGCTTATTTACAGTGAAACTTTCACCATCCACTATGAGTTCATGCAGCCACAGTTCCACTGTCTACCATGCTCCAATGGTCTTCAGCCAGAAAACTTCTCTGATGCACCTCTCCACCCTAGCTTGTCCTGTGCAAGCCTCATCATCTATATCAATAATAAAACTGTAAAACAATTGTGCCTCCCTCTTTGTCTGTTTGAACACATTAATCTTCAAAACTACTAGTCGAAGTTTCATGGGGTTTTCATGGGTAACTAGAGTGTAGTTTAAGGCAGTGCATAGGCTTTATTTAATCAGAGTTGGATCACGGAGGGAAAAAAAAAAAAAAGAAATATCATAATGTAAAGTTGCAAAAATGTGTTTGTCAGTTTTTTACAACTAAATTTTTTTGACTTTTGAATTGAATCCTGTTTGCAAAAATGCTTTTATTAATTGATTTGTTCTACATAATATGATTCAACATAATGAATAAAATGCTTATATAATCCTCAGCGTGTTTAATCCAGATTTCTGTATTATAACACATACAAAAATAACTTGTTTTATTTTCATGATTAAACCTCACAACCAATTTCAATGAAATTTGGTGTGGAG
The DNA here is from genome assembly GCF_023864345.2 of Schistocerca serialis cubense. Lineage (NCBI taxonomy): Eukaryota > Metazoa > Arthropoda > Insecta > Orthoptera > Acrididae > Schistocerca > Schistocerca serialis. The sequence goes on along the minus strand of NC_064639.1, from coordinate 722,993,172 downwards.
ATAGCTTGAACCCTGAAGAAGAACGCAAAAAAAAAAAAAAAAGAGAGAGAGAGAGAGGTGAGAAGTAGAGGGATGGAACACCTGTGAACATAAACCATATTAAAAAGTTACTATAGCTACTTCAGTTACGTGATTCATAGGTGTGCACCCCTGCCCATGCCCATCCACATGCACTTGAACAGGCAGACACGCAGGGCAGCTCACTTTATTGCATGGACAATAGCTTATTTACTCACCACCACTCATCACAGCTAAACTAATGACATGCGAGTGCAGCCACATGTAACAGCTAGTCTTTACATAAATATTGCAACCTACATTCATTTGAACTTGCTTACTGTATGACTGTATTCAAACCTTGGTGTCTCACAACAATTTTTACATCCTCTGCTCCCCCCCCCCCCCCCTTTTACACGTGTATGCTCACACACATACACACACACACACACACACACACACACACACGCACACACAACCTTCCCTTCTTTACCAAACTGATAATTCCTTGTTACCTCAGTATGAGTCCTAACAACTGATACCTTCTGGTAGTCATGTTAAGCCATAAATTTCTTTTTTTTTCTTCAGTTCAGTTCAGTACTTCATTATTTATGCAGTCTAACCATCTAATCTTCAATATTCTTCTATACTACGGCATTTTGAAAGCTATTCTCTTCTTGTGTGAACTGTAATAGTTCTTGTCTCACTTCTGTGAAAGGCTACCTACAAACTAGTACCTCCAGAAAACACTTTCTAGCACTTACATTAATATTCAGTGTTAAAAAATTTCTTTTTTTGGGAAATGATGTTCTTGCTATTGCCAGACTACATTTTGTATCCTTATCTTGGCCACCATCAGCTATTTTGCTGCCCAAATAGCAAAACACCTCTACTAATTTTTAGTGTCTCATTACCCAGTCTAATTCTCCCAATATTGCCATACAACTGAATTTTATGATGTTCATAACTGCTCTACAGCCCAAATATCATATTTCAGTTATTTGATTTACTGTTGTCTTTTCTACAGTGCTTTCTTTTCCAAATCTTTCTTCATTTGATGTACAACTTATTTTTTATTATATTATATAGAATGTCCATAAGTATTAATAGTACCAACTGGAAGCATTATAGTGCTGGTGAAATGTCAAAATTAAAGAGAAACTCAAATAGTATTAGATTTGTGCATGTTCGAGTACTGCTTTCTGTTTTCCCACTTGCAGGCACCACATGCACACACAAAATGGCAACTCCTGAGTGTAAAGTGTTTTGTGTTCTGCAGTTTGCTATGAATGAACTGTAATGTCAGTTGCAGTGTGTCTTTCAATTAAGGTGTAATTGTGATCCCCCATGTGGCTAAAACTTCTACCAAAGGTATAATCAATTCAAAATGACCAGATGTGTGTGCAAGGGAATAAGTACGGGCCAACAAAAAGTGTTTGAATAGAATTTTGACTATGTGAGAACATCTTACCTTCGTGGTTTTAAGAAGTCTGTTCAAAAAGCAAGTCTTGAATGTCAGTTGCCACAGAGAACAGTGTGGAAGGTTTTAAGAAAATGTTTACACATGCGCCCATACTGGTTTTGGTTGATACATGCTTTAGAGCCAGATGACAGTGGTGTACTTTATAACGTTGCAAGTGAAGTGTTGCAGTTTGAAGATCACTTTCTTGATTGTGTGCTGTTCAGTGATAGGCAACTTTTCATCTAAGTGGGCAGGCAGAACTTCATCACGCACATGTACAACATGAAAGAGATTCTCCGAAACTAAACCATTCTCAGTGCTGTTTCCCTGATTAAAGTGTGTTGACCATTTTTCGCTGAAGTTATGATAATAACTGTGGCTTATTTAGCTATGTTGCAAGAATGACTCTTTCCTCAATTAGAAGGTGAAACTGAAAACTTTATTCAGCAACAAGATGGAACCCTTCCGCTTTGGCATTTCTATGTACAACAGTAGTTGAATGTCAAAGTCCCTGACTGTTGAATCATTTGTAATCATCAATACAACAGAGCTCTTTTCCACTGGCCACAACATTCCCGTGTCCTCAGGAAATGTGATTTTTTTTCCCGTTGGGTCTCTGTAAAAGATCTTTTCTATATTCTGCCACTAACAAATGATTCGTCAGAGTTGAGACACACAACTGAAGAGACTGCTGCTTCCATTACTCCCTACTTGTTACCAGAGTGTGGGAAGAATTGGCTTTTAAGTTGAACATGTGCCATGTAACTAAAGGAGCACATATTGAACAGTTGTAAGAAAAACAAAGTTAATTTTAGGTTTGATGCATGATTTCTTGAAAAATAGTCTAAATTGAATTTATAATGCCACGTACGCAAAATACACCATTCAAACTGAGGCATTTTTTTGTGAACACCTTGTATTAAGATTGGTATGTTGTGTTGAAACCTGTTAACACACAATTCATGTAATTTCTAGAATCTGCAGAGCTGTTTCATATCTTTGGTATTGCTCTTTCGAGAAAGACTGTACTACAACAGTTTTTACTGGAAGTGCTTCGGGGAGATTAGTTAACAATTGGATCAATGTTTGAAAAATTTGTGCTTCCCCAACATGCTGTTGATCAGCTCTGCCAGCCCTCTGTTATTGTAGACTGTAAGGTGTCTCAAGTACTCCCATTGTGCAATGAAGTGGAGTGTTGTGCATCGTTCAGAGAATGAGGAGCTTAGCTTAACTGGTTTGACAGTGAAAAACATCTTGCAAAGTGTTGACATTATTTGAGACACACACTGGGGACACAAAAAAATAAAATGTCTTCACAGTTATTTAGAGTGAAAGGGGTACCTTTAACAGACTTTCTTCCTACATCCACCAGGGCATATTGGTCATCGTAGTGTCAGATGTCTTTGATTGGAAACAACCACATGTCAGGCATCCATTTTCCCAACAGAACTCTCTTCAAATATTATTCTTAAGAAGAAAATCACCTTCAATTTTATAAGAATGTAGTTAATGTAGTGGTTTAATGGATTTTAAAGAGTAAGTGAAAGTATTTCTTGTCACCATGATAATCTGTTGAACAAAATGACTAAAGTCATGTCCACTATCTATTTGTGAATGGTGTGAACTTTGTTCTTTGTGTTAATGTATTTTTAATGTTTGTGTTCTTTGAGGCTTTTAAGCAAACTTTTAAATAGTTATGTGACACATTCACTATTGACCTGTACAACTTGAGATGAAATCACCCAAATGATAGAATGGTCCCTGGGGACTAAAGTCGTGTCCACCATCTATTTGTGAATCGTGTGAACTTTGATCTTTGTGTTATTGTATTTTTACTGTTTCTGTTTGTCGAGGCTTTTCAGCAAACTTTGAAATAGTGATGTGACACATTCGCTATTCACCAGTGGAATTTGAGATGAAATCACCCAAATGATGCAATGGTCACATTTCGAAGTTTGCTGAAAAAAAATATATGGTTAAGTTCCACATGATGCCTCTTGAAAACTACAATATTTTGATTTTCTGGATATGTTAAAATTATACAAACCACTCTAAATGTGAGTACTTGTGAAAATGTTGTATCAAAAGGGATAATTGAGTTGCCCCCCCCCCCCTTTTTTAAACAAACTATGAAAATTTGTAATTTTTTTGCGAACTTTGATGAATAGCCACAGGATGTTAACTGTCTTGAAATCATAAAGTGGAAGGACTGCTAACTTTCAGCTATGCACTAATGCATGAGATTCTTAAACTGTCAAAATATTTGCACATAAAGATGAAAGAATCTGAAATTTGTTGGTTATTTATAAATTACTTTCTCCAAAACCCCATCCTGAATGTTCTAAAAATTTTGTGGTATGTTAGTTGCTCATTGTACTTAGGGAATGTACATTCAGATTGGGCAATACTTGTCTGTACATAATGTGAGAAATTTTTAAGTAGACCTAGCTCTATTCACAAGATCAAAAAATCATGGACACTTAAATATTTAAATTGATCACTGATTTTAAGTAATTTCCATGCAAAATTGGTATTTCTGAATCAAAATTATCACTTTACAACATTATAAATGAGTGGGAAAACAATTCGTAATTTTGTTTAAAAGCATTTTATAACAAAAATGAGATATAGAATATTTATACCCATTTTTCTTTTTATGATATTATTCACAAATTATCAGTGTCTTCTATCATGATTTTACTTCATCATGACTTTCTGTGAGTTAAAACTGCCTGTAATGTAACAATCAACACTGCACTGTTGAAAAGAGTTCATTTGTTGGTTTACATGTTCTTCTCATTGAACTTATATAGCCAAGCTGAATTTGCACACAGACAAGGATAGTCCAACAAGAGCAGTACTTGGAAAATGGGAACTGCACACTGATCTTTTGATGATGGCCATTTGAAAGCATTAGCAGGATCATGAGGTGTCATAAAGGAGATGGTTATATCTTGCAGCTCATGAGAGACTCTTATTATCTGTCCCATCCACCACTGATTGTCATACACACAAGAAATGAAGTGGCTCGCTACAAAGTCTTCTAATGTATACTATGGTCTCTGCATTTCACACAAGTAACAGACTGCATTTCGTGGAGGTCCATTCTTGCAGTGTATGTGCCACTCCATGATGCAACGTAGTAGTGACCTGATTGATTCTGACCACAGGCTGCATAGCAGACCGCTCTTTTCTCTTTTTTAAATGGAATTCTCTTAATGTACTTTCATTTAAAATTAAGAGTTTCATGTTTGTTACTACTGTTGATATGGTGTGTAGAAATCCAGTAGCATCTCTTGTAGTATCAACAGCTTCATGGTGGAGATTAAATCTTGTTTCAAGATGTTTACAGAGACCTTCTGCCCCATCACATGCACTTTTTCCATGACCTGTTGCTGAAAATATCCATTTTTTGTTGTAATTCCTGTATTATAGTATTTACCAACCTCAGAAAGCTGAAAGCGGTTTTTAAAATGGTATGCTGCACCATCAGTCACATACACATTTAGGAAATCCATGGCCTCTAGATGCTATGTCATCAATTATCATGCTGACAGCGTAGCATGCATGTGCACCGTCATGAATGAGATCATCACTAACAATAACAAAGTAGTGTGACGTTTCAAGGAAATGAGCAAAACATATGAATACCACTGGTACCTGTGATATGTACCAGTGGTAACTTTGAATTTTGTTCTGCAAAGCTACAGACCAGTTCTCAGCAAAGTTGAAATGAAGAACTAGTGTGTTAGTATTCTGGAATGTGGCTGATTTTACTTATGCTATGGTCTGTCTCTGAATCCTCTGGATGTGATGATGAGCTGTTCCTTTCATGACCCAATGCCTGACCTCTGTAACAAATTTCTCTGGCTCTACTATATTCTTCACCAACTCTCCTCCTCCCACAATGCATTGGTTGTGTCATTGTCAGTACCCTGAAGGGGTAATGCTTTAACAGTCATCACTTCAGCACCAGAGCACATGGCACACTCCTGTAACCAACATTTATCTTACAGCTCTTGATATATACAGAAAATCCTCAGGACCGTAAGGAGTAGAATTTTGTGAGACCAATTTTTAAATTCAGTTTCTCCTTTTACATTAGGAGATATGCTTCTTTTATTGACATTGTCATCTATCCTTTAGCTTTTTAACCATTTTCACTAACAGAGATAACATCAGGCAGGTTAGCAGCCTGTGGTCTAGTGGCTAGCGTTGCTGCCTCTAGATCAGGGGGTCCCAGGTTCGATTCCCAGCCGTGTTGGTTATTTTCTCTGCCCAGGGACTGGGTGTTTGTGCCATCCTCATCATTTCATCATCATCATTTGTGACAGTGACTAGATTGGATTGTAAACAAAAAATGGACTGTGTGAAGGTTGGGACTTTGTATGGGCACTGATGACCACGCAGTTGAGCGCCCCACAAAACCAATCATTATCATCATCATCATCATCATCAGCCTTGTTACGACTTTGTCTGCTGCAGTCTTTGTCATCACTTAGATAATATTCCAGAGCAACAGTAAGCTTATCATCTTGCAACAGATGCTCACAGTTAACTTTTGAAATCAAATAATGTGAACAAGTGGGTATGTATTTCTGTATCTGCTGCTTGGGTAGCTATCTAGTATTAGATTCAGTAATTGTACCTTCTCAGTATAGGTGGCTGCTGAGTAGCATTACTTAGTTTTTGAAACCATACATCACATTTCGTGCATATATCATTATCTTCAGGTTCTGCACCAAGTGCATCGACATTATACACTTCAAAAAGTTTTGAAGATTTTGCATGTGTAAAACTTGTTTCAGCTTCTTCCACTTTTCTTTTTACATACTGTTTTCTCCTTGTGCTTCTTACCTTTCCTGGATGTTTAAAGGGGGATATAGTAGGGACTACAGCAGAAATGCTAATATTCAATGCATCAACAACTTCACATGCAGGGATTTAAATATCTGCACTGTCTTCTTCAGTTTCACATTCGGGTGATGGTGATCGTTCAGGTGGGTTGTCACTAAATTTCTTCTTGTATTGAGTGTAGCAATTCCTGCATAATAGATGTGATGCTAATACTGTTACTTGAGGCCCAAGATATTACTACAATACCTGTGACAGATTTCCAACAGCAGTGAAGTGTTTTTCACTTTTCTTAAACACCACGTAACAAGTATTTTTTCATTGATCACACACCTCACTCTTTGACAGCTTTATTTCCTCACTGATATAATATCTAACAAAATGTTCAAACCAAACACAGAACTCGATGCAGAATGGTTTATGTGCAGGTTCTCACACATTTGTTATAAACAGAAGAGTGCTGAAATAGTGTTGCAAACATCCGTATTTTACACTAGAAATTCAGTGATGTGAATATGTAGAATGTTGAAAATTTTTAATACTTGACACACAAAAATATTGCCCACTGTGTTTGCCCTGACTACTAACATATTAACCAAACAATACTTTTTTTATAATTCTTAGAAGTTTTCAGATGGGGTTTTTTGTTTAAATAATTCATACAAACTTGTAAAAATACATTTTTTTTTACATTTTTAGTAATAAATATTTACATAATACATACAACTAGGGCAGAGAAGATACTGTTTATAATTACATCAGTAGTATCTAATAATATGACAGAAAAGATAACGTCCTATGACTTTCCAAATTAGAAAAAAAAAATTAATTGGAAAAATTAACTTAAATTTTGTATTTTGTCTTTAACGTAAAGGAAGCCCATAAGTGTGCAGGTGTCAACTAAATTTCAACACGCTAAAAGGGAGCTTAATGCAAAACATCTGCCCCAGGTCACCAGTACTTTTGGTTTATTAGTCATATATATATTTTTTGTTCTCTACTGTTTTAAGAGTTATTTACAGAATATAGATTTTTCAAAGGGCTGTCCCATTTACAAAAATTAAGATGAAATTAAAATATTTTATGTTTTCACATTTTTGATGCAGAGGTCTAATATACATTTTTTCCAGTGAAATTCATGACCACGAGTTGATGTAAACTGTATGGTTTTAGATGGAATCTCCATTTGCTTAAACTATTATGGAAAACTGTCTAAGAACCACACTCAGACTGACCAGTGTACCAGTCCAGCAGTAGTTCACCCATTATGCAGATTCGATCTGGATCTAGCTCACCTCTCTGTCTCAAAAGCTAGCACATCAGTACAGTCTGTTCTTCAGTACCTGTGAGTGCTGCACTCCGTCCACTACAGAGCGCGCCCACCATATGCTAAAGAAGTGTGGAAAACCACCTGAAATCTACAGTGCTCCAGGCCTTAATCCATCCAGAGTTGCGTCAGTTCCTTATAACCCAAATTATGTGTTACCGTAAGAGTGGGTGACAGTTTATGCTGCCACCTTTTACTGAGGATAAATGAGAAATGAACCACTATCTATTTGAACATGCATGAAAACCTTCTTGGTACCAGATCTGGAATAAACTGTGTACCATACTCAACAAATGGATTCAATGTGTGTCTGGCTCAACTCTTTACACTACGAGAGCTTCAGAGTCCCAGCTGCTATGATATCCCTGTGAATGTGGCAGTGGTAGTGTGGGACAGTATATGCGAACCATTTCCCATTGCTGTACCTAACATTAGTCAACTACAGGAATCTAGAAAAAAAAATCTGTTAGTGAACACAGGTTTATGAACAGCACAAGAACTCATTCAAGCAGACACAGCATACACACTTCAAACTGCTGGCACTCAATCACCAAAGAGGCTATAGGGATCAGAATGTGTGTCAACTAAGTTTATGGAGATACAGGAAATGTTTGGAAACAGGTACCTGACGCCAAGATACTGCACAGTAGGATTATTATTATTACTATTGGTGTGTATTCAACAATATGCTTACCAATATGTTCTGAAATGCCAGGCATAAAAATGGGATTTTCTGATGCTCATACCTTGGATTCTATTTGTGATAAAAAGGTAGGGTCAAGTTTACGGATTTCTTGTGTGCTAGGGACCAGTTTTATGCACAACAGAAGGAGTGTCTTAGGATCACTGTTGTACAGTACAGGGTCAGCGTACGAATATTACACAAGTCCTCCTGCTTAGGCAAATGGAGGAACACAGTTGGTTCTTTTTTGCATTTGGTGGGGCTTATGGAGGCACCAGCAGTTCATGAGCAATTCCTTTGGAGGGGTGAGGGGGCAAAAAAAGTTTTTTCTTCCACTTTTACCAGCAGACCAAACCCTGCTGAAGATTCCAAGATGAATATAAACACTCTCGGTCAGTCTTGAGAATTTTCTTGATATCTGTATCCCTTTTCCAGATAGAAGCTCAAAGTTTCCCTACTAGTATACGTAAATTATGCATGAAAGGTTGATTGATGGATGATGGGTGTACCCGTGATATAATTAAAGTGACGAGTATACCTGTAAATGAATGAATAATGCATTTGCGTGAGTTTTGTGGGTACAGTTTGTCAAAATTGTATTACCTGTAGGTGTAAAAAAAAGTTGAAAGTAATTTTTTTTTTTTTTAATGAAACCTCAGTCATGGATTCCAAGATGACTATGCACAGCAAGTGGCTGAACTTTTTACGATGTGTTCCTAAGATCCTGATTTTGAAAAACCATGAAAATTTGCTATATACAGAGTTTCAAATGTACCCTACTTGTACACATAAAATTTAAATTGACTGATGACAGGTTTATCCGTGAATGAACAAATGATGCATTTGCGTAAATTTATTTGCAGTTCCTGAGGAAATAAAAAAAAAAAAAAACCAGTTTTTCACCATTTTTTGCCATCAGTAGTGGACCAAACCCCAATCGCACATTCAAAGATGGCTATGCACAGCAAGTGGCTGTAATTTTTACAACATATTCCTGAGATTCCTATCTTCAAGAACCTTGAAAATTTTCTCGATATCTTTTCCAGTTTCTGAGATACAGAAAGGTTCAAAGTTACCCTACTGGTGCATGTAAAATGTGGTGTGCAGTGAAAACATACCTTATAAAGTGACATAGCATGGATAAATATGATGTAAAGTGTGTCTGTTATCATTAGAAGGGTTCTGGGCACTCTATGTTGTAGTAATGAAACACATGCAAAATTTTTGTGCACATAAGATCCAATCTGTGGTGTAAAATTAGTTTTGCGATATTTCAATTGCACATAAGTAAACTGTCTAAATTTTACTGACCCATCAAGATCTTTTCGTACAAGAGGCATTTCCAGCTGTGGTAATAAAAAGAAGGGAAACCAGCAGATAAATGCTCCAATTGGTGCACAGAAAAGGTAAATATGCTCTTTCTGACTGAAAATTGAACAGTGGGGTACTAGTTGCCTCATTCTACCTTCCTCAGCACTTTTAAAAATGTTGTTAAGCATGTTGACATGCGAACAGATTTGCACTTTTTTATGCTTTGAGAGGAGGGGACAGTGGCAGCGGAAAAGAGAAGGAAAAGTAATAAATGCTGAAAGATTGTAGGCAATGGTTGTTGTATAGAAAGAGTGAAACAAATAGCAGTGTGAGAGAAAGAGTGGGGGACGGTGCTGGGGGAACATAGATGACAGTGAGAGAACATTGCTAGGAAAATAGTGAAGGAGACAGTGCCAGTAGAAGAGGAATAATGAGGAGGAGAAAGTGTAAGTGGGTGAGAACCAGTGATAAGAAGAGACAGTCTATGACAATGACAGCTAGAAAGAGAGAGATAGAGAATGTGAAAAGAGAGAGCAGCAGTATGAAGAAAAAATGAGATAATAAGAATAAGAGAGAACAAGATAGAGACAGTGATAGTGAGAAGAGGCAGTGGTGGTAGGACAAATGGCTCTGAGCACTATGGTACTTAACACCTGAGGTCATCAGTCCCCTAGAACTTAGAACTACTTAAACCTAACTAACCTAAGGACATCACACACGTCCATGCCCCAAGCAGGATTCGAACCTGCGACCGTAGCGGTCACGCGGTTCCAGACTGAAGCGCCTAGAACAGCACGACCACACCGGCCGGCAGTGGTAGGACAGGATGAAGGCAACTGAGGCCATGAGATGGGAGACAGTGACAGTTGGGGAGCCACAAAGAGATAGTGACCATGAGTGAGAGTGGCTAATTGTGAGTGGGTGGATGTGAAAGACTTACAGCGATCTGCTAGTGGGTATGAGTAAGTTAATTTAAGCAGTTTGTGGGAGTGAGATGTGACTTACATGTTAAAAAGAGCACAAATATGTTCACATGTCAATACCTTTGCAAAATGTTTTTAAAGATGTTGGGGAAGGTAGAACGAGACAGCTGGTACCCCAAATTTCAGCGAGAGACTTTTGATAAAGAGCATATTCACCTGTTTTGTTCTCCAACAGGAACATTTTTCTGCTGGTTGTTATTACTACTACTACTACTACTACTACTACTACTTTTACATGAAACACAGACATGCTTTTGGTGGGGTGGCTTGCTTTCCTCAGCAATACAGGTAGCCGTACCATGTGTGTAACCACAACGGAGGGGTAGGGGGCAGCAATCTATTCAGCAGTTTCAGGGGCAATAGTCGGGATGATTGATTGGATCTTGTAATATCAACCAAAATGACCTTGCTGTGGTGGTACTGTGAATGGCTGAAAGCAAGGGGAAACTACAGCCATAATATTTTCCAAGGACTTGCAGCTTTGCTGTATGGTTAAATGATAATGGTATCTCTTGGGTAAAATATTTCAGAGGTAAAATAGTCTCCCATTCGGATCTCCAGGCAGGGACTACTCAGGAGGATTTTGTCATCAGGAGAAACAAAAGTGATGGGGTGGAGGGTGGAATGTTGGAGAGTCCTTAATCGGGAGTTAGGTTAGAGAATTTTAAAAGGAAAATGAAACAATGAAAAATCCAGGATGGAATGTAACAATATTATGAGAAAGAAAGTTGCTACTCGCTATATATCAGAGATGTTGAGTCGCAGGTAGACACAAAAAGACTGTCACAGACAGTCTTTCGGCCAATGAGTCCTTTGTCAAAAATAGACAACACGCAAAGGCACGCACCCCGCCCCCCCCCCCCCCCCCGACACACACACACACACACACACACACACACACACACACACACACAAAAAGTGTGCACACGTGTTCACACATGCACTAAAACACTACTCACACACACGCGACTGTGTGTGTGTGTGTGTGTGTGTGTGTGTGTGTGTGTGTGTGTGTGTGTGTGTGTGTGTGTGGGTGGGTGGGTGGGTGAGTGGTCTATTTTCAACAAAGATCTCGTTGGCCGAGGTCTTTGTTGAAAACACACACACACACACATTTGTGTGTGAGTAATGTTTAAGTGCAAGTGAGTAGCCACTTTTGTTAAAAGGGAAATGGATAGGTTGAAGTTGGATATAATGGGAATTCGTGACGTTCGGTGGCAGGAAGAACAAGATTTCTGGTCAGGTGAATACAGGGCTATAAATACAAAATCAAACAGGAGTAATGCAGGTGTAGGTTTAATGGTGGATAAGAAAACAGGAATGCAGATAAGCTTGTTTTAGCTAAGGTGGACACGAAGTCCACAGTAGTAAAAGTTTATATGCCAACTAGCTCTGCAGACGATGAAAAGATTAAAGAAGTGTATGATGAGATAAAAGAAATTACACAAATTTTTAAGGTAGACAAAAATTTAATTGTGATGGGGGAATGGAATTTGATAGTAAGATAAAATATGGAATAAAACTATATGGAGTGAAAGGTTGTATACAACTTGTTCAGGGAAGCCAGATGGCAATTATAATGGCTGAGGGCATGAAAAGGAAGCAGTGGTCGAGAAAGGAGTGAGACAGTGTTATAGCCTATCCTCATTGTTAATCAATCTGCATGTTGAGCAATCTAGGAAGGAAAGCAAGGAGAAATTTGGAATGGGAATTAAAAATCATGGAGAAGAAATAAAAACTTTGCTGTTTGTTGATGACGTTGTAATTCTGTCATATACAGCAAAGGACTTTGAAGAACAGTTGAACAGAATGGACAGTGTCTTAAAAGGAGGGCATAAGATTAACATCAAGAGAAGCAAAACAAGGATAATGGAATATAGATGAATTAAATCAGGTGGTGATGAGGGAATTTAGATTAGGAAACAAGGCACTTATTAGAATTGTAGATTTTGCTATTTGGGTTGTAAGATAATTGATGGTGGCTGAAGTAGAGAAGATGTAAAATGTAGACTCACCGTGACAAGGAAAGTGTTTCTGAAGATGAAAAATTTGTTGACATCAAGTATAGACTTAAGTGCTAGGAAGTCTTTCCTGAAGATATTTGTCTGGAATGTAGGCTTATATGAAAGCAAAACAGGGACGATAAACAGTTTAGACAGGAAGAGAATAGAAGCTTTTGAAATGTGCTGGTACAGAAGAAAGCTGAAGATTAGATGGATAGTTTGCATAACTAATGAGGAGGTACTGAATATAATTGTGGAGACTAGAAATTTGTATGACAACTTCAGTAAAAGAAAGGATTGGTTGATGGGACACATTCTGATACAAAAATGTATCTTCAGTTTACTATTGGAGGGAGGGAAGTGTGTGTGGGGAGGGGGGGGGGGGGGCACAAAAATCATAGAGGGAGACCGAAGGATGAGTACTGTTAACAGATTCAGAAGGATGTAGGTTGCAGTAGTTATTTGGAGGTGAAGAGGCTTGCGCAGGATAGAATAGCATGGAGAGGTGCAGCAGATCAGTCTTCATTCTGGTTACAACAATATGTCCAAAGTGAAAAATTGTTCCCAAGAGGCCACTTGTGAACTGTCAAGAATATCAGTTTTCATTTTAATATTGTAATGGGCAGGTGTCACTGAAGTTTACTGTGAGTTGGAGAAGCATTACTTAGGTTGTCGGGATGATGTATTTGCGGCCCCACCCAAATGACGGTGGAGACTGGAGTCCACCAGAGTTAAGAATGGCCACAGCGAAGTAGTCAGAGTTCAGGAACTCTTTATTATTCATCAAGTTAGAATAGATACAGATACATGCCCTTGTCTGGTAGGTGTAGCCTGACATTGACAGCATCACTGTACAACACAGTATAGGCTGTCATCACAGAGCGGTGGCTATGTGAAGGCATCACTTACCACTCGCAGTCAGTGGGGGGTTACACAAAAAGTGTCACTGGATTATGTGGGCAGACTGTCACAGTCAAGCTCTGGACCCCAAACAGCTTGGTTAGCTTCTAGCTTAAGGAGGCTGTCTGATCAGACACATGGGTCTGTTGCACTCTTTAACATATAACTCTATGCTTATGTCACATTATAACTCTTTGCTTCTGTCATGCTGGTGGTGATGACTTTGGCTGTCTGGCAGCTAAGGCATGCACTACCGATTGACACAATGCTGCTTCACTGCGTCATTATTCAGGTCATCCCACACTTTGACATAGCATGTGGAGCAGTTTGCAAGTTGCTGTGTCACCAGCTGCATGCTTTCGGCAAGTGAATCAGTGTGTCCCATAATTCGTTGGGATCACGGTATCATTCAACATAGTTTCCCTCTTTGTAGCAATTCAGTCTTTTAATTTAGCATGGTGTTGCTTTGATGAAAACTAACTAGAATAATGCACTAAGATATATTTAGAAATGACTAGTGTCCCTATAGTTCGTCACTGGCTGCTTCTGAAGAAAATGTATTTGTGCAATGACACAGACACTAACGTAACTGATAAATTTGTACACTTTTTATGCTTGGGTCCACTTGTTACATGGTTGATGCAACACTTTGTATGCTGTCCCTCTGAGTCTCCAGGCAATGTTAATCCTTAAAACACTTATTAGTACACGGAATTCACTTGTCAGTTCTGCAGCAGTATTAACTTGTACATAGGAGTAGGCTTTTGGGTCCTGGAGGTTATGTACAGTTGTTTATCTTACCTATCTAAAAGTAAAGAAAATTACAGTATGATGTGAAACTTCCTGGCAGATTAAAACTGTGTGCCCGACTGAGACTCGAACTCGGGACCTTTGCCTTTCGCGGGCAAGTGCTCTACCATCTGAGCTACCGAAGCATGACTCACGCCCGATCTCACAGCTTTACTTCTGCCAGTGCTAGTTCTGCAAGGTTCGCAGGAGAGCTTCTGTAGAGTTTGGAAGGTAGGAGACGAGATACTGACAGAAGTAAAGCTGTGAGACCGGGCATGAGTCGTGCTTCGGTAGCTCAGATGGTAGAGCACTTGCCTGCGAAAGGCAAAGGTCCCGAGTTCGAGTCTCGGTCGGGCACACAGTTTTAATCTGCCAGGAAGTTTCATATCAGTGCACACACCGCTGCAGAGTGAAAATCTCATTCTGGAAACATCCCCCAGAATGTGGCTAAGCCATGTCTCCGCAGTATCCTTTCTTTCAGGAGTGCTAGTTCTGCAAGGTTCGCAGGAGAGCTTATGTAAAGTTTGGAAGGTAGGAGACGAGATACTGGCAAAAGTAAAGCTGTGAGACCGGGTGTGAGTCGTGCTTCGGTAGCTCAGATGGTAGAGCACTTGCCCGCAAAAGGCAAAGGTCCCGAGTTCGAGTCTCGGTCGGGCACACAGTTTTAATCTGCCAGGAAGTTTCATATCAGCGCACACTCCGCTGCAGAGTAAAAATCTCATTCTGGAAACAGTATGATGTATTCACTCATATCTACTGAATCAGTTTCTATTTCTGTTATAACTGTCTATGATATATAAACACAAGAAAATGGGACAGATATGAAACTAAGAACCCATGAGTGGTTTCAGTACACACGTGCTGCCACTTACTCGTAATGGCCTTGCTGAAGTTCTACTTCCAGCTCCAACTGTGAGCTGCCAATCCCAACACTTGTTGGTCCATTAAATCACACTGATACCGATGGAAATGGCGACAGTGATGCCATCAACCATCTCTTCTAAAATCAGTAATAACAATGTCAGAAAGCGACAAAAACTCATCTCCAACTGTGTCATTGCTCTCCCATTAAAAGTTGTAACAGTGGGGTGAATGCTGCGATGTGGGGGAGTGTTCCTTAGGTCAGTCAGGTTGGCTTAGGTGCTCTCCCACCCAGGTGATTCAATGGGCTGACGAGGAGACAGGAGTCCGTTGGAGGTGGCTGCCACAAGATAGTTAGAGTTCAGGAAACTTTCCTATTATTCATCAAGCTAGAGAATATATAGATACTTACACTCATCTGATGGGCAGAATGTGAGCTAAATCCATGACATCTTGACATCTTCATACTGTTGTACTAGAAGAAGTCATCCTTGAAGGTCAGGCACAGTACTTGGAGGCAACGTAACATATTGTGCTTATACGTGTATGGCGATGGTGGTGGTGGTGGCTGACCAATGCCGTGGCAGCACTAAGCTGAATCTGGCACAACATTCTCAGAGGTCAGAACAACTGCATTAAGCACAGAGCGGTGGCTATGTGAAGGCATCACTGGATTACACGGGCAGCCCTTTAGTGTCAAACCTCAGATCTCAAAGAGAGTAGCTGGTGGCTGGCCGGCTAGAGTCTGATTGGTGGAGACTTTCTGACCTGACACATGGGTCAGGTGCACTCTTAATGCGTAACTTTTCAACGGATTTCACTTCTGACAAGTTGATAGTGACAGCTGTCTAGTGGATGCTGGTAGATCCAGCACATTGCAGGCATCTGGTTATGATCGGCAGCTCAAACGTGGCTGGTGGCTCGACTGACACATGTCGTGTAGGGTGGTTTGCAGATCACTGGGTTTGTTGTGTGGTTGGTTGGTTCGTTGGTTGGTTTGGGGAAGGGCACCAAACGGCAAGGTCATTAGTACCATGGGATTAGGGAAGAATGGGAAAGGAAGTCATCCATGCCCTTTCATAGGAACCATCCTGGCATTTGCCTGAAGCGATTTAGGAAAAATCACGGAACTCCTAAATCAGGATGGCCGGATGCTGGTTTGTGCCGTCGTCCTTCCAAACGACAGTCCAGCGTGCTAACCAATGTACCACCTTACTTGGTCACTGTGTTGTCACACACTCACCTTGGGGATGCTAAGTGAATCACTATGTCCTGAAATTCATTGACACAACCATATTCCATCCATGCATAACAGCATTTAATGTCTCAGTGCGTCTTAGATATACTAAAACATTATTAATTTGTTTGAGAATGAGGCTTTATGTTTGTAATACTATGGATTCTTTAAGTTACCAGTGATAGTTGTTAAGTAACAGATCCCAGTATGTTGTCTTTGACAGTGAGTGTTCATCGGGGACAAGGATATTGGCAGTGCTGGTTCAAGAAAATTTTTCCCCCCACATGTGACTTAACCAGCCCCAGATGCCGGAATTGGTCCCCGGGCAAAGTTTGTAGGATCACTCTGTATAAATGAGTATGTGATTCATAAGTTCAGTAGTTGTCGTATACCAGAAAGAGTTCTTGTTGAGTGACTGTATTGTAGGAGGACTCGAGATGATTTAAGACAAAATTTCTATTTGGTGTGAGGAGTGGCAACTTGCTCTAAATCTAGAAAACTGTAATTTAAGACAGATGAATAGAAGAAACCATCTCGTTCTGTTTGAATACAGCATTAGTGGCAGGCAATTGGCATAGTCATGTTGATTAAATTTCTAGACATGACATAGGAAAGCAATATGAAATGGAATGACCACGTTAGATCGGTAGCAGGGAAAGTTAATGGATGACTTTGGTCTGTTGGAAGGGTTGTAGAAAAGTGTAGATCATCTGAACAGGGGACCCTGAATAGAACACTGTTGAGAAAATTTAGAGAGCTGTTAGTTGTAGCTGACTGCAGAATGATTCAATTGTCATCTACTTAATATTTCCCGTAAAGACCACAAAGACAAGATGAGAGAAATTAGGACTCGTGTAGTGGCATGTAGACAGTTGTTTTCCCCTCTCCCCATTTGTGACCAGAACAGGAAAAGGGAGTGACTAGTAGTTGTACAAGATACCATCCACCATGCACTGTGTAATGGCTTGTGGAGTATGTATGTGGATGTAGATATGTTTGTTACTTTCTTATGCTAGAGGGATGCAACACATATCAGATGTTAAAGAACTATGAGCAATGGAGTAGGGAGAGAGGGGTGGCAAGGGGTTTCTCCAGATGCCAAATAGTCACCAAGACAAACATGTGTTTCTGGACTGGGGTGCCTGTAAAGTGCTGTGTTGTACCCTGGGAGCTGATGAGGGGGGGGAGGGGGGCAGCAATAAAGTTTTTGCCCCAGTTGCCATTTGGGGGGGGGGGGGGAGGAGGGGGAGTGGCAATAAAGTGTTGTGCCCCAGGTGCCATCTGTGTTTGCAGTGCCACTGGCCATGAGTAGAATTCTCCTTGCCATCTTCTTGTGTGAATTGTTGATTAAACCACTATGATCGATTAGGAAGACAAAGGTTCTGGAAACTATGGTAATTAGCTAAGACTCTTTGCTGAAAACAGAAAAAGGCCTTCAAAACCAGAAAAATGTTCACACAATCTCTCAATATACCTTTACTGCAGTGAGAAGTCTCAACAAAGACTAAGCAACAACAACTGTATGTAACTAATGTAAATGTTAAAGGGTACACAGTGACTGTGACTACCAAGGCAGCTGTAACCAAGCCAACATACTACTTTAACAGCCAGCAAGTACAAATAACTTTTCTCCAGCAAAAGCAGTCATCATTTTTGCCCAGAGAAGGGGAGAGTGGATTGCAGATATGACATCAGAGATTAAAATGGATTAGACTGTTAGGAATGTAGAAGTTTGTGAAGGTTAGTACAAAAATTCTTTCTGTACTTTTTGTGGTGTCCTCACTCCAATTAAACCAGTACTTATATTACAGGAAAATAATAGATTGACAGAGGGAATAATGTTCTGAGTACAGTGAAGTCCAGTATAAACATGTTCTCAAAAAAACCATGGTACAAACATGCTAACAGGCTACAACATCCTTGAGAAAGATGATATTAGTGGAGACAGAGCAGAGGCTAAAGTGACAGCATTCTTTAATGGTTGATATTGATTAAAGGTTCGCACAACTGCTACCCAAAGTTTCCCTCTCCACAGGGTGCAAGCAGTAATTGTTGAAAGCTGTGCACAGGAACAGTGTATTCTTTATACCTGCCACTACATGATCATCTGGTTGCTGAGGCTTGTAAAAATATAACCTTAACAGCTGGAGACTTTAATGTACATATAATCCTGTTGAGCCAAATATTATTTGCTTGCAAGTACCTGATTGAGTGGATTTATTCATTTTGGGATCATGTGGTTTCCAAATTTGGAGCTATGAGGGGAGGGGAGGGGGCAAGCCCTTACAGCTTTTTGAGTAGCATGCTTGCTCGCTCACGGGCTCACTCTTCCCTTCCACTTTTTCCCAAAGAGTGGGAATCATGATTTTAATGATGGAAACTTTGATTTTGGATTAGCAGCAGCAAAGTCAAAGACTTCCTTCTTGCCAGCCAAGGACGCCAAAGTACGAGGGTAATATTCATTAGGATCATAATTGGCATCATTTGTGTGAGTATTTGAAGAAAGAACCTGTTACATTTACTGTGAAATTGTCATTAATAATTTCAGTAACCTGTTCTGCAATTGCTTGACCCATATCTGTTGCTACGGGATCCGCGTATGCAGAAGGATTGTTGGGGATGATACCTTTTATTATATATATTTAAAAAGAATAATAATGATGAGCACTGGTAATATTTTGTTTTAAATTTTCATCAAAAGTAATAGTTTCGATGTTTTCACTTCACTTCACATGTATCTAATTCTTGTTGGGTTTCGATTTTCCAATGAAGCAATAAGCTTTCAGGGAAAATCACTGCATACACATGGCGACACTGTTCGTGACTGTAGAGACTGTAACAAAACATCAGAAAACAAGTATAGTAAAGGCTAACTGTAGGGGATTTGGTACAGATCCCAGAGCCATGTGCTCGTAACTCATGAAAGAGAAAGGAAAAAAAGTAGAGTGATGATATGAACCCAATGAACCTTCGTATTGAAGAATAGATGAAATCACAAACCATCAGAACTGTATCTTTAAACAATACCTGTTCATATTTAAAATTAATTAAATTTACATAATCTTAATGAAACTGAATATATTAATTTAATTTATATAAACTGAACTGTTTAAATCTATTTAAGTTTTATGCTCAATAGTTTAATGTTGTATTAAGGAAAGTATCGAGAATCAAACCCAAGCCAGCAGATTTTCAGTCGATATGCTTGTCATGTGCTGTGCCATTGACTTGATTATGGGTACTGAAAACTCCCTCACAGACTGCTTAGAAATATTTATGGAGCATTTTTTCTATTCCTGTGGCCCACTCAGGTCAGTATTGTAGGAACTTGAAAAGGGCATCTACCTGCTTCTATGCACACAGTTTGAGCCAAATTGGTGAGTCCCATCCTGTGCCCTCCCCTTGTGAGTCATTTGGTTAGAAATCATTCAGAGATTTTGCTTCATATACAATTGGTTGTGGTCACATAAAGAAAAATGAAGATGTTCATTCGATTGTTTCAGTGTTTCTTGCTCAATCGTGGCTAACTCCAGCACGTGCGATGACCACATGGTTTACTGTTATTATCTTTACATTCTCTGGTTTTAGGTCTGTTTCCCATTGCAAGATTGTGAATGCAATGGAGCGTAATACGCACATGATAAAATGGCAAGTAGATGTTGACTTTTTTATTCTCACATCAAAAAAGTCTTTATTTTACTAATTTCAAGGCAAAGTAGTACTTTGTTGACATTTTGCACAACCAACAATGACCATTTTCTCATATAGTTGAGGCTGTCATGCAATGAGACAGCAAGGCATGGAATGTTGTCAGACAATGGTAACAAAGGAATTTCCAAGGATGACAAGACTTTGACTTGCAAAATTGATGATACAACTGTAAATCATAGCTGAACTGAGAACAATAACTAATAAGACATGCAACAGCTCAAAAATATCATTTGTGGGCCTGAAAAGAAGTGAAGTGTATCTTACTCTCGCATGCATAAAAACTGGTTCATGAATTTTTGTTTAGTTTCAGCCTTCAAAAACTTGGAATTCTCAAGAAAATCTGATGGAACAAAGTTTCTGTTCTCTATATGTGATTTGAAACTGAAATCACAGAAGAAGATGAAGGGAAAATAATTGTTTACGCTGATTCCTTTGGTGTTTGACATCAATACAACAAATATATCCTACTGGATGAATTATCAAGAACATTGAGATACCATTAAACTTTTATTGAGTAAAACTAAGGAACTGTGTACCAGGGCATGTGGAAGTGTATGGGTTAGGTTAGTGTTGTTTAACGTCCCGTCGACAACGAGGTCATTAGAGACGGAGCGCAAGCTCGGGTTAGGGAAGGATTGGGAAGGAAATCGGCCGTGCCCTTTCAAAGGAACCATCCCGGCATTTGCCTGAAACGATTTAGGGAAATCACGGAAAACCTAAATCAGGATGGCTGGAGACGGGATTGAACCGCCGTCCTCCCGAATGCGAGTCCAGTGTGCTAACCACTGCGCCACCTCGCTCGGTGTGGAAGTGTATGAAAATGATAAGGCTGACATTCCAGAAATGTGGTCTTACAGTCTGCCAGACTGTGACACCATGGGATGCCGTACAGCATAGTATAAGTCATTGGCAAGTAGACTGGAAGATGGAAAAATGAGTGGCAGTAAATGATAATGTGGACAGCAAAGTCAACAAGTTGGCCTTGCCATACTTCTTAGCAGCAAAAGAGGTGCATAGAAGTTTGTTCTTCCTGATTCCGAACAGGTCATTAATTGTGATAATAATTGTTGTGAGAAGATACACCCATATAAGAAGTTTGTGTTTTACTACCGCAGTGTCAAGAAGCGATTGACCTTTACAGTAGATGGTGGAAATGAGTCTTCAAACATCAGCAAGCTATAGTTCACCAAATTGGGCATGGTACTGTTGGAATGGCGGATTGGCAAGGATGTGTGCAATGGTAGTATCATACTTGGCGTGAATAGCAGGGCTCCAGATAGCAGCAGCAGAGTCCAGAGGTTGGTTTAACTCTGCAGACTTGTAAAATGGCATAGGTCCCTCCTCGGATCTTGTGGCATCAGATTGCATTCCTCTGTCTATAAAAGAGGAGTTTTTGTATGGGTGTGGCTCGTCCCTGTTTTGCCATGCCATAGATTCCCATCAAGTAAGCTGCAACAGAGCTATGGCTCAGACATGTAACAATCAGGTACCTGCACCACGTCAGCTCTGCCTTTCTGCTGCGTCGATTATATCAACTCTGGTCACCTGCTGGGACAGGAGCTAACTTCCTGATATTGCGGTGACAGGTCGCTCCTGATGTAAATTTGCCTGGCCTGCTCTGGTGTGACCTGCTTTCCATGAGGCTCTTTCATTATCCATGGCAGCATTATTATTTTATTCAGCCATGCAAGTATAACTGTTGTAGCACAGCACACCTCCCTTTTTCAGAAAATCTGGCCCACCAGCTCAGCTCATTGCAGTTCTGCAGTCGTGACACATGTCTGACAAATTGACAATTATGTACAGTACATTCAATTTTTCCTTTACATTATTTCAGATTAAACCACAGAGTTCATTTGCTGTTCCTTAATCTAAATGGGATTTACTATGTTTAGTCCAGTGAACTTATTTTGCTTCCTCAAACAAGCACAATTTCATCCTCCGAGCTGTGGATATCACAACACATGGCCTGAATATCCCATCATGCACAGCAAACTTGACTGTGTCCTCAATAACTAACAGTCTGTGTCAGTGGTCTGTGTCTTCTGCCACTCTGCAAGGCTTCCGAGAAGTGTCCACATGACCCCAATCTTTCTGCTCAACCCATCGACATTGCTATGTTTCCTGCTAGATTTGTGTACTACTTCATAATTGAATTTACTTAATTTTAATTCCCAATGAGTTAATCTGCTCAAAGGATCTTTTAGCCCTAACAGTCATTTTAATGCCGCTTGGTGTTTTACAACTCCAAATTTCATACTGCACAGGTAACAATGAAAATAGGTGACTTAACATTTGATTGCCCACTAAAATTTTGCACCGTGTTTTTACAATTGCATTAACAGTCTAATGATTTCAGCAACCACTTTGACAAATTTTCTGTAACGATCACATAGACCTGTAAATAATTGGAATTGTTTTGCAATTTGTGGCACTAAGAAATCACAGACAGAAAATATCAATCTTGGGTCAGTTTTCGTGCCATCTTGGCTAATCAGGCCTAGATAGTTTACTTCAAGCTGAACACAACCTCTTAAACTCTTCTTCCAGCTGTTGTGCATGTTTCTCCAAGTATTTAATAATAACAATAATAATAATAATAATATTGGCTAAATAGACAGTACACTGATGTGGGTTTAACCATCTTAGTACTCCATCTAATAACCTCTGAAACATGCCAGTACTTTCTTGAGCGCAAATGGTGAAACAGTGCCACCAACAGCTTGGCAAGGGTGCATGTGTGGCTGCATTGGACGTGGTGCGAATAGATGACCTCCAGCTTGCAGCAGTAGAGTCCAGAGGTGGTAGATAGTTGATCCATGCAGACTTGTAGAATGGCGTGGCTCCCTCTTTATATCTTGTGGCTATCAAACTGAATATTTGTAATGTCCCCAAATGTGAGTGAATATGGTCTTTGCCTAGACTTCTGTAAAAACTTCCAAGTGGTGATTCTTACTCTTTAAACCTGTGATGGAGAAGTATTTACATTTATTTATTTATCATGTGGTTTTTAAGCACAGTAATTAGTATAATACAAACAATAACTCACATAGTTTACACACAGACACACAAATTTGTAGTATAATCAATTGCATCATTTGTTCCCATCAGGAAGTCATTGAAAGTACCACGATAATCCCTGTTGGGGGATTCTGTAACTATGTGACGAACGGTATGATTGGCTGCTCCACAATCACATTTTGGAGATGGAGCCATACCCCTCTGTGAAGTGTATCCATGCTTCTGCCATGATTGGGGTGTATTCCGTTAAAATATTTTCCATGTTATGCATGACTGGTCAAAGGCAGGGGGTTTCTTTCTTATGTGAGACAAATTTTGGTAATGTGGAGAGCAAGCCTCTGTTGAGTCTTGTTCCTGTGAGTCTGTTAATGTTGAACTGACATTTGTGCAGTTCTGTGGCTCTTTTCTTGGATGGTTTTCTTGATCAAAGGCAATTTCTTTCTTGCATCTTGATGTATAGGATGTTGCAGGTTGCTTTGTATGCATTTAAACTCATGGAGTAGAGCTGCTTTTCATTTAAGTCCAGGGGGCATAATGTGGCTCAAAATGAACAGCCATTCATTGGTGGCTGATCTTAGTGTACAACTGATAATTCTCAATTTGTTGTTCAGCTGTGTGCCAAAATTTTTTTGTGTGTGCTATTGAGTCATACAGAAGCACTGTGTTCCACTGTATAGTAGTCTCAATGCTAAAGTGTGTGCAGAGCCACAGATTGTTCCACACAGTGTATGTATGATATTGTTCCTAGTTCATATCTTTGCAGCGGTGTTTCCAAATGCTTTTCGTAGGACAGCATCCAGTCCAGTGTAACTCATACAGGTATTGGGTACTAATTGTGGTCATCAAAGTAGATCTGGAGCTGGCTGTTAGCCACTCTGTTGCACAAATGGAAGCAAGCCATCTGGGTGTTAGTAGGATTTGGTTTCAGCCTCTGTCTCTGAAAGTATGTTCCTATTATCGCCAAATCAGATGTTAAGATGGCTTCCGTTTCTTCAAAATTTCAATGGCTCGCTGCCAGCACCCAGTCATCGGCGTATTTGCATTGACCCAGGTTGTCCAGTGTTTCCATTATATTCAGTATAGGATATGCATCCATCACTGTCCTTGTGCTTAGATATTGGGAATTGCAACAGAACTTGTAATTTATTTATCTTGTTTGGTGATATTTTGGGCGCCATGACAACGGGTGTTCTCCATGAACTATCACACTCCTCAATAATGCCATCATCCAGCTGGTGATAGATGAAATCTTCCATTATTGATTGCAAGTGCTGAGTTATTCTTTATGGTTCCATATAGATAGGAGGATTATACCCCACTGGGATTTTGTACTATGTCATGAGTGTCACTGGTAATGGTTCACTGGGATGGAACAAATCTACAAATCATATCAACAAAGTTTCTGAAGCTGTGTTATTTTACTTTTAAATGCAGTACTTTTTTGTGTAATGCAGATGCATTGACTGTCTGAAACAAAGGTCTCCACTCAAGGTCCATGTTGCTATATCTACTTTCTCCAGTTGTGTAACAACCTTAATGGAGCATCAAATCCTTTGGATTTTCCATCTGTACTGTCCTTGATGTATCAGGTGGTAGCCCTCTCAAAAGCACATCCAGCACTTTTGTGTTCTGCATCTTCACAACAGTTTTATCTGTCACCTCATTCTGTGTTATGTCATACTTTTACACATTTGTTCTCCTATTTCTATCTAAGAATGTTTCCATTGATTCATTCCATTTCTGAGACATTTCATCGAGCTGCTCTCTAAAGAACCTGGTACTGTACTGCTTTCACAAGTGCTGAAAGAGTCTATTCTTGAGTTGTTCGAATGTAGGTGCCTTATTCAACTGCTCATTAACAGATTATGTATCCCTTTGCCTCGCCCAGCTGTCATAACGTGGCCATGTGAAAATGTACTTTGTCCGACCCAGGCTCACAGCAGCATCTTCCAGATTGTTGATAAATGCTGACACATCCTCAGTTATCGTATCTGAAAAAGGAGCTGTTAGACTAGCTGTGGCCAAATCCAAAGAGGGAGTGAGTACACTGAATGGAGCTTTTGCCTCCACCGTTTCAGCTGGTTCATCTTGAACCACGACAAATGCTCTGGTCCCTCAGTTTCACAAGTTGTACCTCCATATTCCTGTGTTCTGTCTATCACAGCCATGTACAAACCAAAACAAAAATGCCACAAAAATTAAAAAAAAACTCACCAGCTACACTACTACCATTGAAATTGCACAATTGGCTGGAGATGTCATGGATTCAGCTGCAGATGTCAGTACCTGCTTCTGACACCACATGTTGAGTCCAGAAGTAGTTGGGCTCTATGATACATGGTGAAACTAGGTTGTCAGAGGTCAGAAAGTTCATAGTACACCATCCTGGGTGGGATAATGTTGGAGCAGCAACTGGATGCCAGTTTGTTGTTCAACATTTTGCTATGACAACAACACTGTTAAAACATTCATTTATTGCTCAGAAAAATAGAACAGTCGTGGTAATGCTTGGAGGGGACAATGCCCACAAGACTTAAGCTGTACTAGATGCAACCCAAAATATTCAAGAATTTCATTGTATTGATCAAACCACTAACAGTACAACATTTCGTTGGTGGATGTCTAAAAGGTACACGTAGCTGCTGTGACACAGAGTTGTGACATCTTTGTCACATGCAGTTGTTAGTTGTATTGGTGTGTTAGCCTGTGTTTCAGTATTTCTGCAAATTGTGAATTGGATCATGTGAAGGAGCAATGGATTTGCATCAAATTCTGTTTCAATTGAAGAGAATTGCAGCTGAAACCCACCACATGCTGACAGTGCCTTTTGGTGAGAGAGCACAGAGTCAAGCAATAACATTTTGAGTGGTTAAAGCACTTCAAGGAAGGCCAAGAATCTGTGAAAGGTGACAAACATTCTGGTCAAATGTCAACATGCACAACACCAGAAATGAACTAAAAGTGCATGATGTGACTCATGGAAATTGAAAGCAGACATTTCATGATGTTAGTAACAGACTTGGGCTGTCATATGGTACATGTCAACAAATTCTGGCAGATGAGCTGAACATGAGATGAATTGCAGCATAGTTGTTCCCTCACCTTCTCAGCCTAACAAAATCTCTGAATTCAGACATGTACTGTGCCACAACATAGTGTCTGAGAGTGTCCAGAGTCATAGCAGATGACTAATCTTCAATCTACAGTTATGACCCTGAAACAAAGCAGCAATGATTAAAATGGAAAATATAATTTACTCCAAGGCCGGAAAAAGTTCAACAAGCTCCTGGCAACATGAATCCAATGGTAATTTTTCCCCAACATTCAGGGAATAGTGCATGAGGCATCGATAGACTGTCAATGGGCAGATTTACTGTGAAGTTTTGAGGTGACTGAGGAAAAATGTTCAGCACAAATGGCCAGAGTTGTGGAAAAAGAAAGACTAGTAGGTGTACCAAAACAATGCACACGCTCTCACCTTACCTGTTATGAAGGAATTCCTGGCCGAAAAAACAAGACAGTGGTCCTCCACCGTCCCTACTCACCAGACCTACCCCCATGCAACTCCTACCTGTTCCTGAAGAAGAAAATCACGTTGAAAGGGTGACGTTTTGACTTGGTTGAAGACACCAAAGTAGAATCACAGCAGGTCCTGAACATCCTTCACCCTGTGTTCTTCCAGGAGCAATTCCAAAAATGGGAATAATGCTGGGAACATTGCATACATTCCCAAGCGCATTACTTTGAAGGTGAAAGAGGATATTAGGAGGATATGTTGGGTAGCACCTCGTACAGTGCAGATGCGGAGGTGGTGGTGTCAGCAAGCAGCTTACTACAATGCTCAGTCATTGAAATTATGATGGTAGCGGCTTGGTCAGATGCACACGTGGGGCACATATGCGGCCTCAGCTCAGGGTGGGGCATGCCAGAGCGCACAGAATTGTACAGTGGATTCAGCACAGATGAGACTGTTCCCAACAGCAGTGCCTGCCCATGAGCAGATGCAGACAGCAAGGAGTTCACACACACACAGGCAGTGGTAGTTCAGCAGCTGCACAGCTCCAAGCATGAACTGTAAATGGCCATGGTAAGAGCCCGGGAGTGACTGAAGTGGGCCTGCAGGAAGCACTAGTCAGCAGCATTAGACTTGGCACAGTGAGCAGAGTTGCAGCTAGCAACAACAGAATTCAGGCTAGCTGATCCAGTGTACTTCCCTTCTCACAGTTGGTGGCTGTAAGACTGCATATATCTGTATAGAAATGAGTATTTGTAAATGATTGGCTTGTCCCTGTTTTACCAAGGCATCGATTTCTGTAATGTAAGCAGCAACAGAACCTTATGAGGCCTGTCTAAAAAGTATCTGGCCTTTGGCCAGAAAAAATATTTCGAATACTTGACGGGGTTGGGATGCTAATCCCTTTTCAAAGTAGGCCCCTTGTGCTTGCACACACTTAGCCCACCGATCCTCCCACTGCTGGAAACTCCTCTGGAAGTCTTCTTTTGGAATGGTGTTCAGCTCTGTTGTCATGTTCCACATTATCTCTTCTCTACTCTCAAAACGAGATCCTTTCAGTGGCGTCTTCAGTCTAGGAAACAACCAGAAGTCACAAGTAGCCATGTCTGGAGAGTAGGGATGTTGTTGGTGAACAGCTGTAATTCCATGTTTGGCCAAGAAATTTTGAATCAAGTAGGATGAATGTGCAGGTGCATTGTCGTGATGCAGTTACAAGTTTTTCGACGTCCACACGCCTGGTCTTTTGTGCCTAACTGCGTCACGGAGTCGCCAGAGAACGTCTTGATAGTTCTCCTTTGTCACTGTTTGCCTTTCTGGTGCATATTTGTGATGCACAATTCCACGGACATCAAAGTAGTCAATCAGCATCACCTTGATTTTGCTTCACACCTGCCGCACTTTCTTCGGCCTTGGGGACTCGGGATGCTTCCATTGCGACGACTGTCTTTTTGTTTCTGGGTCATACCCGTACACCCATGACTCGTCTCCAGTTATCACAGTGTTCAGAAACCCAGGATCAGTGTTGGTGGTGTCCAGAAGTACCTGTGCAATATCAAAACGGAGGTCTTTTTGTTCCGGCAACAACTTGGGCACGAATTTCACAGCCACTTGATGCATGTTCAAATTGTCACGCAAAATTGCATGTGCAGAATCCTTATTCAGGCCAACCTCTTGTATAATCTCCCGCACGGTCAAACGATGATCTGCCATCACCATATTTTGCACCCTCTGAACAACAGCTGCACTCCGACTAGTTTGGGGCCTGCCAGAACACTGGTCACTCTCCGCTGATGTGCAGCCATTTTTGAATCAGTTGAACCACTCCTTAAATTGTGTTACACTCACATCTTCTCCAAATACCTGCTGAATCTTATGAATTGTTTCATTTTGTGAATCACCAAGCTTTTGACAAAATTTGATGCAGTTTCTTTCCTCAATACATTCAGTCATCTTGAGAGAATTAGTAATCCGACAAACACATTGTGTAGCACCTCACTCAGCGACTGACAGGCAGCGACTGACATGCTGGAAGGCGGAGACAAATTTCAGCATATGCATAAAGGTCTCTTCCTTTACTGTGTGCAGTGGCACCGCACTATCATCTCTATTTTGTACAGGACAATCAAAGGTCGGATAGTTTTTAGACACACCTTGTAGTTTTGACCTGTAGCAGCTAGGTCACCATTGCCACAGTGGCTCTGCCTTTGTGTTGCATTGATGATATTATAACTCTGGTCCCTCTGCTGAGTCGAGTGTGGAGTAACTAATTGTCAACATGGTGACAGTACTTATTTTATCAACAGGTTGTTCTGATGTAACTTCGCTTGACCGGATTTGGTCTGAACTACTTCCATGAGGCTCTTGCATTAACCATGGAGGTGTCTTTAAGTTCATTCAACCATGCCAAGCAAAATAGTTCTGGCACAACACTACTTTTAATCCAATAGACATCATTTTATACCCTTACAACCAGATCAGCTCTGATAGTACTTGCTGGCATGACTTCACCTGTAGGTGACAGAGGGACAGTGTAACACACATCTGCCAAATATACCTTTGTGGAGGGGACATGGGGGTGTAGAGTTAATATATTCTCACAGTGGTTCAATTGGCTGTGTACCTTTTGACATATTTTAGATCTGCTTCTTATTATAAACATTCCTTCTACCAAAAACTATAGTTTCATTAGTACCCCTCTTATAATTATGAAAAGTGTTAAATATATTAAAGAAACAATGAACATCTATGTCTAAATCGTTACTTAACCTTCACTGAAAAAAAACCTTGGAGGACATTTCATTCACAATATCTTAATCAGTGCTGACTTTTTTATAATTTTGAAATTAGTTTTTTATGTCTTCTTTTCATTTTTGTAAATTTTCTCTCTCAATCTGTTGTATCAAAAGCTTTCTTAGATCAACACAAGTTTCATGTTTTTCATCTTAATCTTGATTACTGCCTGTGAAGTCATACACAGTACTATAGTGCATCAAGGAAAATCATCAGTTTTTGAAAATATAATGCAATTGTACAGATAAAAAAATTTACTCTCCAAGTGGCTTCAGGAGGTTAAGTAAATATGCAAGTTTTCAAATCCAGTGGCTTCTCTTTCCGCAGAAGGGTTGAAGGGAAAGGACTGCGAGGTTTGAGAAATGGGGAGAGTTCAGAAAAGTTGCCTAGAACCCCACGTCAGGAGAGACTTACCATACAGGATGATAAGGAAAGACTGATTGTTAGGGACTGCACCAGATGAGATTTGAAAACCTGATAGCTTAAAGGTGGAAGTAGTGTGTAAGCAAAACAGAGATTACTGACAAAACATTGTGCAAGAGTTAATAAGAGCAGAAAGATAAGTAGATTGTATGTGGTAGAGGTGGAGGCTGGGGAAAAATAGACAGGTCAGAAATTAAAAGATACAGAAAACTAAAAGGTACTGAAGAAAGGAATAGTTACTGGGAAGAAATGCTGATACCGAAGAAATATATGTCATAGAAAGGAAGCAACCTTCAAAATCTCTCTGACATCTTTAACAGACAAACAAAGGAAATGCTGAGACATAAAACAGGTTGTTGTTTCTGTAGAAAATACCATTATTACTTGGGTCTTGTTAACAGGACAGGAATCCGCTTGTGATAAGTTGTCTTGTTATCAAGAAGAGAATGGTTCATTGAACTAATAACCCATCGTTTCTATGAGTGTAGCTCAGAGTAATGCATAATCTTATTCTTAGTATAACAACACATTGGGCAAAGCGTCACTGAGAAATGTAAACAAACATCACAGTGGAAGTGATATTTGCTATTAGAATACTCATAATTAAATTATACTCATAACCAGTTTAATTCTATAGACACCTACTTAGTAATTTGTACCATCCATTTGCACTCTGATGATGGCCGTGATGTCTCACAGTCACCTCAAGAGACATTGAAAGAGTTTGAAAGCTATCCTCATCCATGAGCACCCAACTGCTGCCCTCAGCTCAGAGACATTTTGGAGCTGTATCTAGGTCAAACACATTGCTTACAAAGACTTACGAGGTTGACTGACTTTTCTCTTATTATTTAGACTAAAATCTACATATTTTGTGCATTGTGGCCTGTCCATCTAATGCTAAAATCCTTTTTAGGTGATGTAGACCCTTGTTACAACATTTTGTTGTCCAGTGCTGTCAACTCTTATTGTAACACCAATGACTCTATGCAATGTGACAAGCCCATTGACTGTATGAGGTCTGAGATGATGCTTCATATACAATGGGCAACCACATTTTATCGAAAGTTAAATGCACTGATGTTCTGTACCTTGCTACTTCATTGACAAGCTGCACTATTTCATTGGCTGTGGTAAAAAAGAATTCTTCTCCAACAAATATGGTGTCTGTAATTCAGTTTCACATGAAAGTACTGGTTTGTATAAGTATGTATGAGAGAGTGATAAAGTAAGAGTTAGACTTCAATGTAGAAGAAAACAATATTAAGTTTTCTTTTAGAAGAGGAAGAAGACAAGATTTAATTCCTTTGGATGTTGCATATGAAGGAAAAGAAGTGAAAACTTGAGATTCTACAATGAAGAAAAAGAAACTGCGATGTAAGGAAAAATTGTGCTTTCAGGAGAAAAAATAATGCAAAAACAGATGGCATAGGCGAAGGTAAGTGTGTAGGGCGCTGTTACAGTTTGTGGACTGATAAAGAAATTACATGCAAGATCTGTGCAAAGATAAAGATACAGGATTGCAGCAAGTTCTGTTCACCATAAAATTCTGTCAAGTGATGAACTATATACTTTTAAAAACAAAAACCTTGTTAGAAGAGCAAACTGCATTTTGTAGAGCAAGATCATATACAAATTAAAGAAACTCTTTAATTTGTATTGATCAATAGTTGCAGCCCCTTATGGATGTAATATTCAAGATCATATACATTTAAAAATAACATTTTTGTACTTTACCAAAATATATAAGGCAGACTCATTGTCTATATATTGATAGAATGAAAGCATTAAATGAAGTTTCCATGAAAAAGTCGGTGTTATTCTAGGGAGGATGAGGTTGGTTACCTTGCACCTGATAAGGATTTGAAATTCAAAGAGTCTGAAGTAGGAATCGCTTCAAATTAAGATACTAAAGAAAAAAATAGACCTAGGAGCACAAGAAGTGCATTCTGCTCCTTACACTTTTTAGTTTTTAATTTTTAATTATTGTCACAAAATTGAATAAACAGCATTAAGAACTACAAACAAAACTAATGTGACATTACATAATTGTGCAGTAATTGTTTTATGACTTGATAATCAGATAGTAATTACAAGGTGCTGTTCATGCACTTTTTTATGTGATAATTATATTATTTAACATTGTGACCAATGGGACAAAAACCATAGCATTCAGAGCACCTTTTTGGTGCAAAGTAATAACTGAACAAATAAAAAGTAGAAATTCATTAATGTCCTTAACATGCACTTTCACTTTTATTTTAGAAGATGTGTGCATTGAAAATAAAATACAGAGATTTAAATACAGTGATGACACGCTTTGCATAAATTAGAAAAAGTAAAATTGGAAACTGGTAAAATGTTATAAAACCACAGCTGCTTCTACAAACTTTATTGAACATAGTATATAAGAAGGGACAAGAAAAGAATGTAGAAATGAGGACAGAACACAGAATTGCAAGTATATCTTAATTGTTCAGTGAGTTTTCCTTTAGTTCTGTTTCAATATGTGATCCAATGATAATATTTTTTAATGCCTATAACTGGAATGTGAAGAAAGGGCTCTGACTAGGTTTGTGAGCATCTGACTACTCCCATAAGAAAAGTTGTTTATGTGCCTCAAAGCTGAATGAAATAGACATGGGAGTTTTGGAAAAAGAATTTGCTCTATAGTTACGTCATGCTATCCATGCTAGTTGAGTACACAGACCATAGGGGAACAACAGACTGGCTTCATTGAATAGGATCAGAAGTACGAAGTTCCATGGCCTGATAGGTCTTGCAAGTGAAATCTGACTATAAAATTGATGCATACAATTAACTGAAAACAAATTGTATAGTATTTCTTCTACTATCCCACATATTCATATGGGCTTTGATACATCATGAAATCTGTATTTATACAAGGATTATTTTGCAATTACAAAATCACTTTGGTAGAAGATAGTACTATAAGTAATTATTTAAAATCTTTTCTTGTAATGAACTATATGGAAACCATGGCAATGAACACTAAAACGTACGCTAATAAGGAAAAAGTTTTCTAGTTAAATATATAAAAACAATGTGTTATAGAATAAAAGCAGTACCGGTATCTATTTTTTCTATAAAATTCTTCACATTGTTTAAAGATAGGTAATAAGAAATAACTAGCTGCTCTATTGAATGCTTTCACTGAAAATCCATCTTTTCTCAGGCCTAATAGAGAACTGTTTCAACTGTGACACTGCAGGACATAAAATCTTTTATGAATTTTTGTTTCTGGAGACCCCAAAAACTTTTATGTAGCATTGATGGGAGATTTTAGAATTGAGGTTTCATCAGTTCTTGAATTTTTGAACTGGTAAAAATTGTGAGTAAAATCTACTTCTCTGTGCACTGTTCAACAGCTATGACAGAATAACTTAGTTGTAAAATATCAAATGCATTGCTTGTGCCAGCCATGCTGAAATACGTTTTAATTAATTTTGTAAAGGGCCACTTGGAGATGGAGTATCAGAAGGTCATTAGAATGGATGATACAGGATTCGAGGACCAGCAGACGCAGGTGGTGGCAGTAGTAGATCTGCCATTGTGTGTCGACAGTGATGGTGGCAAGTACACTGATCCAAGGTAGGCATCAAAGTTTATGCAGGCTGAAATAACTTGAAACATTTATTCTCAGTAAGCATGCAATATGTGTGTGCTGAGAACTACATCAGTCCTCTAGAAACAGGGGCACAGTGGTTCCAGTCATAATAAGGGCACCAGTTCTTTGGATTTGAGCTCCTCCAGCAAACGGGCTCCAACAGCTGTTCTAAATTATGGCCAGTCACATGTTTGTGTTTATTGGGCTCTTTTGACATAGTCAACTTTCTGTTGGGCATACTGTGGATATTGACATGGTCAGTTGAATATGGCAGCATGGTCTGCTTCAGTGATGCAAGTGTGCCATCAGTGCTTTGTCATTGTTGGCAGTTGGCTAATGTTTCTGGGTAGCTAGATGGAGGAAGTAAGTGGGTAGCCCACATCCCCTCCTCCCTCTAAGGAAAACCCATACTGACCCTTGTCATGATATTTGGGAGCAGTTTGTAAATATAGATAATTGCTGGTTTATGAAGATGTGTGTTGTAAATGGAGAAGCAGTCAGCAGTATCTGTAGCACGATAAGGGAAAGTGTAGGGGACAGGTAAATGTCCTACGCTGGAGGTGGTAAAAGAGCGCTACTGTAATGAGAATGGTGCGGTCTGTGAAAGTAAGTGTCTGGGGCAACTCTTTTGTGTTAGTTAATTTCATTGGATTGTTTAACATCTCACATTAGCTGTGCAGTGCTAATTTGACCATGTTTTGTGACAATTACCTGGTTGAAGGGAGCCAACAGGGTAGGCCTGAGGGTGATACTCAGGTATGTTAGTATGGCAAACGGCAAAATTGACCATGCTGCCACTGTCCGGTTCCATCATCTCTAGGTCTACCATTCGGTTGTGAACATCTGAGAGGGAGATGGCAGTGCTGCAGTTCAGCTAATGCAAAAGTGATGAATTGTGCTACTGCATTGCAAATGTAAGCATCTGAGAGGGAGGTGGCACCACATAGTTCGGCTATTGCAAAACTGATGAATTGTGCTACAAACGCCTCATTCCTCGATCAAGGGATTCAGTAACAATGATGAGCATCGTCATCAATTTGTGATCTGATAATCTCACATCAAGCCGGTGGACGATATCAACTCCATTGTTCAGTAAGCATAGGACTAGACCCTACCAGATCATATTCAGTGAAGCAGTAGGAGCATTGTCAAGTTGACTGCTGCCCCTAGTTTTTTGTAGTCAGCTTATTCCTCCGTTAGAGATTTGTTATAGAGGGAGAAATGTACAGTCTGTGACATCCTTTGTGCTCACATAGGTTTTTACGTGCAGGCTCTTTATATGTGGGTTTAACTCCCCTCCCATGCAGAAAATTTGAAATACTTCATTCCTACAGTGAAGGATAATACAAAACACTTTTTATATCAATTGTACATTATCTTTTGGAATAACAGTGGCACTGCTTTTATGAAACTCAGTGTATAAGTATTGAAGGTAGTCTGTGCAAAAGTTCATAAAATCACCTGTTTGTACGAGGCATGCTCCAAGTGCTGTACTGTGTGAAGTAACATGCATAAGGTGCAGGTTAACAATACACAGTCACGTGTAGACCGTACGCAGATGAAGACTTTTGCATGGCAGCAGGCAAAATTCAATTGCTTGAGATTGGTACATCATTTCACATGCATCCCAAAAGTGAAAACAAGATATCCTACAGGATTAAACACAGTTAACTGTGTGTCATCTCTCAACGTCTGTAGTCCTAACTTCGTTGATGACATCATACTCAAGAAATATAACTGTAAGACCATGAACAAAATTTATGCCCCCGACACATCTATAGGGAGTAGGGTTACCAACATTTTGCTTTTAAGGGAGATGACCAATGTCTAACCATGACTTTAGGGGGTTTAGTCACAATAAATTTCAGGTGCACAGCTACATTACTTTTTCTTGGAAGGGGAGACAGTGTCTCTTTTGAAGTGTTGCAAAATGTCGTTCTGTTGTGTGAGTCAATTGAGAAATAAGTAAAGTGTGTGTTTAAACATGAGCACTCCCACAATGCTCTTTTGCGAGTCCTTGTTACTTCTGTGTGTTATTTACACCACAGCTGCTGATCAATATGAGGCAAGTGCACCTGTGGGTTGCCAGTAGTGACTGAAAAACAAGTAAATATTCCCCCTCTCCCAACCACTCGAGACGCATAGACTGTGTTATTCTTTCTCTGCTCCTTGCATTTCGTTGAGCAACATCGTCTTCTTTGTATAGAAGCACAAACAGAGAAAAGGGTATATGTCGACAATGGTATTGATTATTATATTAAAACTTCTTTAGATGTGTTGGTCATGGAATTTGAGCTGCCCATATTACTTTGGGGGATTAATTTTTATATAACAGTGATCATTGACGAAATATACAGGAGAAAGAGGCACTCAATAAGGGAGCCAAGAGGATTAAAAAGAACTGCCACAATAAGGGGGATCCCAGGAAATATGGGAGTTTACATTTTTGTCAAAACTTTCAAATTTTACAATTATAAAATTTCAGTTTATGTAAGAGGTAGAATAGCTCATATCTTTTTCAATGGCAAACAGACAACACAATATTATAAACTGTGAAATTTTTAAAATCAGTTCTGCGGTCTGTAATGGATGTGAGGTGATTGTAGAGAATGCAGAAGAGAAGAACTGTTGCATCCCAACACAATTTTGTAGTGCGATCGGAACGTTGACGACAATCTGAGGGTTGTTTGAGTTTCCACCTTTATTGTCGGAGATGAGAGGGA
This sequence comes from Schistocerca serialis cubense, assembly GCF_023864345.2. Taxonomy (NCBI): domain Eukaryota; kingdom Metazoa; phylum Arthropoda; class Insecta; order Orthoptera; family Acrididae; genus Schistocerca; species Schistocerca serialis. The sequence continues at coordinate 722,956,956 of NC_064639.1, read as the reverse complement.
GAAAGCTCTCTGAGAAAGAACTGGGTGGTTATTGGTTACAGTGGTAATCTTTTAGTATTAATGGCAGGATGGGTATGCTGAATAATTCAGTATTTATTTAAGTAATATCTTTATTCTTTTGATAACTTATAAAAGAGGTGCCAGTTCCTAACCCCTTTCTGTATTACTTGTCAGACTCAATTTACTCTTATGAGGAGGCCACTCGCCTAAGCTTACAAGAGACAATTACTATTCCGTAAATTGTTCTTGTTAATTACGAAGCTACAAATGCTAGCTGTTCTTTGAGACAAAGACAAATCGTCTCTGTTCAGAGCTATTCCCCAGAATAGATAATGATTACTTATCTTGCAGTTGCTGGGTGTGTCTCCAGATCTGATCACCGACTCCTCACTGCGAACATTACTTCTGCATACACAGGTTGCAGTGGACTGTCATACTACTGCTCTCGGACTCCTCTGTCAGACTACTCCATCAGAATTCTCCATCAGACTGACTCTTCTCATTTTACCTCTTGCTTATATATCGTCTAAGTTGTGGCTGACCCTTGATAATAGCCTTTCGGGATATTTCCATTACCTGACTCCCTTGACACGTAAATACTTTAATGTCGGATTTCTCCTAGAGGTTTTCGCTCGATGTTACCACTTACGTGTACTGTAAAGCTTCCGTTGACATCAGAGCTTGTATTCCTTGGCGCAGTCTCAAATAGTTCCATCACGTGTTTAGTCCATGATCTTACGGGCTACTGAAGGTCACTACTTTACATAAGATATGGAAAACTTTTGTTGTCATTCAACTGTGGTTAAAATAATTTCTTAATGTGCATGTTTTGATTGTATGCGTCTTATCTCTCACCCCTTCACAAACATCCTCCACCAGGATTTTCTCAATTAAATTCCGAGGTTTCTAACATCATGAAGTATTGTTCTCCGCTCATTTCATCTGACAAGTATTGTGTAATAAAATCATTATTAATTCCCCCCCCCCCCCCCCCCCCCCCCCCTGGGACTGGACACTTCCCCCCAAAATTACGTTAATGTGCACTGTTCAGAGTGCCTTTAATACATTTTAACATTTATCCATGTGCAAGAAAATTTGTCTTATATTTACAAAAACATTTATTCATTTGAAATCGTTATATTTGACAATTTTATGTTCAATTTTACATAAGGGTTTCACATTTCCCTTTTACATAGTTCTTATTTTGCATCTGAAAGAAAACATCTAATCGTCTTTTGGTAATTATTACTCAGTCATCTATGTTTCTGGGAGTTCTTTCATATATTACCACATCTTCTTCTATGTCAGCTGATCTTAAAGGAATTCTATTTACTTTATGGGTTTGCACGACTTTCGTCTTGATACAAATAGATTGACAGCAATTTCCATCATCAAAAAACTTTTTGTATAAATCCTTGCAACAGTTACATTTTGCACAGCATACAAATGTTATAGAAGCTATGAAATCATTTTCTTGGCACAATTAGTTAGTTTATGATTGTCTTGTAATAATTTTACCTCACAATCTTCTTGATTATATGTGGAAATTAATCCAAACGTTTGCTTACATCTCTTTCTTTGTGCATTTACATCATTACAATTTAGTTCATCCCGTGATAACTTAGCATATAGTTTTTTAGAACTATCTATTGGTAATTATTCCTTTTCTGGTTGTATATATACGCATATTGATCTACACCTGAAGTTAACTTAATGGGTACTGGTAACATTTTATACAGGTTAAAATGTTTGTTTTCAATCAGTGGTATACTAATAACAGATTCCAATATTTCATTAGTTACGAATACATTGAGATCTATAATTTTCAATAATATATATCCATATTCTTCCATTAAGGGGATCGGGAATTTGACTTCTCTTGGATTAACAATATGAGGTGCAAGGATACCCTTCTGTGCATAAATTATTGCACTTACTAATCCTTCACATTCCCTACTTATTTTATTACATACCATTTGAAATTGTAAGAGTTGTACATTGAGTATCATGAATGCAGCCATTTTCATGAGGCCATAGTCTGTGGTCCTCAGAGAATATTTAACAAAATTTTCTAATTTATTCATTCCGTTTTTGAGTAATTGCTCATTGGTCGTGATTGTATCTACTGTTTTATTCAAGCCTGACTATGTGGCTCTGACTACTGCTACTTGCTCTTTAGATAATTTTAACAATTGTTCAGATCTTGACTCCATATTATTGATGTGCATTTTATAATATTCGGCTTCTGCCTCGTCTGAGGTTTCAAATAAAATTTCACTCGATTCCCCTCCAAAATTTAAATTTCTTCTCTTTTGCCTTCTCACTGGTCTTGTTAATTGATTAATGAGGGACTTGGTTTCTTTCAATTGCTCTATAGGGTGCGTAAACATGTTAATCAACATATTACACTTTACTTGACTAATGTTTAACCATTCCAGTCTCTCTTTGCACTGCTGTATCATTTTTAATCCTTCTCTTTTTACAGCATGAAATTTGTCATCTAATGTTTTCAAATTTACATATGTTACCAATTTCCATGTTGTACTCGTAATTTCAACATCGGCTTTGTGATGGTAACATAGCCCTGGTGATGCTCTTATCTGATTAATCTTCACAAGTCCATCCGTTTTTCCTTGCTCGTGGCAACTGTGATTCAACCATCCATTGAAGATAATTAAAATCCACGTCATTAGGATTGATGCCATCCTGATGGGTCTGTAATAGAAATCTTGATGTTACCCTTCTAACTTCTTTAGTAATATGGGTTTAATCTATTTGCATGCACTTTCAATTCCTGCTGCCTTTTCATCTTTATGATCACATTGGGCAGTTCCACTTTCACTATCTCATATGGGCCCATGAACTGGGAATCTAACTTTTTTGATCTCCCACATCGTATTGTTTCGTCATGCAATAGTACTCTGTCGCCTACCTGAAAAGCTCTCTGATGCTCTGTTTTGTCATAATGCTCGACGCACTTCTTGCATCCTAGCTTTGAAATTGTATACACAGTTGTCGTAATCATATCCTGTTGTGGTTGTTTCCTTTTGCAATATTCCTGGTAGGTTCACTGTTCTTCCGAACATTAGTTCAAACGGGGTAGACCCTGTACTGCTATGTGATGTCGTATTAAATACAAAACAACTATATGATATCCACTTGTCCCAATCAGTATGATCTTCCTTAACGAAATTCCTTAAATACTCTACTAGAGCCCTATGCATTCGTTCCACGGCTACATTTGTCTGCGAATGAAATGCGATTGTCTGTACCTTCTTTATCCTTAATAATTTGCATATCCTCTTGAACACTTGACTTAGAAAATTTGATCCTCGATCTGTCAGTAATACTGAAGGAATACCAAACTTCAAAATAACTTCTTCTATGAACTTCTCGGCAATTGTGTCTGCATCTTGTCTCTCTGTTGGAATTGCTACTGTAAACGTGCTTAAATCATCCTGAAACATCAAAATATATCTGTTCCCTTCCACGGTTATGCCTAATGGATCAACTATATCCATATAACATTTCTCAAACACTGTTTCGGCTATGTCCGTAATAACTAATGGCATTTTTGTTTTTCCCTGCATAAATTTATTCTGTTGGCATTTATCACCTGTTCTAATGTACTCTTCAACATCCTTTTTCATTCCTTTCCATGAACCGTATCTTTTTAAACAATCTAGTGTCCTATGTGTTCCTTGATGTCCACCCAATGGATTGTCATGTATTTCTTTCATAATGTTGACCTTTTGTTCCTCACTTAGCTCTTTGGTGTCTTCACTTAATTCCATATCATCAATTATTCTTCTAACTGGCTCTTGATTTTCGATTCCCTGTGCCTCTTCATCGCTGTGCATCATTCTGCTTAAGGTATCTGCATTGGCATTTAATCTTCCTGGCTTATATACAATCTCGTATGAATATTCTTCTAATTTTAATCTCTGTTTTAATAACCTGGTGGTGGATCTTTCACACAGAAAATCCACATTAAAGGCCTGTGATCTGCTACTATTTTGAATTTTCTTCCATACACATATGGTCAAAATGGTTTCGTTGCCCATACTAATGCTAATCATTCCAGCTCAGTGGCTGAATACTTTCTTTCTGCTTTATTTAATGTTCTGGAGGCATATTCGATCAGTAGGTCACTTCCAATTTTCCCTTGTGACAGTATTGTACCAACTGCTGTTCCACTTGCAGCTGTCATAATAATGAAAGGTTTCTTGAAATCAGTATACTGCAGAATGGGAGAAGTGATTAATCTTTCCTTTAATTCTTCAAATGCTTTTTTGCTGTGCCCTTCCCCATTTATACTGTTCGTCATCCTTTAATAATTTATGTAAAGGTGCTGCACCTTCACTGAAATTCTGTAGAAATTTGCAATATTATCCTACAAGACCTAGATATCCTTTTAATTCCTTCTTTGTCTTTGGTACTGGGAATTTCTTTATCTTTTCTATATTCCGCTCATCTGGCTGTATGCCTTTGTCTGTTATTTTATGCCTCAAAAATATAACTTCAGTTCATAAAAATTCACACTTTTCTGGCTGTTACTTCAGCCTGTGTTCTCTTAATTTATCAAAAATCTCTCTTAATTTTTCATTATGTTCCTTTATCGAACTTCCATGTTCCTTTATCGAACTTCCATAGCATGTTATGTCGTCTAAATACACCAAACACTTGGTACCTTGTAATCCTGATAACACTACATTCATTAATCTCTGAAATTTACTAGGCACTCATTTTAAACCCATAAGCATTCTTTTATACTCATAATGTTGATAATTAGTGCTAAACGCTGTTTTCTCTCTGTCTTTGGGTTCCATTAATATCTGGTGATATCCACTGGCTAAATCCAATGTTGAAAAGTACTTTGCTTCTCCTAGCTGGTCTATTATTTCCGATATATTCGGGATCGGGAATGCTTCCCCTACTGAAATCTCGTTTACTTTACTATAATCCATCACCAATCTATATTTTAACTGCCTACTAGCATCTGCTTTCTTAGGAATTAATAGAATCGGTGCATTCCATGGAATTTGGCTTTCTATGATAATATCGTCTGCTAATGTTTTTTCTACTTGCTCTTGTAGTGCTTCTTTCTGGGATTCTGGTATTCTATATTGTCTGACATTAATGACTTTTCCTGCATGCTCTGGCAGTATCAGAAGTCTGTTTTACTGTCTCTGTGAATGATAATTTATCTCCTTTTAAATGGCATACATCACAGTACTCACTACACAGTTTTTTCACTTCACATTTCTCTTCCTCATTTAAATGATCCACTCGTAATGTGTCTCTAACCTGTGCTGCATGACTTTTGTAATTCATTGCCTGTTCTGGCATTTCTTTTGCTCTCCTTACTGTTGCTTCCACATCTAATGACTTTGTGCTTAAGTGTACTGGACTCACATCACATGTTACTTCATTGGTATTTAACATATTAATAATACATTTCCCTTGAATGTTTTACACAATTGCTTCTGGAATGTACACACCCTTAAGTACTTCTTGTTTTGGTACTATTACGTCTCCTCCCTCCGGAATTTTTTCATATTCAGCCAATCTAATTTTCATTATCCTTTCTTCCCTAAGTCCTATTATTTCTGTGCGTTCGTGTAGCTCCAGATCTGTTGTCCTTCTATGCTGTGACCTTAACGAGCCATAATGTTTATCCCTTATCTGCCCGTCCACAGCTACTGCGCCCTTGAGTTTACACAATTCTGTAGTCAGCTCCTTGCCTTCCTGGTAACGTGCCCTTGGTTCTAACTGTGATTGCTGTCCTTCTTGTTCCGTTACTAGCGGGATGCTCTGCCCATTCACTCTGAGTTGTCTCCTGTGGTAACCGGTGATAGCTTTCTGCCATTGTAGAAAATCTCTTCCTACTAGTCCGTCATGTGGAACATCTGTTCCCTTGCGTAATACATGGAATGTCTGTTTAGCGAACACTTTTCTGTTTAGTCTTAAATTCAATTCCGCTATGCCCATTGTGTTCATTGTACCTTCCGTAACCCCTTTCAATCTTCTTATTTCTCTACAATTCACAGGTATTTCCACAGTTATTGCTTCTACCTTGAGCAGACTTATATGATTAAAAACGTTAACCTCGTACCGAGTTCTTGGCAGTATATCGTAATTATTTCATTTTCTGCTTCGCGGTCTACTACACGCACTTCAGGTCACTTAACAGTGGTTACATGCAACTGCTTTGCATACCACCTGCTTCATTTCCCGGCCGTTCTCCTGGTTGCTTTCTGCGGTTTTCCCCACATTTAAACATTCTATGCCCATATTTATTACAAGTATGACACCTGGGAGTTCGACAATCTTTCACACTGTGTCCTCTCCTTCTACATTTTTGACACATATTTATCTTCTCACAGGTTGCACCTGTATGCCCCGGTTTATCACAGTGATAATAATTCTGAAACTTTTGCGCTCTTCCGCACTTCTTTGTTGGATAGTGGTACCCATCTGACTTGCATATTACTACGACACTGTTTGGATGCATGTCCTATTTTTCCACATTTGTAACGTTTCACTGGTCTTAATGCTTTCTTTTTGCTATCATGCCAACTCATTCCCTTCGACACCTGATTCTTTTCCTTCATTGACGTAATAGCACTTCCTTCTTGTTGGGCCATCTCTACTGCTTCCCCCAACTTCACATTTTCTCCTCTACTGCGCACCCTATAATTTGAATTCTCTCATTTGCTAACCCTTGTATTAAACATGCACACCCTAATGCATATACTAATTCTACAGCCTCTTTTTGCTGTTCTCTATCCATTACCCTAGTTACAGCCACCCTGAAAGATTTTCATTCACAATTCGTCTATCCTATTACCCCATTAGCCAATTGATTCCGCTGCATACTGAGTAGCTTTGAACATATGGCAAGCGTAAAAATCAGTAGTTCTTTTATCTGAATATTTTCTTCTAACACACTTTTTACTTGTGCCCAATTTTTTGTGTTCTCCCGTACTATTAACTTTGATCTCGTATCCCCAGTGATTTTAGATTTTACTTCTTGAAATAGTAATTTTGCATCCTTGTTTTTAACTATTCCAAAAGCAGCATTCACATTCTCAATGAACTCTTGAGATTCCTCCATAATCCCATTGAATGTTTTCAGAATCAATCCTACCGCATCCTTAGCACTGATACCCATATTATCGCTACAGGAGAACGTCATCTTGTTACAAGTTCAAAGGACCTTATTTTTAATTCATTGCATTGGCTTACCTGTTTTGTTGACTGGATCTTCTTGTTCTTCTGTTGATCTGCTGCAGTTGGGCATCTCTACTCGTGTTGTCTGCTGGGCTCTCCGGAATCTTGGGCTCTGCTGTTCTTCTTATTGTGGTGCGATTCTGGGACACCACTGCAATTTCCTATTTTCCTGCTTTTTATGTTCAACTATCCACTTGTCTACCAAACCACCTTGTAAATCACCCCACACACCTGACACCATAAATTTTATGTCTCGTCCCAGCACAGTTTTGTAGTGCGATTGGAACGTTGATGACAATGTAAGGGTTGTTTGAGTGTCCACCTTTATTGTCGGAGATGAGAGGGAGAAATCTCTCTGAGGTAGAACTGGGTGGTTATTGGTTATAGTGGTAATCTTTTAGGATTAATGGCAGGATGAGTATGCTGAAAAATTCAGTATTTATTTAAATAATATCTTTATTCTCTTTGATAACTTGTAAAAGAGATGCCAGTTCCTAACCCCTTTCTGTATTACTTGTCAGACTCAATTTATTATGCACTATGCACCATAGTATCTGTGAATGTGCTAGTCAGTTGTTATGTAGCTGTGCTTAAAACTGGTTAGTATGAAACAAATATTGCACAGCAGGGGTGGCTGAAAACTTCCACCATAAGCAGTCACCATCATTCTACCAAAAGCCTTGTCAACAAACAGAGATGAAAAGATGCTCCTAAAAGATGGAAGCACTGGTATCTGCAGAACATTTGGACTGTAATTGAAAAGTGTCATGGTGGTCTCTCAACTGGAAAAAGATTGTGGATTAGTTCTCTATTCTGATCGCCCCGTGGGATCTTCCAAGGAGGATATGACGATGAGAAAAAAATGAGAAACGAGTGGAAGTGTAGCATTCTATGAGTCAGAGTGTGGAATGTCAGAAATCTGAATGTGATAGGAAAGCTAGAAAACTGGAAAGGCAAATGCAAAGACCGAGTCTAGCATGGACTTCAAAAGTAAATATGCCAAAATTCATATCAAGAACAGCTGCCAACATGAGTAACTTAGAAGTAGATATCATCCGAGTAGTGAAGCAACTTAAATCACTTAATAAAAGCAAGTCTTCTGGTCAAACTGTATATCAGTTAGGTCCTTTCAGAGTGTGCTGATGCAATTGCACTATACTTAACAATCATATACAACCATTCGCTTGATGAAAGATCTATACCCAAAGAACGGAAAGTTGCACAGGTTACACCAATATTCAAGAAAGGCAGTAGAAGTAATCCACTAAATTACAGGACCATATCATTAACATTGATATACAGCAGTATTTTGGAACATATATTGTGTTGAATATTAAGAATTACCTTGAAGAGAACAAGGTCAACAAAGTCAACATGGATTAAGAAACTTCATTTTTGTGAAACACAACTAGCTCTTTACTCTCACGAATTATTGAGTGCTATTAACAGGGGATTTCAAATTGATTTTAAATTTGCAGAAGGCTTTTGACACTGTACCCTACAAACGGCTTGTAGTCAAATTTTGTGCTTAAGGAATATAAGCACAGTTATGTGACTGGATTTGTGATTTCCTATCAGAGAGGTCACAGTTTGTAGTAATTGACGGAAAGTCATTGAGTAAGACAGAAGTGATTTCTGACATTCCCCGAGGTAGTTTTATGGGCCCTTTGCTGTTCGTTACCTATATAAATGATTTAGGAGACAATATGAGCATCTAGTAAAGTCATCAGAAGATCAAAACAACTCACAAAATGACTTAGAAAAGATATCTGTAAGGTGCGAAAATTGGCAATTAGCCCTAAATAATGAAAAGTGTTTTCCATTTTTAGTTTTCCACCATTTTCTCCATGCTCCATTTTTTCTTCTAACTGCTTGGATTGTGGTATCATCCCACCAACTTGTCTGTCTTATTTTTTCCTTTCCAGATGTTCTGCCACATACTTTTTGTGCTGCTTCGACTAAAGTGTCTTTGAATAAACTCCATTCCTTTTCTACATCGCAGAAAACTTCTTTTGGAAATTTTTGTGTTATTAATTCTCTGTACTTCTCAGCCCCCATGAACCATGGACCTTGCCGTTGGTGGGGAGGCTTGCGTGCCTCAGCGATACAGATAGCCGTACCGTAGGTGCAACCACAACGGAGGGGTATCTGTTGAGAGGCCAGACAAACATGTGGTTCCTGAAGAGGGGCAGCAGCCTTTTCAGTAGTTGCAAGGGCAACAGTCTGGATGATTGACTGATTTGGCCTTGTAACAATAACCAAAACGGCCTTGCTGTTGGGGTACTGCGAACGGCTGAAAGCAAGGGGAAACTACGGCCATCATTTTTCCCGAGGGCATGCAGCTTTACTGTATGATTAAATGATGAATGCGTCCTCTTGGGTAAAATATTCCGGAGGTAAAATAGTCCCCCATTCCGATCTCCGGGCGGGGACTACTCAAGAGGATGTCGTTATCAGGAGAAAGAAAACTGGTGTTCTACGGATCGGAGCGTGGAATGTCAGATCCCTTAATCGGGCAGGTAGGTTAGAAAATTTAAAAAGGGAAATGGATAGGTTAAAGTTAGATATAGTGGGAATTAGTGAAGTTCGGTGGTATGAGTAACAAGACTTCTGGTCAGGTGACTACAGGGTTATAAACACAAAGTCAAATAGGGGTAATGCAGGAGTAGGTTTAATAATGAATAGGAAAATAGGAATGCGGGTAAGCTACTACAAACAGCATAGTGAACGCACTATTGTGGCCAAGATAGATACGAAGCCTACACCTACTACAGTAGTACAAGTTTATATGCCAACTAGCTCTGCAGATGACGAAGAAATTGAAGAAATGTATGATGAAATAAAAGACATTATTCAGATAGTGAAGGGAGACGAAAATTTAATAGTCATGGGTGACTGGAATTCGAGTGTAGGAAAAGGGAGAGAAGGAAACATAGTAGGTGAATATGGATTGGGGCTAAGAAATGAAAGAGGAAGCCGCCTGGTAGAATTTTGCACAGAGCACAACTTAATCATAGCTAACACTTGGTTTAAGAATCATGATAGAAGGTTGTATACATGGAAGAACCCTGGAGATACTAAAAGGTATCAGATAGATTATATAATGGTAAGACAGAGATTTAGGAACCAGGTTTTAAATTGTAAGACATTTCCAGGGGCAGATGTGGACTCTGACCACAATGTATTGGTTATGACCTGTAGATTAAAACTGAAGAAACTGCAAAAAGGTGGGAATTTAAGGAGATGGGACCTGGATAAACTGAAAGAACCAGAGGTTGTACAGAGTTTCAGGGAGAGCATAAGGGAACAATTGACAGGAACGGGGGAAAGAAATACAATAGAAGAAGAATGGGTAGCTTTGAGGGATGAAATAGTGAAGGCAGCAGAGGATCAAGTAGGTAAAAAGACGAGGCCTAGTAGAAATCCTTGGGTAACAGAAGAAATATTGAATTTAATTGATGAAAGGAGAAAATATAAAAATGCAGTAAATGAAGCAGGCAAAAAGGAATACAAACGTCTCAAAAACGAGATCGACAGGAAGTGCAAAATGGCTAAGCAGGGATGGCTAGAGGACAAATGTAAGGATGTAGAGGCTTATCTCACTAGGGGTAAGATAGATACTGCCTACAGGAAAATTAAAGAGACCTTTGGAGATAACAGAACCACTTGTATGAACATCAAGAGTTCAGATGGAAACCCAGTTCTAAGCAAAGAAGGGAAAGCAGAAAGGTGGAAGGAGTATATAGAGCGTCTATACAAGGGCGATGTACTTGAGGACAATATTATGGAAATGGAAGAGGATGTAGATGAAGATGAAATGGGAGATACGATACTGCGTGAAGAGTTTGACAGAGCACTGAAAGACCTGAGTCGAAACAAGGCCCCGGGAGTAGACAACATTCCATTAGAACTACTGACAGCCTTGGGAGAGCCAGTCCTGACAAAACTCTACCATCTGGTGAGCAAGATGTATGAAGCAGGCGAAATACCCTCAGACTTCAAGAATAATATAATAATACCAATCCCAAAGAAAGCAGGTGTTGACAGATGTGAAAATTACCGAACAATCAGTTTAATAAGCCACAGCTGCAAAATACTAACACGAATTCTTTACAGATGAATGGAAAAACTAGTAGAAGCCGACCTCGGGGAAGATCAGTTTGGATTCCGTAGAAATACTGGAACACGTGAGGCAATACTGACCTTACGACTTATCTTAGAAGAAAGATTAAGGAAAGGCAAACCTACGTTTCTAGCATTTGTAGACTTAGAGAAAGCTTTTGACAATGTTGATTGGAATACTCTCTTTCAAATTCTAAAGGTGGCAGGGGTAAAATACAGGGAGCGAAAGGCTATTTACAATTTGTACAGAAACCAGATGGCAGTTACAAGAGTCGAGGGGCATGAAAGGGAAGCAGTGGTTGGAAAGGGAGTGAGACAGGGTTGTAGCCTCTCCCCGGTGTTATTCAATCTGTATATTGAGCAAGCAGTAAAGGAAACAAAAGAAAAATTCGGAGTAGGTATTAAAATCCATGGAGAAGAAATAAAAACTTTGAGGTTCGCCGATGACATTGTAATTCTGTCAGAGACAGCAAAGGACTTAGAAGAACAGTTGAACGGAATGGACAGTGTCTTGAAGGGAGGATATAAGATGAACATCAACAAAAGCAAAACGAGGATAATGGAATGTAGTCGAATTAAGTCGGGTGATGTTGAGGGTATTAGATTAGGAAATGAGACACTTAAAATAGTAAAGGAGTTTTGCTATTTGGGGAGCAAAATAACCGATGATGGTCGAAGTAGAGAGGATACAAAATGTAGACTGGCAATGGCAAGGAAAGCGTTTCTGAAGAAGAGAAATTTGTTAACTTCGAGTATAGATTTAAGTGTAAGGAAGTCATTTCTGAAAGTATTTGTATGGAGTGTAGCCATGTATGGAAGTGAAACATGGACGGTAAATAGTTTGGACAAGAAGAGAATAGAAGCTTTCGAAATGTGGTGCTACAGAAGAATGCTGAAGATTAGATGGGTAGATCACATAACTAATGAGGAAGTATTGAATAGGATTGGGGAGAAGAGAAGCTTGTGGCACAACTTGACCAGTAGAAGGGATCAGTTGGTAGGACATGTTCTGAGGCATCAAGGGATCACCAATTTAGTATTGGAGGGCAGTGTGGAGGGTAAAAATCGTAGGGGGAGACCAAGAGATGAATACACTAAGCAGATTCAGAAGGATGTAGGTTGCAGTAGGTACTGGGAGATGAAGAAGCTTGCACAGGATAGAGTAGCATGGAGAGCTGCATCAAACCAGTGTCAGGACTGAAGACCACAACAACAACAACATACTTCTCAGCACATTCACTCTCCTTCAATTTCCAATCCCGTGGAAAACTAAAAATGACGAAGACCATAAAAGATATATAGAGGAAAAGTAGAAGTGCAAAGAAATAGTGGAAACAGCAAAGAAAAAGGTATGGGAAGAGTTTACAAAAAAACTTGAAGATGTGAAGAGCAATAAGAAAATGTTCTATAAAATGATGAAAAATAAAAGGAAGGCTTCTGAAGTACCAGTAAAGATGGAAACGGAGGACGGTACCATTATTGAAGATCCAGGGAATATAAAAGATCTCTGGAAAGAACATTTTAAGAAGCTGTTAAACGGTGAGGAGGAGGTACACGAGGAAACAACAAATAATGAAGAAATTGAGAGAAGTTGGGAAGCAGAATTATGACAAATTACACGGGAAGAAATGGAAAAAGCTGTGAAGAAGATGAATGGGGGGAAAGCCCCAGGACCTGATGAAGTATCAGTGGACATGATAAGAGCAGCAGGTCCAGTGGGAATCCAGTGGCTGTATAGAGTACTATCAAGCGTGTGGAGAAATAGTAAAATACCTGACAACTGGAGAACAGGAGACAGTGTTCCCATCTTCAAGAAAGCCAATAAAAGACTTTGTAAAAACTACAGAGGAATAACCCTCATGAGTCATACAGCCAAGATTTTTGAAAGAATTTTACTAAATAGAATAAGTGAAAAGATAGAAAAGGAGCTGAGTGAAGAACAGCATGGGCTTAGGAAAGGAAGGAGCACGATCGACCTGATATTTTCTATCCGTCAACTGATGGAAAAAAGTTGGGAGTATAACAAAAGGGTGATAATGGTTTTTATAGACAGAAAAGGCATATGACTCACTTGACAGGGAAAGACTCTGGGACGAACTGAAGAAGATAGATATAGAAGATGGATACATTAATGTTATAAGGACAATGTACAGAGGCCACAATTGTAGAATTAGAACACCATTGGGGAACTCTGAATACTTCGAAATAAGACAAGGACTTAAGCAAGGAAGTATTTTATCTCCTGCGCTTTTTAATGTTGTGATGGAGGGAATGAATAGGGCAGTTAAAGATATAGTAAAAGAAAAAGACAAAAAGATGATTTTTGCAGATGATATGGTAATATGGGGTGATAAAGAGGTAGATGTACAGTTACAGCTTGATGCGTGGAAGGAAATAATGACAAGGTATGGATTAAAAATAAATAAAGATAAGAGTGAAGTAATGGTATTTGGAAGGGAGAAAGGAATCAATGGAAATATTACCTTGAATGGAGAACCCCTCAAAGTGGTAGAAAGTTTCACTTATTTAGGGAGTGAAATATCTAGGGATGGAAGAATAACTAACAAAATTAATAGGAGGTTACAGAAGGGAGGCAATTTCTACCAAACAATAAAACATCTGATTTGGAATAACGAAGTTTCAGAAAGAGCAAAACTCCTTATGTATAAGAATTATTACATCCCTATTGTCACCTATGGTGGAGAAAAATGGACAATGACAGAAAGGGACTGGAGCAGACTGCAAGCAGAGGAAATGAAATTTCTCAGAGCGGTTAAGGGAAAAACAAGAATGGACAGAGCAAGGAATGTAGAGATTAGAAAGGACCTCAAACAAAAAAGTATGAGAGAAGAAATTGAAAGAAAGAGATTAAGATGGTATGGACATGTTAAGAGGATGCATGGGCAGAGACTCCCCAAAATTATGGAAGAACTAAAGATGGATGGGAAAAGACCTAGAGGGCGCCCAAGAACATGGTGGAAAATGGGAGTGAGAATGTCTGTTGAAAGGAGAGGTGTGACCTGGCAGCAAGTGGAGGAAGAAAAGTGGTGGGAGGACCAAGCCAAATGGAGAGGACTCGTCAGCACCCAGACCCAGCAGTAGCTGGAGCGGGATTCGGATATAGATAGAATGAAAAGTGTGAAGTCATTGACATGAGTGCTAAAAGGAATCCGTTAAACTTCGGTTACATGGTAAATCAGTCAAATCTACAAGCCACAAATACCTAATAAATACTTCAGTTGGAAAGAACACATAGAAAATTTCATGGGGAGGGCAAACCAAAGACTGTATTTTAGTGGCAGAATCTACTAAAGAGACTGCCTACACTATGCTTGTCTGTTCTCTTTTGGAGTACTGCTGTGCGGTGTGGGATCATTACCATATAGGATTAACAGAGTAAACTGAGAAAGTTCAAAGAAGAGCGGCACATTTTGTGTTGTTGAGAAATCGTGGAGAGAGTGTCAGTGAAATGATACAAGATTTGGGGGGACATCATTAAAACAAAGGCATTTTTCACTGTAGCGAGATCTCATTAAATTTCAATCACCATCTTTCTCTCCTGAATGTGAAAATATTTTGTTGGCACCGACCTACATAGGGAGCAACGATCGTCATAATAAAATAAGGGAAATCAGAGCTCACACAGAAAGATGTAGGTGTAATTTTTTCCACATGCTGTTTGAGATTGAAATAGTAGAGAATTATTGTGAAAGTGGATCAATGAACCCTCTGTTGGGCACTTCAGTGTGATTTGTAGAATATCCGTATAGATGTAGATAATGTGCAGGTCAGTGAAGTTAAACAGAAGGCAGATGAGGATTTTCGGTCAGGAGAATAAAGGGTAATATTAATAGCAGCATAAAGTGATTTAATGGGACTATGCTGCTTCATGAATAGGGAGATGTGGCAGAGAATGAGTTACTATGAACGTCTCACTGATAAGATTATTTCGAAACTGTTTGCTGGTAGTAAGTGTCATCTGTCACCAACAGGCAGGTAAAGTTGCAGCCGTATCCATCACATGGTTTCAGTGTCCCAGTTGATTGAAGCAACAAGCATCTGTTTATTTCGCAACATGGAAAAAGTGAGTTTCAAGTGTTCGTTAAACACTTACATTTATAAGCTTAACACCAAAACAGGTCAAAGCTAAGTCGGATGAAGTTAACAGCACATCTGATACTGTGTTTGCCATTTTTCACAGCTCAATAAACAAATTCAAACATCGCCATAGATCCACAAGAGATGAACAGCATTCAGCACGCCCGGTGGATGTTACCACCCCTCCAAAATTATTGACAAATTACATGCACGAAATAGTTGATGCCACAGGTTTATTGCAGGGTACAATGTTTTTAATTTTGCATGAAAAAATGGGTGTAAAAAAAAAAGTTTGGCCTGTGGAGAATAATGCAACCATGTGGTTGACACTGAGGCTGTTTTGATACTTTTCTGGTTAAATCCTCCTGGATTTTTGCATTGATTGGTAACTGGACAAAAGATGGATGCACTACTACTCCAGAGATGAGAAGCAATCAAAGTTTTTTTTTAAGGCAAATGGGCTCCAAAGATGGTGAAATTGGCTGACAAAGGTTGTTTGGGATGCACATTGAATCATTTGTGTTGATTACTTGAAATAGGGACAAACAATAACTGGAGAGTATTATGCATCATTATTGTACTGGTTGAGTGAAGGAGTGGAAGAAAAAATCCCCATTTTGAAAAGAAAAAAATCCTCTTCCGTCAATGACAATGCGCACCTGTGCAGTTTTGATGGCCAAAATTATGGAATTAAAAGTCTGAATTATTGCAGCATCCATTGCATTCACAAGATTTGACTCCTAGTGATTTTTTTTTATATTTTCAAACATGAAAAAAATGGCTCAGTAGATATCAGTTCACATTGAACCAGGAGATCATCATCCAAACAAATGACTATCTTGCAGACCTTCTGAAATCCTACCTTTCGAATGGCTTAAAAAACTTGGGCCCCCCATGAACCATGGACCTTGCTGTTAGTGGGAAGGCTTGCGCGCCTCAGCAATACAGACAAATGTGTGGTTTCTGAAGAGCGGTAGCAGCCTTTTCAGTAGTTGCAGGGGATGATTGGCTGATGTGGCCTTGTAACATCAACCAAAACAGCCTTGCTGTGCTGGTACTGCAAACGGCTGAAAGCAGGGGGGAAACTACAGCCGTAATTTTTCTTGAGGACATATAGTTGTACTGTATGGTTAAATGATGATGGCGTCCTCTTGGGTAAAATATTCTGGAGGTAAAATAGTCCCCCATTCAGATCTCTGGGCTAGGACTATTCAGGAGGACATTGCCATCAGGAGAAACAAAACTGGCATTCCATGGATCGGAGCTGGAATGTCAGATCCCTTAATTGGATGGGTAGGTTAGAAAATTTGGAAAGGGAAATGGATAGGTTAAAGTTACATATTGTGGGAATTAGTGAAGGTTGGTGGCAGGGGCAACAAGACTTCTGGTCAGGTGAATACAGGGCTATAAATACAAAATCAAATAGGGGTAACGTAGGAGTAGGTTTAATGATGAATAAAAAAATAGGCATGAGGATAAGCTACTATGAACAGCATAGTGATCACATTATTGTAGCCAAGATAGACACATAGACCACGCCTACCACAGTAGTACAAGTTTGTATGCCAACTAGCTCCACAGATGATAAAGCAATTGAAGAAATGTATGATACAATAAAAGAAATTATTCAGATAGTTATGGGAGTCAAAAATTTAATAGTCATGGGGGACTGGAACTTGATTGCAGGAAAAGGAAGAGAGGGAAAAGTAGGACGTGAATATGGACTGGGGGTAAGGAATGAAAGAGGAGACCACCTGGTAGAATTTTGCAAAGAGCATAACTTAACCATAGCTAACACTTGGTTTAAGCATTGTAAAAGAAGATTGTATATGTGGAAGAGGCCTGGAGACAATGGAATTTTTCAGATAGATTATGTAATGGTAAGACAGAGATTAAGGTACCAGGTTTTAAACTGTAAGACATTTCCAGGGGCAGAAGTGGACTCTGACCACAATTTATTGAATATGAGCAGTAGATTAAAACTGAAGAAACTGCAAGAAGGTAGGAATCTAAGGAGATGAGACCTGGATGAACTGAAAGAACCAGATGTTGTTGAGAGCTTCAGTGAGAGCATTAGGGAACGGTTGACAAGACCAGGATAAAGAAATACAGTAGAAGAAGAATGGGTAGCTTTGAGAGGTGAAATAGTGAAGGCAGCAGAGGATCAAGTAGGTGAAAATACAAGGGCTAGTAGAAATCCTTGGGTAACACAAGATATATTGAATTTAAATGATGAAAAGAGAAAATGTAAAAATGCAGTAAATGAAGCAGGCGAAAAGGAATACAAAGTCTCAAAATTGAAATCAGCAGAAAGTGCAAAATGGCTAAGCAGGGATGGCTAGAAGACAAATGTAAGGATGTTGGAGCATATATCACTAGAGGTAAGATAGATACTGCCTACAGGAAAATTTAAGAGATCTTTGGAGAAAAGAGAACCACCTGTATGAATATCAAGGGCTCAGATGGAAAATCAGTCCTAAGGAAAAAAGGGAAAGCAGGAAGGTGGAAGGCGTATATAGAGGGTCTATACAAGGGTGATGTACTTGAGCCCAATATTATGGAAATGAAAGAGGACATAGATGAAGATGAATTGGGAGATATGATACTGCATGAAGAATTTGACAGGGCATTGCAAGACCTAAGTCGAAACAAGGTCCTGAGAGTAGACAACATTCCATTAGAACTACTGATAGCCTTGGGTGAGCCAGCCATGACCAAAATTTCCCCATCTGGTGAGCAAGATGTATGAGACAGGCAAAATACTTTCAGACTTCAAGAATAATATAATAATTCCAGTCCCAAAGGAAGCAGGTGTTGACAGGTGTGAAAATTATCTATCTATCAGATAAATAAGTCATGCTTGCAAAATATTAACACGAGTTCTTTACAAATGAATGGAAAAACTGGTAAAAGCTGACCTTGGGGAAAATCAGTTTGGATTCCATAGAAATGTTGGAACATATGAGGCAGTATTGACTCTATGACTTATCTTAGAAGATAGGTTAAGGAAAGGCAAATCTACATTTATAGCATTTGTAGACTTAGAAAAAGCTTTTACAATATTGACTGAAATACTCTCTTTCAAATTCTGAAAGTGGCAGGTGTAAAATGCTGGGAGCGAAAAGCTATTTACAATTTGTACAGAAACCAGATGGCAGTTATAAGAGTAGAGGGGCATGAAAGGGAAGCAGTGATTGAGAAGGGAATGAGAGAGGGCTATAGCCTATCCCTGATGTTATTCAATGTATATATTGAGCAAGCAGTAAAGGAAACAAAGAAAAATTTGGAGCAGGAATTAAAATCCATGGAGAAGAAATAAAAACTTTGAGGCTTGCCAACATGAACATCAACAAAAGCAAAAAGAGGATAATGGAATATAGTCGAGTTAAATCAGAGGATGCTGGAGGAATTAGACTAAACTGAGACACTTTAAGTAGTAAATGAGTTTTGCTATTTGTGGAGCAAAATAACTGATAATGGACGAAGTAGAGAGGATATAAAATGTAGACTGGCTATGGCAAGGGAAGCATTTCTGAAGAAGTAATGAGGAGGTACTGAATAGAATTGGAGAGAAGAGGAATGTGTGACACAAATTAACTAGAAAAAGGGATCAGTTGGCAGGACATATTCTGGGGCATCCAGGTATCACCAGTTTACTACTGGAAGGAAGCACGGAGAGATAGAGACCAAGAGATTAGTACACTTGGCAGATTCAGAAGGATTTAGGTTGCAGTAGTTATTCGGAGATGACGAGGCTTGCACAGGACAGAGTAGCATGGAGAGCTGCATCTAAGCAGTCTCTGGACTGACCACAACAACAACATCAAAAAAGTGGGGTTAATGCTTGGAAAAGTGTATAGAGTTAAAAGGGGATTGTGCTGAAAAATTGTTAAAAAATCACGAAATAATTTGTTTTTCTATCTTTTTCTGAGGTCTTATTTAAAGACACTTGTAAGCATGGGTGATTGAAATGCTGTAGTAGGTTAAGGAATAGAAGAAAGAGTTAGGGAGAATATGAGTTTGGTAATAGGAATGAGAGAGGGGGAAGACTGAGTTTTGCAATCAATTTCAGATAGTAACAGCAAATATACTACTCAAATGTCACAGAAGCAGGAAGTATGCTTTGAAAAGGTCGGGAGATACAGGAAGATTCCAAAATTTGAGCAGGATTACTTCATGGTCAGACAGAGATTCAAAATCAGATATTTGATTGTAAGGCATACCCAAGAGCAGGTATAACTTGGGTTACGATTTAGTAATGATGAAGGGTAGACTTGAATTTGAGGATCATCTGGAAGAATCGATTTTGAAAGGCGTGGGATACAGAAGTACTCAGAATTGATGAGATGTGTTGGAAGTTCTCTAATTCTGTATATATTTCAGTAAAGAATGCAATGACAGGCAGTTCATCAGAAGAGGAATGAATGTCTCTAAAAAGAGCAATTACAGAAGTTTCTTGGACAAATATAGGTGGAATGTAACTGCAAAAAAACCTTGGGTAACAGAAGAATATTTCACTTGATTGATGTAAGAATGGAGCACAAAAATGCACAAGAAAAAGACAGGAATACAACAATATAAGTCATTTAGGGATGAAATAAATAGGAAGTGTAGTGGAACTAATGTGAAGTGGCTGCAGGAAAAATGGGAAAAATTAAAACAGAAATGGTCTTCGGATAAACAGATTCAGTGTAGAGAAAAGTCAAAACAACATAGGTGAAATTAAAAGAAAGGGTTTCAACAGTAAAAGTGCAATATAAATTCTGTTGTGAAATGTAGAGAAGAGAGCAAATAGGTGGAAATAATATGTTAAAGGCCTCTGTGAGGAAATTTTCCTACCTTTGTGATACAAGAATAAATGGAGGTCAGTTTGAGAGAAAAGGGGCTCCTATATTTCATTCATAGTTTAACAGTGTTTTGGCAGATTTGTAATGGACTACAATGGAAGATATATATAGATAACATTCCCTTCAAATTTCTAAAATGGGGAAAATGGCAACCAAACTGCTATTTAATATGGTGTGTAGTATCTATGAGACTGGAGGCATAGTATTGGACTTTCAGAAAAATACGAGAGGCATTCCACATTGATTTTCCCCATATATTATTCCCCATTATTCATGTTGCACCAATTGACTCCTCATTACAATTGCAAATATGTAGTACTTTTAGTCAACTGTAAGTGGCAAGACAATCACTAGAAGTGTAATATCTGTGGAAGAATGATGTAACGTATGCAGATATTCACAGGTGATTGATGGCAGTGTGTAGAGTGTGTGCACGATCACAAAAAGTGCTCTTGCAACAAGACTACATTTGTCCCCACACAAACTGAAAAAGCACAGCTGCCATAGCTGAAGTGGGTTTCCAGGTACTGCCACACCACTGTATTCTTGTGACTTGTCAACTTTAACTTCTGTAGGCCCTCCTCGGACCACTTTTCTGTAGTCTTGCCAACCTGCCACAGGACAAGTGCTTGCAGTTCCTGGAAAACTGCAAAATGAGTTCCATCTAGAGGTTTCTTCAGAGCCCCAAATACATGATAATCATAAGCAGCCAAACCAAGAGAATATGGTGCATTGGCAGCACTTGAATCTCCATTTCAGCAATGGCAGCCATGGTTTTCTGACTTGTATGGGGACAAGCGTTGCCGTGTTGCAAGAGCACTTTCCATGATGGTACATTCTCACCACACACTGCCATCAGTTTCCTGTGAATGTCCACAGTGTTTACACCCTCCTTCAGCAAAAACTGCATCATCCAGCACTGGTGATTAACACACATTTGATTTGTATTTGGCATGAGTGGAGTTTAAATACTACTCAGACTTCCCATTGTTTGTGTAAATGAAATCAGTGATGGCTATAATGGCTTTTATTCTGGAAGTTGAGTAATGTAACAAATAATGTTCATCTACACTAATCAGTATAATCAAGCAATCACTTGTGCCATATTTCTTGACAGAGTTAGATGAGCTGTAATGGCATTGATCTATACAATTGAAATCAGCAAATCAACTCTAATTATATACAATTTTACTAAATCCAGTCTCTTCAGAAATTTGTGAGAATGTGGCCTATGATAGAATTCTAAACCATTTTTCTGAGCAGAGCTTGTTAGCTGCTAGACCACCACTGACTTCTGAAGCATTTTAACAATTTCTACTGCAAATTTTTAAGTTTAAAGGAAACAGAATTGAATGTGTGTTACTGTGTCATGTCAGCATTTCAGAATGACTAGAACTGTATAACAGCCTTAACAAATGAAAAAATAAATCCTCAAGCACCAACTAATCCAGGAAAGTAAGAGCATATAGTAGTAAAGGCATAACTTGTTACCATCACCAGTAAGAAAATAATTTACTTTGTATAACCCATAAAATTCTTTTAAAATTCTGAAGGTGGCAGGGGTAAAATACAGGGAGCAAAAGGCTATTTACATTTTGTACAGAAACCAGATGGCAGTTATAAGAGTAGAGGGGCGTGAAAGGAAAGCAGTGATTGGGAAGGGAGTGAGACAGGGTTGTAGCCAATCCCCAATGTTATTCAGTCTGTATATTGAGCAAGCAGTAAAGGAAACAAAAGAAAAAATTGGAGTAGGATTTAAAATCCATGGAGAAGAAATAAAAACTTTGAGGTTTGCCAATGACATTGTGATTCTGTCAGAGATAGCCAAGGACCTGGACGAGCAATTGAACGGAATGGCCTGTTCCTGAAAGGAGGATATAAATGAACATCAACAAAAGCAAAACAAGGATAATGGAATGTAGTCAAATGAAATCAGGTGATGCTGAGGGAATGAGATTAGGAAATGAGACACTTATGGTAGTAGATGAGTTTTGCTATTTGGGGAGCAAAATAAGTGATGATGGTCGAAGTAGAGAGTATATAAAATGTAAACTGGCTATGGCAAGGAAAGAGTTTCTGAAGAAGAGAAAATTGTTAACATCGAGAATAGATTTAAATGTCAGGAAATCTTTTCTGAAAGTATTTGTATGGAGTGTAGCCATGTTTGGAAGTGAAACATGGATGATAAATATTTCAGACAAGAAGAGAATAGATTAGATGGGTAGATCATGTAACTAATGAGGGGGTACTGAATAGAACTGGAAGGAATCATGGAGGATAAAAATCATAGAGATAGAGCAGGAGATGAATACACTAACCAGATCCAGAAGATGTGAGTTGCAGTAGTTACTCGGAGATTAAGAAGTCTGCGCAGGATAGAGTAGCATGGAGAGCTGCATCAAACTAGTCTCTGGACTGAAGACCACAACAACAACAACAACGCATAAACATGTATATTTATGTACACAAATTAAGCTATTTTTGAGATTCTTGAAAAGAACATTGGGTCACAGACAATGCAGAGTAAACTGTTGCAGGACAACACATAAATATATGACATATATGGCACACCAAGTGGTCAGATCATTTGAGGTTCATCACAACTACCACAAGTTACACCAGGTGTTTAATGTCAGATGTACCATTAGGAGAAATCACTCAATTACAATACAGGCAAGGTCAGCAATCTGTTGCAACCCAGTACCAGAATTGTTATAATGCCATAAATGGCAAAAGATATCCAACCTGCACAGTATCTCCCAATATACTCTATGCCCATTATCGTCCATGAGAGAGTGTATTGTTCTGTCACAGTGTGTATTGATGACTGCAAAAGGTTCCTTAGAGACCCACCAGATTGTAGAAAAAAGTCCTGTAGCATGCAGTATTAGTGCTGTCCTGGTTCAAACAGTCACAGCAATGAAATACCTATGTGTAATAATCCAAAGCAATAAGAAATACACTGCCTGACAAAAAAAATGAAGCACGAAGAAGGGAAAGAGGAAATGAAGTGAAATATCACAGGTTGAGAGGGTACTGATGATAATGCAATGATTACAAAATTGAGTGAATTTTACAAAGAACTTCAGAGTACAAGTCTCCCACTGTGACCTGGATAGATAAGTTGATTTGGTGAGGAAGGGAGTAATTAAGCAGTTGTATCCTCTCCTGAGACTGACTGGCCCACAGCTGTGGTAAGTGGTCCTTGATATTCTGGATAATGACAATTGGACAGATTTGATGTCCAAGTTGCACCCACACATACTTGCTGATGGTGTCTTTGTATGAAGTTACATTTACATCTGACTGCATCTTTGGAGTACTACAGTGTTCTTTTATCAGGCTGTGTATAATTGGACCATAATGTTGGTTGTAGGAAAAGCGAATGGCAGACTTCAGTTTAATGGAAGAATTATAAGAAAGCTCAGCACATCTATAAAGAAGATTGTGTATAGAATATTTGTGTTACCTGTTCTTGAATACTGTATTTTGGATACTCGCCAGGTTGGATTAAAGGAAGAAACTGAAGCAATTCAGAGGTATGCTGCTAGATTTATGCTGGTAGATTTGTTAAACATATAAGTATTCTGAAAATGCTCCATGAACACAAATGGGAATCCCTGGAGAAAATACAGTGTTCTTTCCGTGATGCACCCTTGAGAAAGTTCAGAGAACTGGTATTTGAGACTGACTGCAGAACAATTCTGCTATCAAGAACGTACATCTCGCATGAGGACTGCAGAGACAAGATAAAAGAAATCAGTGCTAAGGAGGCGTACCGACAGTCGTTTTTCTCTTACTCTATTTATGAGTGGAACAGGAAAAGGAATGACTAACATCAGTACAAGGTACTATTCATCTTGCACTGTATGCTGGCTAGCAGATTATGATTGTAAACATAGATTCCTCTCACACAAAGGCACTGTATGGCTTGGGTAATACATTGTCTTGTATGCCATGAATGGACTCAAATATTTTGGGGTAATGTTCCTATTTGCAAGTGAGTCACAGCTTACCCAGGAGAATAATTCTCACTGTTTCTTCATCTGGCATGCCCCTGGCACACATTACAACTATCTCAGTAGTGTGGGAATGGATCATTATGCCAGTACCAGTTTTATAATCTTGTGTGGCCTCATGGTAGGAGCACTTACACCACTGCATGTGTTTCCTAGGAGTACCATGATGACTGTAGTCTACAGGAAGGACTTTTGTATCTTTTCCGTGGTTTCTGTGTAGCACTTTCCATCTGATGATAACACTCAAGCACACTGAACTAGTCTGTCAAATGAGTACCTGTAAAATGAGGACATCTTGCATCCAGAGTGGTCAGCTCACACTATTCAAAATAAAATCCAGTTGTACATACATCATCACTGCAGACTGGTGTGTTTCATCTCCAACATTGCTCTGTAGACCATGCTGACATCAACAGGGCACTTGTCTAGCAATGAAAAATGCTATAACAAGCCATGCTGCAAAGTTAGATCTGCTGATGGGAGCCCTTGTGCATTCCATATTGCAAAGCAAAGACATCAAACTTGATATTTTCTGTGCTAGTGGATGTAGGGATACCATTTGCAGTAAGTGCTACATAGCGACCATGATCTGCTGTATCTCTATCACTGTATAATGTACGTGTTCTTATGTTGGCAGGATACCTTTACAGATGCATATAGTGTTTCATGGATCCCTGTGATGATTCCTTGTAAATGACGGTCATTTTCCTTCCCATCCTTTGTTCAGTCCAAGATTATCCTCTGACTACTATGATCTTATCAGAGACAGGGCACTGAATGTTAGTATTTTTTGCTGCTTTCAGAGATCTTGTTACTTATGGATACGATTATGAGTGGTGGATACATATTACTAGGGATGGACTGTTGGGAAAATGCTTTGTAGATGAACGCATTGAAGACTGGGTGGATGGGGCAAATTAACGTGAGAATTTCAGGGTTTTTGCTTTTTATGCAACTAAAAAAGAAACTGCTTCAAGGTTTTAAAAACATGATAATGTTAAAATAAAATGCAACCTGCTACATATGTGGGTAACACTAGTTAGATTGGAATTTTAAACATAAAAAGGGACTGAGAATTGCAGCTTCCAGGAAAGTGCACCTACATCAGGCGCAGTTTTATTGCCACATTAATTATATTTATTTGGTCCATGACTAAATAAATTTTATATTTTCATTGTTGTAGTTTGCGGCACAAGGGAGTTAGAAGTGTACTACTGTTGCAGATTTTTTGTAGATACATATTGTCTCAAAATAAATTAATATGTGATTAAATTGCTTGTTACTCTATCACTGTGCTTGAGTTGCTTATCTTTCATGATTACTTTGTTCCAGGTACACAATGGAGTACCCCATATCTTCCACTTCAGTATCATGTGGATGTGTTGGATCACCTTGTTTGTAAGTAAAATCCTTGCTTCAAGTCATCTGTTTGTGTTTACAGAAACTGTTGCTGATACAGGCTAAATATTCGGGCAGTAGACGAATATTGAAGTGTATGTAAATATAGTTTTGAAGATATAAGTTCATTAAGGCAGGAGAAGTCATCAGGTTGAATATAAAACATCAAAACTTTTGATGATAGGATGTAGGCAATGAAAGTGATGTTGCACAAAGATTAGAGAAACAGTCTTAAGAATGTGAAGAAACGAGACTTCAGAATCTTCCTGGACATTGCCCGTCCACCTCTCGAATAACTCCACAAAAACTTCCATCCTTATAAAACGTACCAACCACCAACAGTATCTGCACCTCAATCACTGCCATCTTGTCAATGCTAGAAAGTCGCTCCTGCACAGTCCAGCTGTTCTTGGACGGTCACTGACACTGATGAGCAGTCCTCTGCTCGGTATGCTGAAGGTCTTGTTAAGACCTTCATAGAAAGACACTCTCCACCAAATCTAGTGCTCAAATAGATCTCCCATACTACATCCTAACTTTCCAATCTCTCCCACTAACCAGCTGCACAGTAGCACCCCCCTGTATTATTCATAATAGCACACTCTATATTATTATTATCACCCTGGAATGGAACTGTTTAACTAAAATTTTCATCAGAACTGTGAATGTCTTTCATCTTGCGCTGAAACAATGATCATCTTTCCGTCATTCCCAAAGTGGTAATTCGCACCGACTCAACCAATCTGTGAAATATGCTTGTCTGTCATTGTGCTATTATGTTTCTGTGAAAGATCCAATTGCAAGACATGCATATATGCCACCCAGCATATCCTATTCCACCCATCACAAACATAGCCTACCACATTAAGGGAGTGCCACCTGTGAAAGCAGTCATATCACAAACTGTGCTCTAACTTCTGCATGGCCTTTTATGTGGATATAACCATCAACCACCCATCCACATGAATGATTGGCCAATGTCAAACTGGGACCAAGAGGGAAATTGACCAACCAGCAGCAGAGAATGCTGCTGATCACAACTTGTTAGCTTGCACTGATAGCTTCAAAACCCATTTCATATGGATCGCCCCCCTTCCCCCAATCCTTCTGACCACAAACTCATACTACTTCTTGCCCCACACTCACCTCTACCCCCTAATACCTTCCACTTCATTCAAGTTTGATTCAGCTATCCATTAACTGGCACCATTTTGTTCTCTCTGTGATCTCCCTCTTCCTCAGTTGTTTCTTTTTGCTTCGCTTCCCCCTCCCCTTCTTCCCAACCCATTCCTTCTATTTCATTGTGTACCTCATGCAATCCTCCCTGCCTGCACCAGAATGAATTTGCATTTGCCAGTTCCTACCCTGTTCCCGTGCTGTGTCTCCCTCCTTCCTCCCGTCCCCTTTTTCCTCTCGTGTACTCTACCTGACCTCACCTGTAAGGCTGTTGTGCTGGATGTTGTAACTATTGTGTGTGTGTGTGTGTGTGTGTGTGTGTGTGTGTGTGTGTGTGTTTTTCTGAGGATGGACATTGTCCAAAAGCTTATCTGTGAGTTCATTTTTAGGGTGCCGTGCCTCAATCTATAAAAATGGAACCCTTATAGGATCACTTGGTTGTCCACCTGTCCATTAATCTGCCCATCTCTTAAGACCCCTTTTTCTCTTGAACAGATTGGCATATCAAATTCAAATTTATGTCACATACTAAGGTCTGTGGCCCTTGGCGGTGTAGAGATTTTTAAATTTCTAAACCAATTCAATTTCAAGATTCTGCCACTTATATCACATATTTTGAAAGGCACAAACCCACTCATTAAACCTATAGGTTACTTCCCGTTGACTTGGAATCATGAAATTCAGTGAAAAGCAAGGTTTCACATTACAGGTAAAGGAAAAAATCCAAAATGGTTAATTTGTTATTATATAACACAAACAAATATTTTTTTATCCATCTATTTATTTGTATGTCCATTTGTTAAGACTCCTTTTTCTTGTGAGCTTGCTGGCATATCAAATTCATGTTTGTGTGACTTTCTAAGGTCTATGATCCCTTGGTGGTGTAAAAAATTTAAGCTTCTAAATCAATGCACTCAAAAGATTTGGCCATTTATCTCACTCACTCATCAAAACCTCACTAATCAAAACCTATAGGTTATTTCCTGTTAATGTAGAATCATGAAATCTGACAAGAAGCAAATTTTCACAGTACAAGTAAAGCGAAAAAATCTAAAAATTGTTAAATTGTAATTACACCACATAAAAAATTTTTCTTTTACTCTTTTCATTACTCGTGATTCTTCTGTGTTATAATTTTTAGTAAAAATTTAATAGTCGTGTCCCCGATTGGATATGTTCAGTAAGATATTCAAAGCTCTGATTAGAAAAAGTGATCCCTTCCATCTCATCTGTGAGTGTTGCATCATATCCCCTGCAACCCAGCAATAAACGTTCAGCCATTTTGAGTAGCAGTTTTCCCATACTTTAAAGAACCTCGTTGTATGGTTCAAATTAAGCTTAGGAAGGTAACAGGGGCCTTGTCCTCTTATCAGTTTCTCTCTTGTATTATACATGTATACAGCAAGGAATGACTGAAAGAATCTTCCCTTTTCTGTATACATGAAGGAATAGGAGGACAGGCAGGAACTTTGTAATCAGCAAATATGTCTACAACAATCTCAGACTGCCAGTTCCAGCCAGATAAGGAGCTTTATGCAAATGAAGGAGTTGGGGGAAGTGTCTGATTAGGCTGAATCTATTAAACATACTAAACTGTAGGCAAGGCATAGGCACATCCAAAGAAACTTACCAACATAGCAACAGTACATTTTCAGAAGAAAATTAAGAAAACTATGTGGTTAACTAATCATTTGATCAAGAAAATTTCATTCTTGAGACAATTTTGGCAGGGTCTGTGTTATACATAATATTCACAATGTACTTCCTATACTTCTGTTGATTTTCCCTTTATCCAATGCACAGTTAAAAACAGTCTTGCTCCTTTGCTTTGCTCATTAAATTTTCATGCCCAGTAAATTTTCTCTCTCGTAGGTTGCTATTAACAACATTGAAATGTATTTTGAGTTGCATTACTATGCACGTATAGAAATAGTAAGGCAAGACGATGATTCTGTTAATCAGCATTCAGGACAATCATTCTGCCAGTCAGCATTCGGTAGTTAAATTCCCAGATCGCAATATTTGTGTTAACTTCTTTGTATCAGTCAGTTGCTTGTTCGTATAAAAAAAAAAAAAAAAAAAAAAAAAATGTGGTATGTAACAAGATGGAGTGTAGCCTATACGACAGTTAGCCTGCAGGGAGCAAGCTCTATGTTTACTTGATGCAGTTTCGACTCGCTGTATGTATAAGTGCCATACCAGTGTATGTACTTTACTGGCCATTAAAATTGCTACACCACGAAGATGACGTGCTACAGGCACAAAATTTAACCAACAGGAAGAAGATGCTGTGATATGGAAATGAATAGCTTTTCAGAGCATTCACACAAGGTTGTCGCTGGTGGCGACACCTACAACGTGCTGACATGAGGAAAGTTTTCAACCGATTTCTCATACACAAACAGCATTTGACCGGCGTTGCCTGGTGAAACGTTGTTGTGACGCCTCATGTAAGGAGTAGAAATGCGTACCATCACGTTTCCGACTTTGATAAAGGTCGGATTGTAGCCTATCGCGATTGCGGTTCATCGTATCGCAACCTTGCTGCTCGTGTTGGTCGAGGTCTAATGACTGTTAGCAGAATATGGAATCGGTGGGTTCAGGAGGGTAGTACGGAATGCCGTGCTGGACCCCAATGGCCTCATATCAGTAGCAATCGATATGACAGGCATCTTATCCGCATGGCTGTAATGGATCGTGCA
The DNA here is from genome assembly GCF_023864345.2 of Schistocerca serialis cubense. Lineage (NCBI taxonomy): Eukaryota > Metazoa > Arthropoda > Insecta > Orthoptera > Acrididae > Schistocerca > Schistocerca serialis. Next base: position 722,927,361 of record NC_064639.1, on the reverse strand, counting down.
GCCACTTCTCGATCCATGAGTCAACAGATGGGGATGTTTGCAAGGCAACAACCATCTGCATGAACAGTTCGATGATGTTTGCAGCAGCATGGACTATCAGCTCAGAGACCATGGCTGCAGTTACCCTTGATGCTGCATCACAGACAGGAGCACCTGCCATGGTGTAGTCAACGACAAACCTGGGTGCATGAATGGCAAAACGCCATTTTTTCGGATGAATCCAGGTTCTGTTTACAGCATCATGACAGTCGCACCCGTGTTTGTTGACATTGCGGTGAACGCACATTGGAAGCATATATTCATCATCGCCATACTGGCGTATCACCCGGCGTGATGGTATGGGGTGCCAATGGTTACACGTCTCAGTCACCTCTTGTTCGCATTGACGGCACTTTGAACAGTGGATATTTCATTTCATATGTGTTATGACCCATGGCTCTACCCTTAGTTCGATCCCTGCGAAACCCTACATTTCATCAGGATAATGCATGACCGCATGTTGCAGGTCCTGTACGGGCCGTTCTGGATACAGAAAATGTTCGAATGCTGCCCTGGCCAGCACATTCTCCAGATCTCTCACCAATTGAAAATGTCTGGTCAATGGTGGCCGAACAACTGGCTCGTCACAATACGCCAGTCACTACTCTTGATGAACTGTGGTATCGTGTTGAAGCTGCATGTTCAGCTGTACCTGTACACGCCATCCAAGCTCTGTTTGACTCAATGCCCAGGCGTATCAAGGCCGTTATTACAGCCAGAGGTGGTTGTTCTGGGTACTGATTTTTCAGGATCTATGCACCCAAATTGCGTGAAAATGTAATCACATGTCAGTTCTAGTATAATATATTTGTCCAATGAATACCCATTTATCATCTGCATTTCTTCTTGGTGTAGCAATTTTAATGGCCAGTAGTGTATAAGCAACAGAATCTTTGAAATGGAAGGAAGACTTTCTCAAATGTATTTGATTAAGGTTCTCAGTTAAATAAGGAATTGTAAAAGGTGCCTTACCTGTGATTTTTTTATGTATCATCAGTGTACATATATCGAATTGATGTAATCTGGTTTTATGATAAATTCTCAAATAATGTATTCAACAATAGTATTGACTTAATTTGGCTTGTTTCCACATTTATTAACACTTGCAGTAACACAATGACCAGTCTCAGATCTCATATAAAATGTTCATCATAGGTAAATGCTTTCAACAACCTATGAAAAAGTATGACAGTAACAGAATGTTTACAGTGCATTTTCATATAAAAAGCCTGACAGACGAGTATCAAAACACTGTCTGTAGTTTACAGACAACACACACAAGATTTACAAGAAATATGCAAAAGTCCATGTTGTAACACACAGAGACAACTGAAATGAAAGTCACTCCTGTTGACACAAAGAATTCAATAAAAGGTAACACAAGTTATTGCATGATAATAACACACTGACTACAATCCTAGAACTGCCTTAACAGAGATATGTTAATCGTACAAATGCTGGTGGCAGACTGAAGATTTTTGGAATGGGTTTGTATATAAAGACTGGTGTAATGATATTTTGTCATCTTGAGAATTAAATTGTAGTTCATAAAACTGCAAGTTGGAAATTTAATATTTAGCAATTGAATACTGAAGAGTATTATGTGGTTCAGGAAAATTAGGGCAACAAAAATATGAAGTCAAATCCTGGAATCTTACAAGCATAATAGCTCAGTGGGCAAACGTTAATTTGAGTGTGACCAATATTTAATTATAAATGTCTTTTAAGTTAATAATATCAAGAAACAGTCAGTTTTCGAAAATGTAATTAGATCTACTCACCAGGCGGCAGCTAGAGGACACACATATAAAGGTATTAAAAATTTGCAAGTTTTTGGAGCCAGTGGTTTCTTCTGCTTGCAGAGGGGCTGCAGGGGAAGGAAGAGGGATGAAGGAAAATGACTGGTGAGGCTTAGGAAATGGGAAGAGTTTGGAAAAGTAGCTCAGGGGAGACCTATCAGAAGGATGAGAAAGAAAGACTTGATTGTTGTGGACTGCACATTACAAGATTTGGAAACATGATAGCTTAAAGGTGGAAGATAGGGTAATCTCTGTCTTGCATACTACTACATCTTCCACCCTTAAGCCCTCAGGTTTTGAAATTTCCCTGATTTTTTTTATCTATATAATTTTAAATTAATTACTTTTAAGAAAACCGAGCCAGATTACTGGAAATAATGAAATAAGGACTTTCTAATGAGTGATGTCAGTACTCAAATCTTCTAAGTAGCTCACACTATTTTGGCCATTACATGCTGTCTTAATAATTTTATTTATGAGTTATTCTTCATTAACGCAATTTCCAGCAAAACTAAATGTTTTACTATAAACAGCATATTGAAAATTACTGTGTGATTAACAAAGCTACGTAAAATATGTTTGGCAGATTTAGGTACACACAGCTTATACATGATGTGTATAACTCAATTTAGCTGAAAATAAAGGAAAAAGTTTAGTAATTTTAAGTAGGACAGAATAATAGCAGGTGGAGCGATTGCACCTTTTTGAGTTAGAATGTACAAACTACAAAAGAGAGTAGAATTAAGATTAAAACAAGTACAGGATTTAGATGATCATCATGAATTATTGGAAGAAAAGTTAGAAAACAAAGTTTTAACATTTAGATCATTGAATCAGTAGAAGATTTTGTAGTGAGTAGAGTGGAAATATTATAAAAAGTATTACTAGATACTATGAATAAGAATGTAAGAATTCTTACAGGATTCAGAAACAAAATGAAGCCACAACTGGTAAAATTATGAGTTAATATGGCATCCTCAGGTAGTGAAGGAACTGACTGCAGTAAAGATTTAGAGGCGGATAAGTTACCTGTCTTCTGTTACTATTGTGAAAGCTGAGGTAGTATCCTCACTGCTTAACAATTAGGGTAAGAGACATGATACACAGGAGTAACAAACTATAGTTATCTAAAGAGTTCTGAGGAATTTAAGTGGCTTTTAAATCAAAGTACAGGAGCGAGGGCACACATAAAAAGTTATGTGTGGAACATCTTAGTCTGAAACCATTTAATACTCACTGGAAAGGGTGTAGAGATTTTATAGTGGCATCTAAATATAGCAAAATATTTGGATGATACACATTGTCACCAGAAACATTAACTGCAGTAAAATACCTAGCAGTAAACATGTGGAGCGAGCTGAAGTAGGATGGATATGTCTGGCTCAGATTCGTTTGCATGACTCTTAAGAGAATAATCCAGACGCCAAGGACTGATAGTTTGACTTGTGTGTAGCAGGTGAGCAGTCATAAATCCACCGGCATGTCACCTATGGACTTTAACACTTCAAATTGGACTGCTGTGTGAGTACTGGCAGGTTTGTTTCTGAAAACTGTAAGTACCACTGCATTTATGTGCATTGCCAATGTGGAAAATGAAGATGGTACATGCTCTTCTAGCCATAATACAATATCATTATCAATCCCTTCTCATACAGTAACTCTGAGTTATGTGTAGTTGTGACTGATCTGCATAACAGTTGCACCAGTGTAAATGATTCGGTGGATAGTGTGTTGGAAGCTATGTGGCAATGTTAGAATTGTGTTATTTTGGTATATCTCGTTTGAGGAAAAATAGAGAAAAACAAGTATTTCTCGCAAAAACGCTATGCATTCAACAAATACCACCATTGTATATTCACCATAGTGGTCATATGAATATGATAAAGAAGATTAGGTAACGGACAGAGACCTGTATACACAATCATTTGACATCAGTGAATTTCCTGTTCCAGCTCTCATATATCAAAGGTGAGATAGTAAGGCTTCTTTGGTCATTGCTCTGGGGAACTATCCCCCTATGTTCTTTCCATGTAAAAATCTTTATCTTGTATAGTGCTCAAAAGGATATTAGCATACATACAAAGGCATATAAACAACCAATTTGCTTCTTGATAAATGTGTTAAGAGTATGTATTTGATGTAGTTTTCTTGCTTTATTTCCTCTCCTGCATCAGGTCAGCAAATCACCAAGGCACTCAAAATTTTAGATTGTAGATAGTTTGAAAGATAATGTATAACAGGGCTACTTCTCATTTGTGTTATTTTATGAGTTTCAGTATATAGTATGTTCAAGTTAACTTTGTTTCATTGACTGTAGTTTTCCCCCTGCCCCTGTTCTATTAGTTAACTCTGTGAGAAACTCCTGCAGTACACGATGAAGACAGATGCCTTCAAAGCCCAGAGTACAAGTTTAACAAGAGAGAGAGATCTTCTCTGCCAGATAGTGAAAGAGTGTTAGGCAATAAATCATCTGTTTTAAGACAATAAATCATCTGTTTTATTCACTATCACTGCAGACATGGTGACATTGAAGTCAGTTGTACCGTCTTAAATTCTCCAGTCACTTCACAGATGTTTTTGAGATGCCTGAGCACAATTTCCAGTGAGCCACAAACGGCAATTGCAGTTGTTAAAGAAGATGTCAAATGCTAACTAGCACAAGTTCGAGCATATGAGCCAGTGTGGCAATATATGCTATGGCTGTGATGTAAAGCCACAGTTTTGATTTGATGAACGATTATGAGATAGTTGCTAATTTTTTCGTGGCTAATAGTATCCCGTCCATTATTCTCATCTCGGTTTTCAGATCAAGCAGTGATGATTGATCTAAAACAGTGCTCTGTTACTTCCTTGCTGTTGAAGCAGTAAATCTACATTTCTTCTCCACGAAAAGCAGAAAAGGCGTGAATAGGTTGACCAGTTGTTGCAGTGTTGATCTCATTTGCCATAAGCATATAGTGACCCAGCTACAGTTGCTTGTTTCTGTAAAAGGTACGTGCACTCGACAAAATAGCATAAAAAATTTTCCCATTGGCATTAATGCTGCTTTTGAAGACATCACTTCTTTTAACATATGAATCATTCACAGAACTATCCAGTCATTCAGAACTGAAGGACTAACTTTGGTTTGTAGATGTTTGTGCTTCTTGAGGTAATTGAAAGCAAGATTCATGATTTGTGGTTGAATACTGAACTTCCACTTGATATTTCTCAATGCCAAATCTCCTTTCATTATGATGGTGCCAGCATCCATAAGACTGCTTGACAGCTTCTCAAATTTGTGGAAAGTGACAGATGATCCCATTTGTTTTTTTTTTTAATTACTCCATGACAGTTTTGGATATTGATAAATGTGTGGAATGATGCAAGAAGGTGCTTTTCTGTGAATGATAAGTCATTAAAGACATATGACTCTCCTCCCAGTTCCATGTTGTTGTACTTCCTTTGAGGAGGAATGTGATGACTGAATAGTGATTGATATAATCCTGTGCATAATTTTCCATCATCATCAAGAACAGACATATTGTTACCCACCAACAACATATGAATCCATTTGTCATCTGGATACCAAAGAAAAGTATGGTAGTATTTGGATATCGCAAATATGGCAAGATTTGGTTGGGAGAGTGTCAGTGTCATATGCCTTTATTTATACGAGGGTTGGAACTTTAATCGTGGCAACTATTTATTTACAGCTCGTACAAAATAGGTACATGTTTCAAAGTTTTACTGACCTTCAAAGTAGTCACCGGCATTGTGTATAACGAGTTGCCAGCAATGTGGAAGTCGTAGGATACTCTTAGCAGTGCCAGTTGTGTTGACAGTTCAAGCGGTTCGGTCTATTGCCCAACGAATTTGCAGCAGTTGTGAAGCAAATGCCGTGAAGTGTTTCCTTCAGTTTAGAAATCGAGTTGAACTCATGAGGGCTTAAGTCAGGGGAGTGTAGTAGGTAATATAGCACTTAACAGCCCCATCAGTAAAACAAATCAGTAACAGGCTGCACTGTACGTGCTTGAGCATTGTCCTGTAAAATGATGGTCAAGTCTGCAGAAAGTGTCGTCACTTCTGTCTCTATGCTGTTCAGTTTTGGAACACAACCTACGACCAGCTTAAGACTTAGGGATGGCCCCATCTCTTGTGTCACAGAGACTGAACCACTGGTTACTATGTATTCAAGTTGTGTACAGTGATGTTATGATCTATCTTTGTTTGTGTAGTATACATGTGAATGATTTAGAACAGTGCTTCAGTTCATTTATCCATGCAATGCAGAAGTTAGAAGAAACAGTTATTCGAGAAACAGTGTGATGCTGTGAAAAATGAAGTAGTGGATTTTGATTTGAAATCTTTTAAAGAACTGATTCTATCATAGAGAACTTAAATGTATCTATCATGCAGAGAAATAGCCAGATTCCGCTAAGTGTTTACAGTTTTGCTAAATTTACAAGTGAATTTAGAATATGTTTTATCTGAATTCATAAACTACTTGTGATCTCTGGAAGCTGATTGTCCATGTCAATGTCAGCCAGATCTGCTTTAGATGGACCTTTTTTTTACTCCCATTGCGTCCATGCCAGTTTCTCCAAATATACGCCATGCTCCTGACTATGGAATATGGTACACTGTCTCTAGAATGTGTAGACTTCCCCCCTGTTAAAGTACTGATATGTAACTTCCATCCAACATGTAGTGCATACGTTAAGGAACGAAGCTCCTTTAACTGTGAACTCGGATTACATCTGCTGTGTAAAGCTTCATACTGAAGTTATATCATGCGTGGCTGTAGGCAACAATCAGATTTTCTTTTTCTCCCTGCAATTCACCTCAGGACAGAATCTAGTCATCCGCAGCTCATGGTTGTGCGGTAGCGTTCTCGCTTCCGGCACCCGGGTTCGATTCCCGGCAGGGTCAGGGATTTTCTCTGCCTCGTGATGACTGGGTGTTGTGTGATGTCCTTAGGTTAGTTACGTTTAAGTAGTTCTAAGTTCTAGGGGACTGACGACCATAGATGTCAAGTCCTATAGTGCTCAGAGCCATTTGAACCATTTTTTTTGACAGAATCTAGTCACTACTAGCTTAGCGGGGTGTACATGTCGCAAAGCAGTTGTTGCAAACCATATGGAACTCTGTAGCATAGATTTTAACAACAGTACTCTGCTGGTGGTGAAATGTTTTTCAAACCCCTGGAAGACTGAATACATTGACAGAATTGTAGTATTTTATGTCAGTTCCATACTTCGACACTAAAAAGATAGCAATTCTTCAGCGCAGGTCAGGAGGTGTTAAGATCACTATGTATTCATAACTATCAAAGAACAGGTCTAAGTGTGATTGATGTAGGAAAAAAAAGAGAAAAGAACACATTTTAACAATAATGCTTTATTCTTCACAATGTTTTTTAACTCAGCATGAAAAATACATTGTACAATACATCAAAACAGCATCTCTTACAACATCATTGCATTCATCAAAAATGCTCTTACTGTAGCTGAAACAGATCTCTGACTCACAATACATGAGGAAAGTGTAGGTTCACAGTTAATACATGCAGCAATATGCAGGGAATGAACAGTTCGCCTACTTCTTCCAGGATGCAGATTTTATGCAAGTGAGCATTGTCAGAAATTCTCAAAGTTGCTCGGTGTTCTGAAGCGATGTCATGATCATGTGAACAGTAGTGTCAGCATCTTGGGTCATTAGAGTAGGCTATATATAAAGAGAGCTTTGGAAGCAGGTCACTCTGTTACATAGTCAATATCTGAGGGTGTTGGGTAGGTATATTTGGTGGGCCAAACTCTTTGTTTTATCTCCTAAATCAGCATTGTTATGCAGTTCAGTGTGTGGTATACAGTAAATTAGGGTAGCTCACACTAAATATAGAACATATGATGCAAGGCTGACATCTTTCAAAGGTTAGTCTTTAGCTATTAAGCAATGCCCCAACTAACTAAGTGAAGCTGGATTCTTTTATACTGATGATGGAGATGAAACCATGTGTTTTCATTGTGGTGGAAGGTTGAAATATTAGGATGAAATGAATAGTCCATAGGCTGAATATGCTGTGTATTTTTCCAAGGGCCTGTTTGTGCTTCATCCAACGGATAAGGACTTTGTGAACAATATTTCTCAGAAGAGAGATGCAAAAATTACTGAAAAGGTTGCAGCTAATATTAAACCTCCATCAGATCTTCTGAAAACAGCATAAGAACACCATGTGACTTTGAGAGCTTCTGACAAATCTCATCTTTAAAATCAGCTTCTCGGAAGAAGTGGGAGTACTGTCGTTTCCCCGCACACATATTGCTGCTTGGGTTATATGTGAATCTACTCTTTCCTTATGAGCTGTGTGGCAGAGACCTGTTTCAGCTACAGCAAGAGCATTTTTGATGCAGACAATCAAGTTGCAAGAGACACTGTTATTTTATGGCTGATGGGAGCAGTATTATGCTATGGGAGACTCCTGCACTTGCATGGGACCCGTGACAGCTGCGAACCACCTGCACCCCTTTATGCTTGATGTCTTCCCTGACAGCTGTGTCATCTTTTGGCAGTATGACTGTCTGTGTCTCGGAGCCAGAACCGTGCTGCAATGATTTGAGGAGCATTATAGTGAACTTACATCGGAGTCTTGGTGACCAAATTCGCCTGATGTAAATCCTATGGAAGACAAATGAGTCACCGTCAGGCGCCATCAAGTTGTATGCAAATCAGCGGCTTATTATTCACACAAATTACATGACCTGTGCATAGGCATCTAATGTTTCAAACCTACCAACAAAATGTTAGGTCCATGATACGCAGTATCAGTGATGCATTTCATTCCAAAGATGGACAAATAAACTATTAAGCAGGTGGCTGTAATGTTTTATCTTGTCAGTGTATAGTGTTACAGCTTGGCTCTCATAAGTCAGGCATTGATGATTATTAACGCAGTTTGCTGAGATGAGCTTGTGAGATCACTTAATATCTAAAGATTTTGTGCAGATTTTATTATTATTATTTTTTTCTTATTTTTTTTTTTTTTTTTTTTTTTTTTTTTTTTTTTTTTTTTTTTTTTTTTTTTTTTTTGAGAGAGAGAGAGAGAAAGCTATCAACAGAATAGTGTACTTAGATATGTTGAAAAACTTTTTTATCGCCAGATTGATGTTAACAACTAAGAATCTTCTCCTCTTCACCTCTCCTGTCTTCCAATTGATCAAGTCATACCTGACATGCTGCATTGAGTTTGGTAAGAAATCAACTTCAGATGGGACTTGTGCAGCATAACTAGTGGAAGTCACAGGAACCCTATTTAGTTATAAGGTAAAAAACTTGATGTATGCATACATATTATAAAAATGAATTAATGTATGTATGTATTTGTGTGTATGTTCCACATCTCCTCAACTACAGGGACTGATTTCAACCAGACTTAAAAGACACACTTCTCTTACTGTAAGGCAACAATCGCTGTGGGCTAAGAACTACCGACCTATCATATTTCAGGAAATATGACATCATACACAGTTAGATACATGAAAAACTGCCGCATGATGTGTGAAGAGTATTTGGCCTTACTCTAATTAGCCATCAAATACACATTAAAATATGAAACTTTCAAAAGTGTTACAATGGACTGCAAAGTCAGTGAACTCCAATGGAGAAAACTTACAAAGAGAATTATATATCAATCAGCCTGATATTTTATGTGATACGTGGGTTTGTTTGTACAACACTGTGAAAAACAGAGGTCAGTATGAACAAAGTAAGAAGAGTTATGTCAACATTGTGGATAATTTTGGCTCACCCTTGTACACTGTCTTAATAATACAATAATCATTCTGAAACTAGTACATGGACCATAACCAAATCTACTACACTGAATAAACAACATTCTCTGTTTTGTATAGTCAGCAAGTAAGTCTCACTTGAATAGTGCCTTGCTGTGGTTGTTACACTATTAACCTTCCTGTTCTTTAAGGTTGTATCAGCTTAGTATTATGATACACGCACAATTAAATAATTCCTTGTACTTTTCTTGGGAAAATCTTTGCTTCTAACCAACCCATCATTATTGCCACCCAGAACATTACACTTCCACCTGCAAACAGATGGACTTTCAGAACACATTGGCAGTCCTGATGTCGACTACTGCTTCTCCAAACCCTAACACATCTAGCATGACTGAGAAACTGCAAAAAAGCTTACCTTACTAAACACAGTCCATTGTATGGGCTCTGATTGGATAAGGCATGAAGTGCGTAGGTCAGTGAGATCTCTAGTATCATAGCATCTGGTTGCAAACCAATCCTGGTCTTGTCAGCAAATATGACATTACTTCATTCTGCATTGGTCCATTGTTGATGTGTAATAGTCCAGGTCCTTCCATTGTGTCGGTTTCGTTGGTTCAGTGCAAAACTTATTGGTCGTCTGGAATGAAGACCACCCTGATGCAATCTTCTGCGCACTGCTTGGTCTGTGATACGAATCCCTGTTGCCCGGGAGAAGTAATTTCCAATATTTCTGGCTGTTGATGTCAGGTGCCTACGAGCCGAGAGTTGGAGGAAATGATCCTGCATTGGTGTTGTCATGTGAGGACAACCATGTGAGGTCTATCATTCACATTTCTTGTCTCTGTTTTCTTCACACCTTAAATACACCACTTTGAGTCACATTAACTGATCAGCAACATCTTGCTGTGTATGACCTGCTGAAAGTAAAGCCACTATCCTGACTCTATCAAAGTATTGTATGCCATATGCCTCTACATGGCATGTTACTGCAGTGCTGAACACAAACCGAACAAAGCTGTTGTTGTTACTGGATTGCTCGCAGTGTGCCACTGTGGCAGCAGTATGCTTACATGACTGAGAAACTTCCACAAAACATGCCTTACTAAATGCAGTCCATTGCATGGGCTCTGACTGGATAAGGCATGATGTGCGTAGGTCAATGAGACCTCTAGTATCGTAGCTTACATTTTACAATAATATTCCAAACTTTTGTTGAGCAGTGTATTTACAAACTGAAATATAACTGTCAAATCACAGCAGATACATATGACAGGAAAGTATGATATTTTCTGCACCATACTTGTACACCATTTTTCAAGATGAAAAACTGATCTGTCAACACAAATAGAGTGCTGCGACAATTGGTGATACATGACTGTAGCTTTCACCAGCCACACAGCACAGGTTTCTAGCTCCATCTGAAGGAGGAAATATGAACAGAGTAACTCGAGAGTGCTGTCAGAAACCAAACGGATCGTGCGGTGAAAGTGACAGCGTTCTGCAGGTATCTTGTGAATATGCACTTCACCCCACCAGTGATTGAGGCCTGCAAACAGCAGTACTGAGTGGCCAATGTCACTCCCATACTGGTAGCTGACTATAGCTGATTGAATTTTACAAATCAGTATACATTACACCATCTGTTCTGTGCTACACAAAAGATAATGTTCCTGATTGCACCTCCCTAGGATTTCTAAATGGTGTCAGGTCACATACATGCATACAGCAAGTCATTGAATTTTCACATCAACTTGAACAAGGCAAAATAGGAGCCAAACATCACAAATCTACTAGAATCATGTAGAGATAGTACTGTATCTAGTGTTACAGCAACATACTTAGTTCCTAGGGCATGTAATACAGGAAAATAATTACAAATCTGAAATCAGCACAGCAGATGCAGCATCAGATATATTGTAGCAGGACTCAGAGCTGGTTCCAGACAAGCTCTGTGATAACATTGCAGAAACTTTAAGAGGGTTAAATTACTACTTTGTACACAAAATACAACATTGATTCTGTCTAACACAACTCGTTTGTAGGTTTCCGGAGGTGTATAACCTTAACTGTTAGTAATTTCATATCTGATTACAGTTTGAAAATTATGGTATGCTCACATCATTCCTATAAAATAGACGTCAGTGGTGTATGAGACGAAACAGCAACATCTTACAGAAGTAATACCTTCTATGGATCCAAAGACACGACAACACATTTCAAAGGAATACTGGTCTGCAGGACACACTAAACCCCAGCCACCTCACATATAGCAGTTGATACAGTTTTTCACAGTAGAGCATTCCCTGCAATTCACAGAAGACACCTCATTATATAGGACTGCAAATGCCTCGCATTTCAGTATACATAAATGATGGTGATACACATCAAACATTTCCACAAGATTTGTAAATCATTTCTGATGAATTGTAATGATGCTTTCACAGTAAAATGTGCAATAATAGTTCATACAGATATTGGGCCGCATTGGCTCAATTGGTTTAATGCCATACTAACGGCTGTAGAAGATTCAAACAGTAGGCGAAAGGTAGATTCGTACACCTGATAAGATAGGTTCATACTGTGGGTTGCAATAGATTCACATCTAGCTGTAGTTGTAGATGATTTGTACTCAAAGATTATCTATCAGTTGTACCATGATGACAGAAACACACTTTTGATGGGCAGCTGTATAATTTATTAACTAACAGATTTCCACTGTAGGCACGCCTTGGTGTGATGGAAATTTGTTATTGGTGTATACGAAACTGCAACCGTCCTTCCTTCAAACAGAATGTGATCTAATTTCAGGGCTCTCAGTGGATTTTTAACTGGCTTTTCACATAAATTATAAATGTTTCACATTGTGTGTAGAACATCTAACATTTCCACCACATGTCATGTGTTTAGATGTAGGATATTTGTAAGTGACTGTCTCCAGACCTCCAGTCAGCTGCATTACTGTACCACGCCTCATCCTCTCATATTGTGTGTTCAGTCGCTTCCTCAGACCTCCCACCCCCTCAGATTCCCGACGATTTCGACATGGCTCTCATTGAGTGCTCTTCACTAGTGGACAGCCTTGCAACTTCCATCACCTAGCTTCAGTCTAAGGGCTCTAGCAGTCGACGATCACCGCACTCGCAACGCCGAACTGAACAGCGCAATACCATCGGCTATGCAAGCCCTCGCTGAGGGTCGATGCCTCATCCAATGCCTGTCAACGACGCCACCCTCCAACACCGGCGATGCACCATTTGGGACTTTGACGCCGCTGCCTCCTGACACCAGAGACGCACCTTGTGCAACTTTGCTGCCACTGACACAGACAGCTTCTCCAGCACATCAGGTTAGTGACTTTCATGTGCTACCGATCCCCATTCGCAATGGCCCCCAAGCAAGTTTACCAGCCCATCTGAACACTATCATGAATGGCATGACACACAAATTGTCACAACAGACGGGCCACCAGTGCGTCATAAAGCGCCATGACTGTCGCCACATAAACTATGCCTCACCAAGGCCACAGTGGAGGAACTCCTGCGGGCAGGTATTGTTCGTCTGTTGGACAGTAACTGGTCTTCACCCATACATTTAGTTCCCAAAACGGAAGGAACTGTGCGCCTCTGCGGCGACTATCGCCGCCTCAATGCACAGACCATATTAGACAATTATCCGATACCTCATATACAAGACTAAATTCAAGTACTTAGCGGAGCATGCTTCTTCAGTGTTTTGGACTGCTGCAAGGCACATTTACAGATACTCATGGAAAAGAATGACATATCAAAGGCAGCATTGATCACACCTTTCGGCCTCTATGAATTTTGTTACATGCCTTGCATGGGGGCTTAATTAAATATTATTGAAAATATATATTTTTTTTTTTTAGTAGCTGTTAGTCCGATTATGCTGTGTCTCGTAATCGGTTGGCCCTGACTAGTATTATTACGCTAGCTGACTGCAAAGAACAACAACAAAGAATGAAATGAAAATTTTCGTTAACACAATTAATTAATTAAGTCCCCAGCAACTATAAAACCTACTAAACCAAAGCACAAGTATAACTGTTCTGTATGTGGGAGTGTGACTCAACGTACATCTGGCACGGTTCTTCAACAAGACAAGAATTTTTAAATACCAATTATACTGACATGATAAAAGAAAATTAGAAATACCACAATTCCTCAAGGAAAGTAGAATTACACTCTAATACAAGAACACACGCCAGATGCTTTGTTGACTGAACCTGTAATGACGCATTATTTAGGACACTAAAATAAAAACAAACTGAGTTAACTACCTCATTTATATTGTTGAAAATCATTCTAATCCTTACATTATATCTCAACCAGAACTCTCCAATATCACATCTCAGCAAGCACTGCCTAATAGCACATCTCAACAAACACTCTCTGCTACAACATCTCAGCACAGACTACCACGAGACCTCGACAGGCACTGACTACTACGAGCTCTCTCCAAGCACTGACTTCTACGAGTTCTTAACAGGCACTGACTTCCACGAGCTCTCGACAAGCACTGTGGAGGCGGCTTAATAATACTCTTTGGCACAATCTCTGGCGCAGTGGCTCAGTGTAGCCACCTTTCATATGCCCCTCCTCCACAGGCCAGAATTTGATGGTATTTTTGCCAGCATTGGTGGTGAAAATACCACCAAATTCGTCCAGAAAAATACAGACAAAAATAAAAGATAATATTAATACCTAAATATCACATAATTAGTTAAAATTTTGGCTTTGCACTGACCTTTCAATAACCTAATATATAAAATACAGTAGGCAATACAAATTCTTTTCATACATGTGGCTTTACATAATAGTTTACACAATACATAAAAAATCAGTTTATACAAATGTTCACATAAAATACTTTTAATTATTAAAAAAAAAAAAAAAAAAAAAAAAAAAAAGGTTGATAATTCCAGCCCAGCAATGGTCAACAGGTGCAAACACCAACAAGTGACATCGTTTCAGCAGAAGCAGTCCATCAGTTGCACCCAGCAATGTTGAGCAGGTGCAGACACCAACAAGTAACTTCATTTCAGTAGAAGCAGTCCATCAGTTGCACCCAGCAATGTTGAGCAGGTGCAGAGAGCAGTCCATGATGTTCACTATCACTAATCACACTGTTCATCAGCAGAAATTAATCATTCCTAAGTGTCACCAATCATGTAGAAAAAAGTACAAGTAACAGTCCATAATGTTCACTATCACTGATCACACAGTTCATCAGCAGAAATTAAACATTTCTAAGTGTCACACATCATGTTGAAAAGTGCAGGTAACAGTTCATAATATTTACCATCACTAATCAGACAGTTCAGGCAGGAACAATAGTTTGAATGCACATATAAATGCTTTTACACTAAACATACAAATCATAACAAACACACAAATGAAGTCAGATAATTTTCATATTAACTATTACAAATACTCAAATATCAGTAAACCTATAATATTTATGGGTGTCAGTGCAAGCCACAACAAACAAATAAAATAATATTTAGGAGATAAGGTGGGTAGGATTAGGAAAGGAAAACACACGAAACACACTCACTCATCTTTCATCCACATTAAGTACTACTGTGTAATTGAATAGTGTTGACTGTGTAAATGCAATTCTGTCAAAATCTGATGTTCATCACGTGTATCAAGTAGCAGTGGCAGCAATGTATAACAGTCAATAATAGTTAAGTCAACGTCATAGTCATCATGTCAAGACCAATGTTTGCCAATCCAGATCAAATGTACTGTTGTTGAACAACTGTCAGTGAGCCAAGATATGCAAAACTTCCTCTCTTCAAAAAAAAGTATATACTGCTTAGTGATTTAACAAAGTGTGTGTATAGACTATCTTCCTTCTACTTTAGTGTTCTAGTCTGCTATCTTCATCCTCCTTGTTCCATAAGACCAACAAAAAAAAAAAAAAAATATGCTCCTCACTTACTTTACCTCTTATCCACCAAAACTCCAATAATCATCAACTTCACACAATCTCAATAATACCTCAATAATACCTCTTCAATACGTCGATACATATAAACCTTATTGCCAATATGTGCTCCTCACTTACTTTACCTCTTATCCACCAAAACTCTAATAATCATCAACTTCACACAATCTCAATAATACCTCTTCAATGCGTCGATACATATAAACCTTATTACCAATATCATCTCACTTCCATAACAACTCTTTCCTCTAGTCAGTCTCCTCGAACAAGTACAGATAAAATCCTAATGCAAACCTCATCATCCCATACAATCCGAAGACACATTGTCAACACACAACCTCTGTGTAATCCATCTGAGCCAAATCTTCTACTCATTATGAATTATAAACAAAAGAAATGCATACATGACCTCTAACAGACTTAGTTCGAATAACTCTCAGTAATTAAGTACGATTACGGAATGTGAATGATCACAATATTTCACAGTGTGTACACCACTTCAAGAATTATGGCAGAAGCAAACATGTGGAGTATTTCTTGTATCAAGTGTCACTTCCTATTTCAATTGCTCACGAAAAATGCAGTGTAATAACTGTTAATGGTCTAAACCTATTTTTGTTATGTCATGTCGTTAGCTTCCTTCCTATTAGCATAAAGTTATACAGCTTCCATAAAACCTCCAGCTCATGTGACTTCAGCGAAGTTCTTTGTACCAATGTCGTTCGTCGAATCATAGCAGTTCATTTTCTTATCTTAAAAATATAAGGCACTGAGCGTAAGCAAAACAAGCAATAGCGAGTAAATATACCAGCAGAGAACAGAATGTCAACAAGTGGATGCAGCACAATTCTTACAACGAGGCTCTGCCAAGCGAACAATCTGTAAGCTATACCATAGTGTAACAACTCTGTTTGTACACAGTACATCAGCATTGCTATATACCAAATTAAAGAGTAGTTGTGACGACAACAGAAACGTGTAAATATGCAATCCACACGCATAGCAGCAAACACACGTTATCTAACATAATAAACAGGTCATTAGCATCATATCAGCATAAGCAAATAAATGTTCATATGTCATCTTAATAAATAAACATGAAGGCGCAAGCAGATAAATCACAAAGTATAACTTACACACACATCAGCACAACTAATCAGGTGACAATTATAATTTAAATAAATAAGCACAGCAGGCACAGAATTAAAAAAAATATGACATCAGTGAAAAAGCATAGCAGCCAAGCGATGCATAATATACACAAATTACAACACTGTTCATTAATAAAACATTGACAAAATCAGCAAATGTACGCAAGCACGTCGCTTCACACGTAAATTCATAGAACATGAAATTAGCACAAAGTATGAATCACGTAATCGCGAGCAGCAAATTACGTCTAAAGTACGTACCTAAGTGGAAATATGTTACCTGAAAAATAAACTCAATTAACAGTTACCCTTTTTAGTTTATTAGTTTCTTCTTCGAAATTACATTCTTCCTGAAAATTTCTCGATAGCAAGTCCTCTTAACGTCGGAGACACACAGAATTTACCTGAAGTTCTTAAATATTTTACAGAACCGTATCCTGAAAAATACTGAATGTTAATAACATAATTCATCAAGTCACTATAGCTTTATACTGAATTTAATCGGAGAAATTAAACTATGTATTTGTTTACGGCTGTCAGTGCATTCGCACTGAGCGCTCGATTAGGCGCGTGACGTAGGAAGCAATTGTTCGCGGTCAACGACTGCCTTGTGCGGCGCGCAGACTTGACTGTTGCTTTGAGTATGTGCCGCCGCCAAAACACAGCGCGGTATCCTTGTACTCTCCGCATGTTTACATCTAGCTGTTGGTTTCTCAAAAGTATGTCATTCCACAAAAAAAATTTTTTTTAAAGTATATCATTCCACAAAAATTTTTACGTTAGATATATGATGTATTCCTTTAGAGCGTCGAGATTTAAGAGTTTCTACTTCGACAGTGTTATCATGAATAATTTTACGAATTCTATATGGACCGTTATAAAGCAGAAAAAATTTGCGACACAAGCCTTTTCCTTTGTGAGACAAACGGTGAGACTTAATTAACACCTTCTGACCAACTGACAAGATTTTTAAACGACCAGGACGTTTAGCTGATCTCTCTCTTCTAGCAGCCGCAGATGCAATATTTTGCAGAGCCAGGTTGACAACTTCAGAATGCCGCAGTTTCCGTGAAGGCGGAAAAGGAACTATTTCAGAAATGCGATTTGTCGGTGCTTTGTTTTTTAATGTCAATATAGGCGGTAAAGAAGTTGAATCATTAGGGAGTTCATTCATAATGTTTTGAAAAATATGAAGATACTGATCCCAAGTTCTGTGATTCTGATGACAATAAAGACGACACAATTTACTGATTTCCTTCATCCATCTTTCTGAGGCGTTAGATTGAGGGTGAAAAAGTGAAATGAAGATTGGTTTAATTTTACGACGCTGTAGAGTACGAAGCCAAATTTTAGAACGAAACTGTGATCCATTATCTGATATAACCTTATCAACATGACCAACTTCTTTAAGAAAATGTTTGATGAAAGCGTTAGATACTGAACGAGCTGTTGCTTTGCGTAAAGGTGTAAAACACACATATTTTGACGTCAGTTCCACTGCTACGAAAATGTACGCAAAACCATTAGTAGAACGAACCACTGGACCGAACAAATCGACTGCAGCCATCTCCTTTAATTTCGCTGGAATGATAGGAAACAACGGTGCTCTGTGAGAAACTGTTGGCGGCTTAGCCTTTTGACATAATTTGCATTTGGCCAGAACAGATCGAATACGTTTTTCCATGTTACTGAAGTAGCAATTTTCTCGTAATTTATGAAAGCATTTTCTGGGACCAAAGTGTGCATAACTGAAATGCGTATACCAAATCAATTTATTGACCCACTCATCAGGAATACAAACTAACCAAACAGAGTTGTCGACCGATTTTCGTTTAAAAAGAATGTCATTGTGGACTAAATAATGCTGTCTAATCGCTACGCTTTCATTTCTCCTCCACTTCTCCTTAATGTCCTTCCAGATTGGATCCTTATTTAGCTCCTTAGCAATGTCCTGGAGCGAAGACGAAATAAAGTTCTCAAACGCAACACCTTGAATATACACTCCTGGAAATGGAAAAAAGAACACATTGACACCGGTGTGTCAGACCCACCATACTTGCTCCGGACACTGCGAGAGGGCTGTACAAGCAATGATCACACGCACGGCACAGGGGATACACCAGGAACCGCGGTGTTGGCCGTCGAATGGCGCTAGCTGCGCAGCATTTGTGCACCGCCGCCGTCAGTGTCAGCCAGTTTGCCGTGGCATACGGAGCTCCATCGCAGTCTTTAACACTGGTAGCATGCCGCGACAGCGTGGACGTGAACCGTATGTGCAGTTGACGGACTTTGAGTGAGGGCGTATAGTGGGCATGCGGGAGGCCGGGTGGACGTACCGCCGAATTGCTCAACACGTGGGGCGTGAGGTCTCCACAGTACATCGATGTTGTCGCCAGTGGTCGGCGGAAGGTGCACGTGCCCGTCGACCTGGGACCGGACCGCAGCGACGCACGGATGCACGCCAAGACCGTAGGATCCTACGCAGTGCCGTAGGGGACCGCACCGCCACTTCCCAGCAAATTAGGGACACTGTTGCTCCTGGGGTATCGGCGAGGACCATTCGCAACCGTCTCCATGAAGCTGGGCTACGGTCCCGCACACCGTTACGCCGTCTTCCGCTCACGCCCCAACATCGTGCAGCCCGCCTCCAGTGGTGTCGCGACAGGCGTGAATGGAGGGACGAATGGAGACGTGTCGTCTTCGGCGATGAGAGTCGCTTCTGCCTTGGCGCCAATGATGGTCGTATGCGTGTTTGGCGCCGTGCAGGTGAGCGCCACAATCAGGACTGCATACGACCGAGGCACACAGGGCCAACACCCGGCATCATGGTGTGGGGAGCGATCTCCTACACTGGCCGTACACCACTGGTGATCGTCGAGGGGACACTGAATAGTGCACGGTACATCCAAACCGTCATCGAACCCATCGTTCTACCATTCCTAGACCGGCAAGGGAACTTGCTGTTCCAACAGGACAATGCACGTCCGCATGTATCCCGTGCCACCCAACGTGCTCTAGAAGGTGTAAGTCAACTACCCTGGCCAGCAAAATCTCCGGATCTGTCCCCCATTGAGCATGTTTGGGTCTGGATGAAGCGTCGTCTCACGCGGTCTGCACGTCCAGCACGAACGCTGGTCCAACTGAGGCGCCAGGTGGAAATGGCATGGCAAGCCGTTCCACAGGACTACATCCAGCATCTCTACGATCGTCTCCATGGGAGAATAGCAGCCTGCATTGCTGCGAAAGGTGGATATACACTGTACTAGTGCCGACATTGTGCATGCTCTGTTGCCTGTGTCTATGTGCCAGTGGTTCTGTCAGTGTGATCATGTGATGTATCTGACCCCAGGAATGTGTCAATAAAGTTTCCCCTTCCTGGGACAATGAATTCACGGTGTTCTTATTTCAATTTCCAGGAGTGTACATCAAACAACAATTGTTTTCCTTGCAGTCTTCTTCAGCACTTTGTTTCAAACCCATAGGTGCACGTGATAAAGCATCGGCAACAATATTTGAAGAACCCTGTATGTAGACAATACTAAAATCAAATTCCTGAAGATACAACGCCCATCGTGACAATCTGCCGTGAGTTAATTTTGTTGACATAAGAAATTCCAGAGCTCGATGATCGGTATAAACCTTAGTATGTCTGCCAAACAAAAATATGCGAAATTTTGTAAAAGCCCAAACAACAGCCAAAGCTTCAAGTTCCGTAATCGAATAATTCTTTTCTGATTTAGAGAGAACGCGACTTCCAAATGCAATAGTCTTCTGGACTACAACGCCGTCTTCTTCTATCTCTTGAAATAAATGTGCACCTAGGCCTTTGTATGATGAGTCCGTTGCCAAACAAAAATCTTTAGATAGATCCGGATGTGAAAGAAGTGGAGCAGCAACTAAACCATCACGAAGCTGTTCAAATTCTGACTGAGCTTCCTCATCCCAAAACCAATTAGATTTCTTTCCAGATAGTTCACATAAACGAGGTGTGGCCAAATCGTCCAATTTAACAAAGCGTCGAAGAAAATTACAGACACCAAGGAAACTACGAACATCACGTTTTGTGGTAGGAACAGCATAATTACGAATAGCGTCTAATTTTTCTGGATCAGGAAGAATACCTTCTGTAGAAATAATGTGACCGAGAAATTTCACCTGTGAACGACCAAATTCAGATTTTTCTAAGTTCACTGTAATGCCAACTCTTGCAAAGATACGTAATAATGAATCCAAAATTTTGTTGTGCTCACTCCAAGAATGTTTAGCAATAAGAATAGTCGTCAACATACGAAGTAATATTGTCACGATGATAAACAGGTAAAATTTCATTTAAGCTACGAATGAATACTGCTGAAGGTACAATAAGTCCAAATGGTAATTTCCGAAATCACTTTTGGGTAAATTAGTCAAATCCGGTTACTGTTTACTTACTCACTAGATAGATTGATAGTCGAAGAGTCGTTTTGACAGATGCAAAGAATAGTAAAAGAGTAGGCAGCGGTACAGAAAACTAAAAGAGAAATAGCACCACTACAGCTCGGGGCCCTATGCTCGCTACGGCACATATTCACTTAGAGTAGTGAATCCCCTGAGGACTTTAATAGCCGCACATAATTTCCAGTTTGTGACTTAATGGCAACTTTGGCGGAAGTGCGTACGTAAATTGATCTAACCATGCACATGGATGTATGTCATTCTTAGAGTTGCGGAAGATCTTAAATTTCCGTACAGTCAAAAAGTGTTTATAGTCAAAGTTTTCGCCTCGTGGCGACAAAGACCTACCGCGTCTGTCCCAGTCCGAATGTCGATTATTGTAAAGTTCGCGCGCCTGGCGCTCTCTTGTTGCATCCCGTAAATGAAGCAAATTATTTTCTTCAAACCCCTCTGCTATCTGTGATTCCAAATTTCTTTTGCTGTCTTTTCCTACAATTTCGCCTTCGATCTGTTTAACTTGCTTTCGTAATGCCTCAACTTCCCTTTTAACACGTTCATTAAATTTTCCCTGATTCTCAACATGCTTATTTATGTTCTGATACTCTTCGGTTTCTGCAAATGGTAATGGAGCTGTATCATCCGAATCTCTGTCCCCATGTAAACTAAGATTTGTCAATTTATCTGAAATCTCCTCAACTCTTTCCGACAAGTCACCTATTTGTTCTTTCTGTTTATTTACGTCTTCCGTAAGTGTCGTGACTCGGGTTTCAGTATTGACACATTTAGTAGTTAACTGTTCATATTGTTGTGTTAGGTTATTTAATCTGTCATTTGGTACGGATTCCTCGATTCTCTCAAATATTTCTTTCTTATCGTGTGCACGTTGTAAATTTAACTCTGAAAATTTCTGTACTATCACGCGATCTCTTTCCTCCTGTTCTCTATCCTGTTCCCTTTGTCTAATCTCTACAGCAATTAATCTATTATTGTGAGAATTCAAAATCGGTTGTACTTCTTCTCTGATTTCTTTCTTTAATTCATCTTTCATATTTTTGAAACATGTCCCTATTCGTGAATCTAACCGTGTTTCCAAAGTTCCCATCTCTGTTTTAATTGTTCCTATCTCAGTTTTAAATTCAGATTCGAAACTGCTCCATTGTTCCCCTATCTGTTTTTAATTCAGATCTCAAAGTTCCCATCTCAGTTTTAATTGTTCCTAACTCTGTTTTAATTGTTCCCATTTGTGAGTCTAACCGTGTTTTTAATTCTGATCCCAAATTTAATATTACACCCATCAACTGCTCCATATCAGCCGGTTCGAAATTCTTTTCGTCCCTAACATTTCCCACAAAACTAACTTCCTTCTGCATAGCCATAAAGCTATCTGTGTTCGATACTATTTCAGAATCTTCTATTGTTGATCTCGTATTCTGTGAATTTTCTGATTGAGAAAAATTTTGAAAAGGTTCCGGACTATTTTCCCGACTTATTACATTGTTTTCCACTTCATTATTCATCACACTGTTTTCCTCTGTTGGCGAGTTCGCCATGTTAACAATTTCGTCATTCTCACTATCCATCATTTTTGCCTTCTTCATCGATCGCGTAATCATTTACAAAACATAAAAAAATTCGTCACTGTACGAAAATTACACACAATGACTCTTTATCTCCAACAATACCATTTACATGAAAAGTTTCCCTCAAACACGATTAATCGAACAATTGAAATAATTGCACTAAATTGTCAAACCCGTAGACATGACAACAAATTAAATTTTGAAAAATACCATTAGAAAAATGACAATTACCAAATCTACACATGCAATACAGACTACAATTACTAAACTCAAATTACTACAATAATACTACGGTCTACTATTTTTACAATCAGAAGAATTCCAAGGGACGATCCGAAGCAGCGGTCGCCACGTGCATGGGGGCTTAATTAAATATTATTGAAAATATTTTTTTTTTTTTTTAGTAGCTGTTAGTCCGATTATGCTGTGTCTCGTAATCGGTTGGCCCTGACTAGTATTATTACGCTAGCTGACAGCAAAGAACAACAACAAAGAATGAAATGAAAATTTTCGTTAACACAATTAATTAATTAAGTCCCCAGCAACTATAAAACCTACTAAACCAAAGCACAAGTATAACTGTTCTGTATGTGGGAGTGTGACTCAACGTACATCTGGCACGGTTCTTCAACAAGACAAGAATTTTTAAATACCAATTATACTGACGTGATAAAAGAAAATTAGAAATACCATAATTCCTCAAGGAAAGTAGAATTACACTCTAATACAAGAACACATGCCAGATGCTTTGTTGACTGAACCTGTAATGACGCATTATTTAGGACACTAAAATAAAAACAAACTGAGTTAATTACCTCATTTATATTGATGAAAATCATTCTAATCCTTACATTATATCTCAACCAGAACTCTCCAATATCACATCTCAGCAAGCACTGCCTAATAGCACATCTCAACAAACACTCTCTGCTACAACATCTCAGCACAGACTACCACGAGACCTCGACAGGCACTGACTACTACGAGCTCTCTCCAAGCACTGACTTCTACGAGTTCTTAACAGGCACTGACTTCCACGAGCTCTCGACAAGCACTGTGGAGGCGGCTTAATAATACTCTTTGGCGCAATCTCTGGCGCAGTGGCTCAGTGTAGCCACCTTTCAGCCTTCTTGCCTCAAAAACGCGGCCCAATCTTAACAACGTTTTATAGACTCACTTTTGTTTAACTGCACGTATTGTTACACATACCTCAACGACATAGTCATTTTTTCCTCCTCTGACGGAGAACACAAACCTCCTCCTGGCCACGATACAGGACTTATTGACGCGTAACGGAGTCAAGATCAATAATGACAAGTCACAACTCCACTGCACCATTGTCAATTTTCTGGGGTACACCATCTCCTCAGAAGGTATACGCCCCCCTCAGTAGCGTGTTGACTGCATTCGCGGTCTACCTCTCCCAGTGTCATTTCGTGAATTATGCCAGTTATTAGGAACTATCAATTTCTACTGTCATGACCAGCCGATGGCGGCAGCAATTCAAGCCCCTTTGATTGACGCATTGGCTGGGAAACAAACCTTGCGCCATCGCCGAGTACAGTGGTCTGACAACATGGTGAGAGCTTTTGAAGACCTTACGGCAGCATTAGCACGGTGTCACTCTCGCTCACCCTTTGCCAGATTCCTGCATCTCTATTATGGCAGATGCAAGTGATTTTGCAATCAGTGCAGTCCTCCAATAGTACATCAGTGACACAACACAATCACTCCATTTATTTTCCAAAAAACTATCTATGGCTCAAGGTAAATGGTCAGCATTTGACAGAGAATTGCTTGCGGTTTATGAAGCTGTAAAATATTTCTGCACAGACCGTTGCCCTCTCATGGAGGCTATCTGTAACCCCGCTGTTGACCTTCCCCCACGTAGGTTTCAGCAAATGGACTTAATTTGCAAATCCACAACAGACATAAGTTACATCCGAGGTTCAGAAAATGTGGTGGCTGACTAACTATCATGTATCACTGTAATTTCGTCTCCCATTAATTTTGATGAATTGGCCCCCTTACAGGACAATGATACCGACCGAATTGCACAACCTCCGACAGGATCCAGGTACTTCCCTCCAGATCATTTCCCGTAACATACTGGGCTCGGTCAGGCCACTGTGGTGCGATACATCTGTAGTGGATGGGTGCCAAGAGGTCCTGTATTGAAACTCGGTGAGAACTTTCCAAATAATTTATTTGTTTCCACTACAGTGCTCCATTCAACTCGATCTGCATCACAGGGCCCTGCAATGCTGAGCAAGCACCCCAGCAGGCTGTGCAATGCAATGCAATGCTGTGTCATGCCGACATTGGCCGGCCCGCTGAGTTCCAATGATGTCAGGATGGCTGCGCCAGCAGCCACCATACTCGTTGACTCCGCACTGCTTCGCCGGGAGCCGTAGACTGGCCCTGCTGCTGCTTCTTCCTTGGTGGCGTAGTTGAGAATGAGGCGGCAACGATCGCCCGCGATCTGGTGTCCGAATCTGCAGCCCTCGCCTCGGAAATCTGGGGTGTGTCGGGAGCTGAGACGACTGCCTGCGCTGGCCCACCGCTGGCTGGCTGTGGACTCCACGTCGGCCTCAGAGGATCGAACCAACGACCCACCGTGGACTGGGATGCTGTTGCCCCATCTGTTTCTGCGTGTAGCCTGGTGGTGTGACATGCCCCGCCATCCAGGAGAGCTGCCACATTTGAATCAATCTTGTTAGAAAACAGCACCTATTTGTACTCGGCTGTGCGCCTCTGTTTTGCTAAGTGTGCCCCTTTGCGTTATGTATGCAGAACTTACTGCAATGTGGCCCACACCTGGCTGTAATTCATGCTCCGAATATTGCACAAAACTAACTTTCCCTATCCTAAACGGATACTGCTCGGCCTATTGTTCCCCCTGCACTGCATCACCAAGTATTCACTACATTACATAACCTTTCACATCCTGGTGCTAAGGCTACTACGTGCCTTGTTACAGAACACTTTGTCTGGCCGGGAGTGAAGAGGGATTGATGTACTTGGGCTCGTGCTTGTTTACAGTGTCAGCACAGCAAAGTTGGCAGGCACACATAAACCCCGGCTAGGTAAATTTGACATCCTGAAAGGCCACTTCCGACATGTGCATCTGGACCTCGTAGGACCATTACCCATGTCTGATGGTTTCAGGTATATCTTGTCTGTCATTGATCGTGTTATATGTTGGGTGGAGGCAATACCCCTGTAGGACATCACAGTGGCTTCCATAGCATGCACATTCGTATCCTCCTGGATAGCTCGATTCGGCTGCCCTACATCCAGGACTACTGACCAAGGAAGGCAGTTTGAATGCCTGCTGCTTAACAAACTCTGTGTACTCTGTGGGGTGGATAGACCACACTACGTCTTACCACCCACAGAGCAACAGACTGGTCGAGTGGTGGCACAGGACTCTGAAAGCGGCCCTCATGTGCCATGGCAGTGAGTGGTCCGACGCCCTTCCCTGGGTTATGTTAGGAATATGCACGGCTTACAAGACAGACCTCCAGGCTTCACTTGCGGAGGTCCTGTAAGGCAAGACCCTAGTTCTCCCTGCAGACTTCGTCAATGATGAAGCAATTGGCGACCTGTCCGACCTCCTTGCTCTAGTCAGGCGTGTCCGGACACACATAGTTGCGATCCGCACACCCCCTCCACAACCACACACCCATCCTTGGGACTTTCTGCATTCAGCACTGGACTCTTGTGAGTTCATTATGTTACAGCATGACACAGTCAAACTGGCATTACAGCCACCTTACTCTGGCCCGCATTGAGTAGTGGCTCACATTGTGGACATTCTGGTCAGTGGCCGTCGCCAGACAGTTTCCCTTAAATGCGTGAAACCAGCCTGGACGATTGAGGAATCTGTATGACACCCTCTCAAGTCGAGTGTTTCCCCATCAGGTTATGATTCCGATCTCACACAGACTGCTACTCCCCTTTGCCCCACCATGATCATATGTGCACTGAGCCTACACCTGTGGGCAGCTCAGTTGTTACGTGTGATGATACTCTACCCCCGTTTCACTCAGGCACTGTGTGTGACAATCCACAACCTCAAACCCAGCCACATTTTGCATGTGACATTACTCCATCGCAACTCTCAGCAGCCAGTGCCCCCGCAGAGTGTTCCAGTGTTTCTCCTGAACTACATTATTTTTCCCCACCACCTCCCCTAGTGCCCACTAAGTCCACTGTCGACGAAATTTGCATCTCAATCAACGCCTCTGAGTGCCCACACTACGAGCTTTCCTTGCAGCTCCACGAGGGATCCATCTTCATCCTCCGCATAGGGGAAACTTCATGCGAGTCCACCATCCTGCACACAATCCCTATCCCAAATGGGATGGATACGTTCCGCACCGACGGGATGCTCAAGATTCGCATCCGCCTCTTCGGATGTACTGCAATACCGGCATCTTCCATGCCTGTCCAGTTCAAGTGTGCAGGTCGACCAGTCCGTCACCCCCACTGGATGGTGGACTATACCAGCACTAGCTCACCCTGCACAGACAGCATGGACTCTTCGCATACACCGCTATCAACCAGAGAGCATCCCTCAACCACCAGTACACAGGAAGATGCACACTTCCTTCCCCCAGTGCTCGCACTCCTAAAGGTAAGGGAGGGGGGGGGGGAGGTGCTCTGTGGCAGCCATCGACCCCAAGTAACTGCCACCTACAAAGTGCAGAGTAAATGTTCTTTGGGGACTCGTTCTTTGGGGTTGGTCTTGTGGACTTTAGTTGCAATGTGCATGCTGTGAGTTTCTGTAGTGTTTTTCTTGTGTTTTGTGTAGCTACACGAACTTAATAAAAGTGCCTGATCGGTAATTGGTTGGAGTTTTCTGTGTGCAGTCGGTCGCTAAAGCCAAAAAATCCATGTTCATTCAAGTGTTAACCTTGCCCAGGAAATTCGTTTCAAATTCTACACTCAAAAATGCTTCTAATAATAGACAAATATTTTGCAGTTGTGAAGGAACTTAATTTATGGAAAATTATTTTATTTTCTGGTGTTAGTATACAACGTTATTTCATGTCGACTGTTACAGCATCTGAAAGTATCTATTATAGTCGATATTTTATGACGTTGACTGTAGTTCTTTATTTACACATTAGAGTGCAGCATTTAGTTTAAAAAGACACTAAATTGCTATTCAAAGTCGCCTCGCCATTCAAAGTCACACCGCTTCACGGTATTTCAGAGATTTTGTTGTGATTTCCTAGTTCCAGGGGAATTTTGAACAGTTCAGCATTGAGTGCCTGCTTTTTTTGTATGTAGGTATGTAATTTCTTGCTTCATCCACTCAATTGCAGCTTTGTGTTTGGCACGTTGGGCTGCAGGTG
The DNA here is from genome assembly GCF_023864345.2 of Schistocerca serialis cubense. Lineage (NCBI taxonomy): Eukaryota > Metazoa > Arthropoda > Insecta > Orthoptera > Acrididae > Schistocerca > Schistocerca serialis. The sequence goes on along the minus strand of NC_064639.1, from coordinate 722,899,250 downwards.
ACATACTGTTTACATTTACGTGTATGTAGTTAGGTACTACATTAATGTGAAAGACAGATTCTGTTGAATTTTATATTTAAAATCGCTTGATGTAACTTTGCTGTGTTGTTCCAGAATTTGTTGTAGAGCTTGCTTTGAAATGCCTGGCAGGGTGTCGAGATAATCATCTTGATGTCGAAGCTCTTTTGTCTGTGTTTGCTTTAACAGGAACCTATGTTTTTGAGTGGGGTCCACCTTTAGCAAAACACAATTTTCTCTTTGTGCCAGACATATTTCACTGCAGTTGCGACATCATCAGTTTTTTTTTATTATTATGGCTGTTAAACATAACAAAGGTTCTCTACTGTTTAAATACATATAAATATTCGTTTCTAAATTGTAATTACAGGTTTTTGAAGAGCACTTAAAATTGTGTATTCATACCTTCTTACCACATGGTGTGGTTGTCTTGCTGTATTATGTTTTTACAGTGACTGTTTTTCTTTACAATTTGTCACCTGCAACTATATACAACTTAAAATGTAGGCAAAACATTTACGCAAAAATTACTATTTCTAAGCTGTTATGGCTATACCTGAGATTAACAATTTATGTGAAAGGTTGTGAGAGTGTGTTTGTATCTATTTACATTATGTTCCACCTTCTTAATCACATTGAAAAATTTAAAATAAAATATTTGAAACAACAGTAGTACCTGAACAGTACCGAGTAATATAGTGGTATCGTTATGTAGATGATGTCATATGTCTTCTAGATGAAACACTCAGTCGCATCCAATAACTTCATAGTGATATGAACGAAGTCCAACCAAAAATAAAATTCACTTTAGAAACAGAAAACAACAATACACAGACACAACAACCAACACCATCATCATCATCTTGGACAGTTTCCAGCCACTGGCTGGGTCTGTCGGGAACACAAGCCTCTCCATCGTGTTCTGTCTTTCCACCATTCCCCCTCTTCCACCTTCATCCAGTTCTCTCCTCTTCTCGTCACACATTCCTTCACTCCCTTCACCCATCTATCTCTTGGTCTTCCTCTGGGCCTCTTCCCCTCCAGTTGCAGATCAAACATCCTCTTTGGAATTCTTCCCTCATCCATTCTCTTCATGTGTCCATACCACTGCAGTCTTGATTTTTCTATCCTGTCCTGTACTGGTTCCTCCTTTAGTCTTTCCCTCATATACACATTTCGCAATCTGTCTCGTCTTGTTACACTCAACCTGCTCCTCTGGAACTTCATTTCACTAGCCTGTATTCTAATTTTGTCGCTTTTGTGCATTACCCATGTCTCACTTCCGTATGCCAATATGGGGACAAAGTAGGTTCGGTATATAATTCCCTTGGATTTCTGTGGCACCTCCTTGCTCCAAATAAGCCCCCTAATGCATTTGTAGAACTGCCCTGCTTTTCTGCACCTTTCATTTATTTCCATTGCGTTTCCCCCCTTACTTTCAATCATGCTTCCCAGGTACTTGAAGTTCTCTACCACTTGTAGTTTTTCCCCTCCACAAGTTATATCCACATTTGGCCTATTCTTCTTCCTTGTTGTGACTTATTTCACTTTTCTTTGCAGAGAAATGCATTCCATATTGTGCTGCCGTTGCCTCCCATACATCTAACTGCTCTTGCACCTCCTTCTCGCAATTTCCCCATAACATCAGGTCATCGGCAAAAAGCACTGCTTTCATTTTATGATCTCCAATTGCATCTGATACTTGCTGTAGGATTTCATCCATAACAATAATAAACAATAAAGGCGAAAGTGCACTTCCCTGTCGCAGCCCATTTTCCAGCTTGAACCATGCAGTACGTTCCCTCCCCACTTTCACACAACTCTCACTTCCCTCATACATTTTTCTGACTTTTCGTGTTATCTCTTCATCTATCCCTTTTGCGTTCAGCACATCCCAGAGCTTGTCCCTACAGATACTGTCATATGCCTTCTCAATGTCTAAAAAGGCCATGATTAAGTCCTTCCCGTACTCATAGTGCCTTTCCTGCAGTTGCCTTACCGCAAATATGAGGTCCGTTGTTGATCATCCCGGTCTGAAACCATACTGCTCCTCTTGCAGTCTACTTTCAATACTGCTTCTTATTCTCTTCTCCAGGATCTTTTCATAGATTTTTCCACAGTGGCATAGAAGGGTGATTCCTCTGTAGTTCTCACATCTCCTTTTATCCCCTTTCTTGAAGATTGGGACTATAATTCCTTTCTTCCAATCCTCAGGAATTCTGTTCTCCTTCCACACCACCCTCAGCACTCTGTATAGCCACTGGGTTCTTACTTCTCCTGCTGCTCGTATCATATCGACTGTTACTTCATCCCAACCTGGTGCCTTGCCCCCTTTCATCCTCTTTATGGCTTCTTCCACTTCATTCCAAGTTAGATCATCAATTTCCCCACTATTATAATCGTCTGCTGCCTTAGGCTCTCCATCGCTGTTAGTTACCCGCTTGGTGGCATTCAACAGATCTTCAAAGTACTCCTTCCAAATTTTTTTGAGCTCATGCATTTCCTCCACAACTCTTCCATTATTATCCATGATCCTCAGGCACTCGCTTCTGTCGTTCCTCTTATTTCTTACCATGGTGTAAAGTACTTTTTTGTTCCCTTCACTGTCCTCTTCTAACATTCTTGTCCATTTTTCCATCCACTTCTTCTTCTCCGCCCTTACTATGGTGTTTGCCGCTTTCTTGCTTTCCTTATATTTTACCCTAGCTTCCTCTGTTCGGGTCTGGGACCATTCTCTGAAGGCTTTGTTCTTTCGAAGTACTGCCTCTTTACATATGTTGTTCCACCATGGGGTTTCCTTACTTCTCCTCTTTGTGCTAGTTCTTCCGCACACAGTCTCAGCTGCCTCAACTAGAGCCCTCTTAAAATCTCCCCAATCTTCTTCCACTGTTCTCTGATCTTCCTTTGGCAGCTTCTTCCTGATCAGTGTCTGGTACTGGGTCCTCCGTTCATCCTCTTTCAGCATCCATGTCTTCAACCTTTTCTCCTGTATATCTGTTGCCCTCCTATCTTTTTTCTCTCTCAGGGTGGCTACCAACAGCCGATGGTCACTGTCTAAGGCCTCAGATGGAATGACCTTAACATCTCTGAGGCTGCTCATCATCTGCCTATCCACTAGTACATAGTCTACTACTGAAGTTTGGGACCAGTCTCCACTGTACCAAGTTATTTTGTGGCTACTTCTCTTCTTGTACCAGGAATTTGCGATCGCCAGCCCATTCCTCTTGCGGAATTCCAGCAACAATTTTCCTTCTCTATTTCAGTTCCCCCAGCCCTCTGGTCCCATTATCTCCTCGAATCCTTTCCTGTCTGTGCCAACATGTGCATTGAGGTCCCCTATTATAATCTGATTACCTCCATTTAGCTGCTTTTGCATGTCATCTTCAAATTCCTCCTTCTCCTTTTTTGTACACCCCACCTGTGGGGCATATGCTTGGATGATTTCAATGCTTTTTCCTTTCACTCGTACTCTGGCTTTTATCATTCGATCATTGATACCTTCCACCTCCTCCTGCAGACCCTCTCTGACCACTATTGCCACTCCATTTCTTCCCCTCTCATTCCCTATCCAGTACAGTTTACATCCTTTACTTAGTGGTTTTTTACCAACTCCTCTCCACCTAGTCTCAGCAAGTCCCAAGATGTCCAATTTCCTCCTTTCCATCATTTCTACAATTTCTTTTAACGTCCCAGTTAGAGTCCTTACGTTTAAGGTGCCCAGTCGTAAACCATCTCGTAATCCTTTTCCATTGCTTGATCGGTTTCCTTTAAATCCGTTCCGTGATCCGAGGCATGTTCCCTTTTTAAAAGCCAACACCAATTCTCCATATTCAGAAAAGTAACCACCACCAGCACAGCTATTCACAAACATTCCAATCATCCGACTACCCACAAACTAGCTAGTTTTCAATATATGCTACACACTATAACAATGAATTACAGACAATCAAACAAATAGCTGTAGAGAATGGATTTGACACAAACACTATAGATAAACTGAACCACACAATTAAAACAACCTATAAAAGACACCCAACACACTAAAGCCTTCTCATCAACTTACAAACACAGAAACGAGAACACATGATCTAGAAACACCCACAACAACAAACATGTGGTTCGTTCTCACCTACAATAACAAAGCAGCCCACAGAATAGTCAACATAATCAAAAAACAAGGGCTAAAAATAGCCTACAGGACAGACAACACAGAGGAAACTAAGGACAACCAACACAAGTACAGACAAACACAACACATCTGGTATTTACCAACTAATGTTTCAGGACTGCAAATCAGTTTATATAGGACAGACAAGCAGAAACTTTAATACCGGATACACAGAACACAGAAGAGCATTGAAAAGTAACAGCTGTCATTCCACATTTGCTGAACGCCTTATGGACAGTAAACATAGCCCAACAGACATCAACACTGATTTGAAAATTCTCAAATGCAGCAAGAGCCCCCACAAAAACTAACAATTGAAGAAAATTATCAAATACAAAAAGCCAGAGTTGAAGGAAAGCACGTAATAAATGAATACACAGCTCTCTGCAATGGAATTCTGTTCTCTGCCCTCAAAGAATTATTAGGTATCCGCAACGTATTGAACTCTCCCCTCCCCCCCTCCCCCCCCCCCCCACACACACATACACACACAGACACACACATACATACACACACATAAAACTAAAAATAATTAAATATAATTATAATAACAATGATAAATTCTCAAATCTATTGTCTCTCCCTCCCCTCTCTCTCTCAGTCTCTACACACACACACATCTGAGGAATTTAAAAACGACTGCCAAAGGCATCTTCAACTGTTCCACTGTCTGCCATCTTGTTTTCACACCTTCTACTGTTCCGTCATCCGCAATCTTGTTATTACATCTGGTAAACAGTGACAGTGACAACTCAATACATATGTGGCATCGATAGATTGTATCGACCACAATTAACATCATCTTTGGGCTCTGCCGAGCCCCAATGTTAGTTTTTGGTTCTGTATCTCAAGCTGTGTACATGTTATGACTAACTACGAAATATATCTTTATGTGGAATTTAGTGGGGATAGTTATTGCATTCGACCGATAATTGTAACCCGCTCCCATACTGGTGATTCCGAAGTTTCTGGGCCTTCTGCGACTTCCGCGCCGGATGTTGTAAATCAACAGGTTATGTGCACAACGCCATGGCTACCTCACCCAATGCTTTGTTTGAAGATTTGGAGGCCCAACTAGGACAACCAGGCCACTTCAATTCTTCGCCATTGGCCGGCTCTCCGCTAATCAATAGTGGTTCACGATCTCCAACCAAATTAACCTCAGACTTTGTTGTTCTACAATGGCCGAGTGCTACACCGTTAACTGACGCAATGGACTCAGGTTTCATGTCACCAGACTGTGCTCGCCAACATGTGAAATGTGAAGTGGATAATTTTCAGAACTGTGTTACTACCGATCGATCATGTAATGTTCAAAGTAATCTACATTTGCACACGTACTTTGACTCTCAACAGGCCACAATGTCAGTTACAGTCGTGCCGTCTGCAGCGCACACACTATCAACCTATTCCGGTTTTGCCTCACTCACAAACTAACGATGGACATTTTCATGCACCAAATTCTCCTTGCTAACCCACCAGACCTGTTGCTCAGTTTTTTGACCACGTGGGCTCGAGCACATCTTACAGTGTTTTGCCTTCCAGGAACGTTTTACCGCAACAATGCGTTGTTCAGCAAGTTTCACTGGTAATTTATAGTCCGACCACATGGGGTGTGTTCCCGATGTGCACAGATAACTCACACTGTTGTCGCACGAAGTACAAACCCCCCCCCCCCCTACGCCTCCCCCTCCCACACACACACACACACACACACACACACACACACACACACACGGGGGCGCCGATTCTGGCCATTCAGCCGCTCGCCTCTCCTACAGTTCTGCCTGTGTCTGCCACGCCAGCCTTCCCCGTCATTTCCAAGGTGGACAATTTCCAATCTGTATCTCTAACCTTCAGTCCAGTTTATGGAACTGCCACACTAGTTGCGCAACCGCTTATTCCCACAGTACGAACCATGCCAGCCACGTCATGTTTTCGCGACACGTCAAGGACAATGCAGCCTGCCGTTGCTTTGGACATGCCTGCCAATAACACACCTACGCCTATGGAGCTAGAGTGCAGTACAGCCTCTCCTACCACAGACCAGCAGGCCGTCCAAGACACACCGAAGCCGCCTTCATTCCCTCCCCCCTGTGGCCGTCTGCTGAAGCTGTCCCCTTTACATGAGGACAACTCTGTATCATGGTTTGCGCTTGAGTGTTTTTGTTTCGAGTTACATAATGTGTCCGACAACTCTAAATTCCTATGTCTTGTCACACACCTCCATGATCACTCGGACTTAATTAGTGATCTACTCCTCTCGCAACCGTCTCCACCAAAGTATGAGTTCGCAAAGAAAACAATATTGGACCAACTCGCATGCTCACCATAAGAATTAATCATTGAGGCCTTGTACGAGGAGCACCTGGGGGGACGGAACTCCATCACAACTCTGGCGCCGCCTTCGATTACTTGTGAGTGGACATACGATGCTGAACATTACTCTGTGGGTGGTATGGTCCAGTTATCTACCGACCTACTGATTCACCTGCTACTGCAATCCTTCGAGTCAATCGGCTCTTGTCTCCGCGTCGCAGACCAACTGTATGCAATGCTACAACAATACCAACCAGCACACCACTCACCACTGGTTGGCACAACTGCTCCTGTTTACCGACCGTCTGTAGGCAGAGGCAGAGCTTGCTTCGCCTCCACACCGTGTACACTGCCTGGCAGTATCCGCTCGCTCTCTCCTCCGTCTGAGCTTTCAAGAAATGCCCATGCACCATACATGCCAGTATACATCCCAGAACAAATCAATGAGGACAAGCCTCCTCTGCTGCCACAGTCGCTGCCACCACCACATCCAGCTCATCCATATTGTTGGTACCACAAGATTTTCGGCAATGATGCCAAGAAGTGTCGATTACTTTGCCACCACCCAAACACTGACTGCAGGATCTAGAAGACGCCGAGTACTGCGGGGAACCTCACAGGCGTTCTCACACTTTGCACTCCATCCACTCGGCCAAGCGGTCGTTTATACATGATGGACATTTCGTCACGGCTCATCTTCCTAGTCGACGCAGGTGCTGACGTGTCTATCATACCCACATCATAGGCTCCTCCCGCCTTTTCACCGACGAGGTCACTTCTATGAGCTATCAATGTTACAAACCTCAGGCTCTGTCAAAGTTACGGTGCACCTATCTCCTTCTCTGTGTTTTCCGTGGACTTTCTACACTGCCGACATCGATGAACCAATTCCCGGTATGAATTTTTTGTCACATTACAAACTCTTCAAGCTTGGTTCAGGGCTCAGTGCTACATCATCCTGCTAACACACTGATGCTGTGCTCCCGCACTTATGCTTCATGTTCTGTTTCTCTTGCAACATGTGAATTAGTACGTGAGTGCTCTGCCCTCGCGGGCGACATTGTGACCTGCATCACTAACCTACTGTCAGAATACGACTCAGCGGCGCGAGTCCGCGGGGAAAACGAGCTGAAACAACGAATAGCACACACTTACAATGAGCTCGTCGCGGCTTGCACCTTACTGCTGAAACTGCAGTCCACAGTGCCGCCACCTAATCGTGTTTCTCCAGGACACACCAGCTCAGACACTCAGCAGGTTAGTTCAAAAACATTAATTGCGTGTGACGATTCGCGTCCGGTAGACACCACACCCCCGACGCGCTCGCCACGTTCACTGCCATGTGTTTCAAACTGTGCTTCTAATGACAGTCACGCGCGCGATACGACCACACCCACCGCACAAGCAGCCGCCCCGCGTGTTCATAAATATTCCCCCTCTATCACACACCAGCCACATGACTCGGTGGCCATCTCTGATTCCCCTGTGATGCCAACATCTCTCTCGCCCGCGCCGGCTACCCAAGGCAAGGCTGACAACAGACAGTCGCTGCGCGTCCCATCCCGCTCCGCACTTTGCACGCAGCCGACCTCTCCATACAAGCGCACGCCGCACTCACATAATAGGCTTGTGACTTTTGTGCTGCCTTTTCCAATTCGCGCTAACGGTTACGCCTCGTCGCGCCCCGCTCGTCCAAAAAATTCACGTCAGGACATTGCTCGGTCTCGTGTGCAGTTCTCAGTTTCTTCCGTCACTGACAGAACGACACACAAGATAGTTACCACTGCTAGCCCTCCTATTAGGCACAAGGTTAGACACCTCAACCCCATTAAGATACGCATGGCCCGGCAGCAAATTAACGAACTTTTGGAGTCAGGTATCCTGCAACCATCGGGCAGCAACTGGTCTTCACCGATTCACCTCGTCATCAAACATGACGATTCTTTCCGAATGTGCAGCGGCTACAGACCCTTAAATGCTCGTATCATCATAGACAATTACCCAGTGCCAAACATAAATGAATTCACTCATATGTTATCGGGTGCCACAGTCTTCAGTGTTATTGATTGTAAACATGCCTATCACCAGATTCCTGTAGCACTGGAAGACATTCCAAAGACAGCTACTATCACGCCACCCCGTTTGTTCCAATGCAACTTCATGCAGTCCAGCCTGCAAAACGCGGCACAAACATGGCAGCAGTTCTTCGACCCAATCTTACGAGAGTTCAAGTTTTGCTTTGCATATCTGGATGACATACTCATTTTCAGAAACCCAGCTGAGGAACACGAAAATCATTTATCCAAGGTCCTCCAGACCTTGAACTCCAATGGCGTCGAGGTCAACAAGGACAAATTCCCATTGCGCCAGTCTTCTGTCACGTTTTTGGGTTACACCATCTCTACAGACAGAATACAGCCCCCCAAATCCCGCGTGAAGGCCATACGTCACTGCCACCTCCGGCTGCTTACAAAGAACTCTGACGTTTCTTGGATACAATAAATTACTACCGTTGGCATCTGCCTTCTGCCGCCGCCATGCAGGCCCCGCTGACAGACTCGCTGTCAGGCAAACAGACTTCAGGCCTTAAACCAGTTCGCTGGACTGAACCTATGCTGGAGGCCTTAAAGGCTCTAAATCTTCCTTAGCCCACGCCATGACACTCGCCCATCCCAACCCGTCGGCCGAGTTGTTCATCACTATGGATGCCAGCGACACAAAGGTGACATGGTTTCTCCTCTTCATTTCTCCTCTAAAAAACTGTCTACAGCTCAGAAGAAATATTCCGCTTTGAGAGGGAACTTCTAGCAGTCTATGAAGCCCTCAAACACTTTCACCCCAACGTCGAGGGCTGTTCTTTCTTCATCCTTACTGATCACAAACCACTAGCGGATGCTTTCAGCAACCCTCCTGAGAACCCATCCCCTCAGCTTTTCCGCCACTTTGATTTAGTCTCTCAATTCACAACAGACGTTCGCTACATCAAAGGCACAAAAAACATCCCCGCTGATTTTTTCTCGTGGATCAATACTGTCTCACATATCATCGATTTATCCAACCTGGCCGCTCTCCAGGCCTCTGACAAGGAATCTCAAGCTCTCCTTGCAGATCCTCAAACAACCTCTGTGTTTACTGAAGCCAAGTTCCCCAGCATTTTGGATGAGGTGTGGTGTGATTCTTCTACCGGCACCCTTCGGCCGTTGCTCCCGCCCACATTGCGCTGACAAGCCTTCGACACCTTGCATAACCTCGCTCACCCTGGTGTCTGCGCCACCACATGGCTTGTATCTGAGCGTTTCGTTTGGAAAATATTAAATGGGAGTGTCAGACCTGGGCACACGGCTGCGTCTCCTGTCAATGCAACAAAATCGGCCACCACACCTCCCCTCCACTAGCCAAGTTCCACAAGGAAGATTTAGTCATGTACATATCGACCTTATCGTTCCACTACCACTGTAGGAGGGTCACAGATATATTCTCTCCACAATCGACCGCATCTCTCGCTGGGTGGAAGCTCTGTTCCTTTACCCAACATCACTGCTGAAACTGTGGCCAAGGGTTTCGACTCCTCATGGATTGCCAGGTTCAGTTGCCCAACCACCATCACCACCGACCAAGGTCGGCAGTTTGAGTCTGCCCTGTTCACCATTTTATGTAACATCTGCAGCATTAAAAACATTCATACAACAGCCTACCACCCAAAAAGCAAAGGGTTAATAGAACAGTGGCACCGCACCTTCAAAACTGCCTTCAGGTGCCATGACTACCTCTGGTCTGAGGTGCTTCCATGGGTGTTACTCGATCTCCATTTGACCATTAAACCAGACTTACAGGGAACCATCTCTGAATTCGTTTTCGGGGAGAACCCAGTCCTACCAGGGGAACTTATCCCGCCTCAAACACCCGAGTATTTTCTCCCCTCCCCAGATTTCATTAGTCGCATGTACACTCACTTCAAACATGCACGGCTACACCCGCCTATCAGCCATTTCCCACCGGACACTTACATGCCAACCTCACTCGACACTTGCTCCTACATTATGCTCAGGGATGATGTGGTCAGACAACCCCTGCAATCACCCTACCTCAGCCCCTTTAAGGTACTCCGACAGGGTGAGACAACATTCGGCATTATGGTAAAAGATCATCCTCAAAACTGTTTAATTGCGCAGGCTCAAACTGCTTTCGTGGACGCCGACGCCCCTCTGCCGTCTCAGTCGGACCCTCCTGACGACTCTTTCGCCGTGGAGCCCGAAAATACTTTGTCTCATCCCACGGCCCTGTTTCCTCCAACCCATGATTCGTCGCCGCTATTCACAGGTTTTCCAGGCACGTCGCCATCCACCCCACGTGCGGGTTTCGCCGCCACTTCACCGACTGCTGACACTCGCTCTCCCACATTCAACCTGTGCTGCAATGTACCACCACACCGCGTGGCCGACGTGTCGATCGTCACCTTCGATGACCGTGTGCTCGTGCTCCTAGCAGACACCGCGGCGTCACCCACCAACGGGCAGTTAAATGTCAGCCTGTCCCTCCTCCGTGAGTGCGACCCGTCAGAAATTTGCACGTTCATCTGCTCAGACGGCCCGATCTGCATTCGGGGCGGGCATGCCTGAACCACACCGCAGGCCGTTCCACACGCCTGCTCTCGGGTCGGCCGACGCATCGTCTGCCTCCGCTGATTGACTGACTGCGGGGTGGACCTGCTGCCAATCACTCCGCCTCCGCACTCCGCCTCGACCGAGGTGGAAATCCTGGTCGTGCACCTGCCACCTCGCACGACTACTACCGACGCCGACGCCCACATGACCTCCATTCAAGCCTCACAGGTCGTACTCCATACTGCATGGGGGAGGGGGGGCTGTGTGGTGTCGATTGGTCGTATCGACCACGATCAACACCATATTTGGACTCTTATTGCTCTGCTGAGCCTCCATATTAGTTTTTAGTTCTGTTCTGTATCTCATGCTGAGTACACGTTTATGACTAACTACAAAATACAACTCTATGTGGAATTTAATGGGGATAGTTATTGCATCCGACTGATAATCGTATCCCGTTCCCATACATAGAACTTGACAATGAAGAAGATTACGAAAAAGAAACCGTAAGTGAAACATAATGTGAATAGGTACACACACACACTTACACATAAATTATTAATCCCAGGTATAGCCATAACAGCTTAGAAATAGTAATTTTTGGGTAAATGTTTTGCCTACATTAAGTTGTATATAGTTGCAGGTGACAAATTGTAAAGAAAAACAGTCACTGTATAAACGTAATACAGCAGGAAAACCACGCCTTATGGTAAGAGCGTATGAATAAACAATTTTATGTGCTCTTCAAAAACCTATAATTACGATTTAGAAACGAATATTTATATATGTATTTAAACAGTAAAGAACATTCCTTATGTTTAACAGCCATAATAATAAAAAAACCACTGATGATCTGCAACTGCAGTGAAACATTCTGAGACAAAAAACAAAATTGTGTTTTGCTAAAGGTGGACCCTACTCTAAAACATATGTTATTGTTAGAGCAAACACAGACAAAACAGCTTCAACATCAAGATGATCAGCTAGGTGCATAATTAGATACATACATGGATGAAAGAAGTTTGTTTTTATCTAGGAATGGTTGATAATTATGAATTTTTGTTTAAAGACTTATGAAGCAGACCTACATATTTGAGCAAAATTCCAGGTATTCATTAATGCTGTAGACGCAGTTGTTTATTAGTAGATTTTTTTAGTTCTTTTTTTCACGTATTAATGTTTGGTATCTTGTGATGCTATCTGGCAATGCATTGTACAGAATTTTTGGTTTGTAAATAGCACTGTCCTGATATACTGATTTTCTGTGCACATCCCAAGGATAGTCATCCCTGTTCCTTGTTTGATAATTGTGGATCTCACTATTCACAGCTGAAACTTGATGGTTTTTAATGAAGCAGATGCTTTCAAATATAAATATAGATGGTAAGGTCACGATTTTTAATTCCTTAAAGATACCTCTACATGGTGCTCTGTAAGCACATCAAGCAATGGTAAAACTGATCATCGCATATAGCTTCGTCACAATTATGCCGTAGCTCAGTTGCACTGCACTGGACGAGAATTCAGACTTCCTGACTGCTGGAGTGGATAACGGTCTGTTCAGTGCATCCTGCTCGATTGAGTCGCCATTAAACAGTTGCCTCAACTATCCATGGCATAAATTCAACTTAGATTTTGTAATAACTGAAATAAAATCACAGGACTGTCACTTACTCAAACTGCGAGCCCTGTAGGATGCAGAAGTTTCCAAAGGAAGTGTTGCTTCCACTTCAACGACTCTGCTGCACTGGCTGGTAAACGCTGCGAAGTGCAACCGAACCTGATCCTTCCATGATTTAGTACAGCACAACTCGTAGGTCTGCTAACAGTATCAATTTTTTGAAAATAATTTATATCATTTTCTAAACTAATAGCAACAGCAAAAACTTAGGGAAGCATTTCCATGAAGAGCTCATCGCTGCCTACCGTGATATCAATTTCTGCTCCGCCAGCCTGCAGTCGCTTGATGCTAGCAGGCGTCAGTCCAGGTAATCGCAACGTCTCGCGCGTTGAGCTCAAGATCAACAGCAGACGTTTCTAAAACCATACGTGCAAGCATGATTTTATTTAATACTGTTGTTTGGTTTTCAGCTTGGAATATTTTCTATAAACTGTGTATACACCATACCGTAACAATAATGCTGTAACCAGGATTTTCTCAATATATTATATGAGGAATACTAAGCAAAATTTACCTGGAAATAGGAGGTGGTAGCATAGGTTTGTTTCGAGTTTATAAAATGGTGAAGGCAGGAACCTCGATTATCTGTGCCTCTACAGGCTGAGTGCTTTCAAGTCGTCTCTTATAGGATCGTTTTGACGAGAATTATGTGTTACAGTCATGTGTTACGATTGTAGCTCTGTCACATTAGAGGTAAAACGACAGTCTCCTGTGAGATTGCAACCTAGAACCAATGCTACTTTCGTTTGCAGCTCGACAACATTCCCGGTGCAAATACAGTATTTAGTGCTTCCTCATAGTCCTAGTGCTGGCTAAGGCAGTTAATTCGCAATGAAGACGGAATAAGTTGTAGTTTCTGCGTAAATTGACGTTTCTCGACTATAAACATACATTATCTAGATGACACGCCATAAGTGAAATTTGCTCATAATACACTCCTGGAAATGGAAAAAAGAACACATTGACACCGGTGTGTCAGACCCACCATACTTGCTCCGGACACTGCGAGAGGGCTGTACAAGCAATGATCACACGCACGGCACAGCGGACACACCAGGAACCGCGGTGTTGGCCGTCGAATGGCGCTAGCTGCGCAGCATTTGTGCACCGCCGCCGTCAGTGTCAGCCAGTTTGCCGTGGCATACGGAGCTCCATCGCGGTCTTTAACACTGGTAGCACGCCGCGACAGCGTGGACGTGAACCGTATGTGCAGTTGACGGACTTTGAGCGAGGGCGTATAGTGGGCATGCGGGAGGCCGGGTGGACGTACCGCCGAATTGCTCAACACGTGGGGCGTGAGGTCTCCACAGTACATCGATGTTGTCGCCAGTGGTCGGCGGAAGGTGCACGTGCCCGTCGACCTGGGACCGGACCGCAGCGACGCACGGATGCACGCCAAGACCGTAGGATCCTACGCAGTGCCGTAGGGGACCGCACCGCCACTTCCCAGCAAATTAGGGACACTGTTGCTCCTGGGGTATCGGCGAGGACCATTCGCAACCGTCTCCATGAAGCTGGGCTACGGTCCCGCACACCGTTAGGCCGTCTTCCGCTCACGCCCCAACATCGTGCAGCCCGCCTCCAGTGGTGTCGCGACAGGCGTGAATGGAGGGACGAATGGAGACGTGTCGTCTTCAGCGATGAGAGTCGCTTCTGCCTTGGTGCCAATGATGGTCGTATGCGTGTTTGGCGCCGTGCAGGTGAGCGCCACAATCAGGACTGCATACGACCGAGGCACACAGGGCCAACACCCGTCATCATGGTGTGGGGAGCGATCTCCTACACTGGCCGTACACCACTGGTGATCGTCGAGGGGACACTGAATGGTGCACGGTACATCCAAACCGTCATCGAACCCATCGTTCTACCATTCCTAGACCGGCAAGGGAACTTGATGTTCCAACAGGACAATGCACGTCCGCATGTATCCCGTGCCACCCAACGTGCTCTAGAAGGTGTAAGTCAACTACCCTGGCCAGCAAGATCTCCGGATCTGTCCCCCATTGAGCATGTTTGGGACTGGATGAAGCGTCGTCTCACGCGGTCTGCACGTCCAGCACGAACGCTGGTCCAACTGAGGCGCCAGGTGGAAATGGCATGGCAAGCCGTTCCACAGGACTACATCCAGCATCTCTACGATCGTCTCCATGGGAGAATAGCAGCCTGCATTGCTGCGAAAGGTGGATATACACTGTACTAGTGCCGACATTGTGCAAGCTCTGTTGCCTGTGTCTATGTGCCTGTGGTTCTGTCAGTGTGATCATGTGATGTATCTGACCCCAGGAATGTGTCAATAAAGTTTCCTCTTCCTGGGACAATGAATTCACAGTGTTCTTATTTCAATTTCCAGGAGTGTATTTAACTGAAATACCAAGCCTATATCAAATGAAGTTTGAAGGATAATTCTGTGTCACTACAGAAAATTTCTCGACTATCACAGGATTGCCAGACTTAATCTACAATGTTCCCAAAGTCCCATTCGTCCTCACTGCAAGAAGGAATACGATTCCAGAGCTGATGTGGTTCTTCAGCCGGCTACCAATCCAGGAATAAAGCTTTGCACTTCAAAGACACAGCGGAAATAGCTTGCGAATTGACAAATACCTGAAATATGAGAGGTATAAGGCAAGGCCTATAGCTCAACAGAAATAGCATAAATTAAGAGCGGGGAAACTAATTGGATGGCCTTCCTCTTCATAGCTGTCATTATTTTATTTCTGTTTTAGTCTGTGGGTTATCAGAATATTCGTATGGCAACTATCGAGGAGTAATTGTTAGAATAGACTGCTATGTTAAAAATAAAGTGTAAATAAGTTAGCGCTCGTTCTAATCAAAAACTCAATGTCGGCAAGTCTATACATAAGAAGAAATTTAAAAAGGTAATCTGGGATGTCGTCTACACATAGTGTTCCACAGCAACATCTGGGGATACAAATGCGATGGTACACATGGGCAGACAGTGCTGAAATATGAACAGGCTATCCAGATGCTTCAGATTCATTATGTCATACTTCCAAAATCCTTTAACAGTGCTCGTCGTCAACCAGATTGTAACGCAAACTTAATTTAAGCTGTTGAAACAACTGCACAACAATGTGTGAAGAGCATGAATACCTCTCTATCTCACGCACAACATCACCTTTTCACACCCTAGTTAAGCACAAGAAGACGCCCTATACTTATACCTTTTTATGAATGATTAAATATCTTCATAACAGACAGACACTTCATTTTGGAGGTGATTAATGGGAATAATAGGCTTTCACAACATTACACACCACCACTACTCTGCCCACTCCCAAACTCTATGGTAAATTTCTCATAAATTATGATCCCACACACAGAAATTCAACAAAGTCTTGTTGTCTTTCCGCACTCGAAATATGTTTGGCAATGGCATACGGATCTCATATTCCTCTCTTATAAAACCAGTGTACTAAAGTACCATGTTCTGCATCGCTATGGATACTAGGACCTCTAGTCTACCCCTAGGGAAGTAAACCACCTATTCCTTGATTCCATGAGTTAAAACGGTCTCTGAATTTGTTTATGATCAATTCATTTTCACCAATCAGTGCTGTAAATACAGTTTTATTGGCATTTTGTATCATCCATGGGATTGTGCCTGTAAGAGGACTGCTCTATAAAGTTCAAGTAACTCCACCCCTCGTGAATATTATAACAATTCACAGAAAACCGCTCCCCTACTAGAGAACAGTCGACATATGTGGCATCTTATCATTAGTGTCTGCATACAAATGGATGCATCCATTTTGTGTACCCTCTACTCCTAGCTTGTTTAATTGGCTAAAACCCTCGCAGCTCATCCCATTGTCAAGCGAAATAACTTTTCAGCTACAGATAATTAATTGACTGGGAAGAATTTCATCTCCACCAAGTTCTTCATGTAGAGTTATAGATGAAATTTTGCAAAGTAGCTCAGTCAACTATGACTGCTCACATACCAATATGAATCATGACTGCCAGGGTACCTATAATTGATTTCAGTGTCATATGTCATACAAGTAACTGTAACATAATAAATCTGGCATTTTGCTCCAAAAGGAAGAAGAACCCCATATTTCAACCTTTTCACGGTTCGTTGCAAATCCATCAAAATCCCATTGCCATGAAATATTTTCTGCCATTTTCAGTCAATTCAATGGAGCCAACAGATGGAACAACAGAAAACCATTCTAGTGTTGTGGGGTGTTGATGGTCGAACCCGAGACTCCAGATACTTAGCTGAAGCGCCGTATTTCGTCAGGAGGCTGAGAAAATACAATGGCATCAAGGGGCAGTGCAGAGTGATACAGCAGGATTCGGAAGTATTCCTTTATTCACATAATTTACAGTACTATGATGGGTGCAGCGTAGTGTCAGCGTGCCACCCGCAGCATTGTCCCACGAGTCCAGCCGGCTCAGCAACTCTTGGTATGCCGACGCTGATGCCCCATCATCAAGGCCACTCAGCTGGTAGTTGGCTGCGCTCTCCCCAGTCGCTGCCCGCCTAGGCGTCGTGTCTTGCATCGCGTAGATGCTCGAAATTCCGGAGACTGCTACAGTCCCTGGTCCTCGCCGCCCTCCGCCCCATTTGGCCTACTCTGTCTGACCATAGGACGAAGGTGGTTGTACTGGTCACCCCATGGCCCTCGGGCCGTTGTTGCTCCCAGGTCAGGACCGGAGTCGAACCTGCGTCATCCTGGATGCGGTGCCGCAACTTGCCGCTAGTGCTGCTTGCCGGATGGCAACACCCGCCGCCATCTCTGGTGCAACTGCAGCACTGCCGCGCCTCCCGCAGCAAACACCTCACCCGGACCCCGGTACGCCAGGTGGGAAGCGAACATGGCTCGTCCTGAACCCACTGCAGACCGCTGTCGCTGCCCTGTTTCAGGCAGACCGTGCTATCCACAAGTACCCGGCTGCCGTTCCGTCCCACCCCAGTGTTGCGTCCCTGGAGGTGGAATACAGCCCGAACAAGTACATAGAAATAAAGTACAGGTTACACAGAATTTTACCACATTCCTGCCACACTGTCCCCTATAAGCGTAGACCAGCACAGGCCCGACCCGACTCTCGACTGACCTGATACACTCCTCAAGCTAAAAGTGCCTGACTATTTATACTGCTTTTCCCCTCGCTTCTGACGTGGTGTCAGAGAGAGACAGAAACTATGACAGGGCTAAATTCCCATACGTCAGCCATTTACACATCGCCCTCCTGGTTCTGGAATAGTGCCCCGCCTCATACATCGCAATAACTTAAAGCAACGCAGCAGCTCCCTGCCTCGCTGTTGCTTCATTCCAAACAAATCGTACGTGTAATACGCCACTACAGCTCCACACTTGTTTACCCTGTCTGGCCTATTGGCTCCCGACTAATACTACACACTGCCAGCGGCCCCAGACTTCGTCGCCCAACCGCGCCGTTACTGAATTTTAACAAAATTCCCTCCTTTCAACAAGATTCGTCCCGAATCGAAATATAACAGCCATGGCCTGTGGCTGCGTAAACATACTTTGTTCACAAAACTTATATGCTACAGTCTAAAACTAACGAGAACATAAAATATTAACACAACCCCGATACACTGTTTACCCCCCCCCCCCTCCCGGGGCTCAGCATTCATTTGCTGAGTACGGGCTTGACGACCCCGGGGTCCTGAGCTGGGGACTGGTCAGCGCCGCCAGTCTCCTGTCACCGTAATCCCCGGACATGCTTCAGCGACCACCGCATGGCGCGGCTGTGGAACATTGTGTGTTGCGGGGAATGGTAATCTTGGCTTGACCGCCTGGATTGCGAGGAAATTAAACCTCTATAAAAACCCCTCAATCTTACGGTGTGCTGCGCGCCTATAAGATGCATGGCTGTTGGGGTGGAACAGTCGCAAGCGGGCAACCTCTGGGGCACCTGCCGAGCCCCAATTGTATAAGGCTTACCTAGGCACGCGGGGCTCTGTCTAGGTGGACTTCTAGTTCCCTAGCTGCTCGTGGGACCGAGATGGAACCCTCGAACTTTTATTCTTCTCCTGCCAGCGGAAAGGGTGGACCGCTGGTGGGTTCTAACACCCAATCCAACAACAGGGCTCGTGTAGCCAGTCCTCCTGATTCAGGTAGTAGTAACAGAACGCATCCTGCTTCGCAGAATGTGTTTTTCATAATTAAAAGAAAAATGGGAGTTTTGAAAAAGTTTCGCCATTTTATATACAGAAGGGCTTAGAAGGTATTGCTGGCACATTAAAATCTGTAAAGCACTTGCGAAATGGCACCTTGTTGGTTGAAACATCTAGCTTCCAGCAAGTCCAGAACCTTCAGAAGGCACAATTTCTTGGGGAGTTTGCGATAGAGACTGAATTTCACAACACCTTGAACTACAGCAAGGGTGTTGTGACTTGCAGAGATCTCGTTGACATTCCCCAAGACGAACTGAAGGCTGAATGGTCCCGGGAAGGAATTGTGGACGTGCAACACATTATGAAACGGGTGGATGGTGCTCTCATAAAGACTGACTCATTTATCCTTACATTTAACACCACCAAATTGCCAGAGCATGTGAAGGCAGGTTTCCTACGTCTCAGTGTACGGCCTTATTACCCCAACCCCATGCGGTGTTTTAAATGCCAACACTTTGGACACACTACTCTCAGCTGTAGAGGGGAAGCCACTTGCGGGAATTGTGGTAAAGCCGCCCTTGAGGGAGTTGGTTGCTCCTCTCCTCCCAAGTGTGTCAACTGCTTTGGGGCTCACCCTGTGTGGAGTAGGGAATGCAGAGTTTTCCTTGAGGAACGGAAGATCCAGGAACTAAAAACTACAAAACGCATCCCGTATGGTGAGGCGAAGAAAATCTACAAGTCCATGCAGCCGCCCATGTTCACTGCTTCGTTTTCTTCCGTTCTCAAACAACCAGTCTTGAAAACCGATGCCGCTACACAAACGGAGGTTGCTACTGTCAGCACTAGCACCTGCGCTTGTCAATGTACGTGTGCTGCTGCTATTCCTGTGAAGCCTGCTGCTCCTCCCCGGCCTTCTGACCAGGCCGTGGTAGCTGACATCATGGAACTTCCTGCCCCTTCCCGGGTCCAGTCTTGTGCACCGCCCAGCACTGCTACACCCCCTACGGCTTCTGAGGTTTTGGCTCCAATGCCACCTCAGGCCAGAACATCGAAGCCAAAAACAAAGGTGAAGACTCGCCCACTAAAGGAGACTGCAGTTATACAGTCTCCTGATGTGGATGTCATTCTCCCTGACGTCTCTCTCGACTCCTCTTCTGCGGCGATGGAGGTTGATGTCAGACTGGGGCAATCATCTCGCCCCAAAACTGAGCCTCCACCTGTTGTGGGCTCTCCTCCCCAACAGAAAGTGAGAATGAAGGTACTCCCACCCTGATAGATGGCTCCCATTATACAGTGGAACATGAATGGATTCCGGGCACATGTGGAGGAACTGAACCTCCTAGCACGGCAACGCCCCCTGTGCTTGTGTTTACAGGAAACACATTTAAAACCATCTGATGCTCCTGTACTAAGGGGCTATATGTCATATCGCAAAGATGACCTGACTGGAGAAAGGGCCAAAGGCGGAGTTGCTGTGTTTGTCAATAATGACCACCACTCCTCTGCCCTCCCCCTGGATACTGACCTGCAAGCAGTTGCAGTTGAAATTTATTCACCTCGGAGGCTTACCGTTTGCTCCCTTTATTTACCCCCTCTGGATGCAATGACCTTAGACGCTCTCACAGATCTTATCGACCAACTCCCCCGCCCATTTCTTCTCCTGGGAGACTTCAATGCCCATCATGTCCTGTGGGGCTCCACTTCTCTTTGTGCTCGAGGTAGAATTTTGGAGAGCCTCCTAACATCCTCAACACAGGTACTCCGACTCATTTTTCTACTGCTACAGGGTCATTCTCAGCCATTGACCTATCTTTCTGCTCTCCAACCCTCACCGACTCTGTTCACTGGGAGTTCATTGACGGCTTCATTCCAGCGATCACTTCCCTATCCGCATTCATCTCCTGGATGATGTATTGCTGGAGCCGCGGCCACCATCGTGGATGATTGGCAGGGCTAACTGGCCACTGTTCACTCGGTTGGCTGTCTTTGACCGCCACAATAATGTACAGGAATGGGTGGCTCACAACACGCTTGTGGTCCATCATGCTGCTGACCTGTCCTTACCACAGTCTTCTGGCACTCCTAAGCGGCGCCTTGTGCCTTGGTGGACAGAAGAGTGCCGTTCAGCCATCCGGGACAGGCGTGCGGCTCTTCGCCGATTTAAATGCCGCCCAACAGCGGTCAATCTTACCGCCTTTCGAATCGCGAGAGCCAGGGCACGGCGTGTCATTAAAGAGAGCAAGAAAAGGTCATGGCAGGAGTTCCTGGACTCCATCAACCGTTCCACTTGTTCCACAAGAGTATGGGAAGCCATCCAGGGGATCTCCGGTAAACATAGCCGTTTACCAATAGCAGCAGTCCTGAACCAGGGATGCCTCCAAACGACACCCAGAGCCATTGCTCAGACGCTGGCAGAGCATTTTGCACAAAGTACTGCCACTGCAAATCAGGATCCAGCGTTTCATCGCTACCGTGTGACTGTCGAAAGAGCGACCTTGGACTTTCGGTCGAACAGTTCTGAGGCCTACAATTCCCCTTTCTCCATGTGGGAACTTGAATCGGCACTTACTGAGACTTCTGACACTGCACCAGGTTACGACCGCATCCGGTACTCCATGCTTCGACATCTGCCAGCGGCGTCAAAGGAAATCCTCCTCAAATGTTTTAATCTCATATGGCAGACAGGAGTGTTCCCCACCTCGCGGAGGGAGGCAATTCTCATCCCTCTCCTCAAACAAGGAAAGGACCGCACATGTCCCGGTAGTTATCGTAGTATCGCCTTGACAAGCTGTGTCGGAAAGACCATGGAACGGATGGTTAAGCGGCGTCTTGTCTGGCTGTTAGAGACCAGACAGCTCCTTAGCCGCTTTCATTGTGGATTCCGAAAATTTCGGTCCACGGTCGACGACCTGACCCTCCTAGAGGTGGCTGTTCAGCAGGCTTTTCTCTGTCAGCATCACTGTATCGGTATCTTCTTTGATGTCAGTAAGGCATATGATACTACTTGGAGACACTGTATTCTTGCACAAATGTATCAATGGGGCTTTCGTGGCCGCCTCCCCATTTTCATTCGGTCTTTCCTGTCTCAGCGGTTTTTTCGGACCCGCGTTGGTAACACACTGTCTGATCGCTTTGAGCAAGAGAACGGTGTCCCCCAGGGCAGTGTTTTAAGCGTTACCCTCTTTGCCATAGCCATCAACAGTGTAACGTCTACAGTGAGGAGTCCAGTACAGTGCTCCTTATTTGTGGACGACTTTGCTGTTTTCTGTTCCTCCTCCAGTGTTGCAACCGAAGGGCCGTCAGTTGCAGCTAACAGTGCGGCGGTTAGAGGAGTGGGTTGCAAAGACGGGTTTTCGGTTTTCTGCCGAAAAGTGTGTTTGTGTTCATTTTAATCGTTCTCGTCATCTTTCTACTTTGCCTGCCTTGCATATGGGGGATACTGTACTACATTTTAGAGACACAGTGCGGTTTCTGGGCCTAATTTTTGACTCCAGGTTGTCATGGCTGCCACACCTACGTGACTTGAAAGCCAGAACGCTGAAGGCACTGAACATCCTCAAGTGCCTCAGCCACAGGTCTTGGGGCGCGGACAGGGCGCGTCTCCTACAGTTTTATGGAGCTTTTGTGCGTTCACGGCTGGACTATGGGTGGATAGTATATGGGTCAGCGAGGCCATCTTATTTGCGGATCCTTGACGCTGTTCACCATGCTGGGATCCGACCGGCCACGGGTGCTTATCGGACCAGTCCCGTACCCAGCCTCTGTGCTGAGTCTGGCGAACCACCACTTACCATCCGCTGACAGCTCCTGCTGGTGCGCCAGGCTTGTAAGTTTCTTGCAGCTCCCAGATTGCCTGCTCACCATCTTGTTGCCCATCCACCTCTGGACCGCCTTTTTTCCCGCCGTCCCTGGGCTACGTTGCCGTTTGGGATCTGTGTGCAGCGTGTACTAGAGTCCCTCGGTGTGGAGTCTGTACAACCCCAAATCCAAGGTTTTAACCGCCTGCCACCCTGGTTACTGAAGAGGCCCGGAGTGATGTTAGATTTATTGCAGTACAAGAGAGATTCCACTCCTGCCACCGTTTTTAATGCAGCATTTTCTGCCATTTTATCTGAGCACCACGACTATGTAGCTGTTTTTACGGATGGGTCTAAACAAGGGGATTCTGTTGGTTGCTCAGTTGTTTTTCCATATCGTGTCCTCAAGGTCCGACTGCCTCAGACTTTTACTGTCTTTGATGCAGAATTGTTTGCGATCTTGTGGGCACTGGAGCACATGAGACATTCTTCCTAACAACCACCACCACATTCTTCCTCTCCTAAATTTCTTGTCTGTTCCGATTCACTCAGTGCCCTTCACTCATTGCAACGTTTGTATCCGGCAGACAAAATTGTCCAGACCATCCAGGATGCCCTCCTCAGACTACAGCGACTGGGGAAGGTTGTAACTTTCTGCTGGGTTCCGGGGCATGTCGGCATTGCAGGGAATGAAAGGGCAGATCTCGCAGCCAAGGAGGCGTGCCTCGCCCCACAAGTATCTCAGTGTGCTATCCCCTTGCACGCACTCACCTCGCTGTTGAGCTCACGGGTCATGCGTCGGTGGGAGGATGAGTGGCTGGAAGTGACTGACAATAAGCTCCGTATAGTCAAGCCCACAACGCGTTTGTGGTGTACTTCCTTTCAGCCCCATCGACGGGACGAGATTCTCCTCACTCGGCTTCGAATAGGCCACAGCCCTATGACGCACGGCTTCCTGCTCCGGCGAGAGGACCCTCCAATGTGTAGTGCTTGCGGCGTCCAGGTCACTGTGCGCCACGTTTTATTGGATTGCGTTTTATTTTCTGACCAGCGGGTCACGGCTGACTTGCCAGCGGACCTGCCATCTCTTTTAGGCAACACTCGGACGAATGTGGTTAAAGTGTTAAAGTTCTGTGCCATTTCAAATGTTTTTACAAAAATTTTAGGGAGAGGATCTTAATTTGCTCACTGTGTGACAAGCTCGCCCATATTTTATGTAAGTGGCCAGCCAATAACAATTTCCTGTGACAATCTTGTTGCTATGTTTCCCCTTTCCTTAGGTTTTACTTTCTTTTGTAACATTTTCCTGCTTTCTTTGAGTGTGTGCTTTTTTCTTAGGTCAGTCCACATTCGTTCCTTTTAATGTGTGTCAGGGCGCTGATGACCTCGATGTTGAGCGCCCATAAGCCCCAACACACCACCACTTACACTGTTTACCCACGCCGTAGACAACTGATGTGTTGTGGCACCTCCTCTACTGGTGCACGTTTCCACACTCTCCACAAAGCTATACTCAAGAAAAATAGAAAAACGGCACACCCTGTTGCTGAAATGCTCACTGTCATTATTCTGTCGGTGTGGTACTGTTGTAACATTCGAACGTCTTCCAATACTAGATCCTTCCTGCGCATTAATAAAGGAATGCAACGTTTCCAAACCCTCTGGATTTAACGTGGGGTTTAGATATGTCAGATTCTGCATTGGTAATATCTCCAGAACCCCTTCCCACTACAAGTCAGTACAACATCGTACGACACCCTCAAAAATTCCCGATAGTACACTCCGCCCCTATCGAACTCTCTGAAAATAGTCCCCCCCATACAATGACAAAACTAAAACAACAAACAAGAAAAACGCAACTACTATCTGCCCCACCAAAACACAAAAAACGCAAATTATCCCTTGATACAAAAATAAAAAATGTAAACATGCCATACAATATTACACATATAATAATTTACTCCCTTCATGGCTGTAACACGTAGGGAACGTTATGCATCTGCTGTTGCCCCTCCGCCGCGACCTCCTTCTTCCGTTTGCTTTGCCTAGCCTCTGCAGTTGGGTCACTTCCTTGTAATTGAGGTAATCCGTCCACCATTCCTTTGAAAGGCTTTACCCTACTTGCATGGATAACGGATGTTTTTGTTGGCAGCTGCACTTTAACATTTACAGGCGAAGTCATCTCCACGACCTGGTATGGTCCGTGGTACTTCATCAAGAATTTTTTCGTCTTTGCCTTGGGTGTATTTGGATTCGTGATCAGTACCCATTGACCTACCCTGTACTGTGGTAAAGGTCCCAACCGCTTATTCTGTTCTTCCTGCCTTTCCAACGCTTTCGTATTGGCATTCTGTATCCTCTTCCAGACTTCCCGTATTGTCCGTGCAAATTCCATCACTGCGTCCCCTTTAGCTCCCGATTTCGGACATAGAACGTCAAACGGTGATGGCATAGACCATAGACCACCTCAAATGGTGACATTCCGACCCCCAAATGTATTTTGGTGTTATAACTTATCATGATTTCCATTCACATAATAACTTAGCAGATTTTAAATTGTCTTATGTATTTGCTCCGTTCTCCCATTCGCCTGTGGATGAAATGGACTGGTCCATAATTTTTTAATTCTCAATAACCGACACAACTGTGTCATTAATTCGGACATGAAGTTCATTCCGTGATCCGTAATTATGGTATCAGGCACGCCAAACTTCAATACCAGTTATTGACTAAACCTTGTGTGACATTATTTGCCTGCTGGTCTGGTATTGCGAACATGGCTAGAAACCGCGAAAAGAGATCAATTATAGTTAAAATGTAATGATTCCCTGTCGGTGTTTTGTTATATGGCCCGCAGACATCTAGCCCGATAAACTCCAAAGGTTTCGAAGCCGCCGGTAACCTATGCAATGGAATTCATGCGTGTGTCACATCCGCTCACTGCACACACGGTACACAATTTTTTACGTATTGTTCCACATCCCTTCTCCGAGTGCACCACCAAAATCGTTCTGCTACTCGTCTTTCCGTTGCTCGACGACCCCCATGCCCTGAAAGCACATGATCGTGGGCCTGCTTTAAGACTTCCTCTCTCAAACTCTTTGGTACCACTACCCATGGTCCACACCTGGTGACTCTACACAACAAATTTCCCTCCACAATGAAATGTGGTTGAGTTTTAAAACCCTGGCACTCCTCATTCTCTGCTTGTGCCCTTTGCCAATCCGCGACACTCTTATCCATTATTTATAATGCATTTGCATTCCCGTGTTTCATCCCTGGCTTATGAATTACTTCAAAGTCAAACTCATTCAATTTTAGAGCCCACTATGTTAACCAACTAGAAGAATCCTTAAGTCCCAGTAACCATCTCAACGCCGCATGATCTGTATGACCTTAAACTTCCTACCATAAAGGTAACAACCAAAATACGTTACTCCGTGTATTACAGTCAACATCTCCTTTTCCGTTGTGGAATAATTCCGCTCTGCCCTATTTAACTGTCTGGAAGCATACGCCACCGGATGCTCCTTTCCCTTTACCGTTTGTCCCAGAACACATCCTACTGCGCCATTTGAAGCGTCACGTGGTAAGATGAAGTCTTCTTCAAAATTCGGAAACATCAACACCGGATTGAAATTTAACCCCTTCCTTTAAAAACTTTGTTAACGGCTCGGCTATTTTAGCAAAATCCTTTACAAATTTACGATCGCTTTGAACTCCTTGTTCACTGATTACATGACCTAAAGATTTGACCTGCGTCTGCGTAAAATTACATTTTTGTAAACTTAAAGTTAACCGTGCCGACCGCAATCTTCTAAGGACTTCTCTTAACCGCGATACATTTTCTGGTTTATCCTTCGAAGATACTATAATGTCATCTAGGTAAACTATACATGTCTTTGGTTTCAATCCCCTTAAAATCCCATCTAATAATCGCAGAAAAGTGGCTGGTCCATTCTTCCACCCGAACGGCATACGTGTATACTGATAGTGTCCGCCAGGAACAGTAAAAGCTGTCTACAACTAACGAGAACATAAAAACATTAACACTACCCCTATACACTGTTTACACTGGTTACCCATGCAGTGCGTTCGTGGCTTTCTGGCACTTTCAGCACATTTACTCACTATGTAATAGGAGAACATGCTCGAACGTAAATTACCCGTTATCACAGTGACAAAGCATCAGAAGTGGTTGTAGATTTATACCTAGAGTACCGAATCCTTGTTATAAAGTTTTATTACTGAGTGTTTTTCATTTACTCCGAAAAGTGAGTGAACAGCAAAGGTAAAGGAGAATATTGAGGCGTACATCTAATGAACCATCTTTCCAACAGGGTCATTCCACGTGAAATGTCCTAGGGCTCCCAGCTCGACCTCCTTTAGTTTTGCTGAAATTTGTACAGGATGTACCTGAGGACCCTACATGAACTTATGCGAAGTTTCAGGCTCACCTGTAACTTGGTTGAGGTGGTAGAGCCATTTCGTGAAGATTACTTTTAGAGAGGCCGAAAAATCGTGAAGAAATCGTCAAGTTTGGCATTCCACTGTTCCTAATGTAAAAGAGCTAGACTCTTGCTTCTGGCTATAGTGGTACAACTTTGTGTGCTCTACACACAAATGTTGCAAGTAGAGTTCAGGAAGAAATGCATTTGGCATAATCTCAGTTCAAAGTGGGCAAAAAATCATATCGCGAGAAATTTGCCCCATACTTTTACGAGACTTAAGTAGTGGATAAAGTGCGCTATGGACCTGGTCTTTTGACAAACTACTGTCTGTCTGGGTGTTTAGTATATCACAAATTTTGACCTGGCTTATGTGTTTAATTACTGTGCTACCATTCTGTAAATTTGCTAAAAAATATGAACGTATCAATATATACCCGTTTTCAAAGTCATGTATCTCAAAATGGATGCCTACCACATTACATTAATTAACACCATTCAACAGAGTACATTTCATTCTATTAGAAAAACTTATTTTCATTTTAGTGTCTCTTTGGGTAAGGTGCGAAAATATCGTCTAAAATTTGGAATTTTGTTGATTATGTCTTCATTGTTTAAATATTCATTTTGCTGTTTATTCGGTGATTTTAAACCTGTCTGTGACAGCTTCATTGCTAAATTTAACCATTTAACTGTACTAGAGACTGCTACATAATTTTTTGGGAATCTGAATGCTTATTAATTTTATTTGTTTTCTTCATTTAGGACTCGACAATTTGATTTTAGTGTCTGTGGCATATCAAGTTGTTGCTAAAATGGAAGAACAAGATCAAGTTAATGTATGCAGTTTTGGAAATACTGATTCCCCATGCCATTTAACGACATACAGTGCCTTAAAAGTTCTGAAAGCTGTAAAGCACTTTCCTTAGAAGAACGAGAATTACTTACTAGATGGAGCGGTTTACACTCTACTGAAAATATTCAACTATGCTTCCATCATGAAGCTTACTCCTAAAAAGATTTGAATTTTTGCAAAGATCATGCTGCAACCCATTTGGCAAGAAGAACCACACTGCACGAAAAAGCTTGCGCTCAATCAACATAGAAACAGCTGACCTACTAAAAAGTATAACCATGTCTGATATTAAACCAGGGGTCATTCCACACCAAGTGGTCTAAAACTGAAAAAAGTTCCCACCATCATGGTCTCCAATTTTCGTCAAATTTTAACTGTAGCTTTAGTCAAGTGTTGAAGTAAGTTTCCCAAGATTTCAGGCCTCTAGCTGCAATAGCTGCTGATCTAGACCCCCTTGTCTGAAGTGTACTTAGTCCGTGTGCATGCAACATAAAAAAAAATGTCATATTTGGAGTCTAATAAAATCGAAACTAATTCATAAGAATGGTTAGTAAGATGCGACCCTGTACAGTTTTTTTTGCTGATTCCAACGAAATTATGTATAACATTACTCATGCAAACCCCGGTCAAATAACTCGACTCAAAGTATACTTCAAAATTTGTCGTGACACAACGCGACAAATTTTGACCAATATTAAGACTGCAATGATTTCCTTGCAGTTGAAGATATGGACTTGAACTTTTGGCCAAGCTTCATGCTTGTGCTAGACATAATGCAGCCGGATTTGCAATGATCCAGGCCATATGGTCGCCCTGCAGTATCTCTTCAAATTAGGCAGTGTCAGCACAAACGGTAAAATTTACCAAAGTTTCAAGCCAATTACTAAAAAATAGTTGGCCTGAATCTGCTTGTGAATAGTATCACCTAAAAGAGAAACTCTTGCTCTACAAGACTGACATTTGTTTTTTTTGCAACGCGACCATTAAGTACTCATTAACTCACATCAAAGTTGTTATATTTTGTATGCGCGATGCACTAATTTTTCTTCATTTCTAGGAATTTGAATCTTAATAGTCGCTTAGAATTACTGATATAATTGGATATTTCATTCGTGTTTTATTCAGTGATTGGCCAGTGAGAGATGTCAGAAGTTAATGAAGAAGAAGAATCGTTGGCCCCCTGTTCAATTGGAAAAGATGCTGCTGCATCGAAGTGCCATGTTATCTTCTATGCTAAGAAGACTGGATTCAAAGCGTTTAGTGATTTCACAGAATGTGACCAGAAATTGCTTGTTTCGCGTTCAGAAGCCAAACTTGACGAAAATTCCATCATTTGCTTCCACCATGAAGCCCTCTTCCTACATGAATATCAAGCGATGCAAAAGAAATGTTGCAATCCATTCAAGAAGAGGAATCACAATGTAAAAGCTGGACTTAGACTGCTTGATAATGAAACAGCTGCCAAACTTTGCCTGTTAAAGAAAAAAGAAGTGATTGATATAAAACCTGGTCAGAAGCTTTGCCCTCGCTGCATGTCGGCACTGAACCAAAAGCTAGAAGATTCATCATCACTATCAACCCAATCTGAACAAGATTTCACAACGGATGAAACTGAACCAGCCATCAACAAAAGTTTATCATTTATTGGTGCTTCACCATTGAAAAGAAGACAACTAAGTAAAAGAGATAAGCAAAGCTATGCAAAAAGAAAGATCTTGGATGCACAAAGTTTAATTGGGAATCAAATTGCTGCTGCTGTAGGAATCAAT
This sequence comes from Schistocerca serialis cubense, assembly GCF_023864345.2. Classification (NCBI taxonomy): domain Eukaryota; kingdom Metazoa; phylum Arthropoda; class Insecta; order Orthoptera; family Acrididae; genus Schistocerca; species Schistocerca serialis. The sequence continues at coordinate 722,869,478 of NC_064639.1, read as the reverse complement.
TACGATGAACAGCCAAGTTCAAGTAAAAGTCGCCCATGCAATAATTGTGCAGATCTTGATAATCTTATAGAAGAGTTGAAAGAAAAATGTAAAGTGTCAAATCGTAGGACAAAAGTTCAAATATTGACCTTGGTGCCAAGAAGCTGGACAATTAAAGATACGACAACAGCATTTAATGTATCAGAAAGAATGGTAAAGCAAGCGAGAAAACTGAAGAATGAGCAAGGTGTTCTAGCTTTTCCAGCAAATCGGCAAGGAAGGAAGCTTTCAGATGAAGTTGTTCAGAAAGTACATGACTTTTTTCAAGATGACGAATTCAGCAGACTTTGTCCAGGGAAGAAAGACTGTGGCCGGCCGCGGTGGCCGTGCGGTTCTGGCGCTGCAGTCCGGAACCGCGGGGCTGCTACGGTCGCAGGTTCGAATCCTGCCTCGGGCATGGGTGTGTGTGATGTCCTTAGGTTAGTTAGGTTTAAGTAGATCTAAGTTCTAGGGGACTTATGACCTAAGATGTTGAGTCCCATAGTGCTCAGAGCCATTTGAACCATTTTTGAAAGACTGTGTGCCTGTGAGAATTTCAGGAACAAAGGTGTACAAGCAAAAGCGGTTGTTGCTTTGCAATTTGAAGGAAATGTACGTGTCTTATCAGAAGCAAAATGGACCAGAAATTGGCTTCTCAAAGTTTTGCGAGCTTAGACCAAAATGGTGTGTTACAGTTGGCTCTGCTGGAATGCACTCAGTTTGTGTCTGTACAATACACCAAAATGTCAAGCTTATGCTCACTGGTGCATCAATCAATGAAGACTACAAGGAAATTCTTAGCAAAGCTGTTTGCAGCTTGGAAAACAAGGATTGTATGCTTCATCGTTGTGAAAACTGCCCTGGTCCAGAAGGTGTAGAAGCAGTTATTGCAACATATTTTGAAGATAATGACCCTGAAGAACTGATTGAGTACAAACAATGGATTCATACCGACAGGGATACTTTAGAAACAAAGCAGCTTTCAACAGAAGAGTATGTTGAAGATATTGCAGCAAAAATTTGGAACCTGTCTTGTCATCACTACATTGCCAAGCATCAAAGCCAGCACCTGAAAGCTCTCAAAACTGATTTGAAAGAAGGCGAATTCATAATACTAATGGATTTTGCTGAAAACTATTCATTTATTGTTCAAGATGCAGTGCAAGGCTTTCACTGGGAAAACAGTCAAGCAACAGTTCATCCATTTGTAGTCTACTACTGTGAAAACGAAGAGGTGCAATGTGTGAATCTTTGTGTTATTAGTGACTGCCTTCGACACGATACGATTACTGTCCATGTTTACATTGGAAAAGTAATCAATTACCTGAAGATGCAATTTTCCAAAATAAGCCACATCCACTACTTCAGTGATGGTTCAGCTGCACAATATAAGAATTTCAAGAATTTTCTCAACTTATGCTATCACAAAGAAGATTTTGAAATAACAGCAGAATGGAATTTCTTTGGAACAAGCCATGGAAAGTCGCCTTGTGATGGCATTGGAGGCACAACAAAACGGTTGGCAGCAAGAGCAAGTTTGCAACGTCCATATGAAAACCAGATTCTAACACCCAAAGATCTTTTCAACTTCTGCAATGATAATATCAATGGAATCAAATTCTTTTTCATCAGCAAAGAGGAAGTTGAAGAAGAAAAAGCTTCTCAAGAAGAAAGATTCCTGCAAGGGCACACTCTAGCTGGCACAAGAGAAAACCACCATTTTTTGCCCATTGATATGACGACAATTAAGGTCAGTAGAGTTTCTAATGATGCGACATCTTTTTTGGCCAAAATTAGTGCTGCTGAAGTAGTAGTTCAAGTCATGGATCTTCAGCCTGGGCAGTATGTTGCTTGCATTTATGAAAAGAAATGGTGGATTGGAAACATCGTTGAAATCTCAGTCGAACAGAAAGATGCTTTCATAAGCTTTATGCATCCTCATGGTCCTGCAAGTTCATTTTATTGGCCCTTAAGACGTGATACTTGCTGGATTCCAGAACAACTTATCATTGGTGTTATTCCAGCTCCATCAGTGACATCATCTGGTCGGCAATACAGTTTTCCTGAAAGCATTCTCTTGCAAATCAACGATGCTTCCAGAATGATGAAGTAACTGAGGAAGACAGGCTTGGGAACCTGCATAAAGAAACCCACAATCAGGCTTGGGATCCTGTGGTAAAGACACCCTGTAATCAGGCTTGGGAACCTGCAGTAAAGATACCCACCCGTGGCTGTTACTGCATGGCTATCGGGCGTGGCCCCTATGGCGATGGGGATGCTGGTTTTATTGTGATAACCAGTAATGGCTCAGCCATCATGGACCAACGCAGGGCACTGCGCACACAAAATATAAGATACTTTGACCTGAGTAAATAAGCACTTAATGGAAGCGTTGCAAAAGAAAAATATATCCATCTCGTAGAGCAAGAGTTTCTCTTTCAGATGATACTATTCACAATTAAATCCAGGCTGACTATTTTGTAGTAATGGGCTTTGAACTTTGGTAAATAAAGCCATTTGCGCTGACACTGCCAAATTTGAAGAGATTTTGCAAGGCGACTATAAAGCCTGGGTAGTTGGAAATCCAGCTGTATTATGTCCAGCACAAAGATAAGACTTGGTAAAAAGTTCAAGTCCATATCTTTATCTGCAAGGAAATTATTGCAGTCTGAATATTGGTCAAAATTTGTCGCATTAAGTCACGACAGAATTAGGGGTACACTTTGAGTCGACTTGTTTGACCGGATTTTGCATCAGTAATCTTATAATTAATTTCGTTTGAATCAGCACAAAAAACTGTACAGGGTCTCATCTTACTAACCATTCTTATGAATTGGTTTCAATTTTATGAGACCCCAAAAATGGCATTTTGTCTGATGTCGCGCGCATGCGAACTTACTACCCTTCAGACAAGGGGGTGTAGATCAGCAAGTATTGCAGCTAGAGGCTTGAAATCTTGAGAAACTTAATTTAGCACTTGACTAGTGCTACAGATAAAATTTGAAGAAAATTGGAGACATGATGGTGGGAAGGTTTAGACCACTTGGCATGGAATGACCCCCAGGCCAAAAAAGTACCATTCCTGTAGAAAAGAATTTGATACACTGAAATATTCACAAATTGACATTACATGTCAGTCAGATGAAGATGATGAGACTAATGTTGTTCACAATTTGAATACAAGCTTAACATCTGTTGGAATATCACCATTAAAATTTCAATGAATTGGTGCTTGGGATACAAAAGGATATGCAAAGCGCAAAATACATCAAGTTGAAGGTGCAGCTATTAAGAAAATTGCAGAAGTGGGAGGACTTGATCCTAGTGAATTGGAACAATTATCCACAAGCAAGCAATGCTTGACTTGTCCAGATTACATTGAGCTGATCCAAGAACTGAAAGAAAAATTACATATATCAAATAACAATGAGAAAACTCAAATTTTGACCTTAGTTCCCCAAAGCTGGTGTATCAAAAAGACTATGGAAGTATTTAGTGTTTCAGAAAGAATGGTAAGGAAGGCTAGAAAGTTAAAAGCTGAAGAGGGAATATTGACACAGCCCAAAGGTAAATGAGGGAAAAAGCTTTCTGAGGATGAAGAGTTTAGTCGGATTTGTCCAGGAAAAAAGGACTGTATTACTGTTCGGATAGATGGAGAAAAGGTTAAAAAACAGAAATACTTATTACTGAGCAACTTAAAAGAAATGTTTATCGCATACCGCAATAAAAATGACCGGAAATTGGATTTTCCAAATTTTGTGAATTAAGGCCAAAGTGGCAAAAATTTAGGAAGTTCTTAGAATTTTTCTACTGTGCTGCAGAACTATCGCTAAAATAATGAATATGCTTAATTTCTTTAAAAATGCACTTAAGGGATTTGATCAAGTACATTAAAAAACACATGCACTGCAACTGTCTCATATAACTCCAGGGAGAGACACAGCAAAACCACCTAAACTCGCCCTGTCGGTTAAGGCACGAAAACGAAGAGTAAGAATCTGGGTATTAAGTCGCAGAAAGAAACTGGAGTATGACCTAAGTCAGCTCCCCAACGATTCCGAAAAAGTTCGACAAAGCCACAAGACTGTCCGATTCCGACAATGTTCAGATCCCGATGCCATGCGCCCACGCAATGCAAGAGCGAGGCCAACGTTATTTAACTCCCCACTACACTCGAAAAGATGCGAATCACCATTCAGTGCTGATTCCAAAATTCCCCCACATTATACCAGAACAACTGAAAGGTATGTGCTGAGATTCGATCAGGATAGAGCCAGTGAAAAATGTCGATAGTTCCCAACCGCAAGGTTGGACGAGTAGTACATCTTCGAGTAGTACGATCTTTGACAGCTAACAGAGCTAGGTGCACGCGGTAAAAGTTTGAGTAGTGGTGAGGAGATGCGTAGTCATAGCAGACGTGTTTCGAGTCGGAGCTAGATGCCTGCAGGAGGCAGCTGGGTCGTGACAGCATCAAAGTAAGAATTGGCGCTACGCACATAATAAGCTATATATTGAGCGAAACTCGGCACATACCTGGGGAAACTAGAAAGAATAATAAAATAGGTTTTCTTTGGTTAAATAATGTCTAAAAGCTAGATAGAAATCCCATTGTTGATGCAATAAGCGTTTTGTGAAACTATCTCGTAAAGCCATGCTATAGAAGTTTTTTTTAGTTTTCCACATGTGCCTTTAAAGTTTGAACAATAAATATTTTTTAGATAAAATTAGAGTTTCATCTCACACCTTATGTCGTTCTCCGCATCCTGTGCTTGCATTGAACCAGAAGGTACATTAAAGTAAAGTTCCCATGAGTAAAGCTAACAATTTCATTTATCAGAGTAAAATAATCTATATGCCATTGCACAGTTGGCAAATTATTCAGATCAGGACAGAATTTTTATTAAGTAACAAACAGGGCCAAAATGAGTAAAGTTATCTAGAATGACAATTTCATGCCATTGCACTACGGCTGAGTTGAATATATGTTTTATTATCGGCTAAACGGGAAGGAGTACATGAGCTAAGTCCACAGATGCAGGTTGGTGACTTTCATTTATTTTTACCACTAAACTCTCATGCAGTCAGATGTGTATTTTGAATATTAATTTTCCAACAATATTTTCATGCAGTCAGATAAAGTTCAGTTCAGTTAAATACGCAGTCAGATGCAAGTTTTATTAAAGACTAAAGCAGTCACATGCAGTTCAGCCTAGTTTAAATAGAGGAGTTTTGTTAACAACACTTTCACATCGTTCACGCCAGTATCGACCATTCCTACCAATTTTGTGCAAGGCTTTATGACATTAACTGGCATCAGTTTCAGTTCACCAATCATGCCCCAGCTATTTAGATGGGGGCACTGAACTTCCCATTTGACCAGCTGCAAAAACTACATGGCAAGACCACCGGCCATCTGACGCCAGACAGTCGCACCAGCCAGGGCATTCTCCACAAGAATTCTCAGAATCATGAAGACAATACAGTCAGTCAGCGCCAGCAGTCTTCGTTCCAGATGCACCGGGACGGAAAAACATTAACTGTGGCGACACTCAGATGGCTGACAGGTCTTTTCGCTCTCCATACAGTAGGCGAAACTCGACCGAGGTCAGTGGCTCCGCCAGGCGCTCAAGCCCATTGTGTACGACTCTCTCTGTGTTCACGGAAACGCAGACCCCTCACGAAAACATAGTGTGTCGCATTCTCCAGTATATATGTTTGCAGCAGCATGGACTATCAGCTCGGAGACCAAGGCTGCGGTTACCCTTGACGCTGCATCACAGACAGGAGCACGTGCGATGGTGTACTCAACGACGAACCTGGGTGCACGAATGTCAAAACGTCAATTTTCGGATGAATCCAGGTTCTATTTACAGCATCATGATGGTCGCAGCCGTGACATCACGGTGAACTCTCATTGGAAGTATCTATTCGTCATTGCCATACAGGCGTATCACCCGGAGTCATGGTATGGGGTGCCACTGGTTACACGTCTCAGTCACCTCTTGTTCGCATTGACGGCACTTTGAACAGTGGACGTTACATTTCAGATGAGTTACGACCCGTGACTCTACCCTTCATTCGATCCCTGTGAAACCTTACATTTCAGCAGGATAATGCACAACCACATGTTGCAGGTCCTGCACGGGCCTTTCTGGATACAGAAAATGTACGATTGCTGCCCTCGTCAGCACATTCTCCAGATCTCTCCCAAAATTGAAAACGTCTGGTCAATGATGGCCGAGCAACTGGCTCGTCACAATTCACCAGTCACTACACTTGATGAACTGTGGTATCGCGTTGAAACTGCATAGGCAGCTGCACCTGTACACGCCATCCAAGCTCTGTTTGACTCAATTCCCAGGCATATCAAGGCCGTTATTATGGGCAGAGGTGGTTGTTTTAGTATAATATATTTGTCCAATGAATACCCGTTTATCATCTGCATTTCTTCTTGGTGTAGCAATTTTAATGCCCAGTAGCAGAATGAATCTGGAGTAAAACCGAAGTCGTAGTTGGGGGCGCTAAATTTGCCGTTTGACCAGCTAGATCACTGCAGTCCAAGACCACCGGTCATCTGGCGCTAGACAGTCGCTCCAGGCAGGGCATTCTCCACAAGAATTCTCAGAATCATGAAGACAATACAGTCAGTCGGCGCCAGCAGTCTTCGTTCCAGATGCACCGGGACGGAAAAAACATAAACTGTGGCGACACTCAGACAGCTCACAGATCTTTTCGCCCTCCATACAGTAGGCGAAACTCGACCGAGGTCAATGGCTCCGCCAGGCGTTCAGGGCCATTGTGTACGACTCTCTCTGTGCTCGCGGAAATGCAGACCCCTCACGAAAACACAGTGTGTCGCATTCTCCGGTACTCGCCTCACAACAAGCCCTACAGGGAAGTAACAGAGGAAACTAAAAGCAAGACCACATACAGTTCATAACATGCATAGCAACCAAGTGAAAAGTAATTTGAGCTCTCAGTACAAATACTCTCATTAGATAACCTTATTCGGCCCATTCCCACCGTGAAATGATGTTGTTGTTGTTGTGGTCGTCAGTCCTGAGACTGGTTTGATGCAGCTCTCCATGCTAGTCTATCCTGTGCAAGCTTCTTCATCTCCCAGTACCTACTGTAACCTACATCCTTCTGAATCTGCTTAGTGTATTCATCTCTTGGTCTCCCTCTACGATTTTTACCCTTCACACTGCCCTCCAACACTAAATTAGTGATCCATTGATGGCTCAGAACATGTCCTAACAGCCGATCCCTTCTTCTAGTCATGTTGTGCCACAAACTGCTCTTCTCCCCAATTCTATTCAATACCTCCTCATTAGTTATGTGATCTACTCATCTAATCTTCAGCATTCTTCTGTAGCACCACATTTCGAAAGCTTCTAGTCTCTTCTTGTCCCAACTATTTACAGTCCATGTTTCACTTCCATACGTGGCTACACTCCATACAAATACTTTCAGTGAAGACTTCCTGACTCTTAAACCTATACTCGATGTTAATAAATTTCTCTTCTTCAAAAAAGCTTTCCTTGCCATTGCCAGTCTACATTTTATATCCTCTCTACCTCGACCATCATCAGTTATTTTGCTCCCGAAATAGCAAAACTCATTTACTGCTTTACGTGTCTCATTTCATAATCTTATTCCCTCAGCATCACTGACTTAATTGGACTACATTCCATTATCCTCGTTTTGCTTTTGTTGATGTTCATCTTATATCCTCCTTTCAAGACACTGTCCGTTCCGTTCAACTGCTCTTCCAGGTCCTTTGCTGTCTACGACGGAAATACAATGTCATCGGCGAGCTTCAAAGTTCTTATTTCTTCTCCACGGATTTTGATACCTACTCCGAATTTTTCTTTTGTTTCCTTTACTGCTTGCTCAATATACAGATTGAATAACATCAGGGATAGGCTACAATCCTGTCTCACTCTCTTCCCAACCATTGCTTCCCTATCATGTCCCTCGACTCTTTTAACTGCCATCTGGTTTCGCTCCCTGTATTTGATCCCTGCCACCTTTAGAATTTGAAAGAGAGTATTCCAGTCAACATTGTCAAAAGCTTTCTCTATATCTACAAAACGTAGGTTTGCCTTCTCTTAAACTGTCTTCTAAGATAAGTCTTACAGTCAGTATTGCCTCACGTCTTCCAACATTTCTACAGAATCCAAACTGATTTTCCAAAAAGTCGACTTTTACCAGTTTTCCGATTCATTTGTAAAGAACTCATGTTACTATTTTGCATCTGATATTTCGGTAATTTTCACAACTGTCAACACTTGCTTTCTTTGGGATTGGCATTATTATATTCTTCTTGAAATATGAAGTTATTTCACCTGTCTCATACATCTTGCTCGCCGGATGGAAACGCTTTATCATGCTGGCTCTCCTAAGGCTATCAGTAGTTCTAATGGAATGTTGTCTACTCCCAGGACCGTGTTTTGACTTAGGTCTTTCAGTGCTCTGACAATTTTTTCACGCAGAATCATATCTCCCATTTCATCTTCATCTACATCCTCTTCCATTTCCATAATATTGCCCTCAAGCACATCGTTCTTGTATAGACTGTCTATATACTCCTTCCACCTTTCTACTGTCCCTTCTTTGCTTAAGCTTGTTTTCCCATCTGAACCCTTGATATTCGTACAAGTTTTTCTCTTTTCTCCATAGGTCAATTTAATTTTCCTCTACATGGTATCTATCTTACCCCTAGTCATATATGCTTCTACATCCTTACATTTGTCCTCTAGTCATCCCTGCTTAGCTATTTTGCACTGCCTGTCGATCTCATTTTGAGACGTTTGTATTACTTTTCGCCTGCTTCATTTACTGCATTTTTATATTTCCTCCTTTCATCGATTAAATTCAGTATCCTGTTACCCAAGGATTTCTACTGGCCCTCATCTTCTTACTTGCTTGATCTTCTGCTGCCTTCACTATTTCATCTCTCAAAGTTACCCATTCTTCTTCTACTCTATTTCTTTCTCCTGTTCTTCTCAACCATTCCCTAATGCTCTGTCTGATACTCGCTACAGCCTCTGGTTCCTCCAGTTTATTCAGGTCCAGTCTCTTTAGATGCCTACTTTTTTGCAGTTTCTTCAGTTTTAATCTATAGTTCATCACCAATAAATGGTGGTCAGAGTCTACATCTTTTCCTGGAAACATCTTACAATTTAAAACCTGGTTCCTAAACCTCTGTCTTATCATTATACAGGGTGAGGCATGTAAAACTGTTTGTCCGAATATTTGGCGAAGTACACATCATATTTTAAAAAGTGGTAATAAACGTTGTCCACATTGAAGAGGGACATCCATCAACATAACGTCCGATCCTCCTGCACCACCCTCAGGGGTGGGAGAGGAGGGTGACTTTGAATTCTTAGTTATTAATCCCTATTTCTTGTTGCAGATTTGGATTCTCCGTGAAAAATATGTAACTTTTTTATGAAACAATTCTTTCATTTCATGATAGATGGTGCTTTAGTCGGCAAACATGGAAATGAGGTGGCAGTTGTTGCAAAACGGTGCTACTGCGATGTGCTGGGGTGGAGAAGATTTTGTACCTCTTTAATTCTGGCGAATTTTGCATGAGAACTAGACACACACTCGACCCCCTCCTTACCTACCACCTAATCAACTATGTGCACAATGGTAACGAAAGGAATTGATGGTGAACCCTGCTAGTTGATAAAATAAGGAGTGCACATTACCGCGTGACCGCTACGGTCGCAGGTTCGAATCCTGCCTCGGGCATGGATGTCTGTGATGTCCTTAGGTTAGTTAGGTTTAATTAGTTCTAAGTTCTAGGCGACTGATGACCTCAGAAGTTGAGTCGCATAGTGCTCAGAGCCATTTGAACCATTTGAGTGCACATTCACAATAATTTAATAAAAATCGTAATCTACTCAGTAAAAGAAAAGGGAATTTTATCGTAAGAAACGAGAGAAAATGGGATTCTGCATCTATCTACGAAATGATGTGCAGATTAAATATTACAATGAGATTTTTATATATCAAAACATAAAGGTACTTGATTGTCAATACAAACAGCAGGCTAAAGGATAGTGTATACTGAACTATTATGAGAATAAGAGTTTGCCCAAGAACAATTGGCTTCTACTCTCTGTGATTGATGTTAATAACTGAAGGTCCTAATGAATCAAATATTACTGCACTGACTGTAATCAGTATCGCGATTAGTAGTGAGAGCTCAAATCGGAACACATGGAGAAACAAACAAGGTGGACTTGTAGCAAAGACTTCAGTATAAAAATGATAGGTCCTATAATGCTGGATCCACAAAATACTTCATCAGTCCTGAAACCTGCAGCAAATCATCGGTAGGCAGCATTCTGATGATGTAGGCGCCGACTCCTGCTCTGTTTCAACCTGCGGCCTCGAATGCTGTCCGAGAATTGTAACTTCTCCTCACGTGGCCGACGCATAGAAACTCCTGGATTCACGATAATGTAAATCCAGGAAGAGACACAGCAAAACCGCCTAAACTCGCCCTGTCAGTTCAGGCACGAAAACGCAGAGTAAGAATCTGGGTCTTAAGTAGCAGAATGATTCTGGAGTAAAACCGAAGTCATTGTTGGGGGCACTAAATTAGCCGTTTGACCAGCTAGATCACTGCATTCCAAGACCACCGGCCATCTGGCGCCAGACAGTCGTACCAAGCAGGGCATTGTCCACAAGAATTCTCAGAATCATGAAGACAATACAGCCAGTCGTCGCCAGCAGTCTTCGTTCTAGATGCACCGGAATGGAAAAACATAAACTGTGGCGACACTCAGATGGCTCACATGTCTTTTCGCCCTCCATACAGTAGGCGAAACTCGATTGAGGTCAGTGGCTCCGCCAGGCGCTCAAGCCCATTTTGCGCGACCCTCTCTGTGTTCACTGAAACGCAGACCCTTCACAAAAACACAGTGTGTCGCATTCTCCAGTATATGCCTCACAACAAGCCATACAGGGAAGTAACAGAGAAAACTAAAAGCAAGACCACATATAGTTCATATCATGCATAGCAACCAAGTGAAAAGTAATTTGAGCTCTCAGTACAAATACTCTCATTAGATGGCCCGTTCCCACCGTGAAATGATGTTGTTGTTGTGGTCTTCGGTCCTGAGACTGGTTTGATGCAGCTCTCCCTGCTAGTCTATCCTGTGCAAGCTTCGTCATCTCCCAGTACCTACTGCAACCTACATCCTTCTGAATCTGCTTAGTCTATTCATCTCTTGGTCTTCCTCTACGATTTTTACCCTCCACGTTGCCCTCCAATACTAAATTGGTGATCCATTGATGGCTCAGAGTATGTCCTAACAGTCGATCCCTTCTTCTAGTCATGTTGTGCCACAAACTCCTCTTCTCCCCAATTCTATTCAATACCTCCTCATTATTTATGTGATCTATCCATCTAATTTCAGCGTTCTTCTGTAGCACCACATTTCGAAAGCTTCTATTCTCTTCTTGTCGAAACTATTTATCGTCCATGTTTCACTTCCATACATGGCTACACTCCATACAAATACACTCCTGGAAATGGAAGAAAGAACACATTGACACCGGTGTGTCAGACCCACCATACTTGCTCCGGACACTGCGAGAGGGCTGTACAAGCAATGATCACACGCACGGCACAGCGGACACACCAGGAACCGCGTTGTTGGCCGTCGAATGGCGCTAGCTGCGCAGCATTTGTGCACCGCCGCCGTCAGTGTCAGCCAGTTTGCCGTGGCATACGGAGCTCCATCGCAGTCTTTAACACTGGTAGCATGCCGCGACAGCGTGGACGTGAACCGTATGTGCAGTTGACGGACTTTGAGCGAGGGCGTATAGTGGGCATGCGGGAGGCCGGGTGGACGTACCGCCGAATTGCGCAACACGTGGGGCGTGAGGTCTCCACAGTACATCGATGTTGTCGCCAGTGGTCGGCGGAAGGTGCACGTGCCCGTCGACCTGGGACCGGACCGCAGCGACGCACGGATGCACGCCAAGACCGTAGGATCCTACGCAGTGCCGTAGGGGACCGCACCGCCACTTCCCAGCAAATTAGGGACACTGTTGCTCCTGGGGTATCGGCGAGGACCATTCGCAACCGTCTCCATGAAGCTGGGCTACGGTCCCGCACACCGTTACGCCGTCTTCCGCTCACGCCCCAACATCGTGCAGCCCGCCTCCAGTGGTGTCGCGACAGGCGTGAATGGAGGGACGAATGGAGACGTGTCGTCTTCAGCGATGAGAGTCGTTTCTGCCTTGGTGCCAATGATGGTCGTATGCGTGTTTGGCGCCGTGCAGGTGAGCGCCACAATCAGGACTGCATACGACCGAGGCACACAGGGCCAACACCCGGCATCATGGTGTGGGGAGCGATCTCCTACACTGGCCGTACACCACTGGTGATCGTCGAGGGGACACTGAATAGTGCACGGTGCATCCAAACCGTCATCGAACCCATCGTTCTACCATTCCTAGACCGGCAAGGGAACTTGCTGTTCCAACAGGACAATGCACGTCCGCATGTATCCCATGCCACCCAACGTGCTCTAGAAGGTGTAAGTCAACTACCCTGGCCAGCAAGATCTCCGGATCTGTCCCCCATTGAGCATGTTTGGGACTGGATGAAGCGTCGTCTCACGCGGTCTGCACGTCCAGCACGAACGCTGGTCCAACTGAGGCGCCAGGTGGAAATGGCATGGCAAGCCGTTCCACAGGACTACATCCAGCATCTCTACGATCGTCTCCATGGGAGAATAGCAGCCTGCATTGCTGCGAAAGGTGGATATACACTGTACTAGTGCCGACATTGTGCATGCTCTGTTGCCTGTGTCTATGTGCCTGTGGTTCTGTCAGTGTGATCATGTGATGTATCTGACCCCAGGAATGTGTCAATAAAGTTTCCCCTTCCTGGGACAATGAATTCACGGTGTTCTTATTTCAATTTCCAGGAGTGTACTTTCAGTGAGGACTTCCTGACACTTAAATCTATACTCGATGTTAACAAATTTCTCCTCTTCAGAAACGCTTTCCTTGCCATTGCCAGTCTACATTTTATATCCTCTCTACTTCGACCATCATCAGTTATTTTGCTCCCGAAATAGCAAAACTCATTTACTACTTTACGTGTCTCATTTCGTAATCTTATTCCCTCAGCATCACCGACTTAATTGGACTACATTCCATTATCCTCGTTGTGCTTTTGTTGATGTTCATCTTATATCCTCCTTTCAAGACACTGTCCATTCCGTTCAACTGCTCTTCCAGGTCCTTTGCTGTCTACGACGGAAATACAATGTCATCAGCGAGCTTCAAAGTTCTTATTTCTTCTCCACGGATTTTGATACCTACTCCGAATTTTTCTTTTGTTTCCTTTACTGCTTGCTCAATATACAGATTGAATAACATCAGGGATAGTCTATACCCCTGTCTCACTCCCTTCCCAACCACTGCTTCCCTTTAATGCCCCTCGACTCTTATAACTGACATCTGGTTTCTGTACAAATTGTAAATAGCCTTTCGCTCCCTGTATTTTACCCCTGCCACCATTAAAATTTGAAACAGAGTATTCCAGTCAACATTGTCAAAAGCTTTCTCCAAGTCTACAAATGCTAGAAATGTAGGTTTGCCTTTCCTTAATCTTTCTTCTAGGATAAGTCTTATAGTCAGTATTGCCTCACGTGTACCAATACTTCTACGGAATCCAAACTGACCTTCCCCGAGGTTGGCTTCTACCAGTTTTTCCATTCATCTGTAGAGAATTCGCGTTAGTATTTTGCAGCGGTGACTTATTAAACTGACAGTTCGGTAATTTTCATATCTGTCAACACCTGGTTTCTTTGGTATTGGAATTATTATATTCTTCTTCAAGTATGAAGGTATTTCACCCGTCTCATACATCTTGCTCACCAGATGGTAGACTTTTGTCAAGACTGGCTCTCCCAAGGCCGTCAGTAGTTCTAATGGAATGTTGTCTGCTCCCGGGACCTTGTTTCAACTCAGTTCTTTCAGTGTTCTGTCAAACTCTTCACACGCAGTATCATATCTCCCATTTCATCTTCATCTACATCCTCATCCATTTCCATAATATTGTCCTCAAACACATCGCCCTTGTATAGACTGTCTATATACTTTTTCCACCTTGTTGCTTTCCCTTCTTTGCTTAGAACTGGGTTTCCATCTGAGCTCTTGATATTCATACAGTTGGTTCTCTTTTCTCCAAAGGTCTCTTAAATTTCCTGTAGGCTGTATCTATCTTACCCCTCGTGAGATAAGCCTCTATGTCCTTACATTTGTCCTCTAGCCATCCCTGCTTAGCCATTTTGCACTTCCTGTCGATCTCATTTTTGAGACATTTGTACTCCTTTTCGCCTGCTTCATTTACTGCATTTTTATATTTTCTGCTTTCATCGATTAAATTCAATATTTCTCCTGTTACCCAAGGATTTCTACTAGCCCTCATCTTTTTATCTACTTGATCCTCTGCTGCCTTCACTACTTCATCCCTTAAAGCCACCCATTCTTCTTCTACTATATTTCTTTCCCCCGTTCCTCTCAATTGTTCCCTTATGCTCTCCCTGAAACTCTGTACAACCTCTGGTTCTTTCAGTTTATCCAGGTCCCATCTCCTTAAATTCGCACCTTTTTGCAATTTCTTCAGTTTTAATCTACAGTTCATAACCAATAGATTGTGGTCAGAATCCACATCTGCACCTGAAAATGTCGTACAATTTAAAACCTGGTTCCTAAATGTCTGTCTTACCATTATATAATCTATGTGATACCTTCTAGTATCTCCAGGCTTCTTCCCTGTATACAACCTTCTCTCATGATTCTTGAACCAAGTATTAGCTATGATTAAGTTGTGGTCTGTGCAAAATTCTACCAGGCGTCTTCCTGTTCCATTTCTTACCCCCAATCCACATTCACCTACTATGTTTCCTTCTCTCCCTTTTCCTACTATCGAATGCCAGTCACCCATGACTATTAAATTTTCGTCTCCCTTCAGTATCTGAATAATTTCTTTTATTTCATCATACATTTCTTCAATTTCTTCGTCATCTGGAGAGCTAGTTGGCATATAAACTTGTACTACTGTAGTAGGCGTGGGCTTAGTGCCTTGGCCACAATAATGTGTTCACTACGCTGTTCTTAGTAGCTTACCCGCCTCCTATCCTTTTATTCATTATTAAACGTACTTCTGCATTAACCCTATTTGACTGTATTTATAACCCTGTATTCACCCAACCAAAAGTCTTGTTCCTCCTGCCACCGAACTTCACTAATTCCCACTATATCTAACTTTAACCTATCCGTTTCCCTTTTTAAATGTTCTAACCTACCTGCCCGATTAAGGGATCAGACATTCCACACTCTGATCCGCAGAACGCCAGTTTTCTTTCTCCTGATATCGACGTCCTCTTGAGTAGTCCCCGTCTGGAGACCCGAATGGGGGACTGTTTTACCTCCGAAATATTTTACCCAAGAGGACGCCATCATCATTTAACCATACAGTAAAGTTGCATGCCCTCGGGAAAAATGACGAATGTAATTTACCCTTGCTTTCAGCCGTTTGCAGTACCAGCACAGCAATGCCGTTTTGGTTAGTGTTACAAGGCCAGATCAGTCAATCATCCATACTGTTGCCCCCGCAACTACTGAAAAGGCTGCTTCCCCTCTTCAGGAACCACATGTTTGTCTGGCCTCTCAACAGATACCCCTCTGTTGTGGTTGCACCTACGGTACAGCTATCTGTATCATTGAGGCACGCAAGCCTCCCCACCAACGGCAAGGTCCATGGTTCATTGGGAGGGGGGGGGGGGGATGTTTTCACTAGGGACACGAATTTTACTGTGTTCACGCAGTTGTCTGAGCGAAAAAAAAAAAAATCAGTTGACCATAACATCCTTCACGCCCTAGCATCACACAACGAATCACTCAACACACGGACATTTCCGCACTCATCTGTGGAGTGGGGCTGTGTTTCCTGGTGTGGAGAAAAGGGCACCTGCTGGGGGGAGTGCGGCTAGTGGTGTGACCCACCAATCTAATGTTTTCCAGAGCCAGGCGCGGAAATAGGATCCGGAAGTATCTCCAGTTATCCTTCCGTCTTTGTAGTTGCATTGTAAGTCGACAGGAAGCTCATATGGTGGTAGGACAGCCAATTGTTGATTTGCAGTACTGTGCCGTATGATGGCAAGCACATTACAGGATCTGATTGTCATTGGGGGCCGCAAGATTCGGGACAGATCCATAGGACAGGTAGTTGGCTGTCCGAAGACAGTAACACTTGACCTTATCTAGACCAAAAAATTGCAGTACAGGATATTTCTCTGAGTGACTCCAACTGTCGTGGAATAATCCGACAGAGGTCGAAACAAGATCGATCAATATGGCTGATTGCTCGAAACTGTTCCCTGTAGGAGAGAAGACAATCACGAAAAACCGTGGTCCAGCAATACCCAGCATGGCACTGCTTTGGGCATGCAGTCCAGCCTATTATAATGAGTTATGTTAACTCGTGCAGGAACTGAAAATGGCGTCCATCATAAGTGCGGCTCAGAGCCCTGCTCTCCAACGTCTCTTGCCGTCATTGTTAGAGCACACCTTCATCGTCTGGCTCCTCTTCTACAGTGGAATCTCCATTTCTGTGTCACTGCTGAATGGCGCCATGCTGTCTCCCCGGTCAGCCGCTAACGTATTCCCCCATCCCAGTGGGATTCCAAGGGTTGCGTCCTTCCTCAGCTGACCCAGAGCCGTCCGCCAGGTGAGCCACCGCCTTGAGCCGGGTTCACACAGGCAACAAAAGTATCGCCACTGCTAATGGCGAACTGGAGTTGCTTTGTAGTTGCATGTGTGAACTCCTAGTTTTCGGTGGCGCCATTTAAGAAGCGCAACTTTTGTCACGCCACGAAAAGTTGAACTTGGCTCTACTTTGTTGCGCCATTTTGCCTTCTCCACAATCGAAAAACGTCATTCGACTGCTACCTCGCGGCTGGATTCAAACCTTTCTAGTGCGTTTTCGTCCGCAGATAGTGTTTTTGTTTGTGCGTTTGTTATTAATATGTCGAAAAAGTGGTCAACAGCGACAATTATGAGAGTCTTAGTTTCTTGGAGGTGTATCAAGATCGAGAATGCCTTTGGAACCACAAAAGCGAATCATACAAAGACAGAAATTTGAGAGATGCTGCGTTAATTGAAATATTAAACAGTATGCGTATATATGTACCTGGAATTGACGTAGCTACAACAAAATTAAAAATTCGAAGCATTCGAAATGCTTACATGAATTAACATAAAAAAGTACTGAAATCACTTAAGAGTGGTGCGTCTACAGACGGTAATTATAAACCCAGCCTTGCTTGGTTTGAAGCTGCAGATCGGTTCTTAAAACATGTAGTCGAGACAAGAGAGACGAGAAACACTTTGGAAAATAATATTTTACATTTATTATGTTTCCAAAACATCTTATTTAGTAATATATATAGCCGTTTAATCAGCTGAGACAGGTGACTCCATTTTGCAAACTGCGCAATTACGAAGAATTTGTGGCGTCTTGTGTCAACGGTAAGCTCACTGCGCCACTTCAGAATGACTTCACTTGTGGCGATACTTTCGTTGCGTGTGTGAACCCGGCTTTACTTTCACAGTGCTGACCAGGTAGGCGGCACATGTTCCGAGCCCTCGGGTAGAAGGAGGGATGTGTCGTGACTGACAGCTGCCTCCCTCAGGCTTTTCCGTGTCGCTCGGGCCCATTTATTCCACACCGAGCACCCTATAGCGTCAGTTCTCGTCCAGCAATCTCTCGGTGCCTTCAGTACCTGCACAATACTCAAATCGGTTTAAAAAGTGTGCCTCCCCAAAAACTTTTTGCAAATACAGCATTAAGAACTCCTTAGAATCGTCTCAGATAATATTTTCTACATTCAATAACAAAATAATAGAAATGAATGTTTACATGAATAGAACTGTTACACTAATTCACTATAAATATAAAATGCCTTATACTCTGTTCACAGAATTTACCATTATATTAATTATAAAGTATAGTGACTTAACCTATGGGCCCATCGTTAATACTAGTGTGTGTATGTGTAATTATTGACTCATTAAGATAAACAATAATCTGAAGTACACTACCCATAACCATAATCTACTATATGTAATCCCAACTACAGCCTACCCGTCACTGGAGCAGGCTTACAATTACTGACGACAATTTAACTTCGCTAACTGTGCTATCGACAGTCGCCACTGCACGTCCCTCGCTGTCTCTGATCCCAGAGGCCTCGATGGGTCCCTGAAACTGCTCAAGACATGGCGGCTGCACACAAATACACAATGAACACATATTAGGAGAGATAAAATTAGCTGTAGTTGCCTTAGTAATGGAATTTAATAAAAATACCACGTGTAACTTGTCGGCTACACCCGTTTACCATACATACGTCCCCATCCTGCTCCGCTAAGACGGCTTGATTAATGTTGCTGTCTCTGGCGTGACCGATACGTTGAGTCGGTTGCTGCTCATCTGAGATGGAACTGGATATACTGAAACTTACGGTGGAAAACATGGCAGACTTCACAAGTTACAGTGCAAATACGCTACCTCTGTAAACAAGTTCTACTAAATATCATCCTTTTGGACTGCTCTTGTATGCTATGTCTGACACCAAGACACCAATTACCGGACTTGTTGAGGAATTCCATACCTACTGCATTACACCGCTCATACGATAAATCCCGACGACCGCACTCTGTCAGAGAGGTGAGGTACAATCGTACAAGAAACTCGCCACACTCCAGAAACGTTACACCTAGCAGCAGCGGCATGGGTGGGCACTATAGCCTCCTTTGTATACCCGCCTCCAAACCCTAAGAGTATGGTGCAACGCACTGTGGTGTGCCCATCGCGCCAACGAAAAATCCTCACTGAAAATAGATGCAACACTGCAATAGTGTGCCCATAACACCAGTGACAAATACCACGAAAACAAACAAATGGTGCAACGCTCTAAGGCGTGCCCAGAACAAAAAATTGTTCAAATGGCTCTGAGCACTATGGGACTCAACTTCTGAGGTCATTAGTCCCCTAGAACTTAGAACTAGTTAAACCTAACTAACCTAAGGACATCACCCACATCCATACCCGAGGCGGGATTCGAACCTGCGACCGTAGCGGTCTCGCGGTTCCAGACTGCAACGCCTAGAACCGCACGGCCACTTCGGCCGGCTGCCCAGAACACTGTCGATATGCATCCAGAAGCTCTTGCTCAACAAAGAGACAGTAATACGTATGTTGTAAAGACAGAAGACACTTGAAGATCGAGTCTGGGTTACTATTGACTCGGAAGAGTGGTGGCTCCCCCTTGTAACGCTGAGTCCGGAAAATTGAGGAGTTAGACCGACACAACTCCTATCTTCACTTTCAGAGTTAACCAAGATAGCGCAAAATCATACGTCACTTCGTAGCCTCTACAAGTTACACATGTACATGTTACAGAATATAAATAAAAACAAATTACCACATTTAATGTCTAATACGTACACAATGGAAAGATGTTTTCTAATCCAGTTTATTTTACTAATTTTTCCATTTTGTTTCACACACAAGACTTATCCTACAAACGGCTTGATGTAGGATATGTGGTGAATACTAATGAATTTCTTGCCCATCAGTATCTGCAGTTCATACGTGTTCTGGCGGGCGATTCTTTTAACCCTGTGGGGCCCATTCTACACCGAGGAAAACTTTTGGCGTTTCTGTTTTTGTTTATTCAGAAACTGAACAGATTTCACCAATACTTTTTCCCCTATACCAAAAATGTGTTCTCGCACTCCTTTATCCGCACAGGGTTTCCTGTCTCTAGCTGCATCCGTTATTCTATTTAATGCCTGTTCTATTATGGCCCGGTGTTGTCCACAGGTTCTCAGGGGAAAATCCAGTAGTTTTCAGATAAGATCCTGAGGCTGTCAGTTCTTTAGCACAGTGGCACGTGCCAACTTATTAATCCCATGTGGTGCCTCATTGATGACGTCTTGAAAATCCTTCAAAAAGACATCCAATGATGTGTGCAGCTTGTGGCAGTACAGTCGACACAAGTTTCCAAGATTTTTTATGACCCGTTCTGCTACATTGGAGTTTAGATGGTGTGACGAGACGAAGATCGGCTCAATTTTGTGCCGTCTCAACGTCTACTTCCACTTACTCGACTTGTACTGCGGATGTGTCCCTCCCGTGGCAGAAAGTCCCGAGCTACGGCGCGCGACACTGTTAAGTGCCATTGCCTTTTTGAGAGAAGTAAACGTTACAAATTTCGATGTCAGTTCGACAAACACTAATATATAACTATATCTCCTATGTGTCCTTGGCAAAGGTCCCATCAGATCGGTCGCAGCTAATTGTCTCAGTTTCGTAGGCACTATCGGGAACAGCGGTCTGCATGCTGACAGAGGTGTGTTTTGCTTTCTGTCAATCTTTACAAACCAACAGCACTCGCCGGATCCTTCGCTCCATGTTCCGAAGTGACACAGTGTTCTGAGCTTCAGGAAGCATTTCCGTGGTCCGAAATGCCCATAACTGAGGCGGGTGTGCCACACCACCTTATTGATTAAATGTTCTGGAAGACACAGGCACCATTCGACATCTCCCCCACCACTCCGATGAATAAGTATACCTGTTCTCAAAAGGTAGAATTGTCCATGTCTCCTGTCCTTCCACTTTTGTTTTACTTTGGTGAGGTCTGGATCTTTGTCCTGTTCCCCCTGTATGTCTTTCATACTGCATGTCACGAAATTTTCGAATGTCACAATCTGCATGTAGTACAAACTATAGTAGCTGCCTTCAACTTCCTCATTTGTACTACTTTCAAGTCCCATCGGAGTACGTGACAAAGCGTCTGCAATAACATTTTGACTGCCTGGAATATATTCTAGAATGAAATTATATTGCTGCAGATATGTCGCCCGCCTTCTCAATCTTTTGTGGCTGAGTTTGGCAGTAAGTAGAAATTCCAGTGCTTTGTGGTCCATGTAGACCCTGGTTCTCCTGCTGTACGAGAAGAACTTAAATTTCTCAAACGCCTCCACTATTCCCAATGCATCCAACTCTTGTCACCGAACAGTTCCTCTCACTTTTGGAAAGTTTGGAAAGTTTCCCGCATCTGGTTACCTGCTTCGACATAATCCTGGAAAATCATTAGGCCCAATCCTGAGTACGAATTGTCAGTGACCGTGTGGAAGTCTTGGGCTGTGTTTGGCTGCGAGAGGATTGGTGCTTGTAGCAGTGCCGCCTTCAGTGACAGAAACTCGCTCTCTCCAGTTTCGTCCCAGTCCCAGGCAACCTTCTTTCCTGTTATTTGATTCATCCGGGAACAGCTCTGTGCTTTCACGTGAATGAAGCGATTATAGAAGTTTATGATTCCGAGGAATCCTCTCAGCTGTCTTTTGTTCCATGATCTCGGAAATTTCGCTATGGCTTCTATTTTCTCTGGGTTCAGAGCAATGCCGTCACCTGTAATAATGTGTCCCAGAAATTTCACAGAGGACGTGCCAAAGTTCGATTTCTCAATATTCACCATAACCCCAAACTCCTTGAAGGTTTGCAGCAGTTCTCTGAGGACTGCATTGTGCTGCCCAAAAGATACTTCCGCTATTAACAGGTAATCTAATAACTGGTGATGTGTCTTTTTAGATTTTCACTGAGAATCCCATCAAGCCTCCTAAAATATGCTGCAGATGAAATGTTTAGGCCGAATGTCATCGACAAAATTGGTAGCACTCCCCAAATGCCAGGAATGCAGTGCATTTCCTGCAGCTGGGATGTAATTTAAGATGCCAAAAGCTGTATCTCAGATCCACAGAGGTGAATACTGCTACCTCTTCAAATGTTTGTAGTAGTTGCTCTAATCTTTCAGGACACTCCATCTCAGGATCAATGATTGTGTTTATTTGCTGATAGTCTAGGACAAGACGAATTCCCCCATTCACCTTGTCGACAATTCTCAAACGATTGTTATATGTCGACCTCACTGACTCTATTATTCCCTCTCTTAACATGAGGATAATTTCTTTTCGTACTCTCCCCCTATAAACCATTGGTATGACATAAGGTGGCACAAAGAACTTCTTTTGCGGGTTCACCTTGAATACATATAGAAAATTCTTTATGTATACAGTCTTAGGTAGGAATACTTATCTATTTTCTGATAACATATCGTGTAACTCCTTGCACTTGGTTGGCTCTATACTCTTTATCTCTTCAACTTTTTTCTCGATGACTGCTTTAATTTCTTATGTCGCCGCTTCAGTCCTGTCTTCTTCCTTCTCTCCCTCAGGTTGGTCAGACACACGTTTCTTATCTTCATAACTATTGTTCATGTAATTGAGTCTAACACAATTGATGCAAAGTTCTGCCTGTATCACGTGTTCTTCAAATTTGATGGTGACGATCTTGCCCTTCCACAGCACAACCTCTCCCCTTCCTAAGTCAAGGACAGCTTGGTGTTCATTTAGAAAGTCCATGCCTATTATCAGGTCGGTGGATAGATTCGGCATGACTAAGAAATTGGTCTCTTGCCTGTTCCCCTGACATGTGAACTCTAACCTCGTTTGCTTGTTGACCTCAGTGCATTTTCCTTGTAGCGGCCCCATGGTATCCGTCTTTTCCATTGACAAGGTGGGCCAGTTTTCCTTCTGCGGGCATTTTTGAAATGCTGCATCAGAGGTCGCAGTTATGTGACTGCCACTGTCCAGAATTCCATGTAGTCGTACGCTCCCTACTGTCGCAGTAATTGTAGGTTAGAGGTCCTTTCTGGTGGGAGTCTCTTGCTCGCCCTCCGTTTCTGTTTTGGTGACTGGAACTCTGGTTAGGACTACGTATTTTGATTGATTCATCCCGCTGTTCATCTGAATCTCTGCGCCTCCAGTTCGTGTCGTACTGGCAGGTATCATTTTCCCTCTGCCAGTTACTTTCCCGTCCTGAATTTTGTCTCCCATGCCTCCCGGATGTTCCATCACGCTCATTCCTCCTATCACTGTTGTTGTTATTGCGCGGTGCTCCACGAAAGTCGCCAGTGTAATAGTTATATTGCCCTTTCCTTCGGCCATGCGCTGCTTGTTTTTCAAAAATTAACTCCAACTCGCGCAGAAGGCTTTTGAATGTTTCAATATTAGATCCCTACTTTCCTACAAGTGCTTGCTGGTAGTTGCTTGGCAGTTTCGTGAAACAGAACGTAATTATTTCTCTATCACTATGTGGCACATCAAGAAACTGATTCTTTTTAATTAAAGTCTCAAAGAGCTTCGTGGGGGGTCTTGTATCCTGACACCTCCAGATCTGGACACAAAATGATTTCCTGTTTTATTCGATCTTGCATTTCGCGCCACCAATACATTCCTAGAAACGCGTCGGTGAATTCTTGGTACGATCGGCATGTTCCCGAAACACCGCGCATTTCCTCAGTTGCCGTACCCTCGATGTGCCCCAGAGAAATTCTAATTTTGCTAGAAATGGCCAAGATATTGAGAGCGTGCTATAAAATTGTGACAGCCAAATTTTTCGGCGAAGTAAGCCTCCATTTACCCGGAAATTTTGAGGACCTATAAAAAGTGTTTGTAATCTAACTCTGGTCCCTCTTGCACATTTCCATCGGTTCTAGTATCAAACGCGCCCATCTGTTCGACGCGAACTGACATCTCCTGGTGCGTGCTGTGACCCCATAGTCCTGCCCCATAATGATACCAGAACTGAGTGTTAGTTGTTCCGATCGGGCTGTGATTTTGCGTCCGTCCGCTCCCTTGGTGCTGTGTGTGCTTGGTAGTGCACTATCTTGCGCCGACTCAGTGCACGGAGGGCCTCCGTCCAGCGCCACACTTCCATGTCCACTGGTCGTCGCCTCTGGACGTGATGTTCCAATTTCTGTTTGGCGTTACAGGCGAGCTACACGTTCTTCTACGCTTTCGCATCTTTGGGTAGTACCCGCAACACGTTCTTCAACGCATTCCATTTTTTGAGTCGTGCTCGCAAGCACTGTCTTCCCCTGGTCTTTTATTACAGCAATTTGCCTGGCGCTTCTTGCATGCAACTTTTTTGGGGCCAGCTGCGTCCACTCTTGCCAGCCCTGTGTCTGTCTTGGCTCAGACGCCCCTTTCTTTTGGGCCAGCTGCCTCCACCCTTGCCAGCCCTGCGTCTGTTTTGGCTCAGACGGCCCCTTTCTTTTGGGCCAGCTGCCTCCACCATTGCCAGCCCTGCGTCTGTCTTGGCTCAGACGGCCCCTTTCTTTTGGGCCAGCTGCCTCCACCCTTGCCAGCCCTGCGTCTGTCTTGGCTCAGACGGCCCGTTTCTTTGCTTCGACACTCGTCTTACCGACCACTGCTATTTCCCTCTTGACTTCGTTTACATTCGCAAGCATCTTATTCTCTACTTCGTCCATTTTCTTTTCTAGGTTCTGCTTTGTGTCCTTTACCATCCCCAAAATCTCAAACAATAAATCCTTCCGCTGACTAGACCCATCTTCACCAACTGGTGATGTTACTTTAGACGCTTGAGGATTGTTATACTGTAGCGGCCGAATTTTCCTCGGTGTATTCTCATCTGTGGTTTTATTTATATAAACAAGAGCCTCCACATGCCTATTCACATTTTCCCTCCCTTTTCTCTCACTGACTTCACCGCTCAGATCCTCCTGTTCCCGGTCTTGCTACGATTCACGCCTGTCGTCTGTGTTCCACACCTCCTGTCCCATGGGAAAACTCAACATTTCTTCACCTGGCTCAACCCAGTTACGACATTTATTCTGCTTCATCGTGTGCAATTGTAACACCTATTTTTGATATATTTTGTATCTATGTGGACATGGGCGTACCCAGCGAGGGGCAGGGGGGGGGGGGGGGCAGCTGCCCCTCCCCCCACCCCTAGAAGATATTCGCAGTTTTTCACTAGTTAACTGTTTGATTTAATAAGAACTGCTGCATGTTTTCTCGGATTGTACAAGTGCATTCTTGTATTTAAAATGTTTATTAAAAGCAGTTTTTCACTGGTTTACTATTTTATTTAATAAAAAGTGCTGTATGTTGTCTCGAGTCCTTGTTTCCTGAGACTAGTATGACCTGCCCCCCTCCCCCCCTAGTTCAGATCCTGGGTACGCCCTTGTGTATGGATAATTCTATGTCAATTTGTAGTCTTGCTTATGTATGATGTATCTGTCATGGAAATTCTTTGACTATGTGTACATATTTCAGTTTCGTGAACTTTTGAACGATGTTGTTTAAACTGTGCTTGTGAATTTAAATAACTTCTGGAATAATTGTTATGTAATATACTATAAATGACTTGGTCCATAATTAGGGAACATAGGGTTAAATGTAAAAGGTGTGGGTCCATAATTAGGGAACGTAGGGTTAAATGTGAAAGATGTGGGGAAGCCCCACAGATACGGAAGTAGCCTGGCGGAATGGAAAAGATGTGGTTGGCGCGCAAGTGGCAACTCGTCCTTTGTGACGAGTAAGTAGTCTGGGCTGGGCAATGCTGTGTTAACACCTCGCTAGCAGCAGCGAATCCTAATGGCTCGTGTTCCTGGACTTTTGAGGCCAGAAGAGCTTAAGAGGCAGTTTCTATGGGCCTCGGATGCATAATTTGGTGATACCATTATCATGGTGTAGCATTACATGGGTAACCGTCGGAGTAGCCCACGAAATCTTTAAGCAAATATCTTGTCGGGATGTCCATTAAAGTCAGATATGCTGTGTCACGCGAGGGTAGGAGAGTCAAAACAGGTAGTAACGCGTGACGTCATCTCAGGACGATTTTTTTTTTTTTTTTTTTTTTTTTTTTTTTAATGCAGTCTTTGCTGAGCGGTTGACACTGTATAAGAATCAATAGGTAATGAGTTTTTTTTTTACCTAGCAGATCACAATGCTGTGTTATGCGTGAATTTTTTTCCTTTGAAAAAGATAATAACTTCTGAGTTGCTCAAGTGCGCGGACAAGTTGTAATCGAGTTCGGATCCTTTTTAATTTTAAACAAGTGACCTAAAACTGATAATCCATAATCCGTAGTTGGTTTGCAAAACATTCTAGAAAGCCACGGCCAAACTTTGTTACAAACAGATCGCGCGCGGACTGGAATAACGGCGCGAAGTTTGAGATACGCGGTAGGCTATCGCGCGTTATACTGGCGTGAAGGATTACTTGATACTCCCGTAATTTCTTGACATTAACTTGGTAATAATTATTAAAGAATTATTGGAGGTTATAGTAATCGTTCTTGGTGCTTACAGTAAATGGGATTTGATTTACTGTTTGAATACTGCGGGCTTTCAATTAGTAAAATGAAATGATGTGGTGGCCCTCAGCTACGTACCCTCAGACGCAGAATTGTAATATTAAAAGTTTTGGCTGGTTTCGTTGTCTAGGGTGTGGGATACGTAGTTGCCACACTGTCCCAAAATGCCCCAGTGCCCTCTCTCGAAACGATCAAAAATGGTTCAAATGGCTCTGAGCATTATGGGACTTAACATCTTAGGTCATCAGTCCCCTAGAACTTAGAACTACTTAAACCTAACTAATCTAAGGACATCACACACATCCATGCCCGAGGCAGGATTCGAACCTGCGACCGTAGCGGTCGCGCGGTTCCGGACTGAAGCGCCTAGAACCTCTCGGCCACTTCGGCCGGCTCGAAACGATCCTCCTCCCCCAATTTCATACAGTCTCACCATTAACGAGCGCTGTGATTGGCTAGAGCGCTCCCTCCATGTCTCCAAGGCAACGTACACCCGCAAACATATTTAACCACATTCGAAATAATGGATTTACATTTAAATACTTGAAATGAAATAAATATTCCTACGGTTGGACCAGAAACACGCTCTAACACACGTTATTAGATACATAAACAAATTAAATAAACATATATAAAAGGAATAGAACAAAAGTTAGGCCAGTAGCCTAATGTCTCTGTGCTTTCTAACACACAGTAAATATTTAACTAATTTCTTCATGAATAGAATATATCGAATATAAACAAAGACACAGACGAATAAATATATTTATAAGCATGCTGCTACCGTTATTTCGTGTAACTGTGAAGTACTTATGGCCTGACGCGATCGATAGTAATCGGCCACTTTGAACTCCAATAACTCATGTACTATTCAAGTTACATGCCTGTAATTTATACCAATTTAGGTTTACACTAATATCTTTTTATAGACACTTAGATCGACGAAATAGGATGAACCGTTTAGATTTTGAAAATTCGTTGCTGGGTGTTACTTGTACAGTTTACCGTCAGATACTAAACTTTAAACTAATAAAGATATTGGAAACCTGTTTACACCATCAGAATCGTCGTGCAAATAATAGTAATGCACATTTTTCTTTTTGAGGTATCATGATTCATCGGGCTATTATTAATTTCCATACGAACTGTGAAATGTTTGCCATGATGATTTCACAAAGTCCGCCATCTTTGGCACTCCCGGCGTCTCTCCTTCACCGACACAGCGTCATTATCGAATTCCCGGCCACGCGGCCGATGGACCACGTGGTCCGGCCGTTGTGCGGCATCACGCGGTTGCTAATGATCCACGGCTTGCCCAATGGCCCGAGTGGTGGCCGCCAACTCTGAACTTAGAATATTTCCAGGGCGCCGCAACTCGCCCGTTACCTCACAATACGACATATATTTATCAAGGAATAGTCGATTGATTGATATGTTGGTTAGAAACCAATAAACAGTTTGTAATTGAATTACCGGAACGATGATTTCAATCATTGGTGACCACTACACGCACATCAGAAAACTAATTACTCTCGTTGTGAATGACTTTGGAACGAATGTGTTTTGTATCAGCTCCTCGGGTTAAATAAACTTCATCCGAAGCTGGAACTTTATAAACTGTGTCATGTTCCTTCAAGTTAGGAGATCGATAAAAATTATGTTCTACACTACAATTTTCACCTTTTGAAAAAGAGAGCACTTATCATTTTAGAAAAATTTTTCGGCTTTAGTCATCAATCTTCCCAAAACAAAGATAATGGTGACACTCACACATAGCACTACGTCATCGTGATCAACCACATATGTGCCCCCTTCTCCCTCCCTTTTGTCAAAAACCCTGAGATATAGCCGCAGTACGACGAAGGATGAATGAAGAGGGTTTGGACAGCCGAGGAGAAAAGAAGAAAACGATGAGAACAGAGCAAGAGACAGAAAGAAAGAGAGGGGAGGTCACAATGGCATGGTTTTTGGCCCTATAAAAATATTATTTCGACGCCTAGAAGATCAGCAATAGGGCGAGGCCAACAGTACTGCCATGATTGCATCGCTGCCAAGTTAACAGCCACTGCAAATTGTGCCCTCAGTGCACTAAATTGTTTGCATTTGGCACTCTGTAAATGTGGAATTTGGTTTATTTTAATAATAATTGTGGTGTTGCTAAAAACTCTATCTTATACCCGTGATTATACCAAATCAGAAACCTGGATAGGAATCCTATCCTAGTGAATTTAATTCTGAGTGTCCTAATTTATTATGAGAAAGTGATTAAACTTGAATATAAAGTTGTGTTGTTATTTGCACAGCCAATTATAATTTTGAGTAGGTCAAAAGACTGCTTATGAAAGGACATTTGTTATTTGAAGAGTTATAGTTTGTTGTGATTTGCTTAACTAATAATTAATGATAAGAGTACTTACTTTTTTTATGATACATAGTGGGGTAGTTTTGTTAATGAGCATGGTTCTACAAACCATGTAAGTTTAAGGGTCTCATGTACACTATGTGATCAAAAAGTATCCGGACACCTGGCCGAAAATGACTTACAAGTTCGTGGCACCTTATTGGTAATGCTGGAATTCAATATGGTGTTGGCCCACCCTTACCCTTGATGATAGCTTCCACTCTCGCAGGCATACGTTAAATCAGGTCCTGGATGGATTCTTGGGAAATGGCAGCCCATTCTTCACGGTGTGCTGTGCTGAGTAGAGGTATCAATGTCGGTCAGTGAGGCCTGGCCCGAAGTAGGAGTACCAAAACATCCCAAAGGTGTTCTATAGGATTCAGGTCAGGACTCTGTGCAGGCCAGTCCGTCACATGGATGTTGTGTAACCATTCCGCCACAGGCCGTGCGTTATGAACAGGTCCTCGATCGTGTTGAAAGACGCAGTCGCCATCCCCGAATTGCTCTTCTGCAGTGAGAAGCAAGAAGATGCTTAAAACATTGTCAGTAGGCTGTTTAGGTTTTTATGTTGGTAACGCCACGTAGCGCTCTGTATGAAAATCACTGACTGTGCTGTGTGCAGTCTGTGGTTGGTTGGCTTTGTTGGAATATTCACTATTGTAGTGTTGGGCAGATGGATGTGAAGAGCGCGTAGCGTTGGGCAGTTGGAGGTGAGCCGCCAGCAGTGGTGGATGTGGAAAGAGAGATGTCAGAGTTTTGAGAGGTCGCTATAAGCGGATGACCTGGACGTGTGTCCGCCAGAAAAAGGAAATTTGTAAAGATGGACGTCATGATTTGGTATATATGACGACTTTTGAACATTATTAAGGTAAATACATTGATGAAGGTTTCTCGGGTCTCCAGCCGGGTGGTAGCATTGATATCTCGCGACGTTTCGGGAAGTGTCATACTACCCATCTCCTGTCGAAGTGTCGAGATTCTTTAAACTGAAGGATGGGGCCCCTCCATGCCCACACCAAAGCGGTGACCAAACCAAAAGTTCTGCTGTCACCTCCGTAAACGTGTTAGTTTTTGAATTAGGCGTCACAGGATGCGGGTTGTGATGTTATCCATGCGTCTGGGTAAGATTACCCATTAACATGGTCCATCAGGAGATAGAAGTGGTCGAAAACGATCGAAGGCTAGCGGTTGTAAGGGCAGAGGAAAAAAAAGTGCCAAGGCAAGCGCCAAGGGAAAAAAACCTCTGCGACAGTAGGACGGGTAGCAAGGGCAGTAGCGGCTTGCTAGCTGCGACAGAGCATGCAAGGTGAGGCAAGGTTAGTGTGAGGTATCGTGCATAGTTACCTATGTGCTGCG
The DNA here is from genome assembly GCF_023864345.2 of Schistocerca serialis cubense. Lineage (NCBI taxonomy): Eukaryota > Metazoa > Arthropoda > Insecta > Orthoptera > Acrididae > Schistocerca > Schistocerca serialis. The sequence continues at coordinate 722,839,410 of NC_064639.1, read as the reverse complement.
TGTTCGTTAACTGGGTCCGTCCTGGCGCTGCGGCTGGGCTCGCTTGTATTCTCCTGGGTCTGCTGCAGTGGCTCCCTCCCTGCAACTAAGGAATTCGGCGCGGCAACGCATGCGTTGCTGTTGGGCCCTCTGCCGCGCCAAGTCGTCAGTGACTTGGTACAGCTTCATCAGGCTGGTGCAGAACGGCGTCGGCCGGCCACCGTTCAGCGTCCTCCTCTACTGCACAGCGCAGCCCTTCTGTATTTCAGCTTCGAGCAGCTCCGTTTGTTCAGAGAGCTGCGCCAATTCAGCGTCGGAGAAATGCAGGCCGTTCGCTCGCGCTCGTGCGATGAAGGCTGCCTTTTTGTCTTCTCGGTCCCTTGCGGGGCCGCTCCCGCAGCGGTCGGCGTGCCACCGGTTCCGCTGGGGCGGCGGTTTTCTTCTTTGCACCTTTCACCTGCGGTGCTGCTGGGGCAACCGCTGGGACAGGCGCGCGAACGTCCTTCTGCGAGATCGCAGGAGTGTTCGCAGGTACTGCTGCGCTGAGGCCTTGGGCGAAGACTGCTCGCAGTTGCCTCAAGGCCTCTTCCTTCTCTGCAGCCACGGCGGCTGCGAAGGCAGCCCTCTCTGCCTGCCGCCATGACGGCTTTGAGGGCTGCAGTGGTCTCCTTCACGGCGGTGCCGAGTTCGAGGTCACATTTCTTCTCGGGAGCACGAGCTGCATCCTGGCTGCCCGTTTCCGGGCGGTCGTCCCTGCCCCTGGCAGGTGGAGCTGCTACTGCGCCGTCCCTCGGCTGCGCCGGGCTGTTCTGCGCCCTAAGTCGTTTCCGACGTCGTCTTCTCTTCTTCCGCCGCGTCGGTGCGGCCGCGGCCGCCTCGCCGCCTTCGGCACGGTTGCGGCGCGAGAAAGCCCTGCAACCGCGCTAACTGGCGACGTGCGGGCCTCCACACCGGACACAAGTCGGCAGAACGTTGCTGCCGCGGTCGCAGGCGCGGCTGTCGTGCTCGCCGGAGCACTTGACGCAACGCGCCGCGTTGCGGCAATACTTCGCAACATGGCCCTCGCCCAGGCACCTGAAGCACTGGGGCTGGGGGTCCGTGGCGGTCGGGAGAGCCTCTGTCGTAACCGGGAAGCCCAGCAACTTCCGCAAGTCGAAGATGTCGCTCCCGCCGTCGACCGTTTGCACGGTCACGGCATAGAGCGGCGCCCTCTTCCTGTTGGTCCGGTTGTGCAACCTTGCGGTTGCATGACGAAATCCGGCTCGCAGGAGCCCTTCCCGGACCGCTGCCTCATCACAGCACCAAGGTAACCCCCTGAGGAGTGCCTCGGTCGTCTTCATCCTTCCTACGGAAGGTGCCTTCTCACGCGCCGGCGGCGCGTCGACTATGTGGTCTGTCACTGCGACCTCGATTGCTCTGCGGTCGGCCACGTTTGCAGCTCGAGCGCAGATCAGCGAGTCTGTATCGACAGATTCGTAGACCACCTCGTTCTTGGCGCAATTCGTCACGGTGTCGAACAGCAGCCTAGCTCAGGCCTACTTTCGGCATGGCGTTGGGCTAGTGGCGTTGGCGTGCGCGAGCGACGGTAACGAAGTGAGCCACAGCGAGTCGAGCAGCGGTGTGTGTGCATCGTGCCGAGATTTTTTTTAAATAAAGGATTGGGCCCCTCCACGCCCACACCAACGTGGTGACCAAACCAAAAGTTCTTCTGTCACCTCCGTATAACATGTTAGTTTTTGAATCAGGAGTCACAGGATGCGGGCTGTGATGTTATCCATGCGTCTGGGTTCAAATGGTTCAAATGGCTCTGAGCACTATGGGACTCAACATCTATGGTCATCAGTCCCCTAGAACTTAGAACTACTTAAACCTAACTAACCTAAGGACATCACACACATCCATGCCCGAGGCAGGATTCGAACCTGCGACCGTAGCAGTCGCGCGGCTCCGGACTGAGCGCCTAGAACCGCTAGACCACCGCGGCTGGCCGTCTGGGTAAGATTACTCATTAACATGGTCCATCAGGAGATAGAAAGTGGACGAAAGCGATCGAAGGGTAGCGGTTGTAAGGGCAGAGGAAAAAAAGTGCCAAGGCAAGCGCCAAGGGAAAAATCCTCTGCGACAGTAGGACGGGTAGTAAGGGCAGTAGCGGCTTGTTATCTGCGACAGTGCATGCAAGGTGTGGTTATGTTAGTGCGAGGTGTTGTGCATCGTTACCTTTGTCGTTGTTGGAGCTCGTTGCGGTGCTTGCTGCAGTTGCTGCGTCCCTGCAACAGTTCAAGGTCGTTGTACATTGGTGGGCGATCGGTCATAGATCGGCTCACAGACGGTGTAGGGGGTGTGTGCGGTTGGTTTGCGTGCTGTGTACAGTATGGTTTCCCTGCGGTTGCCTGTTTTTCGGCTGGTCGAACATCTGGGGTTGCCAGTAGTAGCTGTGTTGCAGGGGCTCGCCAGTACTGTCGTGTTAGCGTTCTATGGACTATAGATGTTTAGTTCCTAGCCAGTAGTGTCTTTGGTCTGTTATGCTTCCATCTACGGTTGTGGTCGTAGTTACCCAGAGAAAGGATAAACGGGTTGCGCGAGTGTCTCATGTTATTGTACAGTCGTGTGGAGAGTTTTGGAATTCCTGCAAGATAGTATCTAGCCGGTATTCCCGGTGAAGGTCCGCGATGCGTGTGTAGCGCGGAGCGTTGCTTATGATTTTGAGTACTTTGTTCTGCATGAGCTGCAGACTGTAATGGTACTTGAATTACGCAACCATTACGGCACCTCACCTGAACTTATCGATACCAGTAATATTCTACTGTGTTTCTGTTAACTACTTAACAAATTTCTGAGACAACATTCAGATTTGATTTCATTTGTGATACTTCGATATGTTTATATTGCAATGATATTATCCTTATGTGTATTCTTTCTTTTGTCACTAAGATCTTTGACGTACTTGTAACTCTGATTTTTGGTCGCGTAAACGATAGTTAGTTAGTTGTTAAGTTGTTAGAGAGTCGGACGTTGAGAAAGTCAAGTCTAGGACGTCATGTTGGAAAGACGCGTATTGTAGTCCGCTTATAAAATGTGAACATTAACAGTGACTGTGAGGAAGATGTTTTCAAGTATGTTTTGTATTGTGAAGTGATGTTTAGTGTGTCGCGTGATATTGCAATAAAAGCAATTAAATGGAAGTGTAATTTAATTTCGGAGTGCTGATTATTTTTTTACATCACCATTGTCCAGCAAAAGTGTAATCTCCAAGAATGGTTTGAGAAGCGCATCTACAAAACTTTTGAATACAGCAGAATAAAACCTAGGCCTCTTTGCATCCGAGCTTGGAATCATAATCACCTAGATTTTCAACGACTGAGCCATGATAATACGAGACCAGCGTGGGAAACACAAAAAGATGAGTGCCTAGTTTTTTTATTATTACATGAAATGACTATTAACTGTGCTCTAATGACACCTGCCACATAATATGACTGATGTTGCCCGAAAATGCAGTATTTAGCAGCGTGAGCAACACCACAATCATTATTAAAATATTGACCTTTGTTGTGGTAGAGTTGTTAGATGACGGCGCAGGCGAGTTGGCGCAGCATATCCCCAGACAGGGGCTGCGTACGTCATCAGGGGTCGAATAAGTGTCATGTACATGGACCTAGACACCCTCCTGTTCAGTGTGCTACGCCTGTTAAGCATAGGGTAGAGTTGTTTGAGCCTCAGGTTAGCTTTGTGGGTCACGTGTTGAATGTGGTCCCCCCAGAGTAGTTTCCTGTCCAGCCAGACACCGAGGTATTTGACCTTCTCGCGGAAACGTATTGGGGGTGTGTGTAGTGTTATTGGGTTGCAGTGCTGATGTTTGCGCAGTTGCTTCGGTCTTCTAGTGAACAGAACGGCCTCGCACTTGTCGACGTTTACTCTAACACGCCATTTCACCAGCCAAGGCTCCGCCGTTCTGAGTGCAGTCTGTAGTCGTGAATTAATATTAGACGGCTTCCAATCTTGCGCAAGGATGGCGGAGTCATCCGCGTAGATTGCTACCGTCGTGTTGTGTGTTGCTGGGAGGTCGTTAATGTAGAGGTTAAACAGTAAGGGCCCTAGGATGCTTCCTTGGGGTACTCCTGCCTGGATACCATGTCGTGTCGATTGTTTGCCCTGCACGTCGGTGTTGAAACTCCTGTCCGTGAGATATGAGTGTATGAGACGTACGAGCCCGTCGCGGAACCCTGCGTCACTAAGTTTGCGTATTAGACCGTTGTGCCATAGACGATCGAAAGCCTTGTCGATGTTAAGGAACACCGCCCCAGTCGCTTTGTTTGTGTTGTATCCGTGTGTTACGTATTCAACGACGCGGAGGAGTTGTTGTGTTGTTGAGTGGTGATTCCTGAAACCGAATTGCTCCGGTCTCAAGATGTCGTTTGTGATACAGTGCCTGGTGAGTCGTTTTAATATTACCTTCTCAACGATCTTGCTGAGCACGCTCAGCAGACTGATGGGTCGGTAATTTTGTGGGAGGGGGTGGTCTTTCCCCGGCTTCCTGAACGTCAGGACCTTGGCCGTCTTCCAAAAGGCGGCGATGTATTGGTGCTTGAGTGTGGCATTCGTGATGTGTTTTAGGTAGTCTACAGCTTTGTCCGTGAACTCCTGGAGGACACGGTTTTTAATGCCATCGTGACCAGGGGCCTTCCTAGCGGTAGTATGCAGGATGGCCCATTTGACTTCAGCTGTACTAGCTTGTCGGATGATATTGCGCGCTGGTTGGGCCAAGATGCGTGTGACCTCCTGGTCCGTAGCAAGTGTGAACGCTGGGTCATAGGGATCCAGGTTCGGTGTGAATGACGCTGCGAGTGTGAGGGCCAACAGTTCCGCTTTTTCTTCCGCAGAATATGCTGGTCCGTCGGGTCCTTGTAACGTGGGGGTGTACAGTTTCTCCCTGGTGAAGTGTCGGGCCAGCTGCCACACGCCAGGACGCGTGGTGTCCAGCCCTTCGAGTTTCTGGTCTCACTGTTCACCCCCCTCCACTAGACCTAGGGTGGCTGCGGTGGACCAGCGGCGTCGCGCGGTGGTGGGGATGGCGGGCGCTCCCGGCGACCGTGTTCAGTCCTCGGTGTAAGCATTCTGTCTGCGTCCGCGGCGGAGGACATTGACGGGCGTGCTCCCGACGGATTGCCGCTATCGCAGGGTTCCATGCTGCGCTGAGTTGGTATCCCTCGCCTCTGTTGACCCGATTCTCGTGAATCCTTATTTCTATGGATTCTTTGATAACGCTTTCCCAAAAGCCAGATGCTCGGCACAGTACCTTCGTGTTTTCGAAGTTGAAGGTGTGTTCTTCATTGATGCTGTGTTCTGCTATGGCTGATTTTTCTCTGTGGCCTAGTCGCACACATCTGATATGTTCTTTGCAGCGTTTAGATACGCAGCGCTGTGTTTGCCCAATGTATTGCTTTCCGCATTCGCATGGTATACTGTATACTCCTGGTGCGTTAAGGTTCAGCGCGTCTTTGGCAGGACCTAGGAGCTCCCTCGTCCTCGGTGGTGGTCGGAGAATGGTTTTGATCTTGTATTTTCCCAGAAGTCATGCAATTTTGGTCGAGAGCGGACCCTCGTACGGAAGGAAAGCGAGTCGTTTATCTTCTTCTTCTCCTTCATTATTTTCTTCTGGGGTTCTCACTGCTTCCTTCTTCCTTTTAAGCGCCCTGTTAATCTGCGTTTTACTGTAGCCATTTTGTTGGAAGACTTCCTTCAGGTGTTGCAGCTCGGATGGTAGGCTGTCTTTGTCGCAGACGGCGCGCGCCCTATGTACCAGGGTGGTCAGTACTGTTTGTTGCATGAAGGTATAGATCTGTGTGTGTCTTCTTCCTATGTACTGCATGGCCTAGTATCCATCTGCCTTCCTCTTCATTAAAATATAAAGGAAGGAGAGGCATCCATTTTCCTCCATTTCCATTGTAAATTTGATGTTTGGATGGATGCTGTTGTGTTCAAGAAACTCATCTAGCGCCTGTTTGCCATGTCCCCATACGACAAAAGCGTCTTCGACATAGTGGAAGAAGTGCTTCGGTTTCTGTCTGGCAGTTTGGTGGGCCACCTCCTCGAAATGTTCCATGTGGAGGTTTGCAATCGCAGGAGCCAATGGGGAGCCCATCGCCACACCGTCGATCTGCTCGAAGAATTCCCCGTTGTACTGAAAGTAGGTGGTTGTTAGTGCGTGTTCGAAGAGGCTGACTGTCTGTGGTTCAAAATGCTGGGTTAAAAGTGCCGAGGAGTCTTGAAGAGGCACTTTCGTGAAAATCGACGTCACGTCGAAGCTCACGAGTAGGTCCTCCCTTTGTAGTCGCATGTCCCTGAGTATTTTTACGAATTCGGCTGAGTTTCTCACATGGTGGCTGCAGTGTCCCACAAGAGGTTTGAGCAGTGTCGCTAGGTATTTAGCAAGTTCGTAACTGTGAGAGTTGATGGAGTCCACAATTGGTCTCAGAGGTACCCCTTCCTTATGGATCTTGGGGAGTCCATAGAGGCGTGGTATCCCTGGGGCTCTGGGGCACAGTCGCTTCTTCATTTGCTCTGGTAAGTCCGATTTCTTCAGCAGAGCATTGTTTTTGTTCTCTATCAAAATCTATGCCTATCAGCAGTTAGTGCCTTCAGTAGTTAGAATCTTTCATTTAGCTAGCAGTATTGGCGCTCGCTGTATTGCAGTAGTTCGAGTAACGAAGATTTTTGTGTGGTAAGTGAATCATAAAAGGTACAGGTTATTGTTAGTCAGGGCCATTCTTTTGTGGGAATTATTGAAAGTCAGACTGCGCTACGCTAAAAATATTGAGTGTCAGTTTAGTGATGATCAGAATAAGTAAAGAGAGAAATGTCTCAGTACGTTCTGTTTTACTCAGCTGTTTGAAAAACAAATAACGTAAGAGGTTTACCAACACAGTAATATATAATTTTCTGAGAGGACGTTTCATGACATCAATGTAGACCTGTACTGTAATAGTGCCAAGCAAAACAACAAGGGGTGCAAGCTCCCTCCATGAAGAACACGACCACACCACAACACCATCGCCTCTGAATTTCACTGTTGGCACTACACACGCTGGCAGATGACGTTCACTGGGCATTCACCATATCCACATTGTGTACCATGATTCGTCACTCCACACAACGTTTTTCCACCGTTCAATCGTCCAATGTATATTCTCCTTGCACCAACCGAGGCATCGTTTGTCATTTACTGGCGTGATGTATGGCTTATGAGCAGCCGCTCGACCATGAAATCCAAGTTTTCTTATCTCCCGCTTAACTGTCATAATACTTGCAGTAGGTCCTGCTGCAGTTTGGAGTTCTTGATTTTTTTATATATCAAAACATAAAGGTACTTACTTGACTGTCGATACAAACTGTAGGCTAAAGGATAGGGTATACTGAACTATTATGAGAATAAGAGTTTGCTCGAGAACAAGGGGCTCCTACTCTCTGTGACTGACGGTAATAACTGCCGCGCGGGATTAGCCGAGCGGTCTGCGGCGCTGCAGTCATCGACTGTGCGGCTAGTCCCCGCGGAGGTTCGAGTCCTCCCTCGGGCATGGGTATGTGTGTTTGTCCTTAGGATAATTTAGGTTAAGTAGTGTCTAAGCTTAGGGACTGATGACCTTAGCAATTAAGTCCCATAAGATTCACACAAATTTGAACTTTTTTTTTTTTTTTTGGTAATAACTGGAGGTCCTAATGAATCAAATATTACTCCACCGACTATAATGCAGTTTCGGGATTAGTAGTGAGAGCTCAAATCGGAACACATGGAGAAACAAAAAAGTGGGCTTGTAGCAATGTGAGCGCGAGTGGTGCTTAAGACTTCAGTTTAAAAATGATAGGTCCCATAATGCCAGAGCCGCAAAATACTTTACCAGTCCTAAAACCTGCAGCAAATCATCGGTAGGCAGCATTCTGATGATGTAGGCGCTGACTCCTGCTGCACAGCAACTCTATTTCAACCTGCGGCCTCGAATGCTGTCCGAGAATTCTAAGTTCTCCTCACGTGGCCAAACCAGAGAAACTCCTGGATGCACGAGAATGTAACTCCAGGAAGAGACACAGCAAAATCGCCTAAACTCGCCCTGTCGCTTCAGGCACGAAAACGCAGAGTAAGAATCTGGGTCTTAAGTCGCAGAATGAATCTGGAATGTGACCGAAGTCGTAGTTGGGGGCACTAAACTTGCCGTTTGACCGGCTAGATAACTGCATTCCAAGACCACCGGCCATCTGGCGCCAGACAGTCGCACAAAGCAGGGCATCGCCCGCAAGAATTCTCAGAATCATGAAGACAATGCAGTCACTTGGTGCCAACAGTCTCCATTCCAGATGCACCGGAACGGTAAACATGTAAACAGTGGCGACAGTCAGACGGCTCGTAGATCGTTTCGCCCCTCTTACAGTAGGCGAAACTCGCCTCACCAGGCCTCACCAGGCGCACAAGCGCATTGTGTGCAACTCTCTACGTGTTTGTGTAAATGCAGACCCCTCACGGAAACAGTGTGTCGCGTTCTCCGATGCTCGCCTCACAACGAGTCATACAGGGAAGTAACAGAGAAAACTAAAAGCAAGACCACATACAGTTCCCAACACGGATATCAACCAAGTGAAAAGTAATTTGAGCTCTCAGTACAAATACTCTCATCAGAATAACCTTATTCGACCCATTACCACCGCGAAATGATATAAAATATTAATAAAGTTGATGAAAATGAGAATCGACATGCAAAAAAAAAAAAAAAAAAAAAAGGATGGAACCTCTTACTATCTCAAACAAATACACGTCCAGCTAAGACAATCGAAGTACGTTTTTGATATTTTTGATAAGGGTATCGTGTGGCACCTCCCACAATTGAGTGAAGCACTGACCTAGATCATGCTCTCAGTCCGCGGTCAGATTGTGCATGTTACTTCAATGATTCGGACTGTACACATTTCGTCGCAGTTGTTCCACAATGTTAATGATTGCATAAAGGGTCAACATCATTGCCACGTATTTTGTAGCTCGTCAAAGGTATGCTACTCTGCTCCCCGGTAGAAACGCTTCGTCTACAACAAAGTTTCGCAGTATTGTCCACCAGCTTACAGAAACGGGAAGTGTAAACCTAGAGAAAAAGCCCGACCGTGGCCTATGACAATCGAAAATAACACGGTAAATGTTTTAGCTCCGCTTGCTGCAAATCCTCACATTAGTTCCGGCAAATTCCGCGAGGTTCAGGAATTTCGCAAAGAAGTGTTTTACGCATACTGCAGGCACACAAATGGCATCCATTTCATTTATCGCTGCATTAAAAATTGCATGGTGACAATTTTCACAATCTTCTGAATTTCTGCAGCTGCATACAGGAACAACTGGCACTCAATGACAATTTCATTTCGCAAGTACTTTTCCCCAGTGAATCAAATTTTATGAAACGTTGTCAAGTGAATCGACATAATATGCATTATTGGTCAGGAAAGAATCCCCATAGGGTACGGCAAGTTGAACATCAACGCCCATATAGTGTAACCGTTTGTGTGCAGTATTTTAGGTATGCAGGCAATTGGCTCATACTTCATAGAAGGTAATCTGACTGGTCAAATGTACAGCGACCTTGTGGATAATGTTTTACCCTTGCTAATGGACGATGTTTCACTTCAGAGAGACTGGACATATGGTTACAACAAGATGGGTACCCAGAGTATTATTCACGACTAGCTCAATAAGTTTTGAATCGAAACTATCCACTGGACGAGGAGATCCTCAAACGTGGCCCGCACGTTCATCCGATTTGACTTCTGACGATTTTTTCTTGTGGGGATGGTTAAAAGAGAGAGTTTACATGAATGTACCAACAACCCGGAAGATATACGGCAACGAATTCGTAATGAACACGGAAACATTAGCGCAGAGACACTAATACATGTCGGGTTGTCATTCAGACACAGAGTTGCAATATGCATTAGAAAAAAAGGACATTTCGGACATTTGCTGCACTGGAGTATTTGTGAGAGGCAAGGGAACTCACAGTCATCAAGCACCCCAAGATAGTGAGAAACAACGCGACTCACCAAAATCAAGCATCCCAAAGGGAACACATTACTACTACGTCCACCTTCTTGTTCCTAGGTAATGCTAAATGTAGTCTAAGAATGCATTACGGGGGATAGACGTTGGCACATTATAGCACTTTCCCAAATATCAACCAATGTACTTCGACTTTCCTAATCAGAGGTGTAGTTTGTGAGTTGTTACCGGTTTGCAACAGGAGCGATTGCGGACCTCTGGTACAAAGCCGAGTGGAGGGTCTGAATCAGAGGCTCAGACGGTTCTGCGACCGTGTAGGCTGCAAATTCCTCGACTTGCGCCAAAGGGTGGTTGGGTTACGGGCTCCGCTGAATAGGTCAGGTGTCCACTACACGCAGGAGGCGGCTACACGGGTGGCAGGGGCTGTGTGGCGTCGACTGGGCGGTTTTTTAGGTTAGAGGGTCTCGGGAAAACTCAAGAAGGGCTTCAGTCACAAAGGGTGCAGGCTGAACACAGGAAAAACGTAGATACAAGTACCACTGGTATAACAGTTGTAAACTGTCGTAGCTGTGTTGGGAAAGCACCAGAGCTCCAAGCGCTAATAGAAAGCACTGATGACATCTTGGATATTCGGGAATCCAGCCGGATGTTCGCGTCGTTCTCGCACTATATTTCAACAGCGTGCCTCACTGTCTTCTTCAGGTGCTACCTGAGACTGGTCCTTGGGTAATATAAAGGATGGGGTCGATTGAGTCCAGCATTCTTCTGTGCCGGATGGTGGCAACTGCTGGCTTGTAGGTATAAGTCAGTGTGCGTAGGTTTGCGGTACACACTGTGTCCAAATGTGCCATCTGCCTTTCTCTTCACCAGAACATCCAAGAACGGAAATAGTCCATACTTCTCCATTTCCATTGTGAACTGAATGTTCGGATGGCAAGAGTTCAGATGTAGCAGCAAGTCATCTAACTTCTCTCTACCAAGGGGCCAGATGACAAAGGTATCATGCACATACCTAAAAAAGCACTTGGGTTGATATGTGGCTGAAGAGAGTGCCTCCTCTTCAAACCTTTCCATAAACAGGTTGGCCACCACTGGTGATAGAGGGCTGCCCATCGCCACCCCTTGTGTTTGTTCGTAAAATTGACCCCCATATAGGAAGTACGTCAAGGTGAGTACATACCTGAATAGGTCAAGGAGAGCCCCATCGAACTTCTCTCCAATAAGCTCAAGTGCCTCCTTCAGTGGTACCCGTGTGAAGAGAGACACCACATCGAAACTGACCATGATGTCTGTGTCTGTGATGTGTTGCTGGCCCAGTCGTTGCAGGAAATCCTCTGAGTTCCGGATGTGATGTGCACATTTCCCCACATGTGGTGTCAACATCATCTTCAGGTATTTCGCAGTAGGGTAAGTTGCTGCGCCAATATTGCTAACAATAGGTCATAGTGGAACCCCATCCTTATGAACCGTGGGGAGTCCATAAAGTCTAGGTGGTGCTGGCACTTTGGGACGCAGCTTCTTGATGACTTGTTCAGGCAGGCCCGTCTCCTTCAACAGAGCCCTGGTCTTTTTGTCCACTTTCTCTGTAGGGTCCCTTGCTATTGACCTGTATGCAGGATCCTCCAGAAGTTGTTTCATCTTTCTGTCATATTCTGTTTTCTTTAGGATGACTGTGGAGTTCCCCTTGTCTGCGGGCAACACCACAATGCTGTCATCCTCCCAGAGTCGCCTCAGTGCCACCCTTTCATCACCTGAAATGTTGGATTTGGGTGGCTTGGTCTTGGTGAGCGCCCTGCAGGTCTCTCTTCAGATCTCTTCGGCCACACTAGAAGGTAGCGTGTTGGCCACTTGCTCAACTGCACTGATGAAGGCTGTGACAGGCACATTTCTAGGGGTCACTGCGAAATTGAGGCCGATGCTAAGTGCTTTTAAGGTGGTCTCATCGAGCTGCTTGTCACTTAGATTGACCACCGTGCGTGTGTACCCAGTCTGTTGCACCTTGTTGTTGAGGCGCTCAAACTTGGCTAGTTGGCGTGCCATTGACTTCTTGCTGGTGCATTCTGCTAGAGACCAGGAGGCACCGTCAACCTCGTCCCAGTCTTGAATGGTCAAAGAAGCTGCTACAGTTAGGTGAAGATACAGCAACTCCCTGGACGTAACATCCAGTCGGTGGCGCAGGTCGCGCACTCTCTCTCTAACCAGAGCGAGACTAGCTCGGTGTTTGATACTGTTTGCCGCTCTCGATTAACGTGATGCTTGATCCTGGCGAAAACTGGAACTACCTCCCCCTCTCGGCATCTCAGCAGGAAACTGACAGAACACAGCATCCTCCCTTTCCTCTGTCGAAGCTTGTCCAGCTTCTTGATGTTACGGTACATCTCCTCCGTGTAGAGTCTTCTGATGTAATTCTTCATGCTTTCCCGGCGATCTGTTGACATCTTGGATATTCGGGAATCCAGCCGGATGTTCGCGTCGTTCTCGCACGATATTTCAACAGCGTGCCTCGCTGTCTTCTTCAGGTGCTACCTGAGACTGGTCCTTGGGTCGATCGAGTCCAGTATTTATGCCTGGGAGGAGCTGGGCGTTCCCTAATCGGTTCCCGCCGGGTCGAGTTTCCATCTGTGGTCCGCGCCCGCCAGACTCGGCTTCAATGGACCCCTCCAGTCGCGGATGTTCTGACTGCCGTCGGCGCCCGTTCTGGCCGTCCTCAACGGATGTGGTTGTCATCTGAGATGTGTCAGACCCGATCTGAGATGTTGGGTACTCTATCTCCTGACTGTTACTATGATTTCCACTTCTGGTTCGTGCTGGGCGCTCCCTAATCGGTCCGCGCCGCGTCGTGTGTTCCGTCTGAGGTCCGCGCCCGCCAGACGCGGCTACATTGTCCCTCTCTGGTCGCCGGTGTTCCCTCCGCCGTCCGCGCCCGGCCTGGCCGTCTACTGAAGTCGAGTTCATGATCTGAGGTGTGCCAGATCTAGTCTATTTATTTTTTATTTATTTATTTATTGTTCCGTGGGACCACATTAAGGAGAAGTCTCCATGGTCATGGAACGAGTCAATACATGAAATTACAACACGATTGTAGAAACAGATAAAATGAAATATAAGAAACATATTCAGTTGTAGATTATAGAAACAGATAAAATGAAATATAAGAGACATATTCAGGCGACACGTCGTTAGTTTACATAAAGAAAATCAAGAATGTAACACTGGAATTTGCTTAATTTTTTAGCTCTTCCAGGAGCTCCTCGACAGAGTAGAAGGAGTGAGCCATGAGGAAACTCTTCAGTTTAGACTTAAAAGCCTTTGGGCTACTGCTAAGATTTTTGAGTTGTTGTGGTAGCTTATTGAAAATGGATGCAGCAGAATACTGCACTCCTTTCTGCACAAGAGTCAAGGAAGTGCGTTCCACATGCAGATTTGATTTCTGTCTAGTATTAACTGAGTGAAAGCTGCTAACTCTTGGGAATAAGCTAATATTGCTAACAACAAACGACATTAACGAAAATATATACTGTGAGGGCAATGTCAAAATTCCCAGACTATTGAATAGGGGTCGACAAGAGGTTTTCGAACTTACACCACACATAGCTCGAACAGCCCGTTTTTGAGCCAAAAATACCCTTTTTGAATCAGAAGAATTACTCCAAAAAATAATACCATATGACATAAGCGTATGAAAATATCCGAGGTAGACTACTTTTCGTGTTGAAATGTCACTTATTTCAGATACTGTTCTAATGGTAAATAAAGTGGCATTTAGTTTCTGAACAAGATCCTGAACATGGGCTTTCCACAACAGCTTACTATCTATCCGTATGCCTAGGAACTTGAACTGTTCCATCTCGCTTATAACATGCCCATTCTGTCTGATTAAAATATTAGCTCTTGTTGAATTGTGAGTTAGAAACCGTAAAAACTGAGTCTTACTGTGATTTAGCATTAAATTATTTTCCACAAGCCACGAACTTATTTCATGAACTACATTATTTGATAATGTTTCAATATTACACACAAGATCCTTCACTACCAAGCTGGTGTCATCAGCAAACAGAAATATTTTTGAACCACCTGTAATACTAGAAAGCATATCATTTATATAAATAAGAAACAGCGGGGGCCCCAGCACCGATCCTTGTGGAACGCCCCATTTAACAGTGCCCCATTGGGACTGAACATCATTACCACTCTCAATATTGCGGAGAATTACCTTCTGCTTTCTGTTCTTAAAGTAAGAGGCGAACCAATTGTAAGCTACTCCCCTTACTCCATAATGTTCCAACTTCTGCAGTAATATTTTGTGGTCAACACAGTCAAAAGCCTTCGTTAAATCAAGAAAACACCTAACGTTCGCAACCTTTTATTTAATCCGTCCAAAACCTCACAGAGAAAAGAGACTATAGCATTTTCAGTTGTTAAGCCATTTCTAAAACCAAACTGTACCTTTGACAGCAAATTATGTGAATTTAAATGCTGCAGTAACCTTGTATATACAACCCTCTCGATAACTTTAGCAAACACCGATGGCATAGAAATAGGTCTATAATTATCAACATTATCCCTGTCTCCCTTTTTATAAAGTGGCTTCACTATGGAGTACTTTAATCGGTCAGGAAACCGATCACTCCTAAAGGAAAAGTTACAGATATGGCTAAGTACTGGGCTAACATACATGTAACAATACTTCAGTATTCTGCTAGATACCCCGTCATATCCATGTGAGTTCTTGGTCTTTAGTGATTTAATTATTAACTCAATCTCCCTCTTGTCAGTATCAGAAGTGGCCGTGCGGTTAAAGGCGCTGCAGTCTGGAACCACAAGACCGCTACGGTCGCAGGTTCGAATCCTGCCTCGGGCATGGATGTTTGTGATGTCCTTAGGTTAGTTAGGTTTAACTAGTTCTAAGTTCTAGGGGACTAATGACCTCAGCAGTTGAGTCCCATAGTGCTCAGAGCCATTTTTTTGTCAGTATCATGGAGGAGCATTTCAGGTAACAGTCTCGGAACACTTTTTTCTACGAGCGCTATATGATTCCCTGTTGGGACTAGGTTTCTATTTAGTTCACCTGCTATATTCAGAAAGTGATTATTAAATACTGTACATATATGCGACTTATCAGTAACACGGACATTCCCACTATGCACTGATTCTATATCCTCGCCCTGTCTCTGCAGACCAGCCACTTCCTTTACGACTGACCATATGGTTTTAATTTTATCCTGAGACTTAGCTATTCTATCTGCATACCACATACTTTCTGCCTTCGTAATAACTTTTTTAAGCCCCTTACAATACTGTTTGTAATGGGCTATTGCATTTAGATTGTGACTGTTTCTAACGTTTTGATATAATTGCCACTTTGTTCTACAAGATATTCTTATACCTTTAGTCAGCCATCCAGGCTGCCTGTTTGTGCTAGTACCCTGTTTTGAACGTTCTAACGGAAAGCAACTTTCAAAGAGCACGAGAAAAGTCTTGAGGAAAGCATTATATTTATCACCTACTGTATCAGCACTATAAACATCTTGCCACTCTTGTTCCTTGATAAGGTTTACAAAAGTCTCTACAGCAACTGGATCAGCTTTCCTAAAAAGTTGGTAACTATATTTAACATGTGTTGCAGCACAAAAATCTTTTAGACTTAAAATTTGTGCATCATGATCTGAAAGGCCATTCACCATTTTGCTAACAGAATGCCCTTCTAGTAATGACGAATGAACAAAAATATTGTCTATGGTTTTTCTACTGTTCCCTTGCACTCTCGTTGGAAAGAATACGGTTTGCATAAGCTTATATGAATTAAGGAGGTCTACCACCATCCTTTTCCTTGCACAATCACTTATACAATTTATATTGAGTCACCACATATAACTAACTTTTTGTATTTCCTATAAAGTGAACCAAGAACCTCCTCTAGCTTTAGCAAAAATGTTGTGAAATCGGAGTCTGGGGATCTATAAATAACAACTGTAAGAAACTGTAAATTTAACCACACCTGCACAACATTGAAACATCTTTTCAATGGAGTACTTTGAAACATCAATTGACTCAAATGGGATACCGTTTTTCACATACATGGCTACTCCCCCACACCGCAAAGAGCTCCTAGAAAAGCTGCCAGCAAACCTGAATCCAGGTAAAGCAAGCCTCTGAATTATCTCCTTATTTAAGAAGTGTTCAGATATACCCATAATTTCAGAGTCAACATCTAATGTCCGACACCTTGTCTCACGGCTGTTCTCTCGGTCTCCACTTCTATTTCTTGTAGAAGCTTGTTCAGCTTCTTGATGTTACAGTACATCTCCTCCGCGTAGAGTCTTCTGATGTAATTCTTCATGCTTTCCTGGCGATCTGTTGACATCTTGGATATTCGAGAATCCAGCCGGATGTTCACGTCGTTCTCGCACGATATTTCAACAGCGTGCCTCGCTGTCTCCTTCAGGTGCTACCTGAGACTGGTCCTTGGGTCGATCGAGTCCAGTATTTATGCCTGGGAGGAGCTGGGCGCTCCCTAATCGGTTCCCGCCGGGTCGAGTGTTCCATCTGTGGTCCGCGCCCGCCAGACTCGGCTTCAATGGACCCCTCCAGCCGCGGATGTTCTGACTGCCGTCGGCGCCCGTTCTGGCCGTCCTCAGCTGCTGCTTTCATCTAATACTTTCCCCTCTTTGGGGAAGTGTGAGGGGGAGTTTGCAGCCTTTTGGCTTTTACTCCCCTGTGTACATGTGTGTGTGATTTTTCTATATATTTTTGGTGTCTGTGATATGTGATGAATTGTTGTGAGTGTGTCTGGTACTTGCCTGAGGTAGGCGAGATGATTGGTGATATATGGGAAGGAACTGGATTAGGGATTGGGTATTGGGATTTTCTCTTCGACTTAATCGTCGAAGATCGTCATAGGGCGCTTGTGTTTATCGCGGGACATGTCATACTGACCTAGGGAGTGGATCAGTGCATTTCCGGATCTGGAAGAACCTTCATAGAAGGCCCTTGCCAGATCCTGGAAACGCTCTCTCAGGAGTGGGATTTCGGCTGCGGCGTGCAGGTCGTCTATGGGGAATCCGAGAGGTAGATGCAGTGCCCTTCTGCGGGCGCGGTTTTGCAGCCTCTGGAGTTTGTCCAGGTGCTGCTTTGCCGTGTATCCCCAGACAGGGCACGCATACTCCATTACTGGCCGGATCAGGGCCTGGTATACATTTACTGCTACTGGGCAGGGAAGGGAGCTGGTTGTGTTCAGGATAGGGTATAGGATGGACATTCTGGCGCAGACCTTCCTGTGGACCTCTTCTATGTGGGGTTTCCACGTAAGACGAGAGTCCAAGGTTACGCCAAGGTACTTGGCGGTTCTGCGCCAGGGGAGTTGGGTCCCATTTAGGTGGAGGTGGAGGGGGGGACGTTGAGGACGTTCGCGCCTTCCGAGCCTGTGGGTAATCAGCATTGCCTGCGTCTTCCCCGAATTGATGGTGATGCGCCAGCGACGGGCCCAGGTTTCTGTGTCGTCTAAAACCCTTTGTAGCCTACGAATGACCAGGTCCTTGTTCGCATTTCTCGTGTAGAAGGCTGTGTCGTCTGCGTACTGCGCGGTGTGCACCAGGGGGGCCGTTGGAGTGTCCGCAGTGTACAAGCTGTACAATACGGGCCCCAGGACCGATCCCTGTGGCACCCCGGCACGAATACGCCTTCTGGTGGAGGTGGCAGTTTCCACTTTGACGGAGAAAGTCCTATTCGCGAGGTAGCTCTTGATTAGCTTAACTATGCTCCCTGGAAACCCTTGTGAGTACAACTTGTAGAGTAGCCCTCTAAGCCATACTGAATCAAAGGCTTTGGCTACGTCTAGTAGCACTATCCCGCAGTAGCCTCTGTGGTTGAAGCCCTCTGTGGCTGCTTCAACCATTCTCATGACCTGTTGTGGGGCAGGGTGATTCTGCCGGAATCCAAATTGGAAATCCGGCAGAATTTGCTCTCTGGTAATATATTCTTGTATGGGTTTTAGCAGGAGGTGCTCATAGGTCTTGCTGAGTGTTGGCAAGAGGCTAATCGGCCTGTAGTGCTGCGGGAATAGAGGGTCTTTTCCTGGTTTGTGTATCGCGACCACTTCCGCATGTTTCCAGCAAGCTGGGAACTCGCGGGAACGAGTAATCTCGTTGAGGACGTTCGCGAGGTGTGTGGTCGCTGTGGGTGGGAGTTTTTTGACTAACTGGTTTGTGACACTGTCGTGCCCTGGCGCATTTTTTGTAGGGAGGGACCTGATTACTCTTGCCACGTCCTCGGGGGCAAAAAGTATGGGTTCGTCCTCTGGGTCCTCCTCAGCATTGAGGAAGATGGCCAGTTGATGACTGACTACCTCTTCATGCTCTTCATCCTGGGGTTCTGCCGTTTGAAACTGCTTCTCGAAGGAGTCGGCGAGGGCGTTGGCCTTCTCAGCATTGCTGTAGACCAGTCCCCGCTCGCCGTGCAGTGGCGGCATCCTAGCGCGTCTTTTTGTGAATTGTTTGGTTGCTTGCCAAAGTGTATGATCGTCTACTTTGAGAGCTGTGAGGCGGTTTTGCCATTGCTGGTTTCTGTGCTCATTGAGCGCTACCTTCAGTTCTCTCTGTAGACGATTGAGCAGCCTCCTGGTGGCCTGATTTCTGGTGATCTTCCACTCTTTTGCCACTCTGTTCTTATGTCGAATTTGAGCTAGCAAGTGTTCCGGGAGCTGTATTTGCGGCGGTGGGCCATCCCTTTGTGGAGCGGTGGCTTCTTCCGCTGCCTGCAGGATGGTGCCTGTTAGGTCTTGTAGCGCTTGTTCTACTGTTTCGGCAGTAGGTGGCGGAGCGCGAGCGATATCAGAGGCGACAGTTTCTTGGTAACGCTCCCAGTCTGTGCGTTTGTAAGACGTCTGGTACCGTGGGAGTGCTACCCATTCTCCCACATCGACTTCTAGAATCACTGGGTTGTGGTCGGAGGACATTCTGTTGATTGTCTTGCGGTCACAAATCCTGCGGTCCTCCTAGTGAGAGCTATGTCTAACACATCGGGCCTGCTTCCGTTTTTCGGAAAATGTGTGGGCTCGACTGGACCACATGTTTCGAAGTGGTGGGCGCGCGCTAGTTGTTCCAGTTTGGCGCCTACTCTGGAGGTTACTCTAGAATTCCAGTCAGGGTGTTTGGCATTGAAGTCTCCCCCTATTACGAGTTTGCCTTCAATTTGCCCTAGAGCAGCTATGTCTCCCTCATCTATCACCGAGCGAGGTGGCGCAGTGGTTAGCACACTGGACTCGCATTCGGGAGGACGACGGTTCAATCCCGTCTCCAGTCATCCTGATTTAGGTTTTCCGTGATTTCCCTAAATCGTTTCAGGCAAATGCTGGGATGGTTCCTTTCAAAGGGCACGGCCGATTTCCTTCCCCATCCTTCCCTAACCCGAGCTAGTGCTCCGTCTCTAATGACCTCGTTGTCGACGGGACGTTAAACAACACTAACCTCACCTCATCTATCTGGTCATGTGGGGGTCGGTAGACTGCAACAATTGTTAGGGGTCCAGTGGCAGTGGTTACTTCCACCGCCACTGCTTCAATTTTGTTGGTAGCTGGTAAGAATACCTGGTGGTGGGGGATCCCTCTTTTTATGTATATGGCCACCCCTCCGCCTTGGGTTGGCCTGTCTTTGCGATAGCTAACATAGTTGGGGACTGTCACTTTTATTCCCGGTTTTAGGTGGGTTTCCCCCATCATGCATATGTCGATGGAGAACTCCTTCATGAGTTCTCTGAACTCGACCTCTTGGTTAACAATGCCGTCTGCGTTAAAGACGCACATTGTCAGGCCTTGGATGTTTGGTCATCTATCCATGATGGGGTTTTGATACTACTGAGGAAGTCGCAGAGGGGAGCGACTGCTGGACTGTTGCCTGAAGGGCAGCGAGGATCTGTGTGTTCTGCTTTTGGGCTTCCTTGAATTCCTTCATCATTTCCATGACGAGGTTCATGGTCTGCACCATTACGCCTAACAACTGATCCATGGGGGGGAAGTGTGTCTGGGGTTTTTAGGGCCTTCTCCGTCAAGGTGGATCTGGTCGTTGTTGCTGTGTATTTCCCGGTGTTGTTCTTGTGTTGGTGTCTGATGTTGTGGTGGTTGGGCAATGCTTTCGTGGTTCCTCGGGGGAGAAATCACTTCCGCATATGTTGCCCTTGGTGTGTCTGGCCTTGGTTTTACCCAGGCCTTGTCTGTGTGTGTTGTCATGTTTTGGTTTCTTGTGTGTCTGGATGGGTTCGTGGTGTTTTCTTTTCGTGTGTGGGGGGCGGCATTTGCGCCCTTTGCCTGCTGTGTGTGCCTTTTATGGACCTCGCAACCTTGGCCGTCCTCAACGGATGTGGTTGTCATCTGAGATGTGTCAGACCCGATCTGAGATGTTGGGTACTCTATCTCCTGACTATTACTATGATTTCCACTTCTGTTTCGTGCTGGGCGCTCCCTAATCGGTCCGCGCCGCGTCGTGTGTTCCGTCTGAGGTCCGCGTCCGCCAGACACCAGCAGCAGGTGCTGGCAGTTCGCCGGAAGGTTGAGCAGCGGCTGGGGGCGCTTTATCCCCTGCTGAACGAGCACTCAGCGCTCTCTGTCAATGATGGGCTCCTCATCTACCGGATGTTTGTGCGTCCTGTTATGGACTATGCCTGTGCTGCTTGGTGAAATGCGGCACACCGACATCTCCATCGCCTGCAAGCGCAGCAGAATAAGGCTCTTCGCCGGATTTTCCACGTCCATCCCCAGTTCCCGGCCCGATATCTCCATGAAGCTGCGCAAGAACAGGAAGTCCTCGCTCGCTTTCAGGCCATCGCCCAGAAGGTGTATGCCAAAGCTGCTGCTTCGGATAATCCCCTAATCAGGACCCTTGGGGCGCCTCTGGATGACCGTGACCTCTATCAGAGGCCCGTTGCGCTGCTCCTTCGATGACGACAGCAGTTGCAACTTTTAGAACCTTCAGTTCCCCCAGATAGTTCGTTCCCAACACCACATCCTTAGATGACAATAAAGAAGATCCTGATGTTTCTATTTTCCGATCCCCAGACGGTGTAGTAAATGCCTTCGGGTAAATGCTACATTTCTCCCACTTGATGAAGTTAGATGATAGTGGACTGGAGTCCGCTAGACGCGGTGTTCCCTCCGCCGTCCGCGCCCGGCCTGGCCGTCTTCTGAAGTCGAGTTCATGATCTGGGGTGTGTCAGATCTAGTCTCTAATGTCTGACACCTTGCGAGGTGCCGGGACTAGCAGTGTATTTAACACTAAATTCTTCGAGAATCTTCATATATAAATGATGCTCTAAGCCCCCCCTATTCTAACTCCGACTTTTGCTGTTGCACATGGATTAAAAAGAAACGCAAACTGACTGTAATAGACCCTGCAAATGGAGTAGAAAAGAGTTTGGCACCTGCAATAATTTAATTTGATAGACATTAATTAAATAAAGGAAAGTTTCAGTAACGTAGTGAGAAATGAAAGGGTTGCTCTACTGATTAACAGAATGAAAGTTCTGTCCAAAATAACAATATGATTTATTATGACTAAACTCAAAATAATAAACAAAACACATGAAACATTTACAATACATCAAATTGGCTCAAATTGGATACTCAAATAAATGCTGTGAAGGTGAAGTTGTCCCTAAACTAGATTGTGACATTTATGACGAAGTGGTATGTGGAGCCAATTCCTTGCAACTCAAATCTTAAGAGAAAACACACAGCCAACCCAACATTAATTGCTGCTACCCAAGACAGAACAAAGTTAGAAAAAGACGAACAGGCGCGCTCTGCTGAGCTCTGATTATCACCTAGGAAAATCCCTGTCTGCCGGTGCTGCGGACATACGTTACCAAACTGTCTTCTTAACCGCAAGAACACGATCTGGCGTACCGGAGGCGATGGCTGGTTGCTTCGACGTCCCATTGTGGTGATGATAATGTCGCGAGTATAGCCCGAAACTAATTATCCTCGTCTGGTTGTTCCAGACTAAAGACTTCCTAGCAATACAAATGCGCCTCTGAGGGAGACAAAGAAGGCTCGCCACACAATCACAGACGGTACAGTGATTGATTTTAACAAGTGAAGTCACACTGTAACTCGACTTTAGCCAAAACTGCTCAAGACAGACTACATAGGCCGCTTGTACGCAGAACGCTCAATTGCCAACTGTACTCGGAAAGTTACGTTGAAGTCGAAACTTCAGCAACTTCGTCAAACAGTTACAATTCAATAAAAGTATATTAGACAGCCAACGGAAAGCAGGCTGTCCAGAGCAGCGAGAGCTCAGTCTTGTAACCTACTCCGACCGAAAGGCGAGAGCCGACCACTAGAGCACCCGTACAGGCCGAACACAGAACATTCCTGCCCCCACGACAGTGGCCGTGGTTAAACCTTCCAATCAGCAACTCGAAAACCGGTGGAAAATTCCACTCTATTGCCGGAGCACTACCATTCCACCAATGGAGATTCTTGGCGCCAATTTTTGCGCTGATTTTGCTACGTCACGGAGCTATGCCCTGAGCAAGCCAATCACAGTTACTATTTTTCAGAAAGCGCGGGAATTTTCCCGCCACAACTGCCTGGGTACACAAGTCATTCCCACGCCTTGCTGGTAGCCCGCCAGAAAGTGTTTTCGCTAAGTTTCTGCGAAGTAACGGAACCTCTAGCCCAGCCGCTACTTCAGGCCCCTGCGGGCGTGTCTCTTGACAATGTCGGCGTCTGGAAAGCATTCACTCGACTCCCTCACACCCGTCGGCTTAACCCTCTCGAGATCCACAGAGCCCGGAGTGACGAGAGACGCTGCGTGGGAAGTCCGCTTGTGAAGGAATAGCAACTTTTCACCGCATGCAATTAGAGACGAAAATCGTAAGATAGAAATATGAGAGGGGGCTCATGCCACCTCTCAACCTTGTCTCACGGCTGTTCTCTCGGTCTCCACTTCTATTTCTTGTAGAATCCCGGAGTGTCCTGCGTTGAGTTTTCACAATCTCAAGCGCTGGATTCCAGGCAGTGCTGATTTGTTATCCCAAGTCACGGTTGATTAGATTGTCTGTGACCTTAATCTCAATGGCTTCTTTAATGACGCTGTCCCAAAATCTTGAGGTCTGTGTCACAATCTTCGTGTCATTGTAATCCATTGAATGACCAAGTTCCAGACAATGCTCTGCTATGGCTGATTTAGTTGCCTGCCTGAGTCTGGTATGTCTCTAGTGTTCTTTACACCTGATGTCCACAGTTCTGGTGGTCTGCCAATGTATGACATTCCACACTGGCATGGTATGTTATAAATACCTGGCTTGCATAGCCCCAGGTCATCTTTTACATTGCCCAGCATAGCCCCAATTTTGGTGGGTGGGCAAAATATGCTCTTGATGTCATATTTCTGGAGAATCCTGCTGATCTTGGGAGAGATAGGTCCAGCGTATGGCAGGTATGCCATCTTCTTTGCCTCTTCTGGTTCTTCTTCTGGATCCTTTGGCCAGTTGGCAGGTTGAAATGCCTTCTGGATATCTCTACAGGAGTACCCATTCCTGCTGAACAATGATCGTAAGTGTTCTATTTCTGTGGCCAAACTATCAGGATCTGACAGAGTTTGTGCTCTGTGGACCAGTGTTTTGAGCACTTCATTCTTCTGTGCCGGATGGTGGCAACTGCTGGCTTGTAGGTATAAGTCAATGTGCGTAGGTTTGCGGTACACAATTTGTCCAAATGTGCCATCTGCCTTTCTCTTCACCAGAACATCCAAGAACGGAAGTAGTCCATCCTTCTCCATTTCCATTGTGAACTGAATGTTCGGATCGCAAGAGTTCAGATGTAGCAGGAACTCATCTACCTTCTCTCTACCATGGGGCCAGATGACAAAGGTATCATGCACATACCTAAAAAAGCACTTGGTGCCTCCTTCAGTTGTACCCGTGTGAAGAGAGACACCACATCGAAACTGACCATGATGTCTGTGTCTGTGATGTGTTGGTGGCCCAGTCGTTGCAGGAAATCCTCTGAGTTCCGGATGTGATGTGCACATTTACCCACATGTGGTGTCAACATCATCTTCAGGTATTTCGCAGTAGGGTAAGTTGCTGCTCCAATATTGCTGACAATAGGTCGTAGTGGAACCCCATCCTTATGAACCTTGGGTAGCATCTGAAGAAGACAACGAGGCACGCTGTTGAAATATCGTGCGAGAACGACGCGAACATCCGGCTGGATTCCCGAATATCCAAGATGTCAACAGATCGCCGGGAAAGCATGAAGAATTACAGAAAGCACTGATGCTCAAATCATTATAGGCACTGAAAGCTGGCTAAAGGTGGATATAAGCTCAGCCGAAATTTTTGCGAAGAATATAACGGTGTTCCGAAAGAATAAGCTAAACACGGTCGGCGGTGGCGTGTTTGTTGCTCTCAGATGTAGTTTAACTTGTCGCGAAATTGATGTAGATACTTCCTGTGAGTTAGTATGGGCAGTGGTCGTTGTCGGCAATCGGAATAAAACAATAATTGGATCCTTTTACCGACTTCCCAATTCAGATGATACAGTTGCTGAAAGGTTCAAAGAAAACTTGAGTTTGATCTCAAACACGTAACTGACTCATACGATAATAGTTGGTGGAGACTTTAATTTGCCCTCGATATGCTGGCGAAAGTACATGTTTAATGCCGGAGGTACGTATAAAATATCATCCGAAATTGTGCTAAACGCATTCTCTGAAAATTATTTCGAGCAGTTAGTTCATGAACCCACGCGAATAGTAAACGGTTGTGAAAACACACTTGACCTCTTACCAACAAATAATCCTGAGTTAATAACGAGCATCAAAACCGATTCAGGGATTAGTGAACACAGGGCAGTTATAGCAAGAGTGAATTTTGTAATCCCCAAATCCTCGAAAAATATACCTATTCAAAAAAGCAGATAAATATTCACTTGACGCCTTCCTAAAAGACAATCTCCACCCCGTCCAAATTAGTAATATAAGTGTAGACCAGATGGGGCTTGGGTTCGAAGAAATAATATCGGCAGTAATTGAGAGATCTATACCAAATAAATTAACAAACGTCGGAGCTGATCCTCCTTGGTACACAAAACGGGTTAGAACACTGTTGCAGAAACAACTAAACAAACATGCCAAATTTAAACAGACGCAAAATCTCCAAGGTTGCGAGGCGATCCTTTACAGAAGCTCGAAATTTAGTACGGACTTCAATGTGAGACGCCTATAACAGTTTCCACAACGAAACTTTGTCTCGAAACCTGGCAGAAAATACAAAGAGATGCTGGTCGTATGTGAAGTATGTTAGCGACAAGAAACAATAAATGCCTTCTCTGCGCGATAGCAATGGGGATACTATCGAAGACAGTGCTGCCAAAGCAGAGTTACTAAACACAGCCTTCCGAAATGCCTTCACAAAAGAAGACGAATTACATATTCCAGAATTCGAATCCAGAACAGCTGCCAACACTAGTAACGTAGAAATAAATATCCTCGCAGTAGTGAAGCAACTTAAATTACTTAATAAAAACAGGTCTTCTGGTCCAGACTGTATACCAATTAGGTTCCTTTCGGAGTATGCTGATGCATTAGCTCCATACTTAACAATCATCCACAACCGTTCGCTCGACGAAAGACCCGTACCCAAAGACTTTAAAGTTGCACAGGTCACACCAATATTCAAGAAAGGAAGTAGGAGTAATCCATTAAATTACAGGCCCATATCGTTAATGTCGATCTGCAGCAGGATTTTAGAACATATATTGTGTTCGAACATAATGAATTACCTCGAAGACAACGGTCTATTGACACACAGTCGCCGGCCTGGGTGGCCGAGCGGTTCTAGGCGCTACAGTCTGGCACCGCGAGACCGCTACGGTCGCAGGTTCAAATCTTACCTCGGGCATGGAAGTGTGTGATGTCCTTAGGTTAGTTAGGCTTAAGTTGTTCTATGTTCTAGGGGACTGATGACCTCAGAAGTTAAGTCCCATAGTGCTCAGAGCCATTTGACACACAGTCAGCATGGGTTTAGAAAACATTGTTCTTGTGATACACAACTAGCTCTTTATTCACATGAAGTGCTGAGTGCTATTGAAAAGGGTTTTCAGATCGATTCCGTATTTCTGGATTTCCGGAAGGCTTTTGACACTGACCATACAAGTGGCTCGTAGTGAAATTGCGTGCTTACGGAATATCGTCTCAGTTATGTGACTGGATCTGTGATTTCCTGTCAGAGAGGTCACAGTTCGTAGTAATTGACGGAAAGTCATCGAGTAAAACGGAAGTGATTTCTGGCGCTCCCCAAGCTGTTCCTTATCTATATAAACGATATGGGAGACAATCCGAGCAGCCGTCTTCGGTTGTTTGCAGATGATGCTGTCGTTTATCGACTAATAAGGTCATCAGAAGATCAAAACAAACTGCAAAACGATTTAGAAGAAATATCGGAATGGTGCGAAAAGTGGCAGTTGGCCTTAAATGACGAAAAGTGTGAGGTCATCCACATGAGTGCTAAAAGGAACTCGTTAAATTTCGGTTACACGACAAATCAGTCAAATCTAAAAGCCGTAAATTCAACTAAATACCTAGGTATTATAATTACGAACAACTTAAATTGGAAGGAACACATAAAAAATGTGGGGAAGGCGAACCAAAGACTGCGTTTTATTGGCAGGACACTTAGAATATGTAACAGACCTACTAAGGAGACTGCCTACACTACGCTTGTCCATCCTCTTTTAGAATACTGCTGTGAGATGTGGGATCCTTACCAGGTAGGACTGAAGGAGTACATCGAAAAACTTCAAAGAAATGCCTCACGTTTTCTATTATCGCGAAATATGGGAGAGAGTGTTACAGAAATGATACAGGATTTGCGCTGGACATCATTAAAAGAAAGGCGTTTTTCGTTGCGACGGAATCTTCTCACGAAATACCAATCACCAACTTTCTCCTCCGAATGCAAAAATATTTTGTTGACACCGACTTACATAGGAAGGAACGATCACCACGATAAAATAAGGGAAATCAGAGCTCGTACGGAAAGATATAGGTGTTCATTCTTTCCGTGTGCTATAAGAGATTGGAATAAGGGACAATTGTGAAGGTGGTTCGATGACCCTTTGCCAGGCACTTAAATGTGACTTGCAGAGTATCCATGTAGACGTAGATGTAGATTGTCACCCGATATTCACGTGTACCGATTACGTCGCCATCTATCATCAAATGAAAGAAATGTTTTATTCAAAAGTTGCACATTTTTGATCGGAGAATCCAAAACCACAATGAAAATAGAGATTTTAATTTAAGATTTCAAAGTCATCCCCGCCCTCCCGCCCCCACGGGTGGTGCAGAGTGTCGAGCATTTTGTTAACAGGTGTCCGACGTCGAGGTGAACATTGTTTATTATCACTTTTTTTAATTCGATGTGTATTTCGCCGGAAATTCCGGCAAGTAGTTTTAAACGCTTCACCCTGTATAATCAATCTGAAACCTTTCAGTGTCTCCAGGCCTCTTCCACATATACAACCTTCTTTCATGATTCTTAAACCAAGTGTTAGTTATGATTAAATTATGCTCTGTTCAGAATTCTACCAGGCGGCTTCCTCTTTCATTCCTTATCCCAGTCCATATTCACCTACTACTTTTCCTTCTCTTCCTTTTCCTACAATCGAATCCACTCCCCCATGACTATTAAATTTTCGTCCCTCTTAACTATCTGAAGAACATCTTTTATCACAACATACATTTCTTCAATCTCTTCATCATCTGCGGAATTAGTTGGCATATAAACTTGTACTAGTGTGGTAGGTGTGGGCTTCGTGTCTATCTAGCCTACAATAATGCATACGCTGTGCTGTTTGTAGTAGCTTCCTATTTTTTTTATTCAAGATTAAATCTTCTCCTGCAATACCATTACTTGATTTTGTATTTATAACCTTGTATTCACCTGACTAGAAGTCTTTTTCCCCCTGCCATCGAACTGCACTAATTCCCAATGCATCTAACTTTAACCTATGCATTTCCCTTTAAATTTTCTAACCTACATGCCCAGTTAAGAGATCTGATAGTCCACGAACCGAGCTGTAGAACGCCAGTTTTGTTTCTCCTGATGATGATGTCCTCCTGAGTATTTCCCACCTGGAGATACAAATGGGGGAACTATTTTAGCTCCAGAATATTTTACTCAAGAGGACGCTATTATCATTTAACCATATAGTAAAGCAGCATGCCATCAGAAAAATTCTTCTATAGCTTCCCCTCGCTTTCAGCCGTTTGAAGTACCAGCACAGCAAGGTCGTTTTGGTTAATGTTACAAGGCCAGATCAGTCAGTCATCCAGACTGTTGCGCCTGCAACTACTGAAAAGGCTGCTGCTCCTCTTCAGGAACCACACATTTGTCTTTCCCCTCAATAGATCCCATCCATTGTGGTTGCACCTATTGTATGGCTATCTGTATTTCTGAGGCATGCAAGCCTATCCATCAATGACAAGGTCCATGGTTCATGGGGGTGTATGAGTTATTAATGCTTAAAACCTCCAAAATTATGCAAATTTTGTTACTTTTTAAGCCTTAAAATCACTATTCTCAACAACTATTTGACTTACAGACCTAAAATTTGTACCATTTCAGTCAGTTTCTTATAAGCTTTCAAAGGATATGCTAATTGAAAAAATTCATAATGGTGCTAAATTTTACCACATCAAATAATTTTCAATTTTGGAAATTCCAAAACGGATTTTTTTTGTTTCGAAATAATGTATATAAGTCCTACATTATTTGTTAATGTGTGTGCTAAATTTCATGATGATGTTCCAGAGAAAACATATTAACATTAATTTTATTTTACTGGTAAGTGCTTTGGGCTTGAGCTTGATTTGTTACTGGCAGGTTTGAAAAGTACACACTTCTTACAGACACACATCAGGAACTCAAACGGGAATCGCTGGAGGGAAGGCGACATTCTTTTCAAGGAATAATATTGAGAAAATTTAGAGAACCATCATTTGAAGCTGACAGTAGATTAATTATACTGCCTCCAACATACATTGAACTTAAGGACCATGATACGAGAAATTAGGGCCCATATGGAGGCATATAGACAGTCGTTTTTCCCTCTCTCTATTTGTGAGTAGAACTGGAAAGGAAATGACTATTAGTGGTGTAATGGTAAGGGGTACCCTCTGCCACATGCTGTACAATGGATTGCAGAGTATCGGTGTAGATGTAGACGTAATATAAAAAAAAATGAGGGCTGTCAAATCATTATTTGTTATTTAGTGACAATTTATTACATTATTAGAATTATACACTTAAATTTAAATTCACATTAGGTTTTCACATGTCAACTGCGAAGATCCTTTAACAAACACCATGACAACACATTCCCAAAAAGGACTATGAAAAATTTACTTATACCTACAGTTCACAAATACATTAATATTAATCATTATTATCATTTAAACAATGATGTACCTCTGTATACCATCATATTTAAACCATTCAAGTTTTTTTTGCAATAGTTTTATTATCATGGTAGGCAACACATAAGCATCTTCCTGCTTACAGAAGTGATAGAGGCGGGATATGACATCTTAAAGTAAGCATATGCCATATAGTTGCAATAGCAAAATACCAACATAGTGTAGGTAGCAGCTCCTCAAACAGGCCCTGAAGAGTGCTCTCACCAAGAGAGTAACTGTACAGTGTAAACTGATATGCATATTTGTGAAAGATACTGTTTAAGTAATTGTTTTGTATTGTTTTATAGATTTCCTTAGGGAGATTAAGTTATCTGAAATGTTAGTTGGGTTGGGTTGGGGTTGTTTGGGGGAAGAGACCAAACAGCGAGGTCATCAGTCTCATCGGATTAGGGAAGGACGGGAAAGGAAGTCGGCCATGCCCTTTCAAGGGAACCATCCCAGCATTTGCCTGGAGCAATTTAGGGAAATCACGGAAATCAAGATGGCTGGACGTGGGATTGAACTGTCGTCCTCCCAAATGCGAGTCCAGTGTGCTAACCACTGTGCCACCTCGCTCAGTGAAATGTTAGTGTACTTGGTCATGGCTTTAGTATTAAGTCAGAATCATTAGGCGGATCCCCCCAAGATGGGTTTAGGTGGCGAAGTTACCACGCTTTTCATATCATGTGGAGGTTCTAGAAGAAGTCTCTTACTCAGCCTTCTGAAAGGGGGGGGGGGGGGGGGGGTTGGGTTGTTTGGAGAAGGAGACCAGACAGCGGGGTCATCGGTCTCATCGGATTAGGGAAGGACGAGGAAGGAAGTCAGCCATGCCCTTTCAAAGGAACCATCCCGGCATTTGCCTGGAGAGATTTAGGGAAATCACGGAAAACCTAAATCAGGATGGCTTCACGCGGGATTGAACCGTCGTCCTCCCGAATACGAGTCCAGTGTGCTAGCCACCGCGCCACTCTTCCTTCTGAACTTAGTATAGTAGCGTGTGGTGGAATTCGGAGCTTATTAGCAAGAATAGCATCAGATGGACGAGATATAAATGCTACTTGTATTTCTACAGAGTATTTATGCAGCGATAATCCACAGAAGAAGATATAATTAATTGCCAGTTCCAAGCTAGTGTGTCTGGGTAAGCTTACGCACTACACTAAATCAAGGTACATTATATAAGCTCCGAAATACTACTGAAGTAACGATGTTACTTCAAGCCACAAATGTAAGCTGCTGATTCTTCATCTTTTGGCATTTCTCGCTAGAGGCTTGAAGATAGGTGACCATCAGTGCAAAAGACGGAAGTCTATTATTTATTTGTGTAGTCAGTATAATGTGAACTTTATACCAGGAAGACTTATTCTTCTGTAAAATGCATGTTTTAACTGCTGTGTAAAAGTTAAGTATTATATGTGTGACTATTGTTTAAAACAAAAATTTTATTTCATTGAGTTTCCGTATTTAGTAGGAGTGTCCTTTTTCCTACTAAACATATTTTACAAACCTTATAATTTTCAGTGGTTATAAAGCTGGTATAGTATTTTGTAATATAAAGCATTGCAATTATGTACATGAAGACAAGTTTGTGCAACCAACCATAAATATTTACTGCCTAAATTCTTTAAAAAAATATAATGTGTAACAGATACTGGACGCCAGGAGAAGATGACGAAAGGTATTGTGACTTTATATTATTCCTAGTAGCAAATACCTCGCTGGATTTCAGTCTACACAGTTTCGTGAATTATGTGACAAATGTAATTTTCTGTTCACTTAAAAGAAGGATAAAGTGATATTTTACTTTGAAAGTGTAACTTTTCAAAAAGTGGCTTGTCATTCAGAAAGTGCAACATCTGCTTTAATATTCACAAGTGCTGTAAATGCAACTAGTCTTTTACTTGAAAGAAACACAAATTTAATGTTTACAGATACAAATTCAGGAAGCGACCATGACAGTAGCTAAGCATCCTGAATCTCTGCAGGTGCTATTACTTTAATACTTCACTATACATTTTTGTAGATAGTTTATGCTCCTGAGAGATATTTTGCGTGGATATAAATGCCAATATCCCCACAAGGCAACCTTATGTCTATGTATTGTCCATGTTAGTCCATAAAGTTACATAATTGTCACCTCATAGTACCGACTACAACACCTTCCCAAGTAACGATATGCCAATGCTAACGACTGGTTTAAATAATTCTCAGAATATGACAACTCAGGCGATGTCCAGCGGGTTAACTAGTGCTAGTGATTCTATTACTCATAATAATATGTACAATGTGCATGGAATAATCAACATAGTACATTCAAAATGGACTATTCTTTTGTTGAAAGCAGAAAAGAATGCAACAAAAAGACAAATAAATATAAACTTAACGATTATGATTTTACATAAATGTAAAGGTCTAATCATAAGTTTCCAAAGTTTACAGCATCTCGTAATGTACCTGAACTGCCAAATGAGATTTTCACTCTGCAGCGGAGTGTGCGCTGATATAATCTGCCAGGAAGTTTCAGACCTGAACTGCGTTCTTCCTGATTTGCATGTGGCCTGCAGATCCGTTAATATCGTTTTGGTTCAGTTGCTTGACTATGCAAAATGGTTACTACAAGTAACCACTAGAAAGAAATGCTCGGTATGCCAATAACTCCAGATGTAAAGTAATACCACGATGCTACAAATATCAGGGAACACCCGAGACTGTCCTTAGCGCTTCTAAAGTCAAATTTATTAGAAAAAGCGTCATTTCTAACGTGTCTGCGGTCTTGTTAGTAACGGTCACAAATAATGACCATAACTCTAACACATCAATCATACTTGCATTGTCGCTCTCTAAAGGATTTTCCAACCGTCTGTTAATCATTGTTCGCTTGGCGAATGCATTTGCATAAACTGATTAATGAACTAACTCATTGGGAATACCATGATTAACAGCATCAAAAGATCTATTGAGACATCACCATCAACAATGTATCACTAATAATTTCAGAGTATTCATGACAGCAAATTCATCTATGTGCTGTTCGAAAACCGCACATTGTACATGTTATCTAACACAAAATGACATTAAAAATGAAAGTTAATGATGAGCAGCCAGTTGTGCACATGTCTGTAACTTAAATGACATGATGGATTGTTTCGTTCCAGATATGGGTCGAAACCGAATAGTAACTAAGCAAACATTTCGTGCCTGACGACACTCGATCACAGCTCTGACTGTCACTGCTGACTAACCATAAAGAGATGTGGTACTAACCTCGATATATCTAATCTCGATGTATCGGAGACGTGTCTATATTGAATTTTCGTTTCATTCCCTTCCTCTGAAATCCCAAAACCTTGATAGTTCGAAGAAAACCCGCCGTTATATCGAAGTTTTTCGAAGGCACAAAAAGGGTAGATTTTACGTATGTAAGTCGAAGTTCAGTGGACGAAAACTCTTCATATCGAAGTCACCTCTTTATATCGAAGTCTTTCATATGATACCTCAGTATATCGAAGTGGGTGTGAACAGAAAAATCCCAATCCTTTACCTTCCTGTATCGATGCGTCAGTGAGATCGGCACTGCTTTGCAGTTCCCAAGCCCTCCGTGCAGGTGCAGTTTGAAGCAGTGTTTATTTTGATTGAGTGTGAGCTGTAAGTGGCAGCCATGGGTTCTAAGCATGATTATTATACCATGATTACTATGTCTCCTGTAATCAAAATGACATGACTATAAAGTAACAGAGGAATTAGAAATATGGCAACAGAGAGAGGTGAGTAAGATGGCGGATTCACCATCTTAGCCTCTGCATAATTCGCCATCTTAACTGCAGTTGACATTTTGGATACAGACTTAAACATGCAAAGTCTCACAGAACAATGTCATTAAACCGTTATGAGAACAGCATTAAATCTACAAGGCTTAAGAGGAATCAATTAATATTTATTAAAATGGAAGTACTACTTACATGATACTTATTTAAACAGCAGGCAAAACTGCAACAAAACCAGTGTCCGCTTCGAAGCCTCTGTTCTCAACAAAACAAAACGACCAAGTGAGTCTAGTTCAACAGACATGTCAACAGGACGTGCTAATGACACAATACCATAGTACATGTATCATCATCTGTAGAGTTATCAGAGAAATTCAAAATTCGTCATCCTCATCAACTTACCCTACCTTCTCCTAATCTGCCTTTTATACAGTATCTCATTGAAGTTTCGTCTATATTGCCCCTCATTCAGTTTCTTCGTTTTATTAATAATCATAGATCGATACTGCGAGATATTCCATCAATCCTTGCATATGGTTACGAATTCTTTGAATAACATGTCAGTTCCTACATGAGTTTGGTAAATATGCTTTAAATTCGGACTTTCCAGCTTGAAAGCTATAATAAGCTTGCATTTTCCTGGATCAACTGCTTTGGGATCCTTGAGTATGTCTGGTTCAAATAAAATACACTGCTCAGGAAGAACATTATGACCACCGACCTACTATGACATAAACCCGTCCAGGCGATAGCAGCGTCACCTGGTGAAGAATGACTGCTAGTCAGACACACGCACAGTGTATGTAATATCAGTGAGTATGCTGTCCATGTGTAGGATGCGGAAGGCGCACGGTCTATCTGCGTTTGACCAAGGTCAGATTGTTATGGCCTGGAGGCTTGGTACAAGAATTTCGGAAATGGCACGATTTTCCAGGTGTTTGAGGAGGCCTGTGGTTAGTGTCTTCAACACATGGTGAAATCAAGGTGAAACTACGTTGTGGGGTTGGGCAGGCAACCCCTCAGTACAGGTGTCAGACACCATATGCTGGGCAGACTGGTAAAACATGACAGGTGGCAAAATTGTGTCGGAACTGACATCAGATTTTAATGTTGACCAGAGTACAAGCTTGTCTGAACACACAGTGCGCCAAACATAACTAACAATGGGCCCCCACAGCCAACAACCTTGTAAATTCAAATGTTAATACCATGACATCGGCAATTATGACTGAAATGAGCATGTAACCATCGGCATTGGTCATTGATACAGTGACAGAACATTGTATCGTCTGATGAATCCTGATACCTTCTTCATCAGGCCAACAGGAGGGTGCAAACCTGTCATTTTCCACGATAACAGCCCCTTGACACCTGTACTGTGGGACGGAGGCAAGCTAGCAGCAGCTCCATTAGGCCTCTGCTGTAGGGAACATTCACGTGGGCATCCATGGGTACAGTGGAGCTTGTGCAAGGCACACTGGTTGGGAACCATGTACAACCCTTCATGACGTTCATGTTTCCTGACAGCAGTGGCGTTTTTTTAACAAGATAATACGCCATGTCATAAGGCCAGGAGTGTGATGAAGTGCTTTGAGGAACAAAGTGACGAGTTATAATTGATGTGCTCACCCCCAGCTCTCCAGATCTGATCTCTATCGAACACATCTGGGATGTGATTGAACATAGCGTCAGAGCTCATCGCACCCCTCCCCAGAATTTACGGAAATTAGGTGACGTGTGTGCAGATGTGGTGCCAACTCCCTCCAGCGATCTACCAACAAGGCCTCATTGCTTCCTTGCCATGAGGCAGCCCCGCTCTCATCCATGCAAAAGGTGGACATACTGACTATTAGGTTGGTGGTCATATCATACTAGCTGATTAGTGTATATCGACTTGTATATGACGACCAAAGCAGAAATATTTTCTAATCTCATCCTGGTTTTCCATTGTGACATCGTCAAGTATGAACGCACTGTTTGGCTTTGCTTTCTCGGATGGTGAAATATCGCTATTTTCGCTGAATGTCTGTTACATCACCCCTTCAATGGCGTGCAATATCTCCTGCAGTAGCCAATGTTTCGGTTGAAGTAGGGTTTCTGAAAAAATATATATGCGATCGAAGCAGACACCTTCAGGATGTGTTAACAATGCTGGAACTGAATTAGCTTCTCCACAGCCTGAAGACCCCACAATTAAATCGCAAATGTAATCGCAAAGTAATAATGACCCTTTCTTCTTCTTCCTTCTCCAGTTTCCAGTGTCATCACTAAAGGTCCAGTCGGTTACCACAAGACTGTTGTGAAGGGGCTACTTCGTCCTCTCTGCCATAACAACAGATAGACGTTCACATTGACATACAGGGCACTTTATATGGGACCACACAGTAAACTTATAAACACTAACATATTGCAGAGTATATGAACAGACTTAAGTACGAGAGCAGTTTTGTGCCTATATGTGGGACTCTTGGCTCATACATTTGCCACCGCCAGTCCAAAGCAACCTGTATCATACAACTGAGCGACGGTTTCTTCTGATGGATGCAGAGTTCAGCGAGCAGACTCCAAAAGCTTATTGCACATTGTCTCCCTAGAACTAGTGAACATGCAATTGCCACCTTAGTCAACAGTTTACACCATACTTTATACTATGACTTGTGTACACTAGATTTTCAATCATCTTTTCCTGCAGGTGGAAACACTCTCTGCCATTAAATACTGTAACGGTTCCAGGGAAGTCACCTACTGTGTCAGTATGATCCCCCAGCATTATTGATGGTGAATGAACGTTGCTGTGCAACAGTGCTGAAGTTGCATGGATCTATCACATAGTCAGTACCACTCATCAACAGATAATATACCTTTAATCTCATGAAATCGTGGATATGCAATAAGTCCACCGGATAGAACTCTCAGTCAGTTATCATATCAACATTGGTGCATTTACAGCCTGCATTGTTTAAACTGTTGCTACTGTTAGGCAACATAATTATCACATCATGTGACCTCTACAACTCACCTGCTGCTGATGCAATATGCCTTGACTTCTTAGTCCTTTGCTGGTTCTCTCACAACTGAATGAGCTATTTATCGATCATTGTTTATACACATTTTTTTGCAACAGTGTGAGCAACTTTAAAAAAATTATAAATAATGGTTATTCTGGCCACTACAACCAGTTCATCCCCAGAATTAACAAGGTGATGATCATTTGTGAAGTGACTTTGCTTGTTGTTAACTTAAGTGAGGGCAGTGAGTGTATACTGGAAGACAGACTCACTGATGTGTCGACCATTACATCTCTATTTAGTGACTGCAGAACTTCAGTGTACTCAAGATGACTGCTTAACCTACACATTCTGGACTTCCTGAATATGTTACATTGATTCAGCTGAAGGATTATGGGTCCCAAGAGGATGATAAGTGGCTTACTACAGTATATTCCATCTGTAAGTGGCTGAAATCACGAAATATTTGTGGAGCGCTTATGGACATTTATAGGAAACTTACTAAAACATGTAACAGATTAAAATCATTAAATGCAGTGGATTGTTACCTCTTTCTTACACAGTTTATAACTTAGCTGCGTGAAATTTCACATAGGTTTAAGTTATTACCTCAAGTGTTTAAAAGGGATGAACTTCTTACTATGTATATTATGATGTAAATGCTTGGTGCCAGTTCGATGGTCCCCAGCTATTAAACTGCATTATGTTGGTAATAAAATGGAAAACAATAAATGATTTTTTCCTGCTCAGTGTGTGTAATTATTTTGTAGATGTTTACCAATGAGAGACGCTGGACGTTGCTCAGTCATTCTGACTATTATAGGGTGTCATATGAGATGCTCACAAAGTGTGGGCTGTTTATCAGGGAGCTGATAACCACCTGCCTGTGGCTGTCTCAATGTGCACTTCTTATATAACACTCATTCTGTTTTCATTGACTTGGTGACAGCATCCTGGTTGGCATTACTTACATCTCCAGGGAGGTGGTACTAACATTTCCAGGGAGGTAGTACTAACACCCCAAGGATGTGGGTAGCAGCGAGCTGGGGGCGGCGGCTGTAGCAGCTGCAGTAGCCTAGCTGTGGCCTGGGGGTGGCACACTGAGCCCTCATATGGAGAAGCTATACATTCTTTCATTAAGTGGTCAGATAGGACATGTGTGTGGGAGTAGAAGGGGGGGGGGGGGGGCTGAAAGAACAACAACTCTTTATGCACAGAAATCGTTCTTTATTGACTTTTAGGTACAATGCATAGTGGCTGCACAGAATTTGAAAAATAACAGCCGTCTGTAGGACTTAAACTCAGCCTGAATGGCAAACAAGCCGACAGGTGGCATTACCCACATAGGAATCCCATCTGTGAATTCACCCTTGACAGCTTTTACAGGTCCTAAAGATACACACTTTGGCACAGGGGGTATACAGCAATTTATGTGTTGCTCTACTTGGTTTATTGTAACATTACTTTTGCTCAAATATTCTACTAACTCATACTAAGCAGGTATTAGATGTGGTTGCCAATGACACGATCTTTCTGTGGCATTTGTTATTGCACAGTACTTATCATCTAATTTATCAACTCTCTAATATTTTAAATATATTAATTCTAACATCACCTCACATAAATATCAGCTATAGTGACTTTATGGCCTAGTACTTGACTGTCAGTTAAAATGTGGGAAGGATCATACTCGTCCTACATCTTATTCTTTATATAACGGACCATACTGCTCATACATTCCCACTCGAATCATGACTATTGAACTTTAGAATCAACACGTTGTGCGTTTTCAATTTTAATAACCACAGCGCAGTCATCATCAGAATCCAGACACTCATTTAGACGTTTAGATCCACATGCAGTAACGTTGTTTGTGCTTGTGAACAATAGTACTGTTTATGGAGAACATTCCAGCAGTTCCGTGAGCTGCAGTGGTGATGGTCGCTGCTGCTGCAGCACAGGATAGTTGAATGAAGATGGCTGCACAGTATAGCTGAAAGATACCAAGTCCAATATATCAGGAACACCATCTGCAGCTGCTGCTGCTGCGGCATTATGGCCAATAGTATGTGGTTGTCCTAATCCAGTAGCTCTGCTACCATGGGTTCAGGTGTGCACTGTGTTGAAGAAACAATGACAAATCATAAGTATATATTCTAATTTATATTTGTTAGTAACGATAGTAATAATTACTATTTGATACTTACTTCCAGTCTCATTCCTCTTATGACAGAGGGTGCTGGCTGGCCACTGTTGCTGGTACTTGCATTTCAC
Source organism: Schistocerca serialis cubense (assembly GCF_023864345.2). NCBI lineage: Eukaryota > Metazoa > Arthropoda > Insecta > Orthoptera > Acrididae > Schistocerca > Schistocerca serialis. The sequence continues at coordinate 722,800,901 of NC_064639.1, read as the reverse complement.
CATCCTCTCAAAATGGAGTTCAGACACGGAGCTTGGAATACTGGATTCATAATATAACAAAGGGAGGGGAGATGAGAGCTCATTTCCTATTGGTCCATTGGCATTTCCGACAGTTCATTATACTTCCATTGGCTGAGAGGTGTTTTCCGTCATTTTTATGTCAGATGATGACTATCGAATTTCGTCATGCCCTTGGATGAAAGTCACACAGTTGCTGGGTGATTCTCCTGGGTGACCTTGAACAATTCTCAGTGGATCCACAAAGGGTGAGGGAGAGGGGGTAGCCTTGGATGTAAGTCGGCCAAGTGTTTGCTCTGACACCAGGAGTGATGAGATTGTTTTTTCAGCCCATACACACAGTGCTATCCTCCTATTATAAACCAAAATTTATCATATCAAGCAAATACACATAAACAAAGTAAAACTCCTCATAAAATAAATGCTTGTGAATAACACAAAACACTTATTGCACTTCTGGCATCCACTCCCCAAACTCTCATCCCTGTGGTATATCAGACAACATCTAAGAAACCCAAATTCTCTGTACACTATCGCTTTCATAGCCTTCAAGCATATGGTAATGTGTATGTAGCTTTCATGAATGTGATCTGTCTTTACCTCCTCTTACTGTCCCCACATGCTAGTAACGGCAGCAGTGAATTTGGCATGCCCCAGAAAATATGTACATTTCTGATATGTATGCCTTTGTTTGTGTCAGAAGCTGTACCTTAACGCTCACTGGAGAGACACTTCAATTACTTGGTAAAGATCTTGACACCGAGTGACGAATTTCTTCATTTTTTCCCCTTTGGAATGTATGGACTCGTTTACATCACCATTTGCCATACCTAATACTCCAGTAGTTTTCAACTGCACAGTCCCATTTGCTCCTGACATTAGATAGTCTTTGCATTGCGTTTCCATGCATGCTTCCACACTTCTCATAACGCCCTTGCAAAATTTCACACTGGTTATCCATTCTTTGCTACTCTATGTTTGATAATCTCAAATAGTAAACACCATTTTCCGACCATACACTACTGATATGGTGACAGGCCTGTACTTTCATGGATGTTAGAATTACAGGCAATGACAACATATGGCAACAGAATAGTCAAATAATTGTGCTGGATATTTACATAGTTACTTAGTATTTTTCCTACTCCAATGCACCCTCTGTTGTGCCATTTGCCTGAGGATGTAATGGGTTTTCCTCGTCTTATGAATACATAATAGATGAAACAATTACTTCGTCAGTTCCGATATGAAAATTGTGTGTTGATCTATGGTTAATGTTTATAGAACACCAAACTTCAGTAACCCATTATTATCCATTTCCTGTGCTAGGATAAAATGTAAATGTCGTGTGACTAGAGCCTCCCATTGGGTAGACCGTTTGCCAGGTGCAAGTCTTTTGATTTGACGCCACTTCGGCGACTTGTGCTTCGATGGGAATGAAATTATGATGATTAGGAAAACACAACACCAAGTCCCTGAGCGGAGAAAATCTCCGACCCAGCTGGGAACGGAACCTGGTCCCTTAGGATTGACATTCTGTCACGCTGACCACTCAGCTACTGGGGGCAGACTGTGATAGAATGATGGCTTGTTGATTCAGGATAGCTGCCATTACTATGTTTCGTGAAACGTGATCTATTATAGCCAGAATACAATAGTACTCCAATGGCATTTGTCCAGAAGGTCATAAAATGTCCATACCAATCACTTCAGAAACCTTACTAGCTTCTGGTAACCTTCACAGTGGAATATGCTGATAACTCAACTCAGCCTGCTATGCACATAGTTCACAGATCTTAACATACTGCTCCACGCTTTGTATATGCCTACGTCACCAGGAATATTCAGCTCTTCTGTGATTCTACAGCCCCCATGACCAGATAATATGTGATCATGTCCCTGCTTTAACACTTCTTCCTGCAATGTGAGTGGAACCACAACATGTAGTCGAACCTTTGTCATCTTACATGATACACCATATCCTCATCAGCAGACTGTACTTTTTGCCACTCTGCAAGGGAGTGACCTACTCTCCTTTTATTCATTTGTTTATTTTATTTTGCATGTTTAGCTCCATAGGCCCTACTTGAGTAGCAAATCTCCATGGTCATGGAACTTGTCTGTACATGAAATTACGACAGAAGTGTAATAATAAATAAAATAAAATCTTTATTAATCCTAAAAAGATGACAAGCCATAAGTTTACATAAACACAATCAACAATATAATACAGGAACCAGCTTAATTCTTCAAGTATCTCCTCGGCAGAATAGATGGAGTGCCTCATGAGGAAACACTTCAGTTTCGATTTACATTTTCTTAACCCAACAGTTTGAAATTACGTCCTTCTTAAAATAAAATGTAAATAATGGTATCCAATGAGTAGTTTTCAAAAAAGAAAAGATTTTTATTCCTATACCAATAAGATTGACACCTAAAGTTAAGAACCTGAAACAGAAAAAAGAAATCCTAATGATTGGGGAAATCGTGTGGGATATAAACAAAAATAACCTTCAAAAATAATATATTAATACTTCTCGAAGGGGAGAAACAAGGAATGAAGTTTGGAAAATACATATTCAGCTGCGTTTGGTTTCATAGATGTAGGCCTATAGAACTACAATACATGCAAGCAGTATGGCATGGTTCTGTTCTTCAGTATAGTACAGTAGCGCTTCTGCATAAAAGTATATGTAGACTCAGCAAATCGCCACTGTTAATATGTCCCAACATGGAAAAGCGCTGTCATGATAAAGTTGTGCTGCAGGAAAAGGGAGCTTCATTGTGAATATTAGTGCTGGATGTCAGGTGGGACTATTACAGTCAAGATTATGATCTACATCTACGTACAAGCTCCATAAGCCACCATATGGTGTGTGGTGGAAGGAAGCCTATAACACTACTAGCCATTTCCTTTCCTGTTTCACATGCAAACATCACAAGAGAAAAAAGACTATATGCTCCATTATGAGCTCTGATTTCTCTTATCTTATCTTTATGGATCTTATGTGTTATGTACATGCCAGCTCCCTAAATTTTCTCAATCGTGTTCCTCAAGAATGCGGTCTTTACTCCAGGGATTCCTATTTGTGTTTGCAAAGCATCTCCATAACACTTGCATGTTGTTTCAACCTAACAGTAAAAAATCCAGCAGCCCACTTCCGAATTGCTTCAATGTCTTCCTTTAATCTGACCTAATACAGATCCTAAACACTCAAGTAATACTCAAGAACGATCGCAATAGTGTCCTATAAGTGGGCTTCTTAACAGATGAACCCCATTTTCATGAAATTCCCCCAATAATTCGAAGTCCATCATTCTCCTTCCTCAATACAATCTTTTCATGCTCATTCCATTTTATGTTGCTTTGAAGTGTTACCACTAGATATTTAAACAATGTGACTCTGTCAAGCAGCACACTATTAATGCTGTATTTGAACATCATAGATTTGATTTTCCTACTCATCTGCATTAAGTTACATGGTTCTACATTTAAAGCTAGCTGCCATTCATCACACAATTAGAAATTTTGTCTAAGTTATCTTGTAGCCTCCTAAAGTAACTCAGTGATGACACCCATCTCTACACCACAGCATCATCAGCAGTCAGCCGCCGATTGCAGCTCACCCTCTCTGTCAGATCATTCGTGTATATAAAAGTTAACAACAGTCCTATCAGAGTTCCCTGGGGCACTCCTGACGATGCTCTTGCCTCTGGCGAATGCTCGCCATCGAGGACAACATACTGGGTTCTGTTACTTAAGAAGTCTCCAAGCTTCTCACATATTTGAGAACCTATTCCATATGCTCATACCTTCGTTAACATTCTACAATGGGGCACTGTGTGAAATGCTTTTCGAGAATCTAGAAATATGGACTCTTTCTGTTGGCTTTCATCTATAGTTCTGTGTGAGAAAATGGCACGAGTTGTGCACGAGCGATGCTATCTATAGTCATGCTGATTCATGGACAGAACCTTTACTATTTCAAGGAAATTTATTATATTCGAACCCAGCATATGTTCTAGAATTCTGCAGCAAAGAGATGTCGAGGATATTGGCTGTAATTTTGTGGGTCCGTTCTTTAACTCTTCATATATGCAGGAGTCAACTGCGCTATTTTGCAGTCGCTTGCCAGTTTGCACTGGGGGACAGATTCGCGATAAATGCAAGTAAGTAAGGGACCAGTGCCGTAGAGTACTCTTTGTAAAACAGAATTGGGATTCCATCCAGACCTGGCGATTTATTTGTTTTCATTTCTTTCAGTTATTTTTCTATGCCAGGGATGCCTGTTACTACGTCCTCCATACGTGAGTTTGTGTGTTGGTCAAAAGATGATATGCTTGTACGATTCTCCTGCATGAATGATTTCTTAAACGCGAAATTTAAAACTTCGGCTTTTCTTTTGCTATCTTCTACTGCAACACCAGACTGGTCAATGAGCGACTTTACTTAGGACCAGAATTTTCTCGGGTTGCAGGCAAGACCTTTTGCGAAGGTATGGCCATGGTAGTTGTAGGCTCCGCGCATCAGTCATTTTACTGACCCACGGATCTCTAGTAACTTTCGTCTGTCGTTATTTTCATGTTCTCTTTTAAAAGGAGTGTGCAGCGGCCTTTGATTCTTCAGCATTTTGCGAATTCCGTTGTTAAGTCACGGTGGCTCTTTTCCGCCCTTAATCCCCTTACTCAGGACGCACTTCTCCAGAGTACGATCTACAATCCGTTTAAACTTTGTCCATAATTCTTCTGTGTTCATCATACTGGAACTGAACGATGTCGTTTCATTGTCTATGTGGCATGCTTACATCCTCTTTCTAGCAGAAATACTCTCCCAGTCTTCATCACTAATTTATCAAATTCAGTAACCATAGTCACTATGACGACGTTATTATCACTACCACTGTCTCTATCCGTACTGATGCTGTCGGTAAAGTCAGTTCTGTTTGTAGCTACAAGATCTAAAATATATCCACTGCATGTGGGCTATCGAACTAGCTGCTCAAGGCTGTTTTTGGAAAATGTGTTCAAAAGTACTTCAAAAGACTGTCTGCCTGTACACCTTGCAGTGAATCCATAGACGTCCTAGTCTACACGCCGTAGGTTAAAGTCACCTCCAACTAATATTGCATGATCTAGATATTTGTCCGTTACTGACCGTACACTTCTTTGAATGACTTTAAAACTGTCATGGAGGAAACGGGTGGTCGGTAAAAATATCGTACAATTAACTTGACTGGGAATCGTCGCCGGAATGAGCACTCCAGGGCGACAGAGAAGTCATTTTCTGTAGGTCAGTAAGGGCTGTACAAGGATGCGCAGAGCAAAGCCTGGAGACACTATTTCGGCTCAGTTCTGTGAAGGATCGCATCCACTTTTGACCCGGTACATCTCAGAATCGTCCATCGTATCAATAAAATGGCATAATTTCCCGTTTACAGCGTGACAAGCAGTCAGTCATAAATTGTATAGATATTGCTCAAGTCAAAGTGCTGCCCACAGCTCTTTGAAACGATAAATCTGCGGCTTAGTAAATATGCGGACTATCATTGCTAGAAATACATGATAATTTTTAAATGAATAAAAAGTCCCTGGCAATAAAATAATAACACACTTGTTTACTATAAATACTTGAATACACTTGTTTACCTTAGAAGCTTATTGTCATTTTTCATTAATATATGTAAATAACGAGAATGAAGTTGACAGGTTCTCCCTTTCAAAGAATAAAAAGGGAGCAATAACTTTCAAAACTGGAATGAATGTACCAACCGGAGATATAATGAGTTGTGTAATTCGTTTGCTGAAATGGCTACCGCCAGGGTGCCTATTTCTGCTGGGGCTAGACGCCTGTGACGGTCACAGACAACGAACGCATGCTGTTTAGTCAGATGAATCTCTGACGAGCGTGTTTGTTAATTTTTTGTTGGCAGTTGAATGGTACAGCTGACAGGAGGTATGGCTACTGCACGAGTTAACCATAGAAAATATAAATGGGCTTTGGACACTGGTTCCAGGTAATTTCCACAGTTGTTTGTAATTACTTATTGCAACTATTGTCTTAAGCTGTGATTTTGCTTGGCAACTCTTTTGTAAGGTTGATAGTGCAAGAAGTCATTTGTTTACAGAACATAGCCGTAAAAATTATGTTAAATGGGGTTAATGGTGGAAAAAAAGTTTTAATGCAACCTACATAAGAAGGAAAAAGGAAAATTTATTTAGGTTCTGGACTGCAATATACTGAACACAATTGAGAAATTCGTTTTTATCAGTGATTTATTTCTATATGACTCTAACAGTATAAGTACTGTTGCATAAATAGCAAATTCATGTGACATGTTTGAAAATTTAGTCCTGCAGGAATAACTGTTTTATACCCTTATTGAACATCTAAATACAGTAAGTAGATACACAATAAAATCGGGGGAAGATAACTTATGCTTTGTGTTTAATAATCTGCGGACTTCTAGACAGTGAAGAATTGTTAGGTCGCTGAGGTAACAAACAACACAGTTGACTTACCTGTGATAGTGCATGTGCTGCATTAATGAGAACAGCGTTCGTTCCACATTGCAACAAACACCTTTAACATTTACAATGTCGTTAGCTGTCATATTTAGTCTTGTTGCTATTGTAGCTCACAAGCATCTTTGTATTGTAGTGTTTGTTTACAACACTACACCATAGCAATTCGTAATGGAATCTAGGGACTATGTCAAGTTTTCTCTCCCCAAAGCACAACTTTGGTTAGCTAGTTTTGTTACTTTGTCGCACAGGTAATGGTGTTTATAACTAAACTTTCTTTAGAACTTTAAAGGTGTTATTGTTAGGCCTATTAAGAATTGTGTAAAACAGCTTTTTAACTTCTTGACTTTTTCTACTGTAGTACAGGGTGTTGCATATGTTAATACTCACTTTTTGAAGTACTACAAATAATTCAAATAAAGTGATGAAGAATATGATTCACACATTTATTATGAACGCAAATTATTGTTAAGGCTCTCCTAACAGTAATATGGGTCAAGTGTTAGTCTGTTCTGGTATTCCAAGTATTATCTGATATTTATATATTGTGACGTAAGTTTGCCACACAAGTTCATCTTATTCATTCTAAAGTTATTTTTCTTCGTCCTATAGAATATAAAAATTAACGACACAATTTTGCAGTGAAGTTATTGGACATTTAAAGGAACTGATAATGCAAGAATTTGTTACTGTTAATCTTGTTAAATTGTTTATAGTTACAGATCATTTTTGTTGATGGTTCCTCAAACATCTTGAAAATTGCTATGACTTGGATGGTTATCTTTGAAAACAACTCCTGTTTGTAGTTTGCTCGCTCACGAACAGAAAATTGTTTCTGCTGCACTCTCTAAAATAGCAAACTGGAAAATGTGAATTAATGAGGGAAAAAGTCAAGAGACTGAGATTTCACCTACTGTCAGGGATATTGCACAGTGTCACTGTCTTCCATTCTATGAGTGCTGATTTGTGACATCTGTAATTGTATATCTGTAATTGTATATCTGTAATTGTATATCTGTAATTGTATATCTGTAATTGTATATCTGTAATTGTATATCTGTAATTGTATATCTGTAATTGTATATTTCTGTGGGTGGCAACAATTAGGAATTAACAAACATTTTATAAAATTTAAATCCATTTATTGAAATTTTCATAGTTTACTAATTATTTGAGGTTGCTCACAATTCTAGAGGCCCTTCACAAGATACGAGGATTCAGCATTCAGCTTCATGATGTTAGTAATAATTGTAGAAGTTGCAACACAGGAAAATTATTTTTGGTCAGTATAGATCAAGGTTTCTCTAATGTTTTCACTTAGCCTGTGTGAGGAGGCGAGTCTGAAGGTGGATAAAGTAATGTAGTTATAAATTTATACCCATCCCTGAGTATTGACCAAGCAATCTCACATGCAGCTTCAATTTCCGTCTTGTCGACTTCGACATTTCTCATGAGCCTATCATTTTGGTACTTGCTTAAATTTTCCCCAAAAATGTAACTACCAGCTTCAGGTTTTAACCAGCTTCCGTGTACCTAGTATTGTGTGAGCTTCACCTCCTTTTAGGAGCATCTGAAACGCCAACACTGTTTCGAATGCTTCGCAGATAACTACTAAAAGTTTAATACTTTTAGCTTGGGAGGGGGAGGAGGAGGCATTTCTTTTTAACTTACACTGATACCTCTGGGCCTCATCCAGCTTTCATCATCTGGACTGGATGGAGAGTTATCTAGTCTTACCAATAGCATAGTCAATCATACTTTGGAGCTCAAGTTGCTTAATTTACTATTCTCATGTTTGTTTCAAACTCGTTTGAAAGTTGCTGGTTCTGCTGCAGTAGAAGATTGCATTAAGGATGACCTTGGTGAGGAATGACTTTGCGTTGTCCTACTGCTCTCTGCAAAGATAAATGCAGTTGTAGTTACTCTGCACATGGCACTTTGGTTTGAAGGGGCCATCAGAAAAATGTTGTAACCCGCAATTTAACATAGATTAGTCTTCTCTTATTACCCGTTGTGTTTCTGAGTGCATCACATCGTAGCACCTAGTAATTTTCTATGTGCCATTAGAAAGCATCGTCATCATCAGGATTTCCTCCCAGCGAGCCGGGTAGTAACTTTTTTGTGAACGATATGCCTCCATTGGTTTCTGTCCTGATATAGCTTTTTCCTCTCCACTACATCCCCTTTTACTCCTCTCCTCTTGAGATTTTCCTTAACCTGGTCTGTCCATCTCTTTCTAGGCAGCCCAATTGGTCTTCTTCCTGGTACCTCCATCTCAAAGTACTGGCCTGGAGTTAGTTGGGTGCATTTGCTTCACATGACCGAACCACTTCAATCTCAAAGCACTCACCCTCTCCTCTGCAGTCAATGTCACTTAAAAGTCTCTCCTTACATAATCATTCCTGACTCTCTCTCTGTCTTCTAGTTTTTGTGTGGAGCTGACCTGATGAACTCCATTTCAAGTGCTTGTATTTGACTCTCTTCTCTCTTATTTATGACACAGGCCTGTGGACAATAGGCTTACATCATGATTGGCAGGAGATAAGTTGTATACATGGTCTGTTTGGATCTTTGAGGGACTTCCTTGTCCCAGATTAGATTTCATATTTGGTGTAAGACGCTAGATCCTTTTGTTATTCTGTTTAAGACTTCTAGTTCGGAACTTCTGTCCCATTATGTGATGCTACTCAGATAATTGAAGCTTTTCACACATTCAACTTTCTCCCCCTCCAGTATGATGTGACAAGGTGTGGGTGTCCTGCTTATCTACATTGCCACTGTCTTGTTTCTACTCATAGTTAACTTGAATTTTTTAAATTGTGTTCCATTAAGCTAGTATCCTCTGAACCTCCATTTCCGTCTCCCCAAGTGGTGATGTCATCAGAAAAAACAAAAGCGTTGAGATCTTAAGTTTCTTCTTCCTTGATTTCTTTCATGATGGTGTCCATAAGTGTAATGAAGAGTAAAGGGGAGAGCGAACTGCCTTGCTGAACACCTCTCTTTGTCTTAAACCATTTTGATCTTTTGTTTTGTGCACTGCTCTCACAACCATCATACAGCATCTGGACTTTTTGAATTAATGAATCAGGATCATTGTTTTCTCAAGCATTCCAATATGTTATCCCTTGGTACACTGTAATATGCTTTTTCCAAATCCACGAATACTACTATAAAGTCCTTTCTTTTTTCCCAATATTTCTCCATTAACTGATGGAGGGAGAAAATGAGATCTATTGTTCCCCTATTACTTTTGAACCCATGCTGTTGTTCGTCTAATTGGTGTTCTAGAATTTTCCACAATCTTTTTTCTATGACCTTTTCCATTATCTTGTGGTAGTGTGATAAACAGTGTGACTCCTCGGTAGTTGGTGCATTTCTTTCTATTACCTTTCTTGAACAATGGTATTATAATTCCTGTTTTTCCATTTGTCCGGCACTTTTTCTTTCCATATCACTCCCAGCACCCAGTGTAGCCATTGTATTCCGTGGATTCCTGCGACTTTAATCATATCCACTGTCAGCTCATCTACATCTACCCCATCTGCCTTCCCACTTTCCATCTGTTGCAGGGAATTCTCAGTTTCTAACCAAGAGATTGGATCCTGCTCTTCCTCTAATTCAATGACTTCAGTGTCACTTTCTTGTGAACCTTCCCCATTCAGTAAGATTCAAAATAATTTCTCTTTTCTGATACTGTCCATGTCTCTGATAATATCCACATCCTCTGTTTCAGTTGCTTTTATGTCTTCTCTATCATATCTTTTACTTTTCAATAACCCATATAGCAGTTTTTGGCACCCTTTGCTATCCTGCTCTAGTTTCTGGCTGAATATTTCCCAGCTCTTCTCCTTTTCTTCTTTCACAATTCTCTTTGCTTGGAGTTTCTTCTGTCGGTATTCCTTCTCCAGTGTTGTCACTTTGTGTTCATCTTCTGGTACCAGCCCCTGGTTCTGATTTCTTTTTTCAAACTCCATGTTTTTCTTTATCGTATTAAGTTTTTTAATTGCATCTTTTACTCTATCATTCCACCAGCTGGTTTCTTTGTCTTTCACTTTACCCTTTGTTTTGCCACATATGTGCACAGCACAGTTAAATATTGATGTTTTAAATAGGCTCCACTCCTCTACACTACCCCTTTCAGTTTTTGACAATTTTTGTGCTACTGGATTTTGGAAACTTTTCTTGTTTTCTTCATCTTTCTGCTTCCACTCCTAAATTTTTGACGTTCTTTGTACAGCATTCAAACTTTCCATATAATTTAGCTCAGCTACTAGTAACCTGTGGTCGCTATCAAAGTGCTCACTTGGTATGACTTTAGTGTCCCATACTTTTCCTCCAATTAATTTGTCCGTTAATATATTGTCTATAACAACCAAAATCTTATGGCTATCGTGTTTCTTGAAAAATGATTCTTCACTAAAAGATGACTCCTCATGCACAGATTTAGAGTTTCTTCACCCTCAACATTTCGTCTTCCGTATCCAAAATGGCCCAGCACCTCCTCATATTCATTTCTAGCCATGCCGATCTGAGCATTCAGATCGGCAATTATCATAATGTTATCTTCTCTTACTTAGTCTTCAAGTTCTTCAAGGAATTTCATTTTTCCTTCCTCATTGCACCCTTGCTGAGGTGCATACACTTGGGAGTATATTAAAACTATTCTTTCCCAAGTTCACTCTTGTTCTAATTCTCTTTTCACTTACAAAGCTCACCTCTGTAACTTGGCCAATGTCTTTGTGAAACACAAATCTCACTCCATTTTTTGGCACTTTATTGTGACCCTGCCAGTATAATTCGTACCCACCTCTCAGCAATTTAGTTTTTTTCCCTTCCACTTGGTCTCATTCAATCCAAGGACATGAATCTTTCTCCTTCCCATCATGTCTACAATTTCTTCAGTCTTTCCTGTCAAAGTTATTACGTATGATGTTCCCACTTTCAACTTGTTTTTGTCTTTTTGTTGGGTTCTAGTTCTCTGTTCTTGTTTAGTGTATCTTCTTGCATTCCTTGATTTTTCTTAAGGCTGTGAAGAGCTGTCATTTGTTCCAGGGAAACAAGAAGTGCTGTCTACATTAGGTATTTTTAACCCGAGGCTCGTTCTTTGATTGAAAGCAATGACAACTTTTTCTCATCTGATGGCCTGCTAAGCCTAATGCATCCAAGGATTTTCTTTCAGGGTTTACTCCCTCGGCCTTTGAAGATCCCTGTTCGCCACAAGGCAGTGGTTCCACTCCTCATTTGCCCTTAGGAGGGAAAGGGTGCCTCCTCCACCAGCTGCGTCGTACAAACAAAATTCTTCTCTGCCATAGCTGACGTTAAGGGCTTCGCCATATCCCTGGCAAGGGTTTGATAATGGTAAGGAAAAAGGAGAGGTTTAGGATAGGATATAGGTATGCTAATGATAGGTCATTGTGGGACACACTTCGTCTGGCTCCTCCCCTTTGGTCTGTCCAGCATGGATAACCCTGCTGTTAGCTAAGCTACTGCCGGCATAGTCCTCTGGATCCAGAGTACGCAAACCACCTCGCCCGCACAGATAGTGCTACCTTAAGGCGGTGTCCCCTGAGGAGGAGAAAGCATTGTCTACTATATAAATTATTTTGTCTTATTGTATTTATGTTCTTGCCTTTGAATTTAACCAAACATATAAAAAGCAATAACTCAAAATAAACTCTTGTGGGTTAGCACTACTTGTCCATTGTGCCTTGCGTCTTACTGATTACTAAATAGAGAAACTTATAGTAATATCTCATTATCCAATATATGGTCTATAAACTTGTAAAATATTAAATACAATCAACACGTTGTGGACCTCACTTTTTAATGTTTGCAAGTCTTTGTTTACTTCTGAGCCTCGGGTGTTGAAAAAAAATTGTTGAAGTTCATAAGAAGCATTCTTCCATCATTAATCCATTGTCCTCTTGTTGCATTATGAGTGCTGATCAGTGGAAAGCCTTTGGTTTGTCACTCAAGCTGACTTCCCTGTCTCTTGCGTTTTGGACTCCAAGAATGTTGCTCTGCAATCAAGAGTTGAATTTACTTTGAAAGGAACTCTGGAACTTTTGGGTTTGTGATGGCTATTTGTGATATTATTCAAAATATCAAACAGACAGTTTTAATTTAATAGTAAAATTTTCTGTAATACATGCTATAAATGTTGTTGTAAAATTAACTACACAACGTAAATATATAGTAATGTTAATTTATTTTCACCTAACACAAAAAATGTGTACAGCTTTGGGACATTGATATAATAGCTTTTTATATGCTATTTTAGGTTGTCAGTGAGGTGATTTGTTTTTCTCTATACACTCCCAGCATTTTGAAGAGCATTCATAGTTTTCTTTAGAATTTCCCTTGAATTTGGATCATTGTTTGTATAGCATATTTTTTTCTTCAGTTGCATGAGGGCGGTTGCTGTTGTTCCTGCACTTTAAATACTCCGTAAGTAGTAATTGCAAGATACTAAATTTGATGAGCTGGGAGGCCATACCACCTTACAGTTATTTGATGTTACATTCCCTGAACATTTCTCATACTAACACAATGAAAGGTTTCAAGGCCAGTATCTAAATCCTTGGAGATTTTGGTATTATGGATGTTAAGGCCCTGGCCCCGGGTATGTTTCATTGTTCATACCATGTGGCGTGTCACATTGTCTTGTTGAAATCTTACTAAGTGAATGTAATTACAACATTAGTGGAATTCTGGGAGATGATTGAGCATTTTCAGTTATCGCTCAAAATTTGCTGTAATTGCATGTCAATTATTGTCTTCAAAAAAATTAATCTCCCAAAAGGCCAAAGGAACCAGATGTGCTCCTTATTGTAAACCTCGCTATGTAAAGGTAACTGGTGCAGTAAATTAGAGTTTTCTTCTTCAAAGAATTTTGTTTGTGATGTAAGCCCTGAGATGAAGCTGATTTCAGGTTTGGAAAAAATTGCAGTAGTTAATAATTTCCGGTAATATGATCCTCTTACTTTGCAGTAATTGTTACTAGAGTTTTGTACTGAAGGATTGAGAGTAAATGCACGGGTAACATTCTGCTTGAAATTCATAATGTGAGGAATTGCTGTCTGCAAGAGCATTCGTAATTACTGTAGGGCTGTTCTTTACCTTTTCATATTTTTGTGGGGATGCGGCAATCGTAGATTAGCAGGATTCTTCTTCGACAAGGCTGTAGCTGTCAACCTTGTTTTAATGTATTCTAAATTTATGCTGCATCTCAGCAGTCAAATGATAATTTTAAAAGAAACACACTATAGCAAGCACATTAGGTTCACTTAATTGATGGTCTGCCATGATCATTTGACTTTGAACTGCACTACACAAAGCTGGCAATTTGAAATTGTGGTGTCAATTGTGCTATGCCGTTTATTACAGGAAATCGTCCGGGTCCATCCCTAATCTACTGAAAATTGGTTTCTTTGGAAATCACAAGACATTGCAGAGGCAGTGGCAGAACAATTAGCAGAAATTTGCGTTCACTGCCAGTTGAATTGAACTGTTCAGTATCACTGTAAGGTAATGGAAGATAGACCTTCCACTAGGCAACCATACATGGTGCTCTGTATATGAGAACTGGATATTGCTTATTACGCAGCTAGTGGAGGGTGCTGTACCCATAATTTGGTACAGTTTACTGACAGGACTTGTTAGTAAACAGCCTGTCACAATGTGCCCAGTCTTGCTCAAAGACGTATCAGCCGGTTTGGCGTGTGTAAAATTTTGTCAGACTTGTGCAGCACATTCTGCTGCGGTGAAACATAGTGCCAGGGAAGATCTTTGAACCAATTTTGGTTGAGTGGGCAAGGTGGTGTCTGTAAGTTTATGGATGATATTGTTCCATGCAGATACTCTGAGGTTTACTTCTTTGCAGTGGACTTTGAATGTAAGGGAATGGTCCATCTAGACTCCAAGGTATTTAGGAATGTCGTAGTGGAATAGCCGTTCTCCCCACCAAGTGATGTTCAGTTTTCTTTCAGTTTGCCTGTTTCCTAGATTGAATGCAGAAACTTGGGTTTCTCCAGGATTTGCCTTCAATCGTACGTGGCCATCTCTTTGAGAGCTATTGTCAGATCTGTCTTAAACTCCTCAAAGATTTTGCCTTGGGTAGCAATTGCCGTAACTTCAGCAGAAATAAATGCTCTAGCTTCATGGCTTATTGGATGGTCATTAGTGTAGATGTTATACAAGACTAGGGGCAAGACACTTCCCTGAGGGACTCCATTTTTCTGAATCCTCCACTGACTTTTCTTATATTGCCGTGTTACAAAGTAGTCTCCAATTTTGCAACAGACATTGGATAAACTGTCTGCAGCATGAAAAAGTAATCTCCTGTTTTGCAAAAGACATAGGATAAAATATGTTAAGTGGTAATCCTTTGTAACTGAATACTCTTCTCCAACCAGCTTTTTGTGGCTGACATAGCATAGTCTGCTATGGTGTCAGTGAAAGCCACAAGTATGACCTGACCTCTTTCACAACTGTCTTCAATGTATTGGACCAAATTAAGGATATGTCCACAGCAAGAACTTCGTGCAAAAGCCTCACTGTCCTTTTACGAGGCTTTTCTCAACATATCTTAATATTATTATGAAAAGGAAAGTTGCTACTCACTATATAGTGGCGGTGCTGAGTCGCAGATAGGCACAACAGAAAGACTGTCACAAATAAAGATTTTGGCCGTTAAGGCCTTCGTCAACACACACACACACACACACACACACACACACACACACACACACAACTGCAATCACACAGCGAGCAGCAGCACCAGTGCTTGGTGGCAGCGTCAACTGAGTCAGAGTAAGGAGGAGGCGGGGAGGGGGACTGATACTATGGTGGGGGAGGCAGACAGTGAATTGCTGCAGGCTATATGGAGGGTAGGGGAGAGGTGGGGAGGGAAGTAGTGGAAAAGAAGAGAAATAAAAAGACTATGTGTGGTGGAGGAATGATGGCTGTGTAGTGCTGGAATGGGAACAGGGAAGGGGCTGGATGGGTGAGGACAATGGCTATCAAAGTTTGAGGCCAGGAGGGTTATGGGAATGTAGGATGTATTGCAGGGAAAGTTTCCACCAGCACAGTTCTGGAAAGCTGGTGGTGGCGGGAAGGATCCATATGGCACAGGGTGTGAAGCAGTCATTGAAATGAAGGATGTCATGTTTGGCAGTGTGTTCAGCAACAGTGTGGTCCACTTGTTTCTTGGCCACAGTTTGTTGGTGGCCATTCATGCAGACAGACAGCTTGTGGGTTGTCATGCCCCCATAGAATGCAGCACAGTGGTTGCAGCTTAGGTTGTAGATCACATGACTGGTTTCACAGTTACCCCTGCCTTTGATAGGATAGGTGAGGTTTGTGACTGGACTTGAGTAGGTGGTGGTGGTGGTGGTGGTGGTGGTGGTGGTGGTGGTGGTGGTAGGATGTATGGGACAGGTCTTACATCTAGGTTTAGAAAGGGATATGAGTGACGAGGTAAAGGGTTGGGAGCAGGCATTGTGTAGGATGGATTAGTATATTGTGTAGGTTCGGTGGATGGCGAAATACCACTGGGAGGGGTGGGAAGGACAGTGGGCAGGACATTTCTCATTTCAGGGTACAACAATAGGTAGTCAAAACCAGTTGCTCCAGTACAGAGTCACAGAGGGGAATGCTCCTCTGTGGCCAGACAGTGGGACTTTGGGGGGGGGGGGGGGAGGGGGGGAGAGACTGGAAAGTTAAGGCACAGGAGATTTGTTTTGTACAATGTTGGGAGGACAATTGCAGTCTCTGAAGGCTTCAGTGAGACCCTTGGTGTATTTCGAGATTGACAACTCGTCAATGCAAATGGAATGACTATGGGTGGCTAGGCTGTACGGAAGGGATTCTTGGTATGGAATGGGTGGCAGCTGTCAAAGTGTAGGTATTGCTAGTGGTTAGTAGGTTTGATATGGACGGAGGTAATGATGCAACCATCTCAGAGGTGGAGGTCAACATCTAGGAAGGTGGCTTGTTGGGTTGAGTAGGACCAGGTGAAGGAAATTGGGGTTGAAGTTGAGGTTCTGGAGGAATGTGGGTAGGGTGTCCTCACTCTCGATCCAGATGGCAAAGATGTTATCAGTGAATCTGAACCAGGTGAGGGGTTTAAGGGGATACGGAATCACCTATCCCCGCAATGTTAATATATGCCTACTATAGGGAACATTTTCTCACAAACTACTGGAGACAGAGAGGTAAAAATTTTACTGTATGTGCATTCATATGTTACAACAATACTGAAACAACAGTTTATTGTCAAAGTATTTTCTTACAGAGATATTGTACATTTATTTTTAAGTAAATTTTTTCCATCGCTTTTTACTAGACTATCACCCCTAAGTCTTTTGTAAATCAAGTAATTAAAAAATCGTTGTTTCAGTATGTAATAGGGACCTATGTCACTACGTCATAAAAATTTCAGACTTCTAGGTTGACCAGTACCTGAGATAATGTTCCTAGATGAAGTAAAAAGTAAACTTACGGGAAACGGAGAAAGAAGATTAAAACATTCCTGATCCGTAGCTAATACCCCCTTCACAGTCTTCATAATCATCTTCAAGTCTTCTTTTGGCACCCCTCTGCACCTGTCTTGCTTTTTTCACTAATGTCTTGATTATATTATCAGCATGCCTTAGTCTGTGCTGATCTAAAAAGAACATAGCACGTACCGTACGGGAACCAACACACATACCCAACTTTTGAAGGACCTGGCATTTAGTTATATTTCCAAGATTGAAGGTTGCCACAGCATCATACACACCAAAATGTAGTGTATTAATTCCGACAAACACTGTTTTTGGGAGACGATGCCATATCACACTATTCAAGCACTCGTTGGGGTTCTGCGTTTTTCCGTGAAGACATTTCATCAGAAGACTTCTGTCAGCCAGATCTCTGAAAATGGGCTTTATTTCTGCCATGATGGCTGATGGTAGACTGTGGTGGTGAATGTATTTCTCTCCTGTTGTTAGTCCCCTATTGTATTTACACCAGCTGTTTTCACCTTTGGGGCACAAACCATGTTGTGGATGCTCATCCGTGGATGCGGTGTGGAAATATAAAGCCCATATAGCTCTCCTCATTTCTTCAAGATTGCCTGTATTTTGCCTGATTGCAAGGCCATAGCAGTTCTGAATGTGGTCTATTATGGAATCAGTCAATCTTCCTCTGCCATCCAAGGTTTTCCCATCATCTAGTTTTTTCCCTTTCATAACTGATTTTAACCTTCTCAGCCTGGCACCCATTCTCTTCTGCACATGTCCTATACATTCAAGTTTGCTTATATTTACACTGTTCCCATATGGTTTGCTTTCCAAAACTTCTTTGAATGCTTTAGAGTCACCATCTCCCAGATATTTGACATAGCGAACATTATACCACTGTGAAGAGCGATGAAAAATTTTCTTCACCCCAGCAACCTCCATGCCACCACTACTACCATAATAATTAGCAATACAGTCATCACTGTGTTCATTTTTCAGCCTGCCTGTGCACCTACAGTATTTAGACATTATTGCAACATCAATAACCTTGCCAGTATCAACACTAGTTGCTGTTACAACACCATTGTTGGAGGTGTGGCCCCTTTTCTGCCACGTGCCATCAAACGCCACTGTGAGGTCACGACTGCCGTCATTTTCTTCCACTGCTTCTTCCACAGCAACCTGCATTGACTTCTGTGCTACATCTTCAACTGCAGATCCTAGTACATAATTGTAAGCTTCAAACTTTGAAGGTGCACTTGGAAGATTTAGAACACCACATAGCATATCACCAGCTGCTTTGCCCTTACCAATTGCTCGCAATCCATAAACTAACCTAATATTTACACTATAAAGTTCAGTTTTCTTGTATCCATTATTTACAGTTACTGAAACCGAACTTGGAAACTTACAGCTGTATTTACAAACACTGCATATTAAATTAAACTGGGCAGCCAGGCCAACATGGGATTCTACTTTCAGAGAAACGTTTCCATGACATTTTTTGCAGCACAAACTTTTTTCAAGAGCTTCACACAATATATTCGTATCAATGAGTTCAAAAACTTCATTCCCTCTATCAAGTAAATTATATTTCTCTTCCAAATCTCTTAGTTTTTTATGAGAAGCACTGTTTTCATTTGGTGTAAGTTCGTTCGGCAAATCAGTAATAAGTGGATTCACATTTTCCAACAGTGATGATGATGAACTGCTTTGCTTTGCTAATGAATCATTATTTCTTTTCTTTTGCCAGTTCACACGCTTTTTAAATACTTTTGCTTTAGCTCTAGGCATTTTCACTGCGAAAAATGAAGCACTAAATACGAAATAACTCAACAACAACTACTTTCTTATATCACACTGTTTACAAAACAGTCCCGCCACAAAGTCAAAGAGTAACTTGAGGAAACCAGAGAGAAACATTTTCGGGCAACTAGTGTATAAATAGTCGCTGGAAACCGGGATATTTGAATTCATGTCACTTTAAAGGTACTGCCAAAAAGTTCATGGTCAGCCACGAGAGACGTGTATAACTAAAGCGCAATACCCGATCTCACAAATATATAAAAATAAAATAGTTATAATTGTAGTAGAGCTATGTATGATACGTCATTTTAAAGAGGAAACATGGCAGAATATAATACGCCAATAAAAAAAAATTCGATTTTTTAACCCAAAATCCGATTCCGTATCCCCTTAAGATTCTGGATTTTTAGGAAGGATTCCTCTAGGTGGCCCATGAATAGGATGGTGCCATCTGGATGCCCATAGCTTAACCTGGATCTGTTTGTTTCCTTTTCATAATATTGTTACATTCCATTCGGGATTTTCCAGAGTTTTGATCATATCATAATATTCAATTTAGAATCTGTCTTTCCTGTACCTCATACAGATAGCAGAGATGTACAACTGGACAAAAGTTTCTTGCTTCTTTTGGCTCTTTCCCAGGCTTTAGAAGTGCTAATACTTTGTCTTTGCACCAGATCTTAGGAACGCAGTTTTGAAACACAAGTGTTCATAAGATGTAATGCCCACTGTATTGTAGCAGGTCCAAACATTTTAATTTACTCTGTTCATAGTTCATCTAGGTCTGCAACGTTATTGTTTTTCATGGACTTGAATAATGTATCCAGTTTTTTGAAAGTGAAAGGAGTGCAGAGGGAGTCTCGCATCACGCTTCCTAATAAATTCGGAGTTTTTACATCTTCGTTTTTTCTTACCGTTCAGAAGTAACTGATGGACAGTTAGGTCAGGAGTTACCTTAGAGACATCAGGAGGAGCAGTGGTTGAATCATTGTTGAGGGTCTTCAATAATTTCCATGCTTTTTGGCTGTTCTGTTTCATATCTAGATTTGATACTAGATCATAGAATTTTTACTTCTGGAAGCTGATACAGTTTGCAGGAGGTCTTCGCCTGTTCGGATTGTTTCCTCACAGGATAGGTCATCATCAAACATCTGTTCGGATCTCTTGAAGAGTGTCTTGGAATCCTCATTAAGTCCTGGGATATAGTTCTTTCTGCATCCTCTTGAGATATATTTGTGTGAGATGACTTTATCTGATTTAACAAATTCATCATACATCTCCTGAGATGGGCCGAGTTTTAGAACTTGTGTGAAATTCTCTCATTGCACTTAAATTGCAGTTAAATTGTCTGGCTTCACAATTGCTTCAACAGAACAAATAATAGGTCAATTCTGCATGCACGGTATTGGCTTATCAACATGGTTGAAGGATGGTGGCATCTTTGGGTTATAGATTAACATCAAACCCATCCGTTCAATCCAGTCTTCTAGTTATTCTGTATTTGTATCAGTTTCCTTGTAGCCTCATGATGTACTGTGGAGTCTCTTGGATTAACAGAAAAATCACAGGCTGCTTGTTTGCAAAAATTAGACAATAAAACTTAATCAGATGAAATGCTTTCAATATTAACTGATGCTATTCTAAGAGCTGGCTTTGAAAAATGTTGTTGTCCTTTTTGGTCGTGGTGGTGGAAGAATCTGTTGCTATGATTCCTCCTAACATTTAGCATTGTACACCTGATCATCTGAAATCTCATTTTGCTCATTGAGAATAATGTTCCTTGTGCGATCTTCATAGAGGCTCCTTCCTTTGTATCCTGTAAATCTTACACAACCTAAAGTTTGAGGAAAATAATAATTTTTTTTCATCATAAAGAAATGTCATACACCGTGTATAGACACATTATACAATACAGAATGTGTGACATTTGTCGATACACGAGGGGGGTTGGGATTGGGTAGTATCTGTTTGCCCCAGCAGTGATCCTAATGTTGCTGAGAAATAATGTGCAGCTGATAAATTAACACCTTTTACTTCACTTGGAATTTTAGACTCTAGTATGTGCCAGAAACTGCAGTGTTTGAACATGTAAGAAAAGTACATATTCCTGTCCCCTTTCCTTGACTATCCTCACAATTCCTGCCAACCCCCCCTTCACTTAATCCTCGTGCGATCATCTTGGCACAATGCCTCACTCACTGCCAATACATCTGACCAAAAGCAAACATTGAACTTTACTTATCTCAGTTCATACTGCCATCCAAGTCGGTGATTTCTTGGCAGAATGTCTACCAGCTGCCAGACATTTCCTCTTACAAGTCTTGTTATAGTGATTCCATCCTAGAAGTCCATCACAAGCTCCAATCTTCCTAAGCCCATCCCTGATACTATGCTGCACATCCATCTCCTTCATCACACAAACCACCTACAGCACACCCACCTTCTGTATGTTTCCTAAAACCGAAAATGTACTCACCCTGAACACCACATTGTATCTGTTTACTGTGCACCCACTGAAAGGATCTCTCTCTAGTTGGCTAACTCGTATAACTCAGTTCTCAGCTTATATATAAAGGACACTGGCCACTTCCTTCACTTCCTCCCCAGTGTTAGACCCCCATTAACCCCTAGGTTTTGGTTTGTCACTGTTCATGCCACGTCTGTATTCACTTAACACCTCCCATGCTCATAGCCTTGCTGCCATTAAACAGTACCTCTTCCAATTTTCTGCTGCCTGTAAACACACCACCTCATTCTTTATAGGTATGACAACGTATATTCTCACGCACAACTATTTCTCTGTAGAAGGGAAGAAATGCAAATCAACAGTATGGTCCTGGGCACCCTCATGTATGAACCTGTTCACGAACCACCAAGCAGAATCCTTTCTAGCCATCCAGGATTCTGTTGGCTGCTTCAGGTCCATTGGCTATATCTTCTTGATTTGTGTCAGTCATTCCTCTTCTTTTCTCCTATCCATTTTACTAGGTCCCTTCAGTTCAGTGTGCCACCTTCTTGGACATTACCCACCCCCACCCACACACACAGACTTTCGTAATAGCTCCATAAAAACCTCCATCCCCTCCCCCCTCCCCTGCGGGTCCAGGGATTAGAATAGGCCCGAACTATTCTTGCCTGTCATAACAGGCACCTAAAAGGAGTCTCACACATTTTGGCCTTTGTGATGGTCCTCTGTAGGGTTTGACCTCCTTTTTTCAAAATTTTCCTGAAGAGTGAGCCAGTTGGGGAAGGGTGCCTTACATGGTGCATCATGTCCATCGTGCATTGAGATCTTTAGCCCACTTTCTCGTTGTCGCATTGCAGTCCAGCTCATTCTTCATTTCTTGGGTGAAGACACCTTCGTGGGTGTGTATTGCACTATGCAGTGTCGCTTTCTACGCCGACGATGACCCTGGACTTCTTTGCACTAAATATCTAGCACAGTAGCCAGTCCGTTGTGGTGGGGCTGCCATGTACCCTGTTGGTTGTAGTCCCCTGACAACACAGGGATTGCTTTGCTGATGCCTGTGCCATTAACTCCCCATGTATGCCAATGAGTAGATGCCCATCACCCTGGGGCATCTGGACTCTCGGCAAAGGCCATCCTGCTAAATGACTTTTAATGCAGCTGGGTGACACCCGTGGGGAGGGCCCCTCGTTGGAGTGGGTGGCATCATGGCGAATGACATGCAGTGAAGCTTACTGCGTCATCACTTGCTGGTGATCAGACACCAGCAGTCCTAAGCATTCCAAGTCTCAGTACAATGCAAGAGGAATGCCAGGGTAAGGATGGCAGTGAACCTTATTCACCCCAGTACCTCGTATGTACGAGAACTGATGGGGACTCCTTCATTTCGGTGAAGCCACAGTTTTTTGTAGAGCATTTAGAGGACAAGTTTGGGGAGGTGAAGGGCTTGTCCAAAATGGGCTCTGGGTCAGTCTTGATAAAAACAGTATCCTCTGCTCAGTCACGGGTGTTACTCACTTGTAACAAGTTGGGGATGTTTCTGTTACCATCACACCACATAAGAGCTTAAATATGTATCAGGGTATCATATTCCGCAGGAACCTTCTTTTGCAGTCTGACAATGAGCTGCACACCAATTTAGAGCAGTGAGGTGTTCATTTCGTGCGGCGCACCCATTGGGGTCAGAGGGATAATAAGATTGCCACCGATGCTTTCATCTTGGTCTTTGAGGACGACACCTTACCCGAGAAGGTCAAGGTGATGGTCTACCACTGTGATGTCAAGCCATATATCCCTCCCCCGATGCAGTGCTTCAAGTGTGGGAAGTTAGGCCATACGTCTTTCCGCTGTACTTCAGCGTCACATGTAGAGTTTGTGGACGTCCATCACATCCCAATAATCTATGTGCCCCGCCTCCCATCTATGTCAGCTGCAGTGAGCATCATTCATCTTGAAACTTCCTGGCAGATTAAAACTGTGTGCCCGACCGAGACTCGAACTTGGGACCTTTGCCTTTCGCGGGCAAGTGCTCTACCAACTGAGCTACCGAAGCACGACTCACGCCCGGTACTCACAGCTTCACTTCTGCCAGTACCTCGTCTCCTACCTTCCAAACTTTACAGAAGCTCTCCTGCGAGAGAGACGAGGTACTGGCAGAAGTGAAGCTGTGAGTACCGGGCGTGAGTCGTGCTTCGGTAGCTCAGTTGGTAGAGCACTTGCCCGCGAAAGGCAAAGGTCCCAAGTTCGAGTCTCGGTCGGGCACACAGTTTTAATCTGCCAGGAAGTTTCATATCAGCGCACACTCCGCTGCAGAGTGAAAATCTCATTCTGGAAACATCCCCCAGGCTGTGGCTAAGCCATGTCTCCGCAATATCCTTTCTTTCAGGAGTGCTAGTTCTGCAAGGTTTCGCAGGAGAGCTTCTGTAAAGTTTGGAAGGTAGGAGACGAGGTACTGGCAGAAGTGAAGCTGTGAGTACCGGGCGTGAGTCGTGCTTCGGTAGCTCAGTTGGTAGAGCACTTGCCCGCGAAAGGCAAAGGTCCCAAGTTCGAGTCTCGGTCGGGCACACAGTTTTAATCTCCCCCCTGCGGGTTCGGGGGTAAGAATAGGCCCACGGTATTCCTGCCTGTCGTAAGAGGCGACTAAAAGGAGTCTCAAATGTTTTGGCCTTAATGTGATGGTCCCCCTTGGGGTTTGACCTCCATTTTTCAAAATTCTACAGAAGTACGAGCCTTTTGGGGAAGGACACTCAGCATTGCACCGGCGTTGTCACCATACCCATTATTCCTCAAATTGGGCCTAAACGCCTGATGGGTTGTCCAAGTTACGCCCATAGTGCATCTCCATCTGCACCAGCGATCATGTTGGACTTTCCGTGGCACCAGAAATCCAGCACGGTAGCCAGCCCGTTGTGGTGGGGTCGTCATGTACCCTCTAGGTTGTAGCCCCCTGACAACACAGGGATCGTACTGCCGATACCTGAGCTGCACCCTCCCCACGTTGGCCAAGGAGTAGATGCCCGTCTCCTTGGGGCATCAGGACTCCCGGCAATGGTCATCCTGCCAGGTGGCCCTTGCTGCGGCTGGGTGGCGCCCGTGGGGAGAGCCCCTGGTCGGAGTGGGTGGTATCGGGGCGGACGTTTCGCACATGAAACGTCAACACGTATCAGGTCGCTCTGCGGCCGAGTCTTCCAAAAGAAAAGGTACCGTTTCTAGTTCTGGTTCTCCTGCCCTTTCCCCCTTGGCCACTCCATGGGAGGAGGGACAGGCCCGCCGGCTTGGGGCGAAGTACTTCCCCCGCTATTTGGTCTGTTCTCGAACAGATGGGGGGACGTTCACCACCTCCAAGCCCATGTTCTTTGTTCAGCACATTGAGGACGTCTTCGGGGAAATCGAGGCTCTCAGCAAGATGCGATCAGGGTCCGTTCTTATCAAGACCACCTCTGCCACACAATCGGCGGCACTCCAGGTGTGCGACCGCCTAGGGGACATCCCAGTCTCCATTGTCCCACATCTGGCACTAAATAGGACGCAGGGGGTTATTTTTCATCGTGACCTCCTGCTACAATCTGATGAGGAGCTCAGGGCCAACCTGGAGCGCCGCGGCGTGCATTTCGTCCGGCGAGCCCAGCGCGGCCCCAAAGACCGTCGCATCGACACCGGGGCCTTTATCCTCGCCTTCGAGGGGGACGTTCTCCCGGAGAAGGTAAAGGTGATGTGCTACCGGTGCGACGTGCGACCTTACGTCCCGCCTCCTATGCGCTGTTTTAGGTGTTTGCGCTTTGGGCACATGTCGTCCCGGTGTGAGGCTGAGCCCCTTTGTGGCGACTGTGGACGTCCTCTTCGTGAGGAACATACTTGCACCCCACCACCTCGGTGCCCTAATTGTCCTGGCGTCCACTCGCCTAGGTCCCCAGACTGCCCCGCCTATCAGAAGGAGAAAAAGATACAAGAAATCAAAACTTTGGATCGGCTCTCTTATTCTGAGGCCAGGAAGAAGTATGACCGCCTTCATCCCGTGTCACTGGCCACTTCGTTTGCCTCAGTTGTGTCCACTCCTTCCGCTGTATCCTCACCTCTATCCTGTCCCCCCTCCGCCTCCTCTGCCCATCAGGGGGCTCTGCCTCCGCCTCCCAAATCCCTCCCTTCCAACTCCTCCTCCCCCGCGGCCCCCACCCCCTCTGCCCCAGGGGCCACCCTTCCTCCTCCTCCTCCCCCCACGCCACCTGAGAAGCGATCCTCTTCTCAGGCGTCCATCGGGGAAACGTTCCGGACCCCAGCTTCCGAGGTCCGGCGTTCCAAAACGGACCCCGCGCGTGAGGACCTTCTTCGGGTCCAGCCCACCATCCCTGTGCCTCCTCGGCCTTCCAAGAAGGCCTCCAAGAAGAAGTCTCTATCCCCCTCTCCACCCCGGCGCGTTTCATCTGACGCTTCATCCGTGAGTCGCTGCTCCCGGCCGTCCTCAGTTTCGCCGGGACGCTCTGCTGCCAGGCGTTCCGCCGGCCTTTTGTCGGCAAATGATGTGGCCCCTCCTACACAATCAGGGACAGCGGCCGCAGCTGGCGACGAGTCGATGGAACCGGATCCGCCTGCCGTCAGTTGTAGCGTTGTTGCCTCGCAACCTGGCCCTCCGCGGCCATCGAGGTGACCAGCTCTTCCCCGTCTCGTTCCCCCAACTTTTTGACTAGCAATGGCGTTGTTTCATTGGAACATAAGAGGTATTCGATCTAATCGGGAGGAATTACAACTGCTCCTCCGCCTGCACTGTCCGCTCGTCCTTGGTCTCCAGGAAACCAAGTTGCGCCCGACTGACCGTATTGCCTTTTCCCACTATACCTCGGAGCGGTATGACCTCGCCCCTGTGGACGATATCCCAGCTCATGGTGGGGTCATGTTGCTCATTCGGGACGATGTCTATTACCATCCCATCCCATTGACCACCCCACTCCAAGCACTAGCTATCCGCATTACTCTTACTGCTTTTACTTTTTCAGTTTGTACCGTCTACACTCCACCGTCGTCTGCTGTTAGTCGGGCTGACATGATGCACCTGATCGATCAGCTTCCCCCGCCGTTCTTATTGTTTGGCGACTTCAATGCCCATCATCCCCTTTGGGGCTCTCCTGCATCCTGTCAAAGAGGCTCACTCTTGGCGGATGTCTTCAACCATCTCAATCTTGTCTGCCTCAATACCGGCGCCCCGACTTTCCTCTCGGACTCTACTCATACCTACTCCCACTTGGACCTCTCGATCTGTTCTACCACTCTTGCCCGTCGGTTCGAGTGGTATGTCCTTTCTGACACCTATTCGAGCGACCACTTCCCCTGTGTCGTTCGTCTCCTGCACCACACCCCATCCCCACGTCCTTCGCGCTGGAACATACTGAAAGCTGACTGGGGACTTTACTCCTCCCTGGCGACCTTTCCGGACCACGATTTTCCCAGTTGTGACAGTCAGGTCGAATACCTCACGGCTGTTATTATCCATGCTGCCGAACGTTCCATACCTCGTACTACTTCTTCCTCACGTCGCGTTTCCGTCCCCTGGTGGAACGAGGCTTGTAGGGACGCTATCCGTGCTCGACGACGTGCTTTACGCACCTTTCGCCGCCATCCTACGTTGGCGAATTGTATTGAATACAAACGACTCCGAGCGCAATGCCGTAGAGTCATCAAAGACAGCAAAAAAGCTTGCTGGGCCTCTTTCACGAGCTCCTTTACCAGTTTTACTCCCTCTTCCGTTGTTTGGGGTAGCCTGCGCCGGCTGTCGGGCATTAAGGCCCACTCCTCAGTACCTGGCCTGACCTCAGGTAATGAGGTCCTTGTTGATCCTGTGACTGTCTCCAACGCCTTTGGCCGCTTTTTCGCGGAGGTTTCAAGCTCCGCCCATTACCATCCTGCCTTCCTTCCCAGGAAAGAGGCAGACGAGGCTCGGCGACCTTCCTTCCACTCGCTGAATCTGGAAACTTACAATGCCCCCTTTGCTATGCGGGAACTCGAACGTGCGCTTGCACTGTCCCGGTCCTCTGCTCCGGGGCCAGATGCCATTCACGTTCAGATGCTGGCACACCTTTCTCCGGCGGGCAAAAGCTTCCTTCTTCGTACCTACAATCGCGTCTGGACCGAAGGTCAGGTCCCCATGCGTTGGCGTGACGCCGTTGTTGTTCCTATACCCAAACCCGGGAAGGATAGACACCTTCCTTCTAGTTACCGCCCCATTTCTCTTACAAGCTGTGTCTGTAAGGTGATGGAGCGCGTGGTTAATGCTCGGTTAGTTTGGATTCTTGAATCTCGACGACTACTTACTAATGTCCAATGCGGCTTTCGTCGCCGCCGCTCCGCTGTTGACCACCTTGTGACCTTGTCGACATTCATCATGAACAACTTTTTGCGAAGGCGCCAAACGGTAGCCGTGTTCTTCGACTTGGAGAAGGCTTATGATACCTGTTGGAGAGGAGGTATCCTCCGCACTATGCACAAGTGGGGCCTACGCGGTCGTCTGCCCCTTTTTATTGATTCCTTCTTAACGGATCGAAAGTTTAGGGTACGTGTGGGTTCCGTATTGTCCGACGTCTTCCTCCAGGAGAACAGAGTGCCTCAGGGCTCCGTCTTGAGCGTAGCCCTTTTTGCCATCGCGATCAATCCAATTATGGATTGCATTCCACCTAATGTCTCAGGCTCTCTCTTTGTCGATGACTTCGCGATCTACTGCAGTGCCCAGAGAACATGCCTCCTGGAGCGCTGCCTCCAGTGTTGTCTAGACAGCCTCTACTCATGGAGCGTGGCAAATGGCTTCCGGTTCTCTGAAGAGAAGACGGTTTGTATCAACTTTTGGCGATATAAAGCGTTCCTTCCGCCATCCTTACATCTCGGTCCCGTTGTTCTCCCATTCGTGGACACAACTGAGTTTCTAGGGCTCACGTTGGACCGGAAACTGTGTTGGTCTCCACATGTCTCTTATTTGGCGGCCCGTTGTACACGTTCCCTTAATGTCCTCAGAGTTCTTAGCGGTTCATCTTGGGGAGCGGATCGCACTGTCCTGCTTCGCTTGTATCGGTCCATAGTCCGCTCGAAGCTGGATTATGGGAGCTTCGTCTACTCGTCCGCTCGGCCATCCCTCTTACGCCGGCTCAACTCCATCCACCATCGGGGGATACGTCTTGCGACCGGAGCCTTCTACACTAGTCCTGTCGAGAGTCTTTACGCTGAAGCTGCCGAGTTACCATTGACCTACCGGCGCGACATACTGCTGTGTCGGTATGCCTGCCGGCTGTTGTCTATGCCCGAACACCCCTCTTACAAGTCCTTCTTCGCCGATTCTCTCGACCGTCAGTACGGGTTGTATGTGTCTGCCCTGCTGCCCCCCGGAGTCCGCTTCCGTCGCCTGCTTCGACAATTGGATTTTGCCCTCCCTACCACCTTCAGAGAGGGTGAGAGCCCGACACCACCTTGGCTCCAGGCTCCGGTTCGTATTTATCTCGACCTCAGCTCACTCCCGAAGGAGGGTACTCCGGCTGCAGTGTATTGCTCACGGTTTGTCGAACTTCGTGCTCGGCTTGCTGGTCACACCTTTATTTACACCGATGGCTCCAAAACTGACGATGGTGTCGGCTGTGCCTTTGTCGTCGGGACCGCCACCTTTAAATACCGGCTCCTTGACCAATGTTCCAGCTTTACAGCCGAGCTTTTTGCTCTCCATCAGGCCATTCAGTATGCCCGCCGCCACTGCCATTCATCGTATGTACTCTGCACTGACTCACTCAGTGCTCTTCAGAGCCTTGGGGCTCCCTATCCGGTCCATCCCTTGATTCAACGAATACAGCAGTCCCTCCATTCTTTCGCTGATAATGGCGGTTCTGTCAGCTTTCTGTGGGTCCCCGGACATGTAGGAGTGCCTGGGAATGAGGCTGCGGATGCTGCAGCCAAGGCTGCAGTCCTCCAGCCTCGGCCAGCCTCCCATTGTGTCCCGTCATCTGACGTTTGTGGGGATGTATGTAAGAGGCTTGTGTCCTTGTGGTGGGATGCTTGGTCATCCCTCCAAGGAAACAAGCTCCAGGCAGTAAAACCGCTCCCAACTGCTTGGACAACTTCCTCCCGACCATCTCGGGGCGAGGAGGTCCTTCTGACCAGGTTGCGGATTGGGCATTGCCGGTTTAACCACCGCTACCTGCTCTCTGGTGACCCAGCCCCGCAGTGCCCTTGTGGTCAGGCATTAACGGTGCGCCATGTTTTATTGTCGTGTCCCCGTTTTAGTCAATTTCGTTTTGTCCTGTCCCTGCCATCTACCTTACCGGATGTTTTAGCTGATGACGCTCGAGCAGCTGCTCGTCTTCTGCGTTTTATAACTTTAACTGGCTTGACCAAAGACATTTAACCTTTTTACTTATTTCATCTGCATCTTTGTCAGGTCCTTTTGATGTCCCCCATCCCCTTGAGTTTTAGCAGGTTCCTTGTGCTCTAACACCAGTGACTGGGCGCTAATGACCTCAGCAGTTGAGCGCCCTTAAACCCTACCAAAAAAAAAAAAAAAAAAAAAAAAAAAACACAGTTTTAATCTGCCAGGAAGTTTCATATCAGCGCACACTCCGCTGCAGAGTGAAAATCTCATTCTGGAAACATCCCCCAGGCTGTGGCTAAGCCATGTCTCCGCAATATCCTTTCTTTCAGGAGTGCTAGTTCTGCAAGGTTTCGCAGGAGAGCTTCTGTAAAGTTTGGAAGGTAGGAGACGAGGTACTGGCAGAAGTGAAGCTGTGAGTACCGGGCGTGAGTCGTGCTTCGGTAGCTCAGTTGGTAGAGCACTTGCCCGCGAAAGGCAAAGGTCCCAAGTTCGAGTCTCGGTCGGGCACACAGTTTTAATCTGCCAGGAAGTTTCATATCAGCGCACACTCCGCTGCAGAGTGAAAATCTCATTCTGGATCATTCATCTTGCTCGTCTAGACTGCAGGATTTTTACAGAAAGAGAGGATAATCATGGAATACAAGACCCTAGACTGACTGACCTACACTGAGGCTAAGAGAAAATGTGAGTGCCTACATCCTGTGGCTATGGCCACCTCATACCCCACCGCTATGAAAACTGTTGTAGCCCCATCAGTTCTGCGAATTCCAGTCGGCTCTCAGAGCCAGAAGGCCCCCCCAGGGGATCCACAACTCTTTTGTGGATACGTGTGTAGCGAGCACGGGACCCCGAGCTAATGTGGCCTTCCTTCCTTTCCGGGCTGCATACCTTCCCTTTCCGTATCCTTCCCTATCCCCCATCTTCGCCCCCCCCCCCCCCCTCACCTCTGGCTCTTTCTGGCTCTTTCCTTCCCTTTCTCCCCCTCTGGGGAGTATGGTTTGTGCCTACGTCCGGAGACGGACGCTTGTAAATGTACTGCACTCTTCGCCTTCCTTGCTTGTATGTCTTCATCTTTCTTCGTCCTTCTCTTTTCCTTACCTCTTCTCTTTACCTCTTCTCTTTACCCTTTTCTCCGCTGCGGCGTTTGAGACCTCTCTTCTTTCCTTTCCCTGTCTCTTTCTTCCTCCCTGTGCGTGTCTGAAGGCCGACCCACGCACTTCCATGCGTAGCCGGTGACGGGGTAACGCGTAATTCCCCGCCCCGGGTAGACAGGTAGGACACGTACGTACCCCCTGGTAACGGCCAGGCCCAGGGAGGGGTGATTACCCGAGCTGATACCTTCCGAAAGTGCCGATTGGTCCCTCCGTCCGTTTGTCGGGAGGTGTGACCTGAGGTGTGAACAATCACCTAAGGCGGGTGTGCCCTCGGTGAGGGCCCCCACAAGGGAGGAGCGCGCCATCGGAGACGCCGGTAATCATGGGGGATTCTTCCGCAATGGTTTCCTCACCTTCCACTATGTCTGCTCACAAACGTAAGTTCACTGAGTCTCAGCCACAGACGGTTCTTCCATCGTTGCCACAGTTCCTTGTTGTTTCTCGGTCTGACGAAGGTCACGACTTTTCCACGGTCAACCCTTTCATTATTCAGAAAGGTGTCGACGCAATTGCGGGTCCTGTAAAGTCTTGTTCCAGATTACAGAATGGCACCCTGTTGTTGGAAACACACAGTGCCCTCCAGGCTCAAAAATGGCTGCGTACTTCTCTGCTCCACACCTTCGCTGTCCGGGTGGAACCGCACCGTACCTTATATTCCTCGCGTGGAGTCGTTTATACACGCTCCCTCGATGGATTGTCTGACGAAGAAATTCAGCACTACCTGTCTGACCAGGGCGTCACAGCTGTTCATCGGGTTATGAAAAGGGTTGACTCGAACATCATTCCAACCCGCACTGTCTTCTTGACATTTGACAAAGTTCAACTCCCATCAAAAATCAAAGCAGGCTACGAGATAATTTCCGTTCGCCCTTATGTCCCGAACCCTACGCGTTGCTATCGATGTCAGCGGTTCAATCACACCAGCCAGTCCTGTTCCAATCCGGCCAAATGTGTTACGTGTGGCAAGGATGCCCATGAGGGTGCTTGTCCACCTCCATCCCCTCACTGCATCAACTGTATGGGTGACCACGCTGCTTCCTCTCGAGATTGCCCCGTTTTTAAGGACGAAAAACTTATCCAGGAAATAAGAGTGAAGGAAAAGGTGTCGACCTTTGCTGCTCGAAAGTTACTCGCCAGTCGACAGCCCACTGTGCCTCAGAAAGGAAAATACAGCTCTGTCCTTGCTTCTCCTCGGCCAACAAAGGAGGCGGCCATGCAGACTTGCGACCTCACCTTTAGTACCACGGTCGTCAGATCGGCCAGCGCAAAGATCGCCCGTTCAACCTCGCCACTTTCGCCTGCCCACTCTATGGCTCACCCTTCGTCGGGTTCTGCTAAATCTCGAGCCCAAAAGTCAGACGCCAAGTCTTCGAAAAAAGAGCATTCTCGTGAAGAGTTTTTACATACCGCAACTTCACAACCATCGGTTCCTCCTTCCTCTAAACATCATACTTCCAAGAAGGCTACGAAGAAACACAGTTCCTCTCCTTCTCCGCCAAGGCGTGTCCCATCTACAGCACCACCTGGCGGAAATCGCCCTCGGCCGTCTTCTGTGTCGCCGGGGCGCACGGCTGGTGGCCGGTCAACTGGCCGATCGTTGGTGGCTGGAGCTGCTCCTGACCAACTTATGGATCAGGATCTTCTGCCTTCGACTGAATGCCATTCCATGCTGTCGGTCGCAAGCTCTGAGCAGTCGTTGAGTTGACAGCACCCTTGGTCACGTTCCTCCATTTTCTGTTCACCCTATGTCCATTATCCACTGGAATATCCGCGGCATTCGAGCCAATCGGGATGAATTGTCGATCCTCTTACGATCCTACTCGCCGGTCACCTTCTGTCTTCAGGAAACAAAGCTGCGTCCCCATGACCGCTTTGTTCTCCCTCATTTTCAGTCCGTCCGATATGACCTCCCCTCTGTTGAAGGCACCCCAGCACATGGAGGACTCGTGATTCTTCTCCATGAAACTCTCCATTATCACCCAATCCATTTAAACACTTCCTTCCAAGCTGTCGCCGTCCGTCTTTCCCTTTCTGGATACACGTTCTCTCTTTGTACGGTATACATTCCATCGTCCACACCAATGGCATGAGCTGATCTCCTTCATCTTCTTGGTCAGCTTCCACCCCCCTATTTGCTGGTTGGGGACTTCAATGCCCACCACCCGCTTTGGGGATCTCCACGTCTTTGTCCACGTGGCTCACTATTGCTAGACGTCTTCCACCAAGCGGATCTAGTCTGCCTCAACACTGGGGTCCCCACATTTTTGTCTGCCTCCACGACAAATTTATCTCATTTGGACCTTGCGGTCGGTACTGTTCCGCTAGCTCGGCGCTTCGAATGGTTCGCCCTTGATGATACACACTCGAGTGACCACTTTCCATGTGTTCTTAGACTGCAGCCTCAACTGCCATATATGCGCTCGCGACGCTGGAAGTTTGCCCAAGCCGATTGGACACTTTTTTCGTCTCTAGCGACATTCGATGACCGTCGCTTTCCCAGCGTCGACGATGAGGTCACACATATTACCGACGTTATTCTCACAGCTGCGGAACGTTCAATACCACGCACCTCCGAATTGCCTCGGCACCCCTCAGTTCCTTGGTGGAACGAGGCATGCCGTGACGCAATACGTGAGCGGCGACGTGCTCTTCGCATTTTCCGTCACCATCCAACTTTGGCAAACTGTATCCGATATAAGCAGCTCCGTGCGCGATGCCGTCGCGTCATCCACGATAGCAAGAAGGCAAGCTGGAAATTCTTTATTAGCTCATTTAACACCTTCACTCCCTCCTCGGAAGTTTGGAGTCGGCTTCGACGGTTCTCAGGCGCGCCTAGTTTCTCCCCGGTCTCTGGGCTCACTGTCGCACATGATACCTTAGTGGACCCCGTCGCAATTTCTAACTCATTGGGTCAGCACTTTGCTGAGATTTCGAGCTCTTCAAATTACCCGCCAGCGTTTCTCCTGAAGAAACATGCAGCGGAAGTGCGACATCTTGCTTTCTCCTCTCAAAAATCACGAAAGCTACAATACTGTTTTCTCCATGCGGGAACTCCAACATGCCCTCTCTTCTTCTCGCTCCTCCGCCCCAGGACCGGATGGTATCCATGTCCAAATGTTGCTGCATTTATCAACCCATAGCCTGCGTTACCTCCTTCGCCTTTACAATCGAATTTGGACTGACAGTACCTTTCCCAGGCGATGGCGGGAAGCTATTGTCGTTCCCGTTCCGAAACCTGGAAAGGACAAACATCTCCCCTCTAGCTATCGCCCCATTTCTCTCACGAGTAGTGTCTGTAAGGTTTTGGAGCGTATGGTGAATTACCGTTTAGCTTGGTGGCTGGAATCCCGCAGTCTTTTAACACCAGCCCAATGCGGATTCCGAAAGCATCGTTCTGCCGTTGACCATCTTGTTGCTCTCTCCACTTATATCATGAACAATTTTCTCCGGAAACGCCAAACGGTAGCAATATTTTTTGATCTGGAGAGAGCATACGATACCTGTTGGAGGACAGGCATCCTTCGCACAATGTTCTCTTGGGGCTTTCGAGGCCGGCTGCCCCTTTTTCTTCGCGAATTTATGGCAGAGCGCACATTTAGGGTGCGGGTGAACACTACTCTCGCCCGTACTTTCTCCCAAGAAAACGGGGTACCCCAGGGCTCCGTGCTGAGTGTTGTACTGTTTGCCATCGCCATTAATCCAATTATGGATTGTCTCCTTCCTGATGTCTCGGGCTCACTCTTTGTGGACGATTTTGCGATCTACTACAGCTCTCAACGGACCAGCCTGCTTGAACGACGTCTTCAAGGATGTCTCGATCGCCTCCACTCGTGGAGCATCGAAACCGGCTTCCGTTTCTCACCCAGTAAGACCGTTTGTGTTAATTTTTGGCGACGTCAAGAGTTTCTTCCGCCCTCCTTACATCTGGGTCCTGTCAACCTTCCGTTTTCCGACGTCGCTAAATTCTTGGGTCTTATGTTTGACAGAAAACTGTGCTGGTCCTCCCACGTTTCCTATCTTTCGGCTCGCTGTCTGCGTTCCCTTAACACCCTCCGTGTCCTGAATGGTACCTCCTGGGGAGCGGACCGAGTGGTCCTTCTCCGCCTCTATCGCGCCTTAGTGCGCTCGAAATTGGATTATGGAAGCATAGTCTACTCCTCTGCTCGGCCGTCTATTCTTCGGCGTCTCGACTCTATCCACCACCGTGGATTACGTTTAGTGTCTGGAGCTTTTTACACCAGCCCTGTGGAAAGCCTTTATGCTGAGACTGCTGAACCTCCGCTGTCCAATCGGCGAGCAGTCCTTCTGAGTCGTTATGCTAGCCATCTGTCTTCCATGCCTGCTAATCCAGCCCATGACCTTTTTTTCGACACCTCCTTTGATGTCGGGTATGCAGGCCGCTCCTCCTCCCTACTACCCCCGGGAGTCCGCTTCCGTCAACTGCTCCATTCTCTCTCCTTCCGCTTTCCTAAAACCTTCTTGACAACTTGGGGTACAGCACCGCCTTGGCTCCGTCCCCGGATCGACTTGCTCAGAGACCTATGTCAATTTCCCAAGGATGGTACCCCTACACTTGTCTACCGTCGGGCATTTGCTGCTCTATGTGCACAAATGACGGAAGCCACATTTATTTACACCGACGGCTCGAAAACATCGTTAGGTGTAGGGAGTGCCTATATTGTTGGCGACACCCCAAATCACTTTCGGCTTCCCGACCAGTGTTCGGTTTATACTGCGGAGCTTTACGCTGTTCTCCAGGCTGTCCACTACATCCGCCGCCATCAGCGGATACAGTACGTAATCTGCTCAGATTCTCTCAGCTCTCTCCTAAGTCTCCAAGCTCTTTACCCTGTGCACCCTCTGGTCCACCGGATTCAGGACTGTCTGCGCTTGCTCCACCTGGGGGGCGTCTCAGTGGCGTTCCTCTGGCTCCCGGGACACGCTGGTATCTGTGGGAATGAGGCGGCCGATATAGCGGCCAAGGCTGCAGTCTCTCTTCCTCGGCCAGCTATTCAGTCTCTTCCGTTTACCGATCTACGGAGCGGTTTATGCCGCCAAGTTGCTCATTTATGGCATGCGCATTGGTCAACACTTCCCCATAATAAATTGCGGGAAGTGAAAGCCCTTCCTTGCGCTTGGACCTCTTCCTCCCGAACGCGTCGTCGGGAGGAGGTAATTTTAGCTAGACTCCGGATAGGGCACTGTCTTTTTAGCCATCGACATCTTTTAAGCGGTGATCCTCCCCCACTCTGTCCCCACTGCTCTCAGCTGTGGACGGTCAGACACCTTTTAATTGAATGCCCCTATTTTAATCCGTTACGCTCCCGTCTACAGCTATCGCCTGATCTATCGTTGATTTTAGCAGATGACACGCGCTCAGCTGACCGCGTTCTACAGTTTATTAGTGACAGTGAAATGACGTCAGTCATTTGATTTTTTTTTTTTTTGGGGACAACCAACCCTTTTCTATAGTGGATTTTTAAGCATTCCTTCTGACTTTAGTTTCTCAAATTTTATGACTTTGTTCCCCTTGCTGCTGATTTTAAATTTCGTTTTTTTCCTGTTTCCTACGTCACGGGCTGGGCGCTAATGACCATAGAAGTTTTGCGCCCTAAAACCACAAAAAAAAAAAAAAAAGCCAGAAGGCTACTCCTGCTCCCGTGATGGTGGTGGTGTGGGGGGGGGGGAGATTCCCTCCCTGTTGCTCCCACACCACCTACTTCAGGAGCACTGCCCCCCAACCATAGGGGACACCAGTCCCCATCTCCCAGCCGGAGAAGTGTAAGTCTTCTTCGGCTCCTCTTGCCAGGAAGGGATCCCTTGGCTCACTTTCTTCCCAAGTTTCTGCTAGTGGGAAAGATGATGCCCACTAGTGACTGAAGTGCCCAAAAGCAGCTGGTCGTAGGGCTTCACAATCCTCCTCCCCCCAGGGGGTCCGCAACTCTTTTGTGGATACGTGCGTGGCGAGAACGGGGCCCCGAGCCATTGCAGCCTTCTTTCTCTCCCGGGCTGCATTTCCTTTCCCTTCCCCTCCTTTCCCCTCCATGCTACTTTCCCCTCGCCCTCTCCTCTCCATCTATTGGTGTCCTTGCTTATGTTGGCCCCCGCTGTCTTCCTGGTTCTGTTGGTTTTACACTCCGGCTTTGTTGCGTAATCATCTCCTCCTTTTGGCGTTCCTTGGTCCCCCTCTGGGGTTTGACCTCCATTACAAAATTTCTCCTCCGTAGTGTGAGCCATTTGGGGAAGAGCACCTTACCTAGTGTCTCCAACGTGCGCCCTCTTAGTACATTCCACCTTTTCTTTCACGTCGTTGTCTGATGCTAGGGTGCATAGCCAGCACGGTAGCCAGCCCGTGTGGTGGGGTCGCTATGTACCCTTTTGGTTGAGCCCCCTGAACACACAGGGATCACACTTCTGATACCTGAGCTGTGACCACCTCATGCATGCCTTGGAGTGGTTGCTCGTCATCCTGGAGCATCGGAACTCCCGGCAATGGCCGCCGTGCCAGACGGCCCTTGCTGTGGCTGGGTGGCGACCGTGAGGAGAGCCCCTGATCGGAGTGGGTGGTATCAGGGCGGACGCTATGCAGATGAAACGCATACGGGTCCAAAACTCTGGCCGTTCTTCTGCGGCCGTCTCTCCGTGTGGAACTGATTCCTCAAGTGCTGCTTCTCTTGCCCCTTCGGCCTTCCCTTCCATGGCTACCCCCTGGGAAGAGGGTCAGGCCCGTCGTCTAGGGGCAAAACCTTTCCCCCGTTATCTAGTTTGCACCAGGACTGATGGAGATACTTTCACCAGTGTCAAACCTTTATTCTTTGTGGAACACATTGAAGACGAGTTTGGCGAAGTGGACTCCCTGAGCAAGATGTGGTCGGGTTCGTTGCTGATAAAAACTGCTTCAGCTGCCCAATCTGCGGCCCTTCGTACCTGTACCCATCTTGGCACAATTCCTGTGTCCATTACCCCTCACCAGTCTCTAAATATGGTACAAGGTGTGATTTTTCACAGGGACCTCATCCTTCAAACTGATGAGGAACTTCGGGACAATCTCGGATGGCGGAGTGTTCACTTTGTTCGGCGTGTTCAGAAGGGTCGTAAAGATAATCGTATTGATACTGGTGCCTTTATCCTGGCCTTTGAAGGGGATACCCTCCCTGAGAAAGTTAAGATTATGGTCTATCGCTGTGATGTGAAGCTGTACATCCCTCCTCCTATGAGGTGTTTTAAGTGCTTGCGTTTTGGCCACATGTCTTCTCGCTGTTCCCAGGCCCCTCTCTGTGGTGACTGTGGACGTCCACTCCATGAGGGGAGTCCCTGTGTTCCCCCTCCTGTATGTGTAAATTGTCATGGTAGTCATTCTCCACGTTCACCACATTGCCCAGTACATAAGAAAGAAAAAAAGGTACAGGAGTATAAGTCCCTCGATCGTTTAACCTACACAGAGGCCCGTAAGAAATATGCACGACTGCACCCTGTGTCCATGACATCTAGTTACGCCTTGGTTACATCTTCACCCCTTCCTCCCCCTTCCTTACCCCCATCCCAGACCCCTCTCCTCCCCCCCTCCCTTGCGGCTCCCACACCTTCTCCTATGGGCGCTGCTCCCCCTCCCCAGCCGGAGAAGTGTCCCACTCCTTCGGCGTCTGCCGGTCAAGGGCGCCTCTCCCGGGATGCCCCTTCCCGGCACCTTCCAGGTCAAAGGTCTGCTGCTGCGCGACGACCGCGAAAGCCGTTGTCTGTCGGCCCCCAGGTCGCCCGGTCTCTTTCTGTTCCTGATCTTGCTGCAGCTGGCTCCTTTATGCCACACAGCCCTCCTCGATCTCAGCCTGAAAAGAAGAAGAAACATAAGTCCCGGGACAGAGCCTCTGGTGTCACCGGAGGTCCCTTCCCCGACTTCACAACCGGATTCTGACATGTCGTTCATGGATGTCGCCCCCCTCCTTGTCGGTGACGGGTGGGGACCTGGCGGTATGACTGGATTTAGCGTGTTCAGCCCTCATTTAAACCATCGTTCTGTGGTTCTCCAATGGAATTGTAATGGATACTATAGTCACCTTCCGGAATTGAAATCCCTTCTTTCGTTCTACTCTGCAGCTTGTGTGGTTCTCCAGGAATCTCATTTTACTGATGCTCACCGACCCTCCGTGGGTTCCGTGTTTTCTGTTGAAATCGGGTCGGACACTTGCGGGCTTCTGGTGGCGTTTGTACATTGGTCCGTACAGACATTGCTAGCATGTGGATTCCTCTCCAAACTACATTGGAAGCGGTTGCTGTTAGGGTCCACTTAGACTCTGCAGTCACAGTTTGCAATCTTTATCTCCCTCCTGACAGGACTCTTACACCTGCTGCCTTAACCACCCTTCTTCAGCAACTTCCTCCTCCCTTCCTCCTACTTGGGGATTTTGATGCTCATCATCCTTTGTGGGGCAGTGCCTTTCCATCTAGACGAGGTCTTCTTATAGACCAATTTATTGCAGACCACGACCTGTGCCTTCTTAATGATGGCTCCCCTACTCATTTCAGTGCCGGTCATGGTACCGTACCTTTTCTGCCATTGATCTTTCTCTTTCTTCTCCCTCTCTCCTCCCTTCATTACACTGGTCACCACACGACGACCTTTGTGATAGTGACCATTTCTCGTTGATTACCACGCTCCCTTCCCGCTCCCCGATGGACAGGTTACCTCGTTGGTCTTTCCACCGCGCCGATTGGCCTCTATGCACTGCACAGGTAGAGTTTTCTTCCTCTTTGTCGGGTTGTATTGATGACGTCCTACGTGACGTGTCTGACGCGATTGTTCGCGCTGCTAGCCTTGCTGTCCCACGCTCATCTGGACCATTTCGTCTCCGGCAAGTCCCGTGGTGGAGTACGGTCATTGCCATTGCCATCCGTGATCGCCGTCGAGCTTTGCAACACTTTAAGAGGCACCCATCCGTAGCCAGCCTTACTACCTTTAAACGCCTCTGTGCTAAAGCCCGTTATTTAATCAAACAGGGTAAGCGGATGTGTTGGGAACGATTCGTTTCTTCCCTTGGTTCTACTGTCCCTCTGTCACGGGTATGGGCTACACTTCGTTCTCTCCAAGGTTGCCATCGGCAGTCCACCCTTCCAGGCCTTCACCTCCCAGATGGCATTTGTACGGACCCATTAGTTCTTGCAGAACATCTTGCGACCCATTTTGCAGTGGCGTCAGCATCAGCCTCCTATCCAGCTGCTTTCCTTCATCAAGAACAGCTGGCTGAAGCTTCCACCTTATGTTTCACCCCTTGTGAGTCAGAATCTTACAACGAACCTTTTACTGAATGGGAATTTCTTTCTGCTCTATCTTCTTCTCATGATACGGCCCCTGGCCCAGATTCAATTCATAACCAACTGCTTCAACATCTCAGTGCTCCACAACGGCAACATCTTCTTCGGGTGTTTAAGCGTATCTGGCTCCAGGGTGACTTCCCTTCTCAGTGGTGGGATAGCATTGTGGCTCCTGTCCTTAAGCCTGGTAAGAACCCCCTATCTGTTGACAGCTATTGGCCAATTAGTTTGACCAATGTTGTTTGTAAGTTACTTGAACGGATGGTAGCCCGTCGGCTCAATTGGGTCCTCGAATCTCGGGATCTATTGTCGCCTTACCAGTGTGGCTTTCGAGAGGGACGGTCTTCAATTGATCATTTACTTCGCTTGGAATCCGCAGTTCGGCAGGCTTTTTCCCAGCGCCGCCATTTGGTTGCAGTGTTTTTTGACCTTCGCAAGGCCTATGACACGGCCTGGCGCCATCACATCTTACTTACCCTTCATCAGTGGGGTCTTCGGGGCCGACTCCCGATTTTTATCCACCAGTTCCTGATCCATCGGTCATTCAGAGTTCGAGTTGGTACTGCTTTTAGTTCTCCACGGACCCAGGAGACGGGCATCCCACAGGGTTCTGTCTTGAGTGTTCTTCTTTTCCTCATTGCTATCGATGTTCTTGTAGCCTCTGTCGGTCCCTTGGTCGCCCTTGCCCTGTATGTGGGTGATTTCTGCATTTGGGTTAGTTCCTCCTCGATGGCATCTGCAGAGTGGCAGCTCCAGGTAGCTATACGATGTGCCTCTGCATGGACCCTCTCACACGGGTTTCAATTCTCTCCTTTAAAATCGTGAGTGGTCCGCTTCTGTCGCCGTACTACGATCCACCCTGATCCAGAGCTCTAGCTCGCTGCACAACGATTGCCTGTGGTCTTACAGTTTCGTTTCCTGGGTCTTCTTTTTGACAACAAGCTCACTTGGCTGCCCCATATCAGACTCCTGAAGGTAGGATGTTTCTGTAAACTCAATGTTCTTCGCTTCCTTGCCCACTCCTCTTGGGGTGAGGACCTTTCCCTCCTCCTCCGTCTTTATCATGCTCTAGTTCTGTCTCGCTTGGACTATGGTTGTCAAGTTTATGGTTCAGCTGCTCCTTCCACACTGCACGTGCTGGATCCAGTCCACCATCGTGGTATCCGTTGGGCCACCGGTGCCTTCCCTACTAGCCCTGTTGATAGTCTCCTAGTTGAAGCTGGGATCCCTCCCCTTTCTGTTCCGCGGTCCCAGCTTCTAGTGTCTTATGCGTTCACTATCCGTTCCTCTTCCACTCATCCTTCCTATTCTATCCTGTTCCCAGACCATGGATGTCGCCCACCCGACTCCCGCCCTCAGGCGGGTTTACTGGTTGGGCTGCGCCTTGCGTCTCTTTGCCGTGATTTTCAGCTTCCTTCTTTGTCCTGTCTTCCTCGCTCCCTCCCCTCCACCCCTCCTTGGTTAGTTCCTCGGCCTCGAATTCCGATGGATCTCCGCCGAGGTCCGAAAGATTCCGTCCCCCCGGTGGTGTTCCGTTTCTTTTTCCGCCAAATTTTATGGGAGTTTCGGGATGCTGTTGTTTTTTACACTGATGGCTCTAAATCTGCTGATCATGTTGGGTATGCCTTCACGTCCTCTGTTGGAACGGAAAGTCATCTGCTGCCACCTACATGTGGGGTGTTTACTGCGGAATTGATGGCAATTTCCCAGGCCCTTACCTTTATTAAACAGTCCCAACACAACTGCGTTTTGTTATGCACAGACTCGATGAGTGGCCTTCTTGCTATTCACCGGTGTTTTTCACGCCATCCCTTGGTCTCTGCCATCCATGACCATCTCGCTGATATTCACCGTGCTGCTTGTTCTATTGACTTCCTTTGGGTCCCTGGCCATGTGGGTATCCCGGGTAATGAGCTCGCTGATCGTTTGGCTGGGGGAGCAGTTACTTACCCCCCGTTTTCTGTAGCCCCTCCAGCAGCGGATTTACGGCTTCATATCAAATCCCACTTCGCACAGTCATGGGCCAATTCTTGGGAGGCTACTCCCCTGTCTAATAAACTTCGTGCAATTAAGGTGACACCAGGCCCGTGGCGTTCTTCCTTTCGCATCTCCCGAAAGGACTCGACCACACTGTGTCATCTCCACATTGGCCATACTCGGTTGACCCATGGTTTTCT
The DNA here is from genome assembly GCF_023864345.2 of Schistocerca serialis cubense. Classification (NCBI taxonomy): domain Eukaryota; kingdom Metazoa; phylum Arthropoda; class Insecta; order Orthoptera; family Acrididae; genus Schistocerca; species Schistocerca serialis. Next base: position 722,758,611 of record NC_064639.1, on the reverse strand, counting down.
TTTGCGTGATATGGTTGTGGAGCCTTCCAGTCAGTAGCCCACATTTTGGTTGAATGCCCCCTTTATTTGGCTCTGCGTGCTAAGTATAGGCTCCCTCACACTTTACCTTTGATGTTGGCTGACGATTCCCGGATGGTCTTTCAGGTTCTCGGTTTCCTCCGGGAAAGTGGTTTTTATTCTCAGTTTTAAGGTTTTTAATCTCTCTCTGGTGTTGGGGCAGGGCGGTGAGTGTTTGGGTGTCTCCCACTGTAAGCAGTGTTCGGAGATTCCTGATTCACCTCCCTGACCGAATTCCTCTTTTCTTCCCCTTTTACTCTGTTTTTACCCTTTCTTTTTTAAGGCTTGGTTAGTCTTTCTATTCCCATACGTACTTTCTACATTATAGCAGTTGTACCTTTTAAGTCACAGGTGGTCTTGCCTATGCTGCTTCAGCATAGTGTTGGGTTCGTTCTCTTACCGACTTCCATCATTTTGTTTTTTACCAGTGACAACATGACTGCCTTTTTACGTTTTTTCCCTTTTTCCGTTTTATTGTTCTGACTTTACTGAGTTGTCCCATTAGCGGAATGGCGCATATTTGAAACAAGGGACTGATGACCTTGCTGTCCCTTAAGCCTCAACCAACCAACCAACCAACCACAATCCTCCTCAGTCCCGGAGACTGAATCAGTGAAGCCCTCCCAGCCAGAGAAACCCAAGGAGCAGCGAGAAAAGTCCGAAAAGAAGAACCCCAAGACCAAGTAAATTGTGGTGGCACACACACACACACACACACACACACACACACACACACACCATCGCTACCTACAAGCTCTGCATCTGGGGATGAGGTCGAGATTGTGGCGTCCACTGAGGACCTAGGTCTCACCGGACTTTCAGATATAGACTGCTCAAGCAATTATTCGGTGACAGCAGGTGACCCTGAGGCCTAAACTGTGTCATTGGATGTTCCATGCCTTCCTTGTCTCACGATGTCACCCTCCAGTGGAATTGAGGTGGCTTTTTCCACCGCCTGGCTGAGCTACCCCTGCCCTCTGCAACTATAAGGGATATTACAGGAACCTTAGCGACTATAATCGAGTGTCAGGTGGAGTTTGCGTTTATGTCCTAAACTCAGTCTGTAGTGCAACTGTGCCACTTCAAACCCCTCTTGAAGCTGTGGCTGTCAGAATACGTACGGCACAGGAAATAAGTCTGCAATGTATATCTTCCTCCAGTTGGTGAAGAACCCCTGAACGTATTTGCTGCACTGATTGTTCAACTCCCTAAACCTTGCCTACTTTCGGGAGATTCTAACACCCATAACCCCTTGTGGGGTGACACCGTGTTTACTGGGCGAGGTGGAGATGTCGAAAATTTACTGTCTCAGTTCGACCTGTGCCTCTTAAACACTGGGGCCACCACACATTTCAGTGTGGCTCATGGTAGTTACTTGGTCATTGATTTATCCATTTGCAGCCCAGGACTTCTACCATCGATACACTGGAAAGCACATGATGACCTATGTGGTAGTGACAACTTCCCCATCTTCCTGTCATTGCCCCAGCACCAGACACATGGACGCTTGCCCAGATGGCCTTTAAAACAAGCAGACTGGGAAACTTTCACCACTGATGTCACCGTTGACTCTCCCCCACACGGTAACATCAGTGTGATGGTTGAGCAGGTGACTACAACAATCGTTAATGCAGCAGAAAACGTGATCCCTCGCTCTTTCTGGTGCCCCCGGTGAAAGGCAGTCCCTTGGTGGTCACCAGAAGTCGCTGAGGCAATTACAGAGGGTTGGCAAGCTCTACAGCGGCATAAGCGGCACGCTTCCCTGGAGCACCTCATAGCCTTAAAGAGGCTCTACGCCTGCATTCACCAGCTCATTAAAAGACGGAAGCAGGAGTGTTGGGAGAGGTACGTCTCGACCATTGGATGCCATATATCACTTTCCCAAGTCTAGAAGAAAATCAGACATCTTTTTGGGTACCAGACCCTAACAGGTGTCCCTGCCATTAACATCAATGGCGTGTTGTCTGCCGGCGCAAACACAATTCTGAGCACTATGCTCGAGCCCCTACATTGGAGAACTGCCTCCCAGCCTCTCGCACCCTCAAACAGCGGATGGAAAGGAAAGTCCTCTCATTTGCTACATGTCACAGTGAACCCTATAACACCACATTTACAGAGTGGGAGCTTCTCAGTGCCCTTGCACATTGCCCCGACACAGCTCCTGGGCCAGAGCGGATCCACGGTCAGTTGATTAAACATCTTTCATTTGACTACAAGCGACATCTCATCATCTCGAACCGGATCTGGTGCAATGGCATCTTTCCATTGCAATGGCAGGAGAGCACCATCATTCCGGTGCTTAAACCCGGTAAAAACCTGCTTGATGTGGATAGCTATCAGCCCATCAGCCTCACCAACATTCTTTGTAAGCTGCTGGAACGTATGGTATGTTGGCGGTTGGGTTGGGTCCTGGAGCCACGTGGCCTACTGGCTCCATCCCAGGGGAGAGTGGGGTCCTGCAGGGCTCCGTATTGAGTGTATCTCTATTTTTAGTGGCCATTAATGGTCTAGCAGCAGCTGTCAGGCCGTCAGACTCACCTTCTTTGTATGCAGACGACGTCTGCATTTCGTACTGCTCCACCATGTGCAATTGCTCTCCAGTTACGGTGCACATGTTCGTAGTTCTCCTGCGCATCTGAATTACTGTCTTCTTTTGCCACCCACGGCATTTCATCTCCCACATCTGTGGCCCAGCTCAGGGCTTCCAATTGCAGTTCGTGTGCGATCCCTTCTCTCCAAACTGGAGTCCTTGCCTTTACCACCTATTCGAGGTTCATTCACGAACAGCTTCATGGTATACAACTAAGCTGCGGCTTTGCCTGGACCTTTCACATGGCTCTAAGATCTCAGTTAACCCTGCGACTCTCCGCTGTCACTTCTCTCGATTCTTGGTGTGTACTGGGGCCATGAAGTGGTTTACACCTACAGCGCAATGGCTGATGGTCATGTAGGCTTTGCATATGTTCATGGATAACATATTGAACAGCACTCCTTGCCAGATGGCTGCAGTGCTTTCACTGCAGAGCTGGCGGCCATATCTCATGCTCTTGAGCACATCCGCTCGTGCCCAGGCGAGTCATTTCTCTTGTGTACCGACTCTTGAGCAGCCTACAAGCTATCGACCAGTGCTAACCTCATCATCCTTTGGTAGCAACCATCCAGGAGTCCATCTATGCCCAAGAATGGTCCAGTCATTCAGTGGTGTTTGTCTGGACCCCAGATCGCGTCGGAATCCCATGCAACGTACTTGCCAACAGGTTGGCCAAACAGGCTACGCAGAAACCGCTTATGGAGGTCGGCTTCTCTGAAACTGACCTGCGTTCAGAATTACATCAAGGCTTTGGAGACGGAATGGCATAATCTTGGTATGTACAACAAGCTGTGTGCCACTAAGGAAACTACAAATGTGTGGAAGATCTCTGTGTGCGCCTCTTGCAGGGACTCGGTGGTTCTCTTTCGGCTCCGCATTGGCTATAGGTGGCTGACGCATGGTTACTTCCTCCATCACGAGGACCCACCTCGGTGTTGCTGTGGCTCACAAATGACGGTCATCCATCTCTTGCTGGACTCCCCACTTTTAACCACTCTGCGGCGGACTTTTAACCTTCCCAGCACCCTACCTTCGGTGTTGGGTGACAATGACTCAACACCTGCTTTAGTTTTATGTTTTATTCACGAGGGTGAGTTTTATCATTTGCTCTAAGTTTTAGCACGTGTCCTTTGTCCCTGTGTGTCCTCCACCCTAGTACTTTCAGGGTTGGGGTTTTAATGTGTTGCAGACTGGCTGGCTTCTCCTTCTTATCCTCATGGTCAGCCAGCTTGGTAACCTGCTTTCTTGTTTTAATCTCTTCTACCTGTTTCTTGCGTCTTTGTGATTTTCTTGTCCGCTTTAGTGCTTGTTGCCCTTCAGTCGTTGCTGTGGCTTTTCCATTCATTCTGTTTTGTGTTGTCTCATTGTCTTATTCTCACCCTTGTGGAATTGTTTCCTCCAGAACAAGGGACCGATGGCCTCGTAGTTTGATCCCTTGCCCCCACCCCCTTTTAAACCAACCAACTAAAACTTCCATCCATGTGAAAGTTACCATTAAACAATAGTACCTCAACATCAATAGCTGCCTTCCCTTCCACTCAAAAAAAGTATCTCGTACAGTTTTGCCAGTCATGGACAGCCCATCCACAGTGACAAGCGATCCATTGCCGAGAGTGTTTCTGAGGCCTTCACAGATGGCTAGTAGCCTCCACCACTAAAGTGATATTCTGCTGCCTGGTCAGTGTGTGCAAAATCCTGGTTGATACTGGCTGAGGACAATACCTACATCCAACCCTTGCAACGTAAGTTGTACTTCGCGAAAGAGCTTTCCCACACACCCACCCAACACGTCCTGTTCCATTACCTTCAGTGGAATATCATACTCCACATGTGAACGGAGACATACCAAATGACTTCTGCACAGCCTTCTAACTAGCTGTTCACCAAAATGAATGGTCGCCACCAAACTTTGACCAAGAACAAAGCTCACCACACAGTACTGGAGCATGCCCTTGATCAGTGCTCAACTTCACTGGCTGCATGATAACACATGCCATCGAGGTCCTTCCCCAAGATTGGTTTTATCTTAATTTTGTACATGGATATCATCTTTACAACCCGTCTTTCAAATCCCTTGGGTTAAATCTCCCCTATATTCCTTGTCCTTCAGCACCTTCCATATTTTTATGCTTTCCTTCCATCTCCGACAGCTGCTTACCACCAGACTTCAGTTTAGTTTGTCTAGTGAAATACACAAACACTGTTCCCTCCTTTGTCCCCCTTTCCATTTTTTCTATCCTGCCAGCACCCCTGCACCATTTTAACCCCATCTTCATGTTTCATTATATACTGCATACAAACTTCCATTGCCTACAGCAGAGTGAATCCTTTGATTGCCATATTTTTATCCTCTCCTGTTACTGTGCTCCTCCTTTTCCTCACCTCACCTCTCACCGTTCCTCTTCTTGTTGCTTATCCCAATCTACTCCAATTGACACATCCTGACATCCATGTCAGGGTACAGCACTGGGACAACATAGCCTCTCATATGCTCCACCTGGCATGTCCATTGCCCCAGTTTGGCTACACTGCCAGGACATTGTAGCGCTGTGTTATGTGTTTCTTTCTTTGTTACCTCTTAAGAAAGACATTATTTGGGTCATGCAAACATATTTGTGTATCCATGGGATACACAAAATAAATGTATTGGACGGAACAGAATGTTTGTTAGTTCCATTGGACCCAGATGTTCCTCTGTCAGGGTGGAAAAGGGAAAATAGTTGAATGTTTAAGAGGTAGGGAGACAGAACAAGCATTACCAATTTTAATAAGGAAGGAGGCAAATATAATTTTTGTGTCAGTTGGCTGTATTGTAAGTGACACAACTTGACAAGTACTGACGCACGTTATAAATTTAATAAATTCATAAATGGAATTGTCTTCATCATACAAATAATGTAATCCTGCAATCTTGTAACAATGTATTGATTACAGGAGCAAACAGGAGAGAAGTTCTGATCTTGCTTCACCACCTGGATATAACCCTTCAGCTGGACAAGTTTATACTGAAGCCACTAGGGAGTCTGATCCGAACCATCTCATAATTAAAAAATCATGGGAACTTGCATTGGGACCACTGAAACAGGTAAAAGCCATTACATATTGAATTGAAATTAATTTTTGTATGTTTGGTTCTCTGCCTCGTGATGACTGGGTGTTGTGTGACGGCCTTAGGTTAGTTAGGTTTAAGTAGTTCTAAGTTCTAGGGGACTGATGACCATAGATGTTAAGCCCCATAGTGCTCAGAGCCATTTGAACCATTTTGTATGTTTGGTTCAATGCATCTGATCCCATTTATTGGTGAGTGAAACTGGTAATATCAGTAGAAAGGGGAAATCATTCATTTCAGCAAAGAACAGACGATCAGTCAGTGAATAGGAAACAGAAGCATGTGTCAAATTCAGTATTTGAAATGCTGAGAGCAATAGATAAATATATAGTGACTTCCATGCTGTAAATTAGCAAATCACTGAAACTGAATTGTACTTCGTTCTAATGTGGGGCAGTGAAAGAAATAGGATAATTAGATATGTATTAGAGCACTTAATTTGTGGGTGTCATTGTTGGAAGTGAAAAATTGTGGGAGTGGGTTAGATAGATAAATGCAATAAAATTTCCCAATATTATGAAAAGGAAAGTTGCTATTCATCACATAGCAGAGACACTGAGCCACAGATTAGCACAACAAAAAAACTTCATGTGCTCATGATTACCAATAACATTAGGCATTTCTTCCAGTTTAAATTCTGTGTGAAAATAGCTTATATAGTGCTGCCATCCTTAACTTGGTCACTTCCTCATAATAATAGTCAGTAGAAGTTGAAAGTCGTCATTTTTGTAACAACTGCGAAAATATTTGATCTAACAGTGTGGCAACACATTGCTTACCTGCACATTATTTAACATTCAAAATGTCATCCCTTTTCTGCCTTGGAGTAATTGAGGTACAACAGCCTCCATTAACTCATTTCATAATCAAATCGGCAAGAATGCCTCTGTAATGCACTTTCAAGAAACAGTTGAACTGTAGGCCACGATTGTTTTGTCAGCATGGAAAGTCCTTTCATCGTACCACCAAGTCAGTCAACAATTGTAGTTTTAGGCCTTCTTCTCTTGCCAGCATTCTGTGCGGCAAAGAACTAGTTATTGTAGCAACACAGTATTGTTGGCAGTATTGCTGATACTTTTTCTAATAAATCTTATTAAAGTACATTGGTAAAATACTTGTTAAGTGTTAGAGGCATCGACATCAAAATTCTGAATAAAACTAATCAACAGGAACAGTACATAATTCATGAGTAAGTACATGTTGTTTTATCAATTAAAATTAATCAAACCCCCTATTCACATTGCTAAGTCCAGCTTCGATGTCCTGCTTGTGATTGGTACATGCGAAAGGGATGGACTGACAGACTCATCTGAGCTAAAATAAATTAATGTTAGGGTGGCAATAATAATTTTTCATTCATATTATAATTCTCTTTTATATATGGAGTAAGAGATGTATGTTCACTATATACATTATTTCTTTAATTCAATTCATTAGATAACACTTTCTGTTCTGAACTGTCTGTTCCACCACCATCATGAGATGTTGGTTGGTCCAGAAAACTGTGCTTCGCTTAGTGTAAGTGGTAACCTGGAGAATTAAAATATCGCATTTCTGGCGACCATATCACTGAATAAATGCAGTGAAATTAACTATAGATGGGTCCATCAGTGCAGAAAAGGGAAACAGAATATCTTAAATTCCTCAGTATTAAATAATCCACATTTGCTTGTAATTGTATTGTAGAAATTGAGAGTATGTGCTCATATGTTAGAACAAAGTTTAGCAACTTGAATTATACTTGCCTACAGTTGCACACAGTACAATATTCAGGTGCTTTAAAATGGCTTTCTGACTTTTTTAAGTAACATAATTCAGACAAAAATTTACACCCATAGGTTTACGCATCGGAGCTTGGAATGTCAGATCCCATCATCAGCCAGGTAGGTTAGGAAATTTAAAAATGGAAATGGATAGGTTAAAGTTAGATATAGTGGGAATTAGTGAAGTTTGGTGGCAGGAGAACAGTACTTCTGGTCAGTAAATACAGAGTTCTAAATACAAAATCAGACAGGAGTAATGCAGAAGTAGGTTTAATAATGAGTATAAAATATATATAAAAAAAAAGGAATGCGGATAAGCTACTACAAACGGCATAGTGAATGCATTATTGTAGCCAAGATACACACAAAGCCCACACCCATCACAGCAGTACAAGTTTATATGCCAACTAGTTCTCCAGATGAGGAGGTAAGTGAGGAAATTTGTGATGAGCTAAAAGAAATTACTCGAATAGTTAAGGGAGCCAAAAATCTAAGTCACGGGGGACTGGAATTCGATAATGAGAAAAGGAAGAGAAGGAAAAGTAGTAGCTGAATATGGACTAAGGGAAAGGCATGAAAGATGAAGCCACTTGGTAGAAATTTGCACAGAACATAATTTAATCATAGCTAAAACTTGGTTTAAGAATTATGGGAGAAGGTTGTATATGTGGAAGAGACATGGAGACACCTGAAGGTTTCAGGTAGATTATATAATGGTAAGAAAGATTTAGGAACCAGATTTTAAATTGTAAGACATTTCCAGGGTCAGATGTGGACTCTGACCACAATTTATTCGTTATGAACTGCAGTTTAAAACTTAAGAAACTGCAAAAAGGCAGGAATTTAAGGAGATGGGACCTGGATAAATGCAAAAAACCAGAAGTTGTAGGTTTCAAAGCAAGCATTAGGGAACGATTGACAAGAACGGGGGAAAGGAATACAATAGAAGAAGAATGGGTTGCTTTGAGAGATGAAATAGTGAAGGCAGCAGAGGATCACGTAGGTAAAAAGAAGGCTACTAGAAATCATTGTGTAACACAAGAGATATTGAATTTAATCGATTGATGGGAGAAAATATAAAAATGCAATAAGCGAAGTGGGAGAAAGAGAATACAAACGTCTCAAAAATGAGATCAACAAGAAGTGCAAAATGGTTAAAGAACAAATGTAAGGATGTAGAAGTGTGCATCACTAGGGGTGAGATAGATACTGCCTACGGAAAAATTAGAGACCTTTGGAGAAAAGAGAACCACCTGTGTGACTATCAAGAGCGCAGATGGAATTCCAGTCCCAAGCAAAGAAGGGAAAGCAGAAAGTTGGAAGGAGTATATAGAGGGTCTGTAAAAGGGAGATGTACTTGAGGGCAATATTATGGAAAGGGAAGTAAACATAGAGGAAGATAAAGGGGAGATGTGATACTGCGTGAAGAATTTGACAAAGCACTGAAAGACATAAATCAAAACAAGACCCTGAGAGTAGACAACATTCCATTAGAGCTACTGACAGCCTTGGAAGAGCCAGCTAAGGCAAAACTATTTCATCTTGTGAGCAAGATGTATGACACAGGTGAAATTCTCTCAGACTTCAAGAATAATATAATAGTTCCAATTCCAAGGAAAGGTGGTGCTAACAGATGTGAAAATTATTGAACTATCAGTTTCAAGTCATGGCTGCAAAATACTAATACAAATTCTTTACAGACAAATGGAAAAACTGGTAGAAGGTGACCTTGGGGAAGATCAGTTTGGATTCCGTAGAAAAGTTGGAACATGCAAGGCAAGACTGACCCTATGACTTCTCATAGGAGATAAGTTAAGGAAAGACAAATCTATGTTTATAGCATTTGTAGACTTAGAGAAAGCTTTTGACAATGTTGACTGGAATACTCTTTCAAATTCTGAAGGTGACAGGGAGCGAAAGGCTGTTTACAATTTGTACAGAAACCAGATGGTGGTTATGAGAGACAGGGGTCATGGAAGGGAATCAGTGTTTGAGAAGGGAGTGAGACAGGGCTATAGCTTTGCCCAATGCTATTCAATCTGTATATTGAGCAAGCAGTAAAAGGAAACAAAAGAAAAATTCAGAGTAGGAATTAAAATCCATGGAGAAGAAATAAAAACTGTGAGGTTTGCTGATGACATTGTAATTCTGTCAGAGACAGCAAAGGACTTGGAATAGCTTCTGGACGGAATGAACAGTATCTGGAAAGGAGGATTTAAGATGAAAATGAACAAGAGCAAAATGAGGATAATGGAATGTAGTTGAATTAAATCAGGTGATGCTGAGGGAATCAGATTAGGAAATGACACTTGGAAGTATTCGACGAGTTTTGCTATTTGGGAAGCAAAACAATGGATGATCGTCGAAGTAGGGAAGATGTAAAATGTAGACTGGCAATGGCAAGAAAAGTATCTCTGAAGAAGAGAAACTTGTTAACATTGAGTATTGATTTAAATGTCAGGAAGTCCTCTCTGAAAGTATTTGTGTGCAGTGTAGCCATGTGTGGAAGAGAAATGTGGATGATAAATAGTTTAGACAAGAAGAGGATAGAAGCTTCTGAAATGTGGCACTACAGAAGAATGCTGAAGATTAGATGGGTAGATCACATAACTAATGAGGAAGTACTGAATAGAATTAGGGAGAAGAGGAATTTGTGGCACAACCTGACTAAAAGAAGGGTTCAGTTGGTAGGACACATTCTGTGGCATCAAGGGATCACCAGTTTAACACTATTGGGGGGGGATTACAAATGGTAGAGGGACCAAGAGATGAATACAGTAACCAGATGAGGCCACTTGCACAAGATGAGTAGCATGGAGAGCTTTATCAAACGTCTTTGGACCGAAGACGCAGACAAAGACGACGACGACGGGTCCAAAGTAATGAAGATGGGAAGCAAAAGTGAATTGTGGTTAATAAAAAGCCAGAAAAAAAGTAAAGGATGAAATGCTTTTTCTGAAATTCCATGCGCAACCTTAAAGTAGCTGAATAATTTGAGATGAACCAGATAAGTGAAGACCACAAATGTGGATCAGGTGGTAAACACTCTGATTCTCCACTGACTTGGTTCTCTAACTGAATAATAGACTGGATCCTATTTTCTTTTCTAAATTCAACTGTGTGTTCACCATAGAGTTGGATTTACTGATAAAATGACAACAAAAATGATTACAATAAAATTTGATATCCTGCAATTAGGTTTTCACACTGACGTGCTTATGCAGATTATCAGCCTTACATGTTAAGAAAGATACGGCAGTGTGACACGTTTCAAATTAGAACATAGCACATGTCGGTACACTTTGCATCCACTGTATTATGTTTCCAACTACTGCCAACCTAACATAATGGGATGTTTGAAAATTAACTTCTCTGTGATGGGCTTTCGCAATATTTGTAATTTATGCCTCACTTGATGAGGCGCGTGCACACTTGAATGGTCACCACTGAAAACGAGCAGTGTTTATCTCTCATGTCCATAAGCATGCAGTGCCCATGTATGTCCTCAGTTTCCTGCACTTCCTTGAGGCTGAGCTCCAACTTAGCATTTCTGGCATCTTAATCGTCACGTTCATAAGTCTATTGCAATCACTTTGTACTGTTCTTGGAACTGTACATCTAGTTTCTTAGAATGGCGCCTTGTTATGGTCTCGTACAAAACAACTTTATCTCCTATCTTAAATATTCTTGGAGTCTGTGTTGTCACAGTGAGCCTTATTGATTTGTTTTTGCCTCTTTTCTCATTTTTCATGCTTCTTGTGTCGGAGTTCACAACACATATACGTAATCTTCATAATTATACACAGCAGTTCTTTCCTCTTTCTGTAGGACTCCTGGAATATTTACTTTTCTCCCAAACATTAACACAGTGTGTACCCAGTGCATCTATGTGGTGTTATATTAAATACATACATACTATATGGTACCCAACATATGTATTACTACAGTTCTTCCTTATGAAGTGTCACAAATATTCAACCAGTGTTCTGCGTGTTCCCTCGAGCACCACCATTTGTCTGAGAGGGAAATGGTGTGGTTTGGATATTCTGGATCTTTAATAATTTACATATCCTCGTGAACATTAGAGTCCTGGCTGTTGATAGGCACCATTACCGAAAACTAGGAATATCAAGCTGGATCAATTGCCAGTTGTAGTATCTAATGGACCTACAATGTCCGTCACATTACTCTACTACATTCATCACTGTGTCTATAATTAATAGAGGCATATTTGTCGTGCTATGTATGAATTATTACATTTGACATTTGTCACACTTTGTAATGTATTGTTCTGGGTCTTTTTCATACCTTTCCACTGCTTATAAATTATACTTTATTAGGTCTAAGGTTCTATGCATTCCATGATATCCACCTAACAGATTATTGTTTATTTCCTTCATAATTTCAGCCTTTTCCTCTGTGCTAATTTCCTAGTTTTCTTTCTTCTGTTTTTGGTTTCCCTTAATCACATTTTTGTGTCCTGTATTTTCACCTGCATCCTCTACATCGTCAGACCACTTTTGACATAATGCGTCAGCTTTTGCATTGAGCTTTCTAGATTTATGCACAATGTCATGGGAATACTCATAGTTTGAACATCCAGTTTAGTAACCTTGATAACGGCTCTTTGACACTTAAAATCCATGTCAGTGGCTTGTAATGTGTTACTATGGTAAAATGTCTGACAGACACGTGGTTTGAACTGCTTTGTGTTCCATACAATCACTGAGTACTCTGACTGGTTGCAGGGCAGTTCCTGTCAGCCTTGTTCAATGCCTGTGAAATATAGGCAATTGGTAAATCTGTACCTATCTTCCTTTGTGACAGAACTGCTCCCAATGCATTGTCAGTGGCATAAATCTATATAAATGGTTTCTCTAAATCTGAATAGCTCAATATGGGAGGATTTAATAATCTTTCTCTTTTCTTCAAATGCTGCTTTTCATGGATCTCCTGTGTCTCACATAACTTCTGAAATGGATTCACAATTTTACTGAACTTGAGAATGAACAGACGATAATATCCAGCAAGCCTAAACACCCTTTTAATTCCTTCATGGATTTCATAACTATAAAGTTATTCACTTTTTCTACTTTATGGTCATCTGGCTCTACAACTTTATCTGTTATCTTTTGTCCTAAGACTATTTCTTGCTTTCTCAGGAATTTACCTTTATCTGGTTGTAACTTTAATGTATGTATCCTTAATCTATCCAAGGATTCTCATTATGTTCCTTTAATGTCCCTCTGTGGCAGATTATGCCATCCAAATACTGTGGATCCCTTGCAATCCTGCTGAAGCAACATTCATCAATGTCTGAAATGTTCTTGGTGCATTATTTAGCCCCGTTGGAAGCATTTTTGTATGCATAGTGCTGGTATTTTGCACTAAATGCTATATTTTCTCTATGTGATGGTTCAGTTAACATCTGACATTATCCACTGGCCAAATCTAAAGTGGAGAAATACTCAACTTTCCCCATTTGGACCAGTATCTCATTTATGTTGGAGATGGGAAAGACTTCACCCACTTAAATTTCAATCAACTTTCTATACAGTTGCATTCCATATACTGACATTCAACTATTGTAGCCTTGTTAATGATTTTCCCAATTTGCTCCTGTAATACTACCTTTTGCATTTCTGGTATACCATATGGATTTGCATTCACAACCATTCCTTTGTGTTCTGGCAGTATTGGGAATGGCTTTTGTACTGTTTCTGTATATTACAATTTATCACTGTTTAGGTACAATACACCACAGTATGTGCTACAGAGTTTTTCCACTTGCTGTTGCTCTTCTTTATTCAAATGGTTGGCTCGAATTGCTTCTCTAACCTGGACAGTGAGATTTCTGTACATGTCCATGCCATTAATTGCTTCCTGTACTGCTCGCATTGATGTCACTTTCTTTATCAGTTTGTATATCATTTTCACTGCCACTTTCTACCTCATGTGTATTCAATACAATGAGAATACATTCTTCTAGCTCTATTTGTACCATAGATTTCGCTGTATGCACTCCTGTCCTTATTTTTTGTTTGAGAGTAATCATTCCTTTTTTGTTACTGGAATTTGGTTCTGTTTCCGCACATACCTTTAAGATTTTTTCCTTCCCTAGAACCTATTGTCATGTCATTTTCTGCTGCCACACTAGTGTGCCTGATAGGTAGTTAATCAATTTTTGTCTCACGACTTGTCTTTAATTCAGCCTGACTCCCAGACTGCCTCAAAACGCGCCTTCTTTTGAGTCTGTTAATGCATTTTCCATTAATCATGGCTCCCACTTGACCCATGGGTTTCCTGCAGACTTGGGGTTCTTCTGTCTCAGGTATTGTCAGCAGCAGAGTATTTTGACCCTGTGTTCTGATCATCCTCTCATAATAGTTAATCACAGTGTTTTGCTTCCTTAAGAAGTCTCTTCTTATTAGACCGTCATAAGGCATATACGATCCTCTTCTTATGATATGGACTTAGTGTTTCACTGGAACTTTCCCTGTTATTAGTAATTACAGATCTGTGGTTCAAAATGTATCCACTGTACCTATCTTTATAAGGCTTAAACATGCCCCAGTATCTAATAATAACTGTAAATGTCTTCCTCATGCGTAACGATATGCCTTCATAATTTCATTGCATGCTTCTCAGTCCATGACTCTTAACTTTTGGCCATTCATCGTGCTTCATGTTGTGCACTCTTAGTTTAAATTTTTAATTGAAGATACAGTCGCCGCGAGGGATTAGCCGAGCGGTCTAAGGCGCTTTAGTCATGGACTGTGCTGCTGTTCCTGGCGGAGGTTCGAGTCCTCCCTCGGGCATGGGGTGTGTGTTTGTCCTTAGGATAATGTAGGTTAAGTAGTGTGTAAGCTTAGGGACTGATGACCTTGGCAGTTAAGTCCCATAAGATTTCACACACTTTTGAACTTTTTTTTTTTTTTTTTTTTTTAATGTGTCCATATTGGTTGCACATGTAACAAGTAGGTGTTTTACGTAACAGTGCTTGATACCTTTGCCTTTTGCACTTTTCGCAAATGATCATCTTTTTACTTTTGTCATCCTTGTGACCTGGCTTTTCTCGGTGATAACAAAAAATTCCGGAGCCTCTTAGCTGTTTCTGCATTCATAGGTGCTCCTCTTTGGCTTCCCATAGTCTCTAGCCACGTGACCCCTCTGCCCACAATTACATCATCTTCCTCCTATGTTACTTCAGTATTAAAGTTCCTTATGAAACATTCTTGAGAACTGAACCTTTTCTTTCATAGACTAGCACACTTTCCTCTTGCAACATTAATTCCACTGTGTCACTGAAGCTAATTTGTTCATCCTCATTTCAAATAATTGTCTAAATCCTGCCGCTTGCTAGACAGTGTATGAAATCCGACCCAGTGCACATACCAGTTCTTTTGTGCCTTGTAGTTGAGCCATCTCTGTTATTCTGGTAACTTGATTTGTGTTGTTAGCTCTATCCTGGACAGTTGATTTTGTCCTAGCTTCGCCCAAAATTTTAGACATGATGTATTGAAATAGTGGTGTATCATTCATTCAGACTTCTTCGAGCACCACATACTCAACAAGCTCCCTAAGATCGAACTTTGCCCCACTAAATGGTTTATTTGTTAACCCAAGATCTTGCTTCACACTGATGCCTCTAATGTCTGAATACAAGCTGAAGTCATCTTAACATTGATACAATGTTATACAGTCTTAAAACTATTGCTGTTGTCACTTCCTGAAGCTTTTTGTTTATAATGTAGTAGTTCTTTCTCGTTTCCCCTGCAGCTATTTCCACAAGTAGTTCTTCCTCTGCTGGGCTCTCCTGTAATTTGTCTGGTCTGGACAAGTTCACCAAGTTTCTGCTGGGCTCTCAGGGATGGCTTCTACTTCTTTTGACCTGTTCCAAAGGCCTGGTTTTGAATCTTCTTGCTGTACACAATTTGAGGGACTCTTTCCAGTAGTCTTGCTACTGCTCTCTGATATTCTATCATCTTGATTCCCTGTTTAGGAATGCCTCAACACACTCCACCATACACAACTGGCACAAAATTTTCATTTTGCCACGTTCTGGCCCAGTGTGGATGTAGTAGGTGCGGTCTGCGTAGTGCAGTCAGGACATGAACAAGTGTGGGCTGAAATCTACTAAACCACCTTTAACAGAGTGAGAAAGTATGCTAGGGTGGTTAGCACAAGTGATTCTGGAAAAGAGAGGAGAAATTGTGATTCGTAGGAAGTGAAAAGCGTGCAAAAACTCAAGGATTCAATTAATATACCATTCTGTTAGGCATTTTCCACAACACCCAGTTTGAGTTGTACCTTGCTCACACATAGATGAGAGCACTGCTTGTAACTGTTTAGACATAAGACCATGATTCTTCCAGAGTGTTCTCGAACAATTTAGCTGCATGCCAGCATCTGCTTGTCACATTGATAACTGAGGGCGTTGTCCTCACTTAGCCATTATAGCACTGCCATTTTCTCAGCAGACTGTCGACTAGTTGTACTTCATACATATGGTGGCCCACATCCTGATGTCCATCTTGACACCACACCTTGTGCATTGTCTTAATATAGTAGACTCTAGACTTCCAGCCTAATGTGGCTGAACATAAAGCTGCATAACAAAAAAGTCAGATGGACTGGAGTTCTATAAATTCTATCTTCTGACCTGACCGCAGCTGTACCATTTGAAAGATGCATTTTTATACAAAACCCCAAATTTATTAATATTTTCTGACTTCTTATATAATATATGCTAGCTATAAGTGTACTGCATCCTTAAGATATTATTATAAGAAACATGAAATGATCTGTATTGTAAAATATGAATGTTTTATTACACACATATGAAAAGCTAGACCTAACAGAAGAAGGTGAAACTTATATATTTCAAAAATGTTTTAATAGATGAGTGTTTCCTCTTTTAGCTCTCTTCTATGTTGCAGTATCCATCCACTTACACAAAAGTATATTAGCTGGCATTGCTTCCTCCTGCTCACTGACGTACTGCAACACTACCTTAATCGTCCTGAAACCTTCAGAATGTGGGATGAGATTTCTCCTGTCATCTAAGTTCGCCTCTTTCTCTGGTGTTGCTTTCTTGTGCATTACCATTTCCACAATAGTATTGTCAGTTGGTTCATCAACTTCATCATTTGCCATCCATTTTGTGACATACTGTGCATCAACATCCTCTCAACCCAGTAAATATTTTAGCAACAAAATGATATAATCGTGTCAATCTTTGACTTTGGTTTCACACTTGGTTTCAAAGTTAAAATGTCCACTTTTATGGTGTAAAAGAATTTTCAAAGACCTTACAAATGATATGCTCAAATCTCTTCCCACACTTCACCCAAGCACCTTATGACGTCCAGCAAGTCAATCTTCGGATTGGTTACACAGTTTTCATTATTATCAGCTGCTGATACCAACAAACTGAGGAGACAGCACTAGTACTACTTCTTTAGCATTTGAAGGCTGCCCTGTCCATTGGCTGACAGAGAGCAATCAGGTTTGGTAGTACAAATAATGCTTTGATATCTCCATATGTGAATTTGTCACTGACAGGATGTGGTAGCGCATTATCATGAAGCAGCGGAGCATTCCGTGGTAAATTGTTATCTTCCAGATATTTCTCTACAGCTGGTAAGAATTCAGTTTGGAACCAGGTTCTAAATCTTTTGGAATTCATCCATGCTTTATTTTGATGAGTGTAATGTAGGTGCAATGATTCCTGTTTGGGTGTTTTTTTTTTTTTTTTTTTTTTTTTTTTTTTTTTTTTTTTTTTTAAGGCCATTATGGTAACCCGCTCCTTACTTTTCTTGTGTCTGGGTGGCACAGCTTCCTTTTTGAAGCATCTGTTTTGAAGCATCTTGTAATGTAAGCTGCTGTCATCGCAATTGTACAGTTGTTCACCAGAAATTGTTCCTTGTTGATTACCTTCACAAGACAGTCTTTAAACAACGGCACCACCTTCACAAGATAGTCTTTAAACAGTGGCACCGCCTCATTGTCAGTGATAAAGCCTCTCCGCTAATGGTAATCCAGCTACTATGGAAACCTTTTTTTCTACGTATTCAACCATCCATCACTGACAGCAAATTCTGAATCTACTCCTTCTATTTGCCATTGAAATTGCAACGCTTTTTTCTGCAGTATTGTCCCAGTAACTGCCAAACCATATCCCCTTAAATGTCCATGTCATAAAAATAGTTCCTTCAACTTATTTGCGCTTATCTTTCAACTTTGTCTTTCTTACTTTTATTCCACTTCCACAAGCTTGGGAAACACACCACTTTTCAATTTATGCTTAATTTTTCTCCCAGGTTCAAACAGTAAATTTTCCTATCCTGAACTCCAAACCAATAGTTTCGCCTGCTACCCCTGAATCCAGTCACCTTAAAACATGTAGTTTCTGGTCCATAATCACCACAAGTCTCTTTCATTTATCACCCATTTTGAAGTATATAATTAAAACATTAAGGACCAAACGATAATTTAACAATGAACTCACTTTGGATGTCCACATGCAACTACATATGTCCATTCTTGTTTGTGTGCGCTGGAGAGGACTTCTAAGTATTGTTTGTTGAAGGGTGGTTCCAATAATTCCTACAGTATTAACAATACAGTTTGTACCTTTATAATTGTGGCTCCAGATTTACTAGAAGCACAAAAGACTTATAAAACATTTTGAAAGGCCACACATCATCATATTTGGTACACACTTGCTAAAGCTTTTGAAAAGTGCAGTATGTACAATAAATTATTCCTCATTTTATCATGAAGTGTTATGATATTAATTAAGTGGGGGCCAGATAAGCACACAAGGAGCCAAAAACTGCTGGATGAAGAGCTTCACGGTCTTCAGAGAAGTCCTCCCAGCAAGCCCCTAAAGAGAAGTGAGAGGGCAAGCAAACAAAGTAGTCTGCTAAGAAAAAGGACCCTTCGGTGGCCTCAACACCACCACTCCCTGCCAATTCTGCACCTGTGGATGAGATGCAGATCTCAGTATCCCCTGAGGACCTTGATCTCACTGATGCCTCATCCACAATAGCAATGGATACAAATACTCAGTCAGTGGCAACAGGTGACCCTGAAGTGTAACCTGCCTCCTTCCATGCTTCATGCCTTCCCAGCCTCATGATAACATCATCCTCCAGTGGAATTGCTGTGGTTTTTTCTACCACCTGGCTGAGCTAGGGACAACTGTTAAGCCACGACTTCTACCATCTGTCCACTGGAGAGCCCACAATGACTTGGGTGGTAGTGATCACTTCCCATCTTTGTCACTCCCCCAGCGCTATTCCTTCGCACGTCTACCATGATGGGCTTTAAAACAAGGCAGATTGGAAAGCTTTCACCTCTGCTGTCACTGTTGAATCTCCCCCACGTAGTACCATCGATGTGGTAGTTGAGCAGGTAACTAGAACAGTTGTTTCTGTGGCGGAAAACGCGATCCCTTGTTCTTTAGGGTGGCCCCAGCAAAAGTCAGTACCTCGGTGGTCGCCGGAAATCGCTGAGGCCATTAAAGAGCTTTGGCGAGCTCTATAGTGACATAAGCGGCACCTTTCCTTAGAGCACCTAATAGCTTTTAAACGGCTCCGTGCCCGTGTTCGCCAGCTTATAGAAAGATGGAAACAGGTGTGTTGGGAGAGGTACAACTCAATCATTGGATGCATACGTCGCCTTCCCAAGTCTGGACGAAGACCAGATATCTTTGTGGGTTGCAGACCCCGACAGGTGTTACTGGCATTAACATCAATGTCGTGTTATCTACCAATGCAAATGCAATTGCCGAGCACTTTGTTCGGGCCTCCACATCAGAGAATTATCCCCCAGCATTTCGCACCCTGAAATGACGCATAGAAAGGAAAGCCCTCTCATTCACTGAACATCACAGTGAACCCTATAATGCTCCATTTACAGAGTGGGAGCTCATCAGCATCCTAGCACATTGCCTCGACACAGCTCCTGGGTCAGATCAGGTCCGCAGTCAGATGAGCAAACATCTCTCATCCGAATACAAGTGACATCTCATCATCTTCAACCGGCACTGGTGCATGGCATCTTTCCATCGCAATGGCGGGAGGGTGCAATCATTCTAGTGGTCAAACCGGTAAAAACCCGCTTGATGTGGATAGCCGTCGCCCCATCAGCCTCACCAACTTTCTTTGTAAGCTGTTAGAACGTATGGTAAGTCTGCAGTTGTGTTGGATCCTGGAGTCACGTGGCCTACTGGCTCCATGTCAGGGCAATTTCCATTAAGGTCGCTCTACCATTGATAATCTAGTTTCCCTCGAGTCAGTCATCCAACAGCCTTTTCCAGACGCCAACGCCTGGTTGCTGTCTTTTTTGATTTATGAAAAGCTTACGACACGACCTGACATCATATCGTTATCGTACCATCTAAGGGTGGGCATTTATCCTTCTCCTTGAGGTTGCCACCCTCCCTCCATTTTACTCTGTCGCACTTTCTTTGCATTTGTTTGTCTTGGTGGTCGTCTTTTCCCTACATGGGTTCATCTCGCCTTGTCTTTTTGGGATGGACATTTTGTGTTGCAGAGTGGCTGTTTTGTTATTGTGACCAGCCAGCCCAGAGCATATGCTCTATGGTTTTAATACCTCCTTCTACTTTTCCTTGTGGTGTATGTTTTCCCCATTTTTTGTTCATTCCATTCGTTTTCTTTTAGGTGTGGTGTTGGGTGATTTTTTTACCTTGAGCTTTGCTTGCATCAAGAAAAAGGAACTGATGACCCTGTAGTTCAGTCCCTTTATACCCCAATCCAACCAACCAGATAAGCACAAGCTAGATAGTCAAGAGTCGGATAGTTGAGAGTTTGCTGCATTACTCTTGATAAAAAGTATCGCCTTTCTATTGATAAAATCTCCTTTCCCCACAGCCATCGTACGTTCTACTTCCTATATGATAGGCTTGACAATACACCTATGGAGAAACTGCCTAACTCCACAGGTTCTGATCTTTCTGTATGGTGTCCTCTTAACTACAATGCAATCTTAAAAGGGCATGCTGATTTTTTTTACATGAAAGCTCTTAAAGCTTTTTTAAAAAAAATAATGTTATTTTCTACATTATTATTCTTCATGTCTGCATCCCACAGCACTCTGCTGCTAGAGGGGCTCCAAATTGTAACATTTAACGTAACTGTGTTGGTGTTTAGTGAGAAACAGCCTGTTGTAATAGAATTCTGAATTCAAAGAGTTCGTCCACACATGGAGGGAGCATCCTCTCCTTCATCCTGATAATGCCAGATCTCACAAGAATGCTAGGATGTCTGCAACAATCCGATGCATTAGTTTCACTGTCTTTGATCATCCTCCAAACATTCCTGACTTGGGCCAATCTGATTTTCATCTGTTTGAAGAACTTAGAGTATGTTAAAGGACAACTTTGATAGTGATGAAGCGATGCAAGCAGAGGTGAGGTTGTGCCTATGTAAACTTAAGTCCAACATCATACAGTGACAATATCAACAAATTGGTCTCGTTAGGAGAAATGTGTATGTCACCAAGCTTGAGAAAATAAATGTAGACATGAAGAATAAAGTCTTACAATGTTAATAATATTTTTCTTATTTATAAGGCTTTAAGAGTTTCCACATTAAAAAATTCAGAGGCATTTCTTTTCAGCACACCCTCGTTCATAGAGGTGCATGCCATCTTAGGTAATAGTGTTCCACACTACTACCTGTTTTCTCATCAAGAGGAATGAAGACTTGATTAGATGTCATTCCATCATGTTCTACAATGCCCAATTGTTGAATAGTCTGGTGACCATGCTCTCTAGGGGTGTTGACGGGCATCTTAAGCCTGGTGTACTATGGAAAGCAAACAAGCATGAGTGAATGAGCATCCTCTCCAGTGTAAATGGTAGGCAAGTGCAAGCAAATATCATTTGGGTGTGTTCAGATTACATTCTGAGCAAACCATCAAAAGTAAGCTCACATAATCTCTACTTCAGCACAGCACTGAAGGGATTAATCTGCTGCTTTTCATGTGAAATAATTTTGCTATTGAACATGGATTCCAGAAGAGGATGTAATGTTGCTAATCCATACATATTATAAAAATGTATGTATATATGTTCTACATCTCTGGACCAGTTTCAACCAAACTTGATGCACGTATCACAGTGTTGAAATCCTCACTGTGGGGTAAGAACCACCTACCTACCAAAAGGGAGGGGATGGGGGCAAAAAACCAGTATTTGCGAATGAGAGCACTTAGAGATGAGGTTTACGCATAATTTCACACCTTTACAAAACTTTTCTCACTGCCGACCTCCACAGAATGGTGAAAGGAAAAAGGGCTATTACTTACTACATTTTCCCTGTTCATGCATTAAAACTGCTACATGAAGCATGATGTTTTAATTTGTTACTTGTTTTCTACTTACTGTATTCTTGACTCATTTTGCAGGTAGTATTCACATATACTACTGAACGTGCATAGAAAAATATATCATTGTGTGACAGTTTAGGAGATATGACGTCATAAATACAGAGATGTGTGAAAAACTGCTGCATCATGCACAACATTTTAATTTATTATTTTTTACTACTTTTGCTGACAGTAGCCACATATACCACTGGGTGTACCTGTAATATTGTATCATTGTACAACACATAATTCAAGACATATGGAATAAACATTGAAATGTGTGAAAATGAAACTGCTTCGCTAGAATACAGGTGAAAAATGTGTGCAAATATGCGTGAAATACATTAAATATATTTGACGTGTGTGTATGTGAGCAAAGCCATGGGATGATTTCAAACAAACTTGGGACATACATTGCTTATAATCTGGAAAGAAATACTGTGGGGGTAAGACTACCAGCCTCCTATTGGGGTGAGTTTGATAATGTGGAGAGAGGAGGAAAAGGAGAACAAGGACAGACAATGAGGAGGAGGAGGGAGAAGAAGAAGAAGAAGAAGAAGAAGAAGAAGAAGGAGAGGCACCGATAGGTGGGAGGGGGAAATGGACAGAGGAAGGAAAGAGGAGGAGATACACAGACAGCAGGAGGGAGCAATAGACAGAAAAAGGGGGAGTAGGAGAAGGAGAAAGAGCAGGCAGAGGGAGAGGAAATGGATATAGAGAAGGGTGAAGAGGAGATCCACAGAGGGAAGGAGGGGGGAGAGGAAATGGATGGAGGAGAATGAAAGAAGAGATAAGAGATGGACTAACAGAAGACTGGAATAAATACACACACAGGCTGTGAGGGGTACTTGGCTAGTAAAAAAAAAATAGATATCATAAGTGCATATGGAATGCAAGAAGTCCACTGAACAAACTGCCAAACAAAATAAATGTGAATAAAATCTATTTTGAACTTAAAGTAAATACATTTTAAACCTTTAATCGTAAATGAGACCACTCGCTGAGAAGTAAAAGTGTTGTCATCAATAGGCGCACACACAAGACGAAAAACTTACTAGCTTTTGGAGTTATCCTTTGAGCTGGAGAGCACACGCACACACATACCTATGCTCTTACATGGTTCCGACTAGGCTCTACAAGAACTTTCCTACTACATTAAAAATTAAAACTCATATTTTAAACATCTTTAGCCACCATGAAGAGGACTGCTGCATACAACTGGTTAACGGGGATTTGTGGGGGTACAGAAATTCTGGAGTTTTAGTTTAAGAAAATTCCCATGAATGTCTGCTTTGTTTTAAATTTCAGTACTCTCGGCATGAGCAAACATTCTACACGTGGCTGTGAAGTAATACAAAATATCATTAAATAAGGTTTTTGTTTTTTGTCAGTGACTTAATTATGTATTAGAATAAGTTTCTGCCTAAAGTTTGTAATTACTTTTGACGTATTCATTGGGCTTTGTGCAGTGTTGTAGATGCAGTGACAGATGCTCTAACATTGTGTAAAGCAGAGAGATCAAAACACCTTCCATTGTTAGATGGAATACTTAAAGCAGAGGCCTTCCTTGGAAAAATGAAGTGTTGTATAAAAAAAACTAATGTCAATTGGACCGGAGAGAGTAGGTCATTTGAAATCATTTAAGTTGACAAGGTCTGTGTACTTATATGCTGCAGTAAATCTGTTATACTCAAGACCTTAGCTACTGACTGAAGTAAGCATGAGTAACATAAGTGTGTCTGCATTTTGAAGATTAAGCTGGATAAGAGTTCCGCAGGACTAGAAGACGTAAAATTTTATCCTACTAAACTCTCACACATCCTAATTCAGTTGTTACGTGACAACCAGCATCACAACTGAATAGTAAGGGGTAGAAACTAGAAAAAAAAATTATTAACTCACATTGCCACAGGCAAACTCAAGTCATGCCAAAGACAGAGACTGCCGAGTGAGGATATGCATTCAGCAGATACGAGATTGTAACAGAGAACCAAAGGAAGTGGAAAAAAAAAATCATTAGCTCGTCGGACATGATGCAAGAAACTCACATACACTGTCTCTCTCTCTCTTTCACAATACCACATAGCACGACCTGACACAGCAATTAACAGACTATTAAGTGAACATGTGGAAGACATTCATTGTGAACAGAGCCTTGAATCATAGCCTCACGTTAGCTCCCATTAAAAACCCCAGTCAGTCAGTCATTTGGATCAGTGCCATTCACAGTAATAGCACTCGAATTCCACGATCACAGTACTGTAGGGAAACTGTCATAGATGCACCAGCACAGTCTATGAAGAGCTGGAGATCTATTCAAGATGATGGCCTTCACCTGATGAATTTCATGCTGCTGGCTGCCTACCATATGCTAATGGAGAAACTGACTGTCTTCGAACACCACGTCGCAGAGTGCTGCCAGTACTGAATTTAAACACGGAATCCAGCAACTTGATCTGTTGGAGTCCTCATTCCTGTTCAACTCTCGGGCACCTCCATGTGTTGAAAACTATTAGGCATAGGGAGGAAATAAACTGACCACACAACTACTGACACTAGGTAAATCATGGATAGGTCATCAAGAGTCATCGTAGAACTCGAAGTGGGACTGAGGACACTCCAGCAGCCAACATGAGGATCATTGTGTGCTGGGCAATGGCCACACCTGCCGGCTGGCAACCTTCTGTGGTGCAAGGGTTGCTGACATCATCTCATGGGCTTGCAGATGTTGAGTTGACTCAACATCCTGGAGCTGGATAAGAAAAAAGCTGAGGCTGGTGTGGAAGAACTAAGTCTTGTAAACTTTGTGAATAAATGACTGAACTTTAATTATGTTTTATTAGTGTCACACACGCTTCACAGGTTACCAACAGCTGTCCTGACTTCACACAGAGGGGTCTCTGCTTGGCTCTCAGCATTATACTAGAACATTATTGACCACTTCAGAATTAAGATGCCTATGGAGGTGTGCTTGTACAGAAAGCAATTGCCTTTCCTATTCTGGCAGGTGATTGACAGGCAACAGTGAATCAGCAGCTTATACCCAGGGATTGCATTTTTCTGTTGCATGTGGGCTTGCCAGGGGTGTTTAGACTATACTGCAAAAGTTTTGCTGGAAAGCCCTCGCACAGTCCTGATAAATCCCTATGGGATTTCAATATTCTTGGAGCCCTGAAAAAGAGAAGTTTGTGGCTGTAGATTTGTTTTGGATGAAGAGGTGCATGTCTTGGTACAATCATGGTTCGGTAGGCAACCACAAGCATTATTCCATGAAGTTATTACCGTCTTGTTTCATGATGGGATAAATATATTAACCATTATAGTGATTACTTTTGAAATAATAAACAGTTTGTGTTTTCCATCTGTCTCGTTTTCATGTGACTGCCCCTTATGTTATCTTGTGAGAGCTGCATTTTGCCAGCAGCTACTTATTTAGAGCTTCCATTTCATCAGTAAATTGATAAATATCGGAGACGGGGGGGGGTGTAATAGAGAGAGATAAGCACTAACTTTGGTTTAGTATACACTACTGCTACAATTTCAGAAAGTTGCCTCTTGCCACTCTTCCAACTGTTCATGTTACATATTCAGTGTTGGAGGGGGTTTTACAAAAATAGCAACTCCTTCATGTGTACGTAGTGTCCTGCTTTTGAATTTCTTCCCCAGCTGCAATGAGAAGCATATGTGCAAGGTTTCGAAACAATGCTAAAGCAGGCAATTCAGTGATAAGTACATTGTCTCCATCCTTGTGTTAAAATTCAGACATCTATATTTTGCTTTTCCTACACCATTTTGCTTATTTTGTCAGAAACAGGGCACCCACCGTGCAGAATAATCCGGTCTAAATGTCGCGTCATGGTTAAAACTAGCACAGTATTGACTAAAAGCTTGGTGCCAATTACTGTAGTCAGATTAAAAAATGGTGGCAGTTCTCCCAGGTCCAGGCACAAACAGGGATTACAGCCTTGCCAGTTCTAAGCATCAGTTGCAGTATGCGCATATGTGTGCTTTGTGTTTGAAGAAAGCTTGTATCCTGCAAATATGTCTCTCACTTGCTTATGTAGAATTTGTAGCTTACCACCACCATCAGCAATTACATCTCGCAACAAATCGAATAAAAATTCACACTATGAACATGTTTAATCGACGTATTGGGCAAGACATTCACAGCAGAGCTCTTGGAACCCTACTGAGCACTCATTGGCTGTTGTAGAATGTGTGACATAGGTCCAGTGACAAGCAAATCGCAGTGAATGGTGATGAATTGTTGGTGAATGCTTGTGTTAACTTCCATGTTCTCTGATGTGAACCAGGTTTCGGGGGTTATAGTTTGTAACACAAGAAATGTGGGCATAGGCATTGCAGTGCTGGTGGAACATCTTTCTAAACTTGTAGGAACAGCAACAGAATTGTCTGGATGATGCAAGTGTATTGTGTAATGTACAGTGTTCAACACCAAATTTACAGTCTTCCTAAGCTGTTCTGTTTTTCAGTATAAGAACATTAGCCCAATTTGTTATTCCCACATAAAACTTATTGTAGGATGAATGTGTATTTACGCGAGCAATAGCCCTGTAGATCAAATTGCCAGTTGCCAATGAAATAATGCTGCTTCCTATTTCTTAATCCAAAGTAGTTTAATGCATGAAGTAGACTTAAGAGTTCATATTTGTTGTATTATAATAGTCACTTTACAGTTATAACCTGTAACAGGTGTTTGTATGATAAGGAAAAGCTCTGAGAAGTACTGTTGTTGAGAGAACAGAGAACAAGTCACTTTTAAAACAAATTGCTATATGCCAAATTATGCAGATGAATTAAGAGGTGGCTGGCTTGACTCCTGAATGTTTAGCTACAGTAGGAAATTAATTATAAGGATGTATATGCACTTAATATTTCCCAAAGTGTGTGTGTGCAGGAGATTTCAGAAGTTAAGATATTTTTAGTCCTTTTTATATTCCTATTAGTGATGTTTAAAGGAGGGTTGTAATTTGAATTTACTTTCCATTGTTCACATGCAATAACTTTGTTTCAGATGCCAATGAACCTGTTTATAATGTACATGGCAGGAAATTCCATTTCTATATTTCCAATTATGATGGTTGGCATGTTAATTGTTCGTCCAGTAAAAGCCCTTTTCACCATGCAAACAAGTAAGTCATGCAATTTAATAACATACAAACCTTAAAAATCACTTGAAGTAGCAGTAGTTTGTAGGTACTAAATGTTGTGGTATGGGATCCAAAGGTCTCAAGGCTGGCAACCAGCAATCTCCCAGATGTGCTCAATAAATGACACACCAGGTAGATGTTGATTGGTTGATAGGAGGAGGAGGAGGAGGGAGGGGGGGGGGGGCAGCTGAGTGTTGTAAGAGACAAAACGAGTTCATCAATCTGTTGGTCAAGGGTTCAGTCATGTCCATCAGGAATGTGATTGGATAAGGGAAGTACATAGAAATGGTAAAGGAGAGACACTGAAGGTAGTACTGATGCCAGGGATGAAAGACACACCAAGTAGATTCAGTGGGCAGGGAAGCAGTGGCACCAGTCATTATTTGCAGATAAAAAGCTTGTTGAATTATCTGATGAAGACGCAGTTCTTTGGTCTGTAAAAACTCCTTGATAAAATGGTTGCTGCTTGGATTTATCTCAGCACCTAAGAATCAAGACAAAATATTGCATCCATTAGTATTCAAAACAATTATCACTCGTAATTATGGAGTACTGTCATTTGTGTGAATGGATTCTTTATTGTCCTGTCAGAAACAACATAGTTCATAGTTATTGATGGAAAATCATTGAGTGAAATAGAAACGATATTTGGCATTCCCAAAAGAAGTGCTATGGCCCCTCTGCTGTTCTTATTTCTATAAATGATATGGGAGACAATGTGAACAGCCTTCTTAGATTGTTTGTAAGTGCTGCTGTCATTTATCATCTAGTAAAGTCTTCAGAAGATAAACACAAATTATAAAATGATCTAGACAAGATACCTGTATGGTGTGAAAAGTGGCAATTGCCCCTGAACAATAGAAAGTGTGAAGTCCCCTATGTAAGGACTAAAAATAATTCATTAAGTTTTGGTTACATTATAAAAGTTGTCCATTCAACTAAACACCTAGGGACTAGAATTATGAAAAACTTGAATTGGAACCGTTACATACATACATAAATTTCTCTCTTTAAAGACAAATGTGTTTCATCCAGCATCTCTCTATCTACAGCCGTATGCTTTGTTTTACACATATTATGCAGTAGTCTGTGTCTTTACTCTTTACTGTGACTGTATACATGGATGGTCTCTCCCATCATGAACTATTCTACTCTGTGCATATCTTGCAAGTGCAAGGTCAACTATTCCTGTACACCCAAGCCACATTTCTTCTACATGCTCCTCTCCAGAGTTAAATGTTTTGGGTTCCTTACTGAGATGACGCAACTGCCTCTGTAGCTAGTTTGCTGAAAATATGAATCCTACGTGGTTTAGTTGCCCTTTATACTTTGGTAGTAATCATTGTTGCTATATAGCATCACAGACATTGGTACCAGTTTTTATGTAGACATATTCAAAAGAGGCCAGGTCTATTTGTTGCTATTAGTCTCAATATATATTCACCATAAGTGCAAATCCAAACATTCTGTTCTAGGTAGTTCTCAGAAAACACATTTTGTAATGTTTCACATGATGTCTTCTGACGCTCGCTGCTTACAGAATGTAATTTCTCAATTAAATCTTCTGTAAAGTTTGGAAGGTAGGAGACGAGGTACTGGCAGAAGTAAAGCTGTGAGTACCGGGCGTCAGTCGTGCTTCGGTAGCTCAGTTGGTAGAGCACTTGCCCGTGAAAGGGAACAGGTCCCGAGTTCGAGTCTCGGTCGGGCACACAGTTTTAATCTGCCAGGAAGTTTCATATCAGCACACAATCCGCTGCAGAGTGAAAATCTCATTCTCAATTAATTGTTGGATGATAGTCTTCTCCAATGATTGCAGTATGATTGGGAAGTTTGCTGTTACATTGGGAAGTGAATCTGGTGGATGATACTGAAGAACCAGAGCACAGTGGGGGGACTTTGAATTGAGCAAAATTTGCCTCCTAATAATGGGTCAGAAATGTACCGTTGTGGAGCCACAACTGTGAAACTACAGCCAATCGGTGACAATACAAAATTGTGTGTTTTACCTGACTTGCCCTGCTAATACCTGCCATGTTAAAGGCACACTTATTGATTAAATTAGGCCAAGATAATTCTTGAAGCTACCAGAGTTCCTAGCTGTATTCAGTAATGATACACCACTGTTTACATGTGATTGGTAATACCATAATGCCATTAATTTATCAAGATAATAAGCTGCAGTATCATGACAGTGCTTCAGCAAGTTACTCAACATGTGCTGTGATAATGTACAATGTTTTTAATAATGAAATATGAAAGCCCCACAGTTTAATTTTTGCTGTCGGATAGAAGAAATAAACTCGGAAGTAAAAGAGATCAGAAATGTTATGCCATCATGTTTTTGGAAACACTATTTTATGCCAAATGTTAAGTGTCTGCTTCCAACATTGCTACAATGTTGACAGCCCCACAAAAAAAGGAAAGAAAAAACTGGCTCACACTCTTTGAACATTCTTTGTGTGTTGTAAAAGTTTGTCACCATTTCAAAAATGTCTAGAATGAAATTTTCACTGTACAGCGGAGTGTGCGCTGATATGAAACTTCCTGGCAGATTAAAACAGTGTGCCGGACCGAGACTTGAACTCGGGACCTTTGCCTTTCACGGGCAACTGCCCTACCTGCTAGAGCAGTTGCCCACGAAAGGCAAAGGTCCCGAGTTCAAATCTCAGTTCGGCACACTGTTTTAATCTGCCAGGAAGTTTCATTTCAAAAATTCTTGCAACCCACTCTTCACACATAGATTTCTGCACCCTAATCTAATTATTAGCAGTAGTATGAATTCCACATATGCTAAGAGTTGAGAATCATTCTGGGACTGTTTTGAGTTTTGAAATTTTTCAAGAACTTTACTCTGATTAATTAATTACTGACAGTTTCATGATAGACTGCTGAGTACTATGTACTCATGTTACACAATCGATTGAAAAATATTACAAGCAATAGGAAGAAGAGGTGGTTGCAGAAAGAGAGGCAGTGTGCAGTGCCTGTAAGCTGCTAAAAGTTAGAGGAAACTTCAGAGATCGTAAACTTGGCAAAGAAATTTGTAAATTTATTCCAACACAAGTATACAATAGTGGCATCTCTCTGTATTTAGATGGGGGAAAGGTAGAATAGTTCAGCCATGCTGGCTGAATTTGATACACTTATCGTTTCAAGATATATCATTTATTTTGATCAGTTTGCAGGAAACTACAACCAGTTTTATGCCAATGGTGAAACAGTTTTTACATTCATTACTGTTATTCTGCCCGTGAGTGGTGATCATCTGATTCTTCAACTGACTGTGTAGACACATAGTTACAAACCTCTGACAGGACAAAGCAAAACATTCTGTATTTTGTTGAAGGCTACTAATGCAGTGGTCAAGATGTTCAGTTGCATATATTACAATTACTCTAGTGGGTGCACTTTTAAAAAGTAATTTTGTGAATTTAATAACAAAAGTTGGAAACAGAAACATTCCATATTGACATAATGTTCTTATAAACACAACTAATGGTTGGTAGGGAAAAAATTTTAACAGCATTCATTAGCATTTTGTTCTTCAGGCCTTGGATTAGGACTACGCCCCATTTTGATTGTGTCAGGTTCTCACTGCTTTCCATGCACTGTTCCTGTACCCATACTTACTGGTATTTCACCCAGTGGAAAACATAAAAAGAACTGGAGTGCAGCAAGACGTTTTACAAAACTTGTAGAGGAGTACACATTGAGCTGCAAGGCTAACACACAGCCAAATTAGGGTTAGCACAAATGATAAACTAAAAAGATTTGTGAAACAACTTTATTATATAGCTTGACCAACTGAAACTTTTGGCTGGAACACTGATGCAATGTAAACACACATTTTCAAAACAAAGACCATGTTTCTCCTCTGGAGTAGTGAATAATAAAAGTAGTTACTAATTTTATGTTTGTCACTCAGCAATAAGTGATGCATGCAACAGCTATTAAGTAATAAAGAAATACATATTTAATGTTTACACTCATGTTTCCAATGTTCATGTACAAATTATAGTTTACTGTTTGAAACTTTGAAGTAAGAAAATTAGTCATCGCAATATTTATGATATACACTAAGATAATTTTGTTACACACTAAACAAGTTGATAACTAATTATTCAGTTAGTCTGCAGTGAAAGAGGCAGTTTTGTAAAATGAGGTACATAAGAGCTCCAGTTTTCTCTGAAAACAAAATTCAGTAGATTGCAGCTGGATTGCATGTGATTAAATGATCATCCTTTACTTTAATGGTGCAGAGCATTACACAGTCAGCCATTTGCCTTAATTTTAAAGTTAATGTATCAAAATTTCATGTTCATCAAAGGACTAAACTTGTGTTTTCTGTTGCCAGCATTCAAAATGATTGAAGGTGATCATGCAGTGGTGCAAAAATTTGCATACCTACTTGGAAACATAGTAAGTGTTGCTCTGGCACTTTACAAGTGTCACTCAATGGGACTGCTACCATCTCATGCTTCTGACTGGCTAGCTTTTGTGGAACCTCAATTACGGATGGAATATTCAGGAGGAGGAATACATCTTGCATAAACACTCATGAATGTGTAAAAATTGTGTGTATATTTATCCTTAATTTGTATATAATATTAAAACAGATAACTAAAAGATAACTGTTAATACACCTATGTATATAATCTCCTAAGTGTTCGGAGGACCTGGGCTGCAGGTGAACTTTCTGTTGGCAAGAAATGTTTGCTCTGCAATTCAGTCTTCTCCCCCTCTCCTTTCCTTTAAGGCATTACCTGCAACAAAACACAATTTAGTAGTCTCACAAGGCAAAATAAGGCTGATTATTTCCCAATTAAAAGTGCAAGTTGTAGGGAAAATGTGACATATTTGATTATTCAGGGCTTCAAAAAGAAACACACAGAGACTTTCTTCAGCTAAAATATATTCAGTTGGATACAAGGGTTTCTTTATGTGGCAAAACCCGAAACAAATAGTCATACCTATCATTCAGAGCAGCTAATTCTTTAGGGAAGGAGTGTCCCACCTTTTGTAAGGACAAAGGTGAGGTGGGCAGGTGTCTCACAGGTCAAAGATAATATACTGGTAAACACTTTGGGCTGAAAATGTCAAGGATGGAGAAAAGTGGCAGGAACAGTGCAGTAAACGAAGTTGAAAAGGAGATATGAAGTTTCGAAAAGTCACAAGCTGCAAGGTTGTTAGAGTGAGATCTTACCTCTGTAGTCAAGGAAACTTAAATTTATATAACAGCAATACTGCAGTTTTGCCTTCTGAAAGTTAAGTATTGGCCAACCATTGTCTGTTTGCATTTTGTTCTCCCATGCATATTAACATAAAACAGCTGAAGAGACAAAATAGTCAGATGAAAGTTGCAAGATTCCCCCACACTCCCATTTCTGGAGAAAGGAGAGGATGATGTCATGTCAAATGGTGGCATACATTTCTTGTAAATGGAAAAACACTATGTCTAAATTATGAGATAGT
Organism: Schistocerca serialis cubense; assembly: GCF_023864345.2. Taxonomy (NCBI): domain Eukaryota; kingdom Metazoa; phylum Arthropoda; class Insecta; order Orthoptera; family Acrididae; genus Schistocerca; species Schistocerca serialis. Next base: position 722,726,052 of record NC_064639.1, on the reverse strand, counting down.
ATGAAGTAATTGACTACAGCAGGCTGTTCCAGCCTGAGTGCCTACCTGCACAGGTGAATAGACATGGGCAAACAGATGACATGTGGGTGGGAAGCTGAGCCACAAAGTACACACAGAATGGTGTGCAATACAACTTACTAGCACTCACGGGCACAAGTCCATTATAGAGAGGCACATGGAGATTGGTTTCATACTGGGACCAGAGGCCTTTAAATTAAATGAATAACAACTCTTGTCAATTCACAATCCTTTGAAAGAACTTGTGGAGGCCATGTGTCCGACAAACTGAATTACTATTATCCAATATCACTCTTGACACAGAAGGAAATTCTCCATAATAGGCTCAGGTCACCATCACAAGAACACGTATTTTTCTCTTACTGCTAAAATTTGAGCTCACAGAGATATTAATCAAATCCAGACATGCATGAGACGAAAAATTGTCCTTCATTAACAGGACTGAGTGGTTGTAGTCACATTTCTTATTATGGTGCCTCTCGAGTTACTGCTGTACTTACAGTATGTTTAAAAATGAACATACTGCAAACTCTCCATTATCATGGTGAAGGGTATACCATTTGTGGATTATCCACGCATAGCCTGATGATTTTACCACTGGAAGGTGATGTGGGTTCCAATCCCACCGTCTGACATCTCTCAAAGGTTTTTTCCATTGTTTCCCACATGAATAAATTCTAGTCCAAACTGAAGCCAGTTTTTAGCAACAATCAGTAGCAATGTTTGCTTAGTGGAAGAAAAATTGAACAACAGGGCTCAATGTTGTGGAGAAATAACACAGCCCTGTGCCACATAGTGAACATGAATGACAAAATTTCACATTTGATGAAAGAATTCACAGACGATTTGCACTAAGCTCTTCTGGTATAGGAAGTCACAAGAGAAGAATTGATTACATGGTGCTAGCAATTCATGACTCTCAATGTCCCTTCGGAAGTTATGCAAGACCACCACCATGACCTCACTTCATACGCCACATTTATGGCAGCCAGAAATGTTGAACTGAGTAAGCAAGAGGGGGACAGCCATGAATGAACACTGACCTCATGGGTGGAGATGACCAAGAATGTTAACAGGTGTACTGATTTTTAGTACCATCACACGACCACCAAGCAACCAACCAAAAATGAAGGTACAAGCAACATCCCACAGAACAGACATTTGGAGAACTGAGACAACACACTGGTATGTTGTCACTGTGGAACCTTGGACTCATTATAGGCTACTGCAGAGACAGGAGACGGGATTTCAATAACCAGTATACTGTGACATGCCCCAACAGTTCTACTCAAGCCAGTCAACTGTGGACAACTGTCACCCTTTTGTTGGTTGCAGGAATAATCCTAAGGAGGGCACTAAAGGCAAACACTGGAAAGCCTGACTAAACAAGATAGAAGCAAAAAATCAAAGAGAAGTAGGACAGGAGTGAGAGAGGATAAGATGGGTGAGCCATTCTGCCCAGAATACAACTGGAGTCCCCAGAGCATGGTATGTGGTAGGAGATGCAACCTCTGCATTCCATCAACACCAACTTGCCGTCTATTACCCCAAGAAGGGCAGCACACACAAGATGATAAAATTTTACGAAAGATAAACATTTGAAATGGCTAGCATAAAAGAAAAATAAAAGGGTGGGAAAGGTAGGAGCAGCGCCAGGCTAGATTTCTGAGCAAGGGCTGCTGTGGGCCCCCGGGCCAGAGCAGGTGAGGGGAGCCCCGCCAACCCCTCAGGTGGTCAATGAGGTCAGTGCCCCACCTCACAGAGATGAGTAGAAGCCACATTTGCGGATGAAACTTAAAACTAGGTCAGATGCTTTGGCATTGTCCACTAACATCAAAGGTAGCATCTCGGGAAAGTTAAGATATTGCCACAAAGTAGCTGTCAAGAGGACACCTCATTAACTTTGCCAAATGGTCGGCATGTTCATTCTGTGCAATCCCAAGATGTCCAGGGCTCAAAACAAAGGTGACAGCCATCCAGCTTAATGGAGGTCAGACAGATGATGCATATTAAAGCATCTTGCCAGTGCAAGAACAAGTGAGGCTAAAGGCTCGTTTGATGGCCATGAGTCTAGCAGTGAAGACACATCCATTTGGTAGAGAGTGTTGTTCACTGCACCTTGGGTGCATGTGCAAAACCAGTTTGTCCATTGACCAGTCAGTTTATACCACTCACGAACCCAAGAATGCATCAAGGACAGCCAGAAACAAATGGTGAAACATAATGGGATCAACTGAATCTTTCAATCTCCAAAGGATAAATCAAGATAGGTCCGAGGGAAAGCACTTGTCATGGAGATGTACGTGATTGCTTCCAGACAAAAGGTGACAGTGAGGAAAGTTAGAATTCAGAGCAGAGACACTGTAGTCTAACTGCAATTGTGATCCCAGTTCTCCTGATCCATAGTGAGAGGGACCCCAGCCTCTGATTATGCTGTTCAGTGCTAATTCAAAAGGCTGTTGCAAGTCGGACCCCTCAGTGATGTATCGGGTTCAATGACCATAATGATGAAGGCAATGTTGAACCATATCCCTGACTCCCATTATCAAGACGGTACACAAGGGTAATGTGGTCTGTACCCCAGGTGATGGTACTGAGGCAGTGAAGTGTACTGAGATGTCATAAGCATCTTGGCAAAGATGGGAAGCTGCGCCAATCATGCATTGAAGACCAGTCCCAAGAAGCGATAAGTACCTACCACATTGAGTGACTGGTCATCAAGGTAAAGTTGTGGTTGTGGATGAGGAGTCAGGCAGTGACAGAAGTGCATGACGTGGGTCTTTGTGGCTGGAAACAAAGCCGTGGGGATGGCCCTTGACTGTGACTTTCAAATGGTGCCCTAAAGTTGTTCAGCAACACCCACATTAGAAGAGTGAAAATCGTCAGCTAACAGGGTGCAGGGCAGATGATACCGAAGACCCCATGGCTGCTGCTAGACCATGGATGGCCACTAGAAAGAGACGGACCCTTAGTACAGAACCACATTCTCTTGGATATGGGGGGCGAGGGGGGGGGGGGGGTACTATGGGAAGCACTAACTTGAATCCAGAATGTACAGAAAGAGAAGCGTTTCTGGACAAAAATTAGAAGCAGGCCCCGGAGACACCCTTCATGAAAGGTTGAGAGGATGTGGTGTCACCATGTGATGTCTTAAGCCTTTTGTAGGAGTTAACATTGGTCAAAAGTAATCAGATGGCAGATTCCAGGGAAACCAACTTATAGTCAGTGAAATGGCCTTGGCAAAAACTGCCCCGGGATGGAGCCAGAAGGCCCCAAGACTCGAGGAGCCAACACAGCCCATGGCTGACCATGCATTCGAGCAACTTGCAGAGAATATTGGTGAGACTAACTGTGCAATAGCTGTCCATCTCTAGTGGGTGCTTAAATGGTTTCAGTAATGGGATGATGGTGCTTTCTCACCACTGAAATGAGAACTCGCCCTCACTCCATATACAGTTTAAGACAGTAAGGAAATGATGCTGACAATCCACTGATGGGTATCTGAGTATTTGTGTGTGGATGCAGTCTGGTCCTGGGGCTGTATTGGCGCAAAGGGCTAGGATGCTGATGAATTCCCTTTCACTGAATGGAGCATTATAGGGGTCCAAGTGGTGTGTAGTGAAAGGTAAGTGCAAATGCTCCATCTGCTCTTTGAAGAACACGAAAGGCATGTTGATAGTTCTCACACGCAGAAGCTAGAGTACAATTCAGAGCATAATGTTTGGCTACAGCGTCCAGGTCAGTGGACAGAGCATCGTTCAATGAAATACCAAGTACACCTTCAGATAACTGGTATGCGTAGATGTCTGATCTTCGCCCAGACCTGTGAAGGAGGCGCATTTGGTCCAATTATTGAAATGTTCTGTTCCTAGCATTCTTGCTTCTGTCATTTTATTAAGTTGGTATGGAGCCGCTTAAAGACAATGAGGTGCTCACTCGATCGATGGATGCTGCTTATGATGAGAGAGTCCCCCTGCGATCTCTCTAGTTCTTGGCAATTTCCGAGGTCCACCAAGGTACTTCTCCATGCGGGGGGATCACCAAGAATAGGGGATTGCTCAGTTGGCAGCTGTTGCACTCTGGACAACTGTGTCAATGCCTCCATGTGGTAGGGAGCTCAGAACAACAGTGGAGGTGAAAGCATCCCATCGGCATTGTGGAGAACCCATTGGGGTAGGTACCCAGGGGAATGACACTGAGGGACAAGATGATCAGCAAGTGGTCACTACCTCTTTGTGGACAATCCAGTGAATGGATGGGAGAAGACCAGGACTGCATATTGAAAGATCAGTGCCTAGTAAGTTCCATGTGCCACAATGAAGTGTGTGGAGGCACCAGTATTCAAGAGACAGGTCAAGATCTGCCAATAAGTTTCTGATGTCTCTAGCACGGCAAGTGACCATGGTTCCACCCCATAGAAGGTTATGGGCATCAAAGTTGCACAAGATAGGAAAGGTGGGGATAGCTGAAAAATTTGTGCAGATAATATGTTCGGGCCACTCCACCATCGGGAGGAAGATAAACATTACAGATGCTAGTGTTGAAGTGCCCTTACCTGAACAGCCACAGCCCCCAAACTTGGATCAAGAGGCACAAGTTCGCTTTATACGAAGTCCAGAACATATGTGCAAACTCCACCTGACAGCATACCATAATCGGCATAATTCTTAAATACCTTGGTAGCCACAGAGGGCAGGGGATTGCATTGCTAGAAACTGTTTCCTGAAGGGCAATGCAGAAAGCAGGGAAGGAGCTTAAGAGATGTCACAGCTAAGTCAGGTAATGGAAAAACTGCTACAATTCCACTGGAGAATTAAGCTGTTGGTATAATGTGAGGGCACGAAGGGACAGACGAGGCACGTTATGTCCCTGAGTCATCTGCTGCCACTAGCTGACAGGTGATGGTATCAACGCACATGGTGTGATCTGGAGCTTCAGGGGCCACTGGGATAGCAACCATGGTCACAGAAACAAAATGTGTGGGATCTGATGGCGTGGGAATCACCAGAATTTCCTTAGTCTTGGAAGCCTTCTTTTTGTCTTTCTAACTTGATGGGTTTCGATGACTTCCTTGACTTAAGTTTCAGGAACTGAAAAAGAACATGAAGCCCTATGATATCAACAGCTTGTAGCTGCTTCAGCCAATGCCCGGTATCCAGTTGTAGACCAGCAGAAGTCTTGGAGGGGAGTGTCCCAAGAGACCCTTTCCTGATGTGATAAGCTGGACAAGGCTGATGTATCTCCAGCTGGGAGGAGGAGGAGGAGGAGGAGGAGGGGGGGCTCACAAAGTAGGTGTGGGGGAAGGAGCAGGAAGAAAGCCCACAATAATTGGGGTCAGGTGTAGTATGGCATAATGGGAGGAGTACTATCGGCAGAGAGGGCGACATTGTCATAGCTGAGCATACAACAGTACAATATTGTCATATGAGCGGGACAGCGCAGTGGATTCGCATTTGGGAGGAAGGCTGTATGAATACTCATCCAGATTTAGATTTTCCGTGATTCCCTCAAATCTCTGAAAGACAGTGCAGTCTGTTGAGCAGGGAGAATGGCGCTCTCCACAGTTGACACTGACAAGGGAGGAGTACAAGGAATGTCTGCATGCAACAGTCACCCACAGTCCCTACAGACTGGCCCGGTATCGAAGACATGTGCCTAAATTTAATACAACTGAAGGGGGGGGGGGGGGGGGGGGCGGGCGAAGACAGACTGCTTCAAGTCACATTGGTATACCATCATCTTGATCTTTTCAGGCAACGAATTCCCCTCAAAGGCCAAGATGGCGGCCCCAGTAACAACCCTATTTTTCTTCGGCCCACTGTGGACATGATAGACAAAGTGTACACTCCGCTGCTGCATAGCTCATCATCAGACTACAAGAGGTGGTCATGGAAAACGATGCCTTGAACCATGTTAAGATTATCATGGGGAGTGATAGTCACCAGGATGTTATCCAGCTTGTCACAAGCAAGCAATGCCTGTGACTGGGCAGAGTATGCTGTTTTAATCAAAAGTGACCCACTCTTCCTTATGGAGATGGCTCCCAAACTTGTCCTTTGTAGTCTCTACAAACAATAAAGGCTTTGTGGCCAAAAAAGAATATCCATCTGCTCATGTACAAACCAGATATTGGGGGAGGGGAATGGAGTATTTCTCTGCTTGTTGCTGCTTAGCTCTACACTCCTCCCACAACCTCAGCAATGTCTACCTGGTCAATAATCTCCGTGCCCAAGTCACAACGGGAACATACTCCTTGGTGTACAGGGGGAGGTTTCAGCTCAGGCACCAACAGTGTGATCCTCGGGTGATCAGGGGCTAGCACCATGCAGGAACTTGATGACCTGAACAAAATCACAAAAGATGATGTCTACCCATTGCTGTGCACTGGTGACACCCTAAATTGCTGGAGAGAAGTCAAGTCTTTCTCGACTATGTGCATGCAGACAGGCTGCGGGTAAATAGAGGTTGACGAGACTGACTGGAAATATTGCCAACCTGCTTCAATGCCTTAAAGGGACAATGGGTCTGTGCTGCCTGGATGACATGTCTTTTTCTTTAAGACAAGTGAAGAATATCTTAGCCACCTGACAATTGTATTGAAATATGTTCAGACCGCAGGCCTGTGCCTCTTAGCCATCCTACAAATTTAAAAAGCATTTAGTGAATGACAAGGTAACCTAGCAGCAGGAATCATTCCCAATGCCTGGAGGGCAGTGAAGGTTGTCTTTATTCGAAAGCCAGGGAGAACTGATTATAGCAAGGCCAAGGATATGAGACCAATCCACTCTACCCTCCTTTATTCTTAAAGCAATGAAAAAACTGGTTAATGAACATATTTGGGAGAAGAGACTAACTAGGGCTCCTCTACATTCAAACCAACACACACATCAACCAGGTAAATCAGGTGAGACAGCTCATTGGGTGGGAGCAGAAAGCACTTCACTTTCAAGGAATAGCCCTCTGCATCTTTCTGGACATCGAGGAGGCTTTTAGTTAAACAACCTTTGCTTAGTGAAATACCTATGGGTAACCTTAGATGAGAAACTAACATGGACCCCTCACACTAAGAGCATCTACTTCAAGGCGAAAGGCACTCTAATGAGTACTAGAAGGGCATGGCAAAAACTGAAGCCTAAGCCCCAGTGTTATGCACTGGATATACACCACGGTGGTTAGACCTAGGATCTCCTATGGGGCCATGGTGTGGTGGAAGAAGGTAGAACAGCAGGTTACAGATGAGGAGTTTGCTATTGTGGAGACTGGCCTGCTTAGCCATAACAGGAGGATTAGCACCACACCAACCGCTTGGATGAAAGCCAAGCATGACATGCTTCCACTATACCTTTGGGTCAAGGTGAAGGCAGCACTGGTGCATACAGACTCAAAACTGGATCTCATTGAGATATCCAGAATCACATACTAAAATACTGAGTGAGGTAAATATAGGAATGGCTGGGGAAATGCTGGCCGACTATATAACAATTCCCAACTGCTTCAACAAGCCTTAAAATATATTGATTGGAAGCAAGTAGCAGTGGGAAAAAACAGTTTGACACCACACGGGGGACATTCTCTGGTTCATTGATGGGTCGAAATCAGACCAAGGTGCTGGGGCCAGGGTGAACAGGGTTCAGCCAAGACTGGGAGGCATCATCTCTCCAGGAAAACTGGCCTCGGTATTCCAAGCTGAAATTACTGCAATCAGGGCATGTGTGGAGGAGAATATGCGTAGGTACTACAAGGAATGTAGCATCTATATCTATTCAGGCAGCCCTGAAATCATTGGCAGCTCCTGCAACAAGATCTAAGATTGTTGCAGAATGTCACAGAGCTCTGGTGGAGCTAGGGGGAAGCATTAGGGTAAACCTAGTGTGGGACCCTGGCCACTCAGGGATCGGTGGCAGTAAACAAGCCGACTGATTGGTGAGGATGGGGGCAAAGACTCCATGCATTGGACTGGAACCTGTTCTGACAATCACTAAGGCTATAATCAAACTAGAACTATGGAACTGGATTATAAGACAGCACGTAGAATACTGGACCAAGGTCTATAAACAAAAACATGGTAAGGTAATGATGCCAAAGCCGTCTCTTTTAAAAGAATCCTGGGCTTGAACAGGAAAGAGATTTGATTCTTGAGTTTCTCCCGGCATATTTGATAATCAAAATATCCACGGGTATGCTGCCGGTCTATAGTGTCCAACGGGCACAATATTTCGGCGATCATACATGTCGCCATCATCAGGTGAACTGACAGACTGAGCTCCTGTGAACGTGCCGAAGAATGCCATAAATGTAGGATCTGTGATGAGAATGAGGAAACTGCATCACACCCAATCTTCGAATGCATGGCAAGAGATACAATTTTTGGGACAACTAGACTTGAAGAAATTGTGTCTAACAAAGAACTGGTAAAGGGTCCCCTTTCACTACTTAAGGGTATTGGTTGGCTTTACTAGATACACAGGGAGCAATACCGTACAATAAACTCAGTTTCGGTGCGGGCAGTGGCGTGTTAAACCTAAGCTGTTTTAGCTTCCCTGCCAAATTCAAATCGAATGACAATGGAGTCCCTCCAGATCCTGAGAAAATAAGAGCTGTCATGAATTTTCCAACTCCTCAGCACATCTACATCTATACTCTGCAAACCACCAGTGCTTGGCAGAGGATACATTCCCATCCCACTATACCAGTTATCAGGATTTCTTCCCGTTCCATTCACAAATAGAGTGCAGGAAGAATGATTGTTTAAATGCCACAGTGCATGCTGTGATTAATCTAATCTTCTCCTCACGATCCCTATGTGAGTGATACATAGGAGTTTGTAGTTTACTCTTAGAATTGTCACTTAGATGGTTCTTGAAACTTTATAAGTAGGCTTTCTCAGGATAGTTTATGTCTACCTTCAAGAGTCTGCCTGTCCAGTTTCTTCAGCAACTCTGTGGTACTCTCTAAGTCAAACAAATGTTGACCATTCGTGCTACCCTTCTCTGTCTACGGTCAATATCCCCTGTTAGACCTACTTGGTATGGGGCCCACACACTTGAGCAGTACTGTAGAACAGGCCACATGAGTTATTTGTAAGCAATCTTTGTGGACTGACTGCACTTCCCAGTGTTATACCAATAAACCAAAATCTACCACCTGCTGCTTTTCCCATGACTGAGCCTATGTGATCATTCCATTTCATATCCCTACAAAGTGTTATACCCAGGTATTTGTATGAGTTGGCTGATTCCAACAGTGCTTCATAGATATCATAGTTGTATGTTACTATGTTTCTTTTCATTTTGTGAATTTAAAGCAAGATGCCAGTCTTTGTACCACTTTGAAATCTTATCGAGGTCTGACTGAATATTTGTACTGCATCTTTCAGACAGCACTTCACTGCAGATAGCTACATTATCTGCAAAAAGCCTGAGGTTACTATTGCTATTAATATTATCTGCAAGGTGATCAGTAGAGACTGCATGATACGCATAAACATTAACATATGTGTACAAATAAGCATGAAAAATGCTTAAAATGCATGGAAAGTGTCAAAATAGACAAGATCAAATAATTAAACATGGTAGTTACTGTGTGCATTATATCTCAAAGTCTAACCTGTGCATATCAATTATGAGGAAGAGTGTCAGCCACACAAAAAGTCGGTACATTTAGAATGCTGATATCATTTTCTGAATACTGTCTGGTAGAGATTAGGAAGGGGCCCTTTCTGGGATTATTTTCTAAAAATTTGCATACTGTGTTTAAAGAATTTTTCCTTCTTTGCTATTGTTGTTGGTAACAAGCAGATGCAATTTGAGTGAGTCACAGTGAAACAATCGATATTTACAGGGCCAACTTCAAGATATATTGCATGCAGAGGGGCACGCTCAAATACTCGGTAGTATTTTATATAAAAAACAATCATGAATGTTGTGAAGAGCATTAATTTTCAATTAATACTACTGGACCAAAGCATCATTTACAGTTTTTTACATTTTTATGCTGTTGTAAAGATAAACGACCAAGTACTGTTCCCAATGTTCGGCGGTAGTAAGACTGTGTCTTTGATCACTCAAAATATTTTTATAAGCAGAAAAGGACTGTTCTACATCAAATGAGGTAACTGGGCAGTATCTGAATTTGGGTGCCGTGTTGGCACTTACAGTTTTACTAATGGGATGGGTGAACTTACCAGAAACAACGGTTCAAAGCCTGGGTTATTGTTTAAAATATTTTCAAACATTGGTTTTCTTGGGAATACCTCGCAATGAGTTCACCAGAATAATTTTATCATTAACTGAATAGATCCATTCACCGCCAAACATTGAGTTTCAAGCAATGTCTTTTTTAATACCAGAATCATTAAGAGCTTCCTTGCACTGGCAAACTGCTAAAGCCTCTGCACTACTGAAGCCGTTACTACCCCTCTAATGGCCTCGAAATGTTCACTGTAAAACGACACAGGTTCGACCCATGTACCCCAACAAGTAAACACTGGTTCGGGAGGTACAGGTACATTTGGTAGTTTTTCTTTGTTGGTCTTCATGCGAGCAGGAGCCTTTAGAAACACTTTCTTTGTGGATGAAATCAGTTAAATTACATTCACAAATGTGGAACGCACTTCTTCAGCAAGGTGATGTACTACATGAACAAAGCATGTCACATGAATCAAATTGGGATAAAATGCTCTGAGGGCTTATCCTGTTTTGATCATGTAGGGAACAGCATCTGAAAAACACAGACATCCTTTTACGAACAGAAGATTCTGGAAATATTTTTCTAGTACCTTTATTCACAAATCTGGTGATCGTAGAATGATTTACTTTTTCAAGTTCTTTGCTGGCCAATATATAGGAAGAAGATGGCTTTTCTTTTAAAGTACCAACAATTAAATTTGCACTGTAATGGTCACAAGTGTCTGTAGTTTTGTCTACAAATCCAGATAATGCTGCCCTTGAGTTGATCGTGTATTTCTTTCAGAAAATTTACGTAAATTGTCGGTATGTAATTTTTACGCAATGTTGCTTCATCTGGTGTATTTTTATTTAAGCAATATTTGTGCCGAAATCCTCTAGTAACCAATATACAACATGAATACGAGGCAAGGGTCTCACCACATTTCTCTGGGGCGCACCTGAAGTTACTTCTACATCTGAAAGATTTCTGTACCAAGGCATGTCTTTTCCAAGAACTACTGCAGGGAGATGCCAAATGTTCCTGGAATGAGGTACAAGAAAGATCTTCCTTTGTCCATACAATGAAATCTTCTCCAGTCCTAGTACTGTACGACAAGAATGCTGAGATAGAACTTGCAATGAATGCTACACATAGACCCATGTTAAACTGGCTTTTTTTGTTATTGTTGGACAAATCCCTGCTGCTGTCAGAAGTTGTCGTCATGGTCCTTTCTTCTGCAGTTCTGCGATATGAAGATCGTTTTTCTCACAAACTCGACAATGTAAAACACATTCTACTGTGTACAAGTAAACAGAAAGCTAAACTGAAACAATGGGTGTGCGCCTAAAAGCTTGCGTAGTTTAATTGTTGCCAACGAGTATGGTATGACGGTGGAGCGGATTAATGAGGAGCACTGGCACAGGAGCACTGACTGTCTGCCTGTCCTGTTCCTCTTCTGTAATGATTTCACTAGGCAGTGGCCTCTCAGTTAGCAATTGCATGCAGTTGGTTGCAATCAATCTGTGACACACCGTGACTAGATCTAGCTAGCCTACCTGTCTAAATTTTTAAAGTATTGTAAACGTAGAGCAAAAATATGCATAGTCACAAGTTTTTCGTTAAAATATGCAATAACCGCCAAATATGCAACATGCAAATGCATATAACCCGGTCTCTAGTAACCAATATACAACATGAATACGAGGCAAGGGTCTCACCACATTTCTCTGGGGCGCACCTGAAGTTACTTCTACATCTGAAAGATTTCTGTACCAAGGCATGTCTTTTCCAAGAACTACTGCAGGGAGATGCCAAATTTTCCTGGAATGAGGTACAAGTAAGATCTTCCTTTGTCCATACAATGAAATCTTCTCCAGTCCTAGTACTGTACGACAAGAATGCTGAGATAGAACTTTACACTGTTGTTAGTGGTTATGTTTAGGTGCACTTCTACAGCTGAAAAGGTGACAGCTTATGTTTCTGGAGTACACTCTGTCTGAGAGGAACTACTGTACAATCAAGAAAGGTAGCCTTGCAGTTCTTTGGTTCATTTGCAGGTCCTGGTCATATTTATTTGGCAAACCATTCATCACATCGACAGATCTCCACTCTCTATGCCAACTGATTGGCTGTAATGATCCGGGGAGATTGGTACTGAGGCTTCAGGAGTAATTCAGTGATGCACAAAAACAAGGCCACTGATTGCCTTTCAAGGAATCCTTTGCCAGAACTCAGCAACATGGGCAAAATTTCAGCCATTGCTTCAGAATGGAGAAACATCCAGCATTGCTGAAACCCACAGAAGCCTTGAAGAATGCAAACCAACCAAGAATTCTGTTTAATAAACAGCATTTTACTGTGTAAGAGGAACCTATGGTCCAGTGAGGCTGAAATGGTTTCTAGTCAGCGCAGCTCAGCTATGGCCTGCTACTCTGAAGTTTTCCCATGATGCTCCAACACATCACCATCTGTGATTCGTGAAGACGACAGAATCATACACAGGTATTCCTTGCTGGGTCTCCACTGATCCATTAGACATTGTCAACTGGTGTAAGGAATGCCAGAGATAGAAAGCATGTACCACAATTACCTATGTGGCACCTAGTACTTATTCCACCTGCAGCAACACCATTCCACAGTACTGGAGTCCACCTCTTAGTGATGCTACCAAAGTCGGGAAGTGGGAATTGATCGTTAATAATCAGCAGCCTATTCTTGACACACACACACACACACACACACACACACACAGACACACCATATGTAAGAGGTTCATCTTTCACTGTCCACGATAGTTTTACGGATTTACATGTGCTGGCAGGTATGTTCTGTAGATGGCTACACAGAAGGGAATTCTAATCAATGGCACATTTTTTGGAACACTCCTACAGTTGCTACACTGTCACCACAGCTGGGATAGCAGGGGGTTCTATGAAACTCTGTAGATTGAAGATTAATTTAATGCTTCTTCAGACTACCTGAATTAACTTAAACGTAACTAAGGGATTTGAAATGTGATGGCGATAATTATGATTTACATGGTCATTTTACATTGTTACATAAAATGTTTTATAGCATCAGCAATGAGGTGAGAATGTGCTGGAGGAAATTTCTGCTAAACCTCTCTCCGTTCTTGACAATGATGGCTGAAGCAAGGAAGATATAAAATAGCCTCACAATAGCAATAAAAAACATTTTTTGAAAAAGAAGTACTTTGTAACATTGTCAGTGTTACATCTTTTCTGAAGATGTATGATTGGAGTGTAGTCTTGTATGAAAGCGAAATGTGGACAATAAACAGTTCAGAAAAGAAGAATATAGAAGCTTTTGCAATGTGGCACTACAGAATAATGCTGAACGTTATATGGGTAGACCACCTAACTAATGATGCACTGAATAGAATGGAGAGACAAAATTGTTGTGCAACTCAACTAAAAGAAGGGATGGGTGGATAGAGCGCATTCTGAGGTATCAAGAAATTGTCACTTTGGTACTAGAGGGAACTGCGGGCGGTAAACATTGAATGGGTGAGTTGAAAAAGGTACACATTCCAAAAACAAACTTTCTGCAAATAAGAAAAAACTGTTTTGTGAGAAAAACTGGTTGTTATACAGAAAAATTTACTATTGTGAATGTGTAGAATTAAGTGTAGTAAACACATAGCACACGGTACCTATGTATAAATATTTGTTACATACCATGTAACTGTAAATATGTTCAGAAATAAGCAAGTAAAATTATTCAATCTTTGTAAAAAGGCAAAAACATACATTTCAAAACTGTTGGCTACATATATTTACAAAAAGAAGTTTTCCGATTAAACATTTTTCATTGTTGGACTTTTCATGGTAGACAGTCCTCAATCTTCATATTCTAGTCGACCAGCAGCTGAAAAAAAAGCCTTGTTTGAAAAACTTTTTTTTAATAATGTTCTTTTTTATTTTTACTATCATTATTATTTATTTAGTAGTATGTGATACATAGCCCATAAATGTTACTTTAAAATATGTTTTTATTACTCTTACCTAGTAGGTGGATCAGTTAGTCATCAATATCATCATCTTCATTAATGTCTCTTGTATCACTGGTTGGCCAAGAGCCTTTCATCAAAAAAAGGTTGATGCTCACCTGGGATGTAGTGTTTAACTTTCTGAAGATCCTGCAGTTTCTCTTTCTTTATGGGAACCTTTCCCATTGGATATGCCTTGGTGTCAGGAATTTCAACAGTGTTTGTTTTCTTCAGCTTGAAGGTCCATTTTACGGGGTTGTCAATATGGGTGGATGTTTATTTTGAAAGTAACTACTCTGCTTTCTACACTTCTAGGCTGTTTCACAAAGTACTGTGGCCACCAGTTCTCAAATTCCAAAAATAAATCATATTGCATAGCAGTCGATTCGAAAGTAGGCTGTGTTTTCTTCACACTACCAATCATTAGGTTGTACTGTTCAAGTGAGTAGACAAGATCATGTCGCCGGACTTCACGCTTCATTGTGCCAAACATACGATCACATGGCATAAAGCTATCCCATCTAATGGAGTAATACTGATGTATACCCTTGAATCTACTGTTCATGGTAAAGGAGCACAAAAGTCTGCACAGAGCATGATTTCTATTTTGGCCTCCACATGTATCGCTAAATACATGGAGGTACTGCACTTCTTCGGGAATGTGATATGTGATAAAATCCAAAACCACTGAACATACATCATTTGGCCCTTTGTTTCCCTCACCTTCTGGGTAGGTATAAAAATAGGCCTTGTCATTTTTTATGTCACAAACATTGAAGACTTAGAACCATAGTTTTCTAAGGTAAAATACTTCTTGTACAGGCAGCAGTGGTAGTGGCAGGTTTTGTATATAATCTAAATCAATTCCCATATCAGGCCTGGATTTTGATAGCTCTTTTATTTCCTGCATCTTGTTATAAAGCCACTTAGCACGTCTGTTATGCACCATTAATTCAGAAGATGCTACACGTTTTGGATTGTCATTAAGCATGTTCGATTTAATTTTGATCTTAAGGTCTTCACAAGTACTGCAGACATCAACCTGAGGTCTGCCAAATCGGCAACTAAAGTTGTTCTTGATATAATCCAAGTAAAACACATACTTAATTACATTCTTCATGTCAGGAAATTGGTATATGAAAAGTTCATGCATTTTTTCCACATTAAGTTGAGAATCGAGGTACGTGATTGGTGTAGATGTATAGTGGGCAACATATTTTGGAAATGAATCAATACGTTCATTCACTTTAACTAGATGTGAGGCTGGAACAGCATTAGAACGGTTTACATGTTTACTTCCCATGTCAATAGGGGATTTCCCAGATGCCAAAATATGTCATCACATGTAGGCTTATGCAAGCACTATGACATACTTCAATTCTGCTTGTCCCTTTCGTGGCAAAGTACTTGCAACCTCATACCTCTCAATTAGACTCCTTAACAATGTGTCCTGCTCGTTCTTAGGTCTGTCACTACATAAGGTTTTAATACTTCTCCTTTTCCTCAATACAGAAACTATCCATGCATTTCTTCCTACACTTACAGTTAGGGCCGGTTGTTAAGGCTGGAACATGAACGCCTGCTGAAGTTACAAACTCCTCACCGTGACGCCTTGCTAACTTTTCTATCTCCCATGCACGTTTTTCTTTGTGACGTCTTCCCTTTTTATGTCTTGGTTCACCACTGTCACTGTCTGTTGCTGACATTGTTACTTGGTTAAAGTAAACCAAAAACTAATAAACTTCACTAATTTTGGCACTGATCTTGTCACGTTACACTGTAAACATAACCAAGATAACCTTAAACAGCTCGCTCATCTGCTACATTACACACCAAACACGACAGCAGCGAGCACTAGCGCTGTGGTGGGTGTCGCTGACACTAGTGTGGCCTTGAGTTGAAGAAGGAACATGTCCCTTCTCCAATTCACTCGTATCTAACTATTGTTGGCAAGCGCATTTGAAGTAGAGGAAGATGTTCTTTCTTATGCTCAATGGGTGTCGATACATCCAAAGAAGAAAATGGCTATCTCAGTTTAATTTGTGGAATGAGTACCTTTTTCAACTCATCCATTCAATTGCATAGACAAGGACATTCAGTTTTTTATGCAAATATAAATGAATTATCAACTTTATGCATACAAAATGTACTATACAGTTTAATATTTTATCTTACCATTTGAATACAGTAAATTGCGCATGACAGCTAGGGATCTACACACGCATAAAGCCAAATGGATCATTTTTGCTTTTTATGTTGATCTGCAAATTCTTTAACTTTTTCCCACAATTTTGCTGGATCATCGACTCGAGGAACCTGTGAAAGAAATATGAATAGTTTACAGTAAAATTTCAGTGTCTGGAAATAAATTACAGCAACACACCACAAATTTAGGCAGTAAATGAGAACTATTGATAAATCTGTGAGTGCAAAAGTACTTTTCTTGACCTGGCTGTGAAAAAAATAAAGCTCATCTACAGCTACTGTAACCTATTTTGCAGAATAACAAGGTCCCAGACAAATGTGTTTAGATGTAAGTATAGATAGGAGGCAAGTGTCTTCATTCAGTTTGTCCTGAAGACTTGTATTTGCTAGTTACTGTTTGACCATTTGCAACATAATCAGTAAGAATAATTGCTTGCTCATACTATAAAACACTTCCAGGCTTTCTACTAGATGAAATCACCTTCACATGTTTTGGTACATCAGCAGCAGCTTCTATACATTGCTCTTATCAAAGTTATGAGGTACAAGTCTGTTTACATGCTACATATAGAAGATACAATATCAGAGTGACTAAAATTTAATAAACATAGACATATTAGACTTTGTTGCAACTTGGGTTGCAAACAAAATGCAGATGCAACAAACATGTTATTTTCCTACTCCTGTCAAATGTTTCATGTTGTTAAGAAACTGACTGAAGGCTTTTGTGGTTGCTTATTGTACTCCTTTTTAAATATCCGACTGCTTGAGTAATGGAAAAAAAAATCTTCATTAATGAAGATTTTTTTCCTTCTAGTGTTATAGCCGTGGACAATACTATTCAACATTTGATGACTTATCTATAATGAATTTCATTAATAAACACACACTGAAATACTATGTAAAGAGGCACCTAATGCATGACTGCGGGTGAACACATGAACACACAGTTTCTAAGTGATGGATTAAAAATAAAATTATGTTGTAGTAGATTAATGAGTGGAAATATGCAAAATGTGGTTTATCATTTATTCTTTGCTTCCGAAACTAATCCAATTGTGAAGAGAGAGAGTCGCAGACCTTAATTGTTTTGAAGCTTGTTTGAACACATCTCAGAGCAGCACGTTATTACATTGTTCACATTCCTTCCTTGAACATATTATCCAGAATGTGTGTGACAAATATACATATTTTGTGACTGGAACACAATCTATGAAAATATCATTGGGGTCCATCTGCTTTGATATACACGAGATGAAAAATTCACAACTGAAATAAAACACTGGAAGTTTCCGAATGTAGATATTTAAGACTTCCAAAATTACAGGAACTACGAATGATATATCAATAAAACAAGGGTAATGTAATTCAGTCAAGTAAAGACATCAGATTAGGAAATGAGACCATGAAAGTAGCAGTTTAGCTCTGCTAGCAAAATAACTGATGTCCGAAGTAAAGAAGATGTAAAATGCAAATTGGAAAGCATATCTGAAAAAGAGAAATTTGTTAACACTGAATATTAAGTGTTAGGAAGTCTTTCCTGTAGGTGTTTGTCTGGAGTACAGCCTTGTACAGAAGTGACATGTGGCCAAAAAGTAGTTCAAAAAGTAGTTCAAAAAGGAAGAGAATACAGCTTTTGAAATGTGGTGCATAATTAGTGAGGAGGTACTGAATTGAACTGGGGATGGAAGATATTTATGGCACACCTTGACTTAAAAAGAGAGGGATCTGTTGATAACACACATTCTGAGGCATTAATTTGGTACCGAAGGTACATGTGGGGGTTAAAAATTGTAGAGAGAAACCAAGGGATGAACATAGGTAGCAGGATAAAATGGATGTAAGTCACAGTAGTTATTTGGAAATGAAGGGGCTTGCACCGGATAGACTACCACGGAAAGCTGCAGCAAACCAACCTTCGGACTGAAGACCACGACGACATTCCACAGCGGTAACCTACATGCACATGCAGTTTTTGTGAATACTGCAACTTAAATAAAAAGCTAGTTTCAATACTTTTTGCTCTCTGTTCAGTATTTATTAATTAATAAAGTGAGGAGATAGTAGATACTATGGAGAACTCGCGTGACCGGGTACAGCTATTTTCCAGTTCAGAGAAGTGCAAGTTGTTACTACACAAAACAAAATTTGGTGACAGAAAATGCAATTCCAGGCAGCCTTGAAGACATAATGACAAAGAGAATGAAGGGACATTTCTGAAGGAAAAGAAGGTGACGGGGCAAGCAAGCATAATGTTGAATTTTAATAAGTTGGTGGTGTGAAAAATTACTGAAGGGGGGGAGAGAGAGACAATGCCTTGCACTATGTAAGGTGAGTGTCACCCCGAAGAAGAAGGTATACGTAAACATTATATGGACAATAAGGATAATTATGTTATTAGGCAGCAATTTTTATGATATGAAAAACACGAACACCGACTTTGTGTAAAATATGGCATTTTTTTGTGCAGCGTGTACATGTGGGCAAGGAAAAAAAATCCCAGATTTTCCGGTTACAAATACCCCTTCTCTTGGGTGAAAATACGCTTTTTCCGTGTTAAGTGTCAGTATACTTTTCCTCGGAATTGTAAAACTTATCAATCCATTGAATCGTTACGGTTTTATACATCAATGTGTTCGTGGCGCCGTGCGTGCTGCAGTGCGTGTGCGCGGCCGCTTGCTTTTGATTGGCTTGCGCGACGCGAACCGACAACAGCGCTTCGGTTCTCTAGACCCGAACGGTATCGCTACCGAAATGCATACTGAATAAAGATGGGACTCAAATTCGAGTACTAGACCATTCGGTGCTCTTGAGTACCAAAACGATTGGCACAATGGCGGAAAGATACAGAATAGGCACCCAGTCCGGGATCTATGATATTTCCACACCGGGGAAATGCTAGATAGTGCACGCCCCTCGCTCCAGCATTCGAGGTACGACGCCAAAAATTAAATCGACTTTCCAAAAAATGTTCATTTTGTAGTGCACATCTTTCTGAAGATGTCTGATACATAAAACATATGTCTTCGAGGAAATGTAGACATGTTATTTGGTATTAAGTGTGTCACTTCACACAGCATTCTTCTATCGCACATCACTGTATTTCACTCTGTCGAATTCAAACGTGTATACATTGTAATAGATGCCATCAAATTATATTCAGGACAGTGGAAATTAAAATGTCCTGTGGTGCCTCTCCTGCTCCTGTTGCTGTTTTGACATCTTGTCCCTTTTTTTAAAAAAAAGAAAAAACCCTTGCAATTAATACTGGACAGGATTACTTCTAACTGGGAGAGCAAGAACTCTTCAGAAAATCTGCACTCTTTATTGACTATTAGCTAATAACTTGCTGTTTTGTGTGACATAAAATTAAACATAGGATACATAAAACCAGTACCGACAAGAGATGAGCAAGCCAGTACACATTCCTTCAATCCTTAGGTCCTAGCACTTTTTTCTCTCTAATCTTACTATAGCTTTACATGGCGTGCTTTCCTTTCTGCGTAAGAATCTATTACCTCATCAAAGTTCGTCAAACGTTTTTCTACACGAAAAAAAAAAATGTCATTGTCTAATACTGAAAAAACTGTTAATACAAATCGTACCCAATATGGTGTGGTTTCTCGAGCTGACTACGTGTGTTTTGCCCCTGTGTGCTAGATAAAACGAAATAGGGATGTCTAATATTGCAAAAGTTGTAATACACACAAAATAAACTATTATGTTTTGGGCCGAATGGTTATTTTTATGAGACGACAGAAAATAATTCACAAAGTACGAATATCGAACGCCTATTAGGCCTATTACAAGCAAATAGCTTTACATTAGGAAATAGTTTCACATTTCATTCGTACGCTCCAGCTTCTCATGCATGAGATCGAAAAGTAGCAGTACGAAATTTTTATATAAATTTGGAATGATATTCTTCTATAATTTGTGTGATGTCCCCGTTTCTTTTCCTTCCTGGTTCTAACAAACAATCTTGTCATCACTAATTCTAAAAACTATTCCTGTCAGTCTCAAAACTTATTCTCCGGTTAACTTCACTTATCCTGCCACAATCACCAGTTTAGTTATTCTCCGTTAGGCATTATTACGTCTTCATACAGCCCATTTTCCGCACTACTCCCAGAATAGAATGTAAGCGCCTGCTAGCTGGGGACTGTAAAACTGACCCTTACTAGTGTAGTGCCTGGCTAAAAACTTTGTCTAAATTTCATTTTCTTGGATACACCGAGAAGACAGCACGTAATCTTTCTTACCCGTTATTCCTGTTAGCCGTTTATTTCCATTCTGGTAGTTTGACTCAATGGCTTTCCCTAGTAATTTTAACAATGCTGATTATTCGCAGACCCAGTCAACCACATAAACAGCGACTGGCATTCACCCGTTCGGCTTTATTCCGCTCATCTCGTATAGCCCTGTCGCCTTTTGTCTGTAGGAAAGTTTATTTCTACATGCGATGGGGATTCCCCTGGCAGACACATCACATGCACTGTGCACGCATTCAAAAATCAACTTATGATTCATTCAGAAATCAACATTCAAAAACTAAGAGGGATACGTTCCAGGGAAGATACCACGGTTTGCCTCTGCCCCTTAGATCCGAGCCTGTTGCGCATGCGTGACGATGGTAGCTTGGGCGCGCCAGTAAAATTTTTCCGGGTAGCATCTGGCCGCTTGCTGCTATTGCTTATACAGCTAACAGCCACATTTCTGTAGCCAGAAGCAGGAGAAGGTACTACACATACGCGACTCAACTGTGCATGCGCATGAGCCCGCTCGCAATTGCTCAAACGAATCTAATATAAACAGCTGACGCTCATCGGAGGCAATTTTTTGTTATGAAGCATTGCCTAGTATTCCTAAAGCCTTTGACACATTTTGCTGTTGGCAGACGCTTGTATGATCACTGTGTTTTGTTGTTGTAAATGACCCATTTCGTTTGCAACATAAGTTTTATTTTCGTCTTTCTTCTCTCGTTCATGTTTTATTGTTGCTGTATTATTCTGCAGTACCGGCATACAGCAATATCTTTTGTTAGAATATTGGTTCTTACCAGTCAAAATTACCTAACTGAAAACTAAAACAATGAAAAATTCCCAGAATTCTAAAAAATTCCCGGGTTTTTCCCAGGTGAAAAAATTCCCAGGTCTTATACACCCTGTTGTCGCACATATCTGGATGTGAAGGTTAGCAAGGAAGTTCTGAGAAAAACTGCTGTCTATGGCATTTGGTTTTAAAATGTGTCAAGTTGTCATATGTAAACAAGACAACAAAGTGGCCAGTGGCTTATTCAGGCAAGTTACACTGTGAATAAATGTTGACAAGAAATGTGTGCAAATGATATTGCCAAACAAAACTGCCAGCTCTGCTTAATCATTGTACTATGCGGGGTATTGGCAGTGTGTGGCAGCCTCTCTCTTGTAAGAATACTGGATTGACACTATCAACTCCATTCCCAGTTTTCCAGTGTAAACAGGACGGTGCTGCCACTTTAACCATGTCTTCAGTTTGCTTTGGCATGTAATATGGGTGGCTCATGTTTTCCATATTGACTCCACATGAAACTGCCACGGAAAAGATTCACTGAAGTGGACTTCAACAATGTAATGTGCGGAGCTTCGTAAAATAAGAATGAAATCTTCACTACTGCAACAAATGTAACTCAGGTATGGTTCACACATTTACCTGTGTGCTAGAAGCCCATCAGTCTGTGCTCTGGTATTGTAAACATCACACAACATGTTCACTAAGTTCTTCAGTCTTTCACAATGGGAAAGTTTTATGTTTATTTATGACAAATGTCACCAAACTATTAACACAGTAGTGTGGTTGTAAGCTGAAAGCTATTCTGATTGTGCCAAGCCCTCTCAATCTGTCTTCAAAAACACTGCAAAAAAAAGTTTCAATACACTGGAAGTGAGATGAACAAAACATGTCAACAAAAAAGAACAGCAACTGATGAGAGAAACGCAACTAACATTTTAGTAGTGGTAATACACAAGGCAACTTGAACGTGAAAGTGGGATGAGCTGAAGGAGTGATTCATTCCAACACATTTCACTAAACAATGTCTACAACAACTGCAATGTAATATGGTATTTCAGTGCAATACTTTGTTTAAAAATGAAACACTTATAAACCATGGGCAAATTAATTTTTGCAATATGCATGGCGCCAGCTTTTCAAGAACTTTATAACTGGTTTATTACAAGGGAACTTTATAACTGGTTTATTACAAGGGCTGTTCAATAAAGAACGATCATAATTTTTTTGACAACACACCTTTACTCATCCTCATAATTCTGATGGTCCTTCTCAATGTAGTCTCCCATGAATGTGATGCACTTGTCCCAGCATTTCTGACAGTCTTCAAATACATTGCTGGAAACCATTTTTTGAGAGGTCCTTCAAAATTGTCTCCGCAGCCTTCACCACTGCTTCTGACCATTGATAATGCCTCCCAAGAAGGCATTTCTTCATTTTAGGAAATAGAAAAAAGTCACAAGGGGCTAAATGTGGACTTCCGGACTATGAGGAGGGTGAGGGATGCACTTCACGTTGATTTTTGCGAGATATTCATCAGAAACATTGGCAAATGCGGCTGCTTGTTGTCATGGTGCAGCATCCAGCCTGCTTCACAGATATGTGGTCTTTTGCACCTGCAATGTTTTCAGGACATCCCTGTAGTATTGTCCAGGTACTGATATGTCTGTGTGTGTAGGCACAACATGCTGCTAAATCATACGATTTGTAGTAAAGAATGAGATGACCATAACTTTCCCAGGAGAAGCAACCACTTTTGCCTTTTTGGAGGTTGGTGATGATGGAGATTACCACACTGAGCCTTGCTGCTTGCTGTAAAGATCAAAATGATGGTGCCGAGTTTTATTAGCAGGGATTACATTTGAAAGAAACTCCGGGTCTTCCTCTAACATCAACTTTAACTGCATGCAGGTCCGCACGCAAATGTCCTTTTCTTCAGGACTAACAATCTTGGAACCCATCGTACACAAACAAGTCTTGTGTAATTTTTCTGTCACCAACATGTGGGTGGCACCCAATGAAATGTTCAGTATATCAGAAAGTGATCTTAAGGTAATTCGTCAATCCTCTCTCACAGTGACAGCAGGAGTGTTGATGTTTTCTTTCATAAGAGCAGTGACTGGGGCACCGGGTCCACCTTCCTTTGTAATTGATTGTCTCCGCTCTTTAAACCTTTTAAACCAACTTTGAGCTGTGCTGTAGGAAAGAACAGACTCTCCATAAGCCTCCGGTAACATTGTACAGGCTTCAGTTGAAGATTTGTCGAGACGAAAGCACCATTTCAAAGCCGCATATTGCTCCTCGCGTGTTACCTCCACTGCAGCGGTAGGCGATACTGAACATGTCTAACCTTGCCTGCCTCTCACAATTGGACCAGGAGTCCCAACATTGAAACTGCTACGGCATGTTTGTTGCACATTAAGCTAACAGAATATCATAAGATTAAATTTTAGCGAGAGAAATTATGACCATAAAAAAATTATGATCATTCTTTATTTAACAGCCCTCGTATATTGTTGGAATTCTAAATAGCAACAAGTCTCTACAGTTCCTAACAGATATGCTGCAGCAATTCTTGGAAGACATCCCAATGGACATAAGGCAAGCCATGTGATACCAATACGATGAAGCCACCTATTTCATACAGATAATTACAGAGCTTCTGAACATAACATTTGGAGATCGTGGGATCAGGCATTTGTGAAACTTAAAATGCATTATCCAGTATGTAAATTCTCTTCTTATGCATTATGTAAACAATGTTGATTTCAGCTGCCCATTTCTTAACTATTGTAAGAGTAGAATTCTAATTGTCCTTTGCTAAATTCTGATGAGTTTCTGATGGTGGTAAACCATAAAAAACGAATAATATTAATCATTAATTGCTATCTTACATCTGTGAGAAAGCTGACTAACTACCTGGTGACCATCCCCTCCCCTTCTGGAGTTGTTTTGGTGTTGTTCTCTGTGTATCTTTCAGTTGGAATGCCAGATTCTTATAGTGGGGTGCCATTTGCTTTATTTACCCTTCATTAAATTCACAGTACAATCACCATGACATCTCTCAGACTTTCAGTACTATTTGTGCTACCATTATTTGCCAGATGTGTTTACGGTGGGTGAAACGGCTTCAAATGTAGAACAGGACAACCACCAATTAATGTCAGTAAAGGACAACACAACACTGTGTTGCAGATTCCTCCTCGTGGTCTCCAACCTAGGGCAAACGATGCCTTGGATGGAAATCAAGATGTTTGAATAAATGTGGAGTCTTGAGACATTTTAGAGAGAGATTAGTTTTTGTATAATATATCTGGTGAAATAAGAGTCATGTGCTCATGAAAAACCTATCTTTCATACATGATTTTGATGTTATAGACGGAAGGGTTTCATAGGCTTATTTGTATTCATGGGCAATCTTCAAATGCCACATTGAACGCACAGATAATTTCAGTATATCCATTCCCAAATAAATCACCAAACCACAGATAATCTTTTCTCAGTGGATGGAAGTTAACGTGATATTTTTTGCAGTACTATGACTAGAAGTTTCTGTTTATATTGATAGCTATTTGAAGTGGCAATCTTGATGTCAGAAGAAAGAAAAAAAGATTTATTGTGAACTGTAAGAGTGCTGCTCCCCAGACTGTACTGTGTGAAATGCTTGTGCCTTCTGCAGCTGATGTAGGCATTGGATGGACATGTCAAGGACACTAGTGAACTAGGGATGACAAACAACAGGACCCAGTACTTACGTAACAACTACATTATTTCTGAAGTTTATCAGACCAATCCAAAAACCTCCCTGAAATATCACTGAGTTAGCTCTATTGAACCTGTCAAAAGTTTCTGAAACTTCTACTCTCATGTGTAGAAACAACGAAGAAAGATAAGAAAGGGAACTCACCATTGTTCCAACAAAGTAAGATATGTTCAGGTAAGTCTTCTACTATTTATGGCTTCACAGAGAACATAACTTTTACTTTCTTATTGTTAGAAGCAGTGATTACTCATACACCACCCCGTAACACGTGATCAAGACACCAGTAAGCTAGAGATAATTTATTTTTGTAGTTTAACCAAGGGTGGTGTGGGTGTGCTAAATCAGGGGAGTGCGTACTAGCAATCCGGCAGAAGAACTCTTAGGTTACCAACTGAAGTATTTTTTACCATTGTTAATGCAGGATGTGGGGGAAATGGTATCATTCATCATCAAGCCTAGTACAATGCTCAGAAAATGACCAGCCTTGATTTTATGTTAACTATTGCAAAGTAACTGGTATATCCTCAAATACATCAAAGGCGTACTGAGGTGAGGTGTCTTCCATGTGAATTGACATTATTGCTGAGGAGGGCTGTAAAGCTTGACAATGAACCAGAGACACCTGTGTGCAATCTAGGAGTGAGATAGGGAAAGGTGGCAGGTGCACAGATTAGGCACGTGAGACACAGGAACTCGAGACATGAGGTGCGACCCACAATGACAATGATGATGGGGCACTGTTGGGGGGGGGGGGGGGGGGGGGGGCAGTAGAAGGGGAAACTATTGGGTAGAGGGTGTGGGAACAGTGGATTAGTGGGGACTGAGACCAAGAAGGTTATGGGGGTGAAGAATATGTTGCAAGAACGATTCCTGTCTATGTAGGTCAGAAGAGTTGGTGCTGGAGGAAGGATCCAGATGGTCTGGCTCAGGCTGCGAAGTAGCCACCAAACTTGAGCGTGTTGTTCTCAGCAGTGTGTTGTATGTTCTCAGCAGTGTGTTGTAGAACTGGGATTAAACTTGGGGAGGTACCAACCTGAACATGGAAAGTATGGAACGGCAGGAAATTCTGGATAAAAATTGGGAGTGGGCCTTGGAGACCCCACCCGTGTAATATGGCAAGGATATGATGTCACCAGGTGGTGTCATATGCTTTGAGTAAATCAAAAGAGACGGCAACAAGGTGTTGGTGTCTGCAAAAGGCTGTTTCGGATGGCAGACTCGAGGGACACAAGATTGTCAGTGGTAGATCTCCCCTGGCGGAAGCCGCCTTCACATGGAGCCAGTAGGCCACGCGACTCCAGGACCCAACCCAACCGCCGACACACCATTCGTTCCAGCAGCTTACAAACAACGTTGGCAAGGCTGATGGGCTGATAGCTATCCACATCAAGTGGGTTTTTACTGGGCTTGAGCACCAGAATGAGGGCGCTCACCGGCCATTGCGATGGAAAGATGCCATCGCACCAGATCCGGTTAAAGAAGACTAGGAGATGGTGCTTGTAGTCAGACGAGAGATGTTTAATCATCTGACTGTGGATCTGATCCGGCCCAGGAGCTGTGTTGGGGCAATGTGCACCGAGGAGCTCCCACTCCATAAACGGGGCATTATACAGTCCACTGTGTCGCGTAGTGAACGAGAATACTTTCCTTTCCACCTGCCGTTTGAGGGTGCGAAAGGCTGGGGTATAGTTCTCGGATGCAGAGGCTCGAGCATAGTGCTCAGCAAAGCACTCGACAATCATGTTTGCGTCGGTATATAGCACGCCACTGATGGTAACAGCAGGGGCACCTTTTGGGGTCTGGTACCTAAAAAGATGTCTGATCCCTTTGTCCAGACTTGGGAAGGTGACATATGGCACCCAAAGGTTGACACATACCTCTCCCAACATTCCTGTTTCCGTCGTTTTATAAGCTGGTGTACAGGCACGGAGCCACTTAAAGACTATCAGATGCTCTAGGGAAGAGTGTCGCTGTAGAGCTTTGCCAACCCTCTGTAACTGCCTCAGCAAATTCCAGCAACCACCAATGGACTGTCTTTCGCCGAGGGGATCCTAAAGAATGAGGGATCGCATTTTCTGCCGCAGAAACGACTGTGGTATTCACCTGCTCAACCGTCACATCGATGTTACCATGTGGGGGAGAGTCAATGGTGACATCAGAGGTGAAAGTTTCCCAGTCTGCCTTGTTAACACCCATCTGGGCAGGCGTCCAAGGGCCTGACGCTGGGGCAGTGACAGGAAGATGGCAAAGTGGTCACTACCACACAGGTCATCATGTGCTTTCCATTGGATAGATGGGAGAAGTTCTGGGCTGCAAATTGATAAATCAATGGCCAAGTAACTACCATGAACCACACTGAAATGTGTGGCGGCCCCAGTGTTTAAGAGGCAGAGGTCGAACTGAGACAGTAAAGTTTCGACATCTCTGCCTCGGCCATAAGCATGCTACCACCCCACAAGGGGTTGTGGGCATTAAGATCTCCCAAAAGTAGGAAAGGTTGAGGGAGTTGATCAATCAGTGTAGCTAATACATTCAGGGCTACTGCACCATATGGGCGAAGATACACATTGCAGACAGTTATTTCCTGCATCGTCCGTGTTCTGACAGTGGCACAGTTGCACTACAGACTGAGTTTAGGACATAAACGCAAACTCCACACGACACTCAATTATAGTCGCTAAGGATCCTGTAATATCCCTTATAACCATGGAGAGCAAGGGTCCGCATTGCCGGGAACCAGGTTTCCTTGAGGGTAATGCAGAAAGCAGGTGTAAAGCTTAACAGCTGCTGTAGCTCAGCCACGCTCTGGAAAAAACTGCCGCAATTCCAATGGACAATGACATCATCATGTGACTGGGAAGGCATGGAACATTTAATGAGGCAGTTTACGCCTCAGGGTCACTTGCTGCCACAGACTTTTTGCCTGAGCAGCCTGTATCCATTGTTTCTGAGGGTACGGCAAGATCTAGAACCTCAGTGGAAACCAGAATCTCCACCCCATCCTCAGACACAGAGCTTGTAGCTAGCAGTGGTGTGGGTGCCACCGCAAGTTCCTTGTTCTTAGGAGTCTTCTTTTTCGATTTCTCGCACTGTTCCTTGGGTTTCCCTGGCTGGGAATAATTCACTGAATCAGTCTCCAGGACTAAGGATGAACATGAAGCCCTATGACCAGCTGCTTTTGGGCTCTTCACCCACTGGCTGGTGTCATCTTTCCCACTAGCTGAAAGCTGGGAAGGGAATGACCCAAGGAACCCCTTACTGGCGAGAGGAGCTGAAGAAGCCTTACGCTTCTCTGGCTCAGAAGTGGGGACTGAAATCCCCAATGGTAGGCGAGGGGGTTCTCCCGTAGTAGGTGGTGCAGGAGCAACAGGGAGGGAAGTGCCCACCACCACCAAGGGGGCAGGTCTAGTTCCTCAGTTCTGAGAGGCAACAGGAATTTGGAATTCGGGGAACTGATGGGGTGACAACTGTTCTCATAGCGGTGGCATATGGGGAAGTCATAGACACAGGATGTAAGCACTCAAATTTCCCCTTAGCCTCAGTGTAGTCAGTCGGTCCAGGGTCTTATATTCTACTATTTTTCTCTCTTTCTGTAAAATCCTGCAGTCTGGCGGCCAAGGTAATTGATGCTCTCCTCAGTTGACACTGATGGGAGGTGGGGCACATGGAGTACTGGGATGCGAGGGACATCCACAATCTCGACAGGTGGGGCTGGAAGTACAGCGGAAAGATATTGGGCCGAACTTCCAGCACGTAAAGCACCACATCAGGGGAGGGATGACGTCACAGTGGTAGACCATTACCTTGACCTTCTCGGGCAACGTGTCACCCTCTAAGGCCAAGATGAAGGTAGCGATTTCAACCTGGTTATCCCTCGAACCCCAATGGACATGCCGGACGAAATTAATACCTCGCCACCTTAAATTGGCGCACAGCTCGTCGTCAGACTGCAAAAGATGGTCCCTGTGGAATACAATACCCTGGACCATATTTACGCTCTCATGAGGTGCGATGGTAACAGAAACATCCCTAACTTCCCACAAGCAAGTAATGCCCATGACTGGGCAGAGGATACTGTTTTTATCAAAACTGACCCAGAGCACATTTTGGACAAGTCCTCCACCTCCCCAAACTTGTCCTCCCCAAAATCTGAGGCTTCAACTCTCGTACATATGAGGTACTGGGACGAGTAAGCTTCACTGCCATCTTTTGCCTAGTGTTCCTCCCATGGCATGGCCATGGAGGGAAATATCTTGGAGTCATATTTCTTAGCATTAAAGTTAGACTTTGCCCGCTTAGAGACTGCTGGTGATGTATCACCAGCAAGAGATGACGTACTATGCTTCATGGCGTGTCATTTGCCCTGATGCCATCGACTCCAACCAGGGGCCCCATGGGTGCCACCCAGTCACAGCAAAGGCCACCTGGCAGGATGGCCATTGCCGGGAGTACTGATGCCCCAGGGTGACGAGACGGCCATCTACTCCTTGGGATGTATGGGGAGTTAACGGTGCAGGCATCAGCAGAGAAATCCCTGTGTTGTCAAGGGGCTACAACCAACAGGGTACATGGTGGCCCCACCACAATGGACTGGCTACCGTGCTGGATATGAGGTGGAAAGAAGTCCATGGTCATCATTGGCACAGGAAGTGACACTGCATAGTGCACAGTGAAAAACGAATCCTGGAAGGTGTCCTTGCCCAAGAGATGGAGACTGGGTGGAACTGCAGTGCAACAACAAGAAAGTGGGCTAAAGATCTCAATGTACGATGGACACGATGCACCATGTAAGGCCCCCTTCCCCAGTTCCCAATTGGCTCGCTCTTCAGGAAAATTTTGAAAAATGGAAGTCAAACCATACAGAGGACCATCACATAAAGGCCGAAATGTGTGACACTCCTGTTGGTCACCTCTTACAACAGGCAGGAATACCTCGGGCCTATTCTAACCCCTGGACACGCACGGGGAGGGGGGGGGGGGGGGGGGGGGCGGCAGAAGGAAATACCCAGTGACTGAGAAGATTGAACAGGAAGCTCTAACAATGCTTTAACTTTGAGGTTATACCACATAGACTGCCTACAAATGCTTAACTCAAATATCCTCTAATGCAAGGCAGTCTGTGAGGTTTCATGGCCTGTCTTCAAATATCAGCTTATGTACCATTATTTGGCAAGATGAGATACACCAAGAAGTTAGTTCAAATGCGTTTTCTCTGTCTGTTTCTTCCTCTTTCTTTCTTTTTTATTTTATCTACACTGAAAATCGAACAACAGATGTTTAAGAGTGACCAGTTTTGGGCAAAATCGGAAATCTCCATGATGCAACCTGCACACTTACAGGATATGTATATATTATAGCTATTCAAGGACCTGTGCTCGCGCAAGGACCTGTGCTCGCGCCTGTGTCTGAGCAGGCCAGTTTAAGAATACCACTGTCCATACCACCAAGGAAACCTCACGAAAATGTGACCTAAGTGGCATTTGAGTCCTGTTGTGCAATCACAGATGCAGCAGTTGTCAGCTTTGCAGTTGAAAACACAATGCAATCAGAATGAATATTGGAATATAGTATGTAAGAACATTTACAGACATAATGTATAACAGAAGATCAGAAAGAAGAGCTCTTTTAACACAAGAGCCCTTTAACAGTGATGTTGAAATATGGGTAAAACCAGGGTATCAGCAGGAAAGATCACTGAGAATGAAACAAATTACACTACCTTCTTGGAAGGGGTAGGCATAAAGAGAATGCTGCATTCGTGGTGTTGGATTTGCAGTGGAGACTAATTTGGCGAATGAGCAATGCCTTCCTCATGTTGCAATATGACTCTTCCCATGCCTCTCTCTGGAAATGGCTACACGATATTCACTTCCTCATATGTTATCACTCTTATAATCCCAATGGACATATCAATGGTTTACTCAGTATAATTATGGATATGCTGAGCAAAGTTGCTATATGCGGCATAGACAGATACATCTCTTGGCACTAGGGCATGCAGAAAAACATCCATAGCAGGTTTAAGGACTGCCATAGACAGCCACAATTTCCCTTGTCAACCAGCCCACGTTTACAGCAAGCTCTCCGATGTACCTACTGAAGACACTTCTTCACTGTGTGGTTTCCTCCTGGATTGTGATTTGGATTTTGTTTTTACCAACTAATGATGTTTAGCTAGCACAATGCATTTGCCTGTCTGCCTAATGTGAGGTGGTCTTTGCTCATATTTGTATGACTGTTGTGTTTTCAGTGAACAAACTGACGGCTTACGGGTAGACCGAGAGCATAGTTTATATCCGAAAGTTTCCTAATCGAACCTACAGTCAGTGTTCTCCAGGACAGATGTGAGAGTTATTCAACAAATATAGAGAAACTTCTTGTCTAGATGGCATTTTATTTCTTCAAATGGATGACTTGTTTCAGGAGACTTCCATAATCAAATCTTTTGTAAAACAAAAATGAATAAACACAGAATACATGTCATTTCACATATTATTAGGAAGAAGATAGGCTCACTAATTGATGAAAGAAAAATGCAATATAAAAGATACATACTAAAAAAAAAAACTTAGACCCAATACACTGTACAATGTGAAATGGTACACTATCATACTGAGCACTGTGGTACTTGCGGTAACAAAGTCATAGGTCAAAAAAAATTAATAATAATAATAATAATAATAATAATAATAATAATAATAATAATAAAATAAACTGTACATCCGCCAATACAAATATACATTTTCTTGTTAAATCTCCTCTTTGTTCTTCCCTTATAACAACACACCGGCTGCCACGTGTACCAAACTGATACATAAGGTGACTTCCCTGGCAGGTCATATGCCCCAAATTATACACATATTCCATTCTTACACATAACTACGTTGAGTTCAAATGGATATACTGGGTCCTTTCTATGGATCGTCAGAAGAATTTTCTTTGGTGTTTGGTAGGTATTTCCAATTTCATTTTTGCAACATGCAGATGAAGCGAGCCCAAACAAATCCTGCTCACCCCTGAAAAAGGTCTCAGCCTGGTACATTACCTTGGGTGATTCAGGTCCGGCAGCCAGTGTGTGAATATTTCTTATTTTATTAAATTCTGTATCAAGCATGTTTTATGTCCTTTATTGCAAAGCTGTCTCATATTGTCCAATCCTTATGCAAATTCATGAAGTTTTCAAGACTTCTATACACATACATGAATTATCAATAAGGATTTGTGTGGAATTTTTTACTGAAGTATGGGAACAAAAATATTTAATATATTTAAATTTAATTTGTAGTTTACTTCTGTTGGGCCTTTCATATTTCTATTATAGAATGCTTTTGTGTGTTATGAGTGCCACCTGTGACTTTGTTACCACCTGTAGCACTTATACTTTGTATGATCATGTACTATTTGATGTAATATGATTTACTGACTTAAGTTTTTAGTATGTATCTTTTGTACCTCTACACCGTATTTATTTTCCATCCATAAGTGAGCACTGAAACCCAGTCAAGTCAATAACACAATAAGAAACTTAATGATACCAGTGACTATCGATATTTACAGTTGGGTGGAAATAACTTCGTATGCACACAAAATCATAAAAAAATTAGTTGTTTTCATATTTAAATGGTCATATTACACATATTTGCATTAATGTTGAAGCATTTTATTTAAATTTCTGTAAATTAATTTTTATTAATTGCTTCAAAGATGTACCCGCAATTATTATCAATGAAGCTGTAAACCCTCTTTGATTTTACATCTGTGTTGTTCTTCACTGCATAGTCTTGATGGGAGAATAGTTGTAAATGGACAATCTTGGAACCTGCACAAGAGCTGGTGGAAGAGCTATTGTAAATGGGGCTATTGTGTTTTCATAATACTGCTGAAGGTAGAAGTATTTTGGGTTAATATTTCAGGGTGTGCAAATATTACTGAATACAGCTGTTTTAGAGTTCAGAAACTTTATTTCTTTTAATTATCATTTGAAGCCACCTGAATAACAGAATACTTCCACCAGTTTCACCATCACTGTGATAGTCCGGAGGCTTGGTACGAGCATTTTGGAACCTGCACAACATGTCGGGTGTTTGAGGAGTTCTATGGTGAATGTCTTCAACATGTGGTGAAGCCAAGGTGAAAACACATCCAAACATCGTCGTGTTTGGAGGCCACCCCTCATTACAGATGTCGGATGTCATAAGCTGGGCAGACTGGTAAAACAGGACAGGCGGCAAACTGCTGCAGTGCTAAGATCACAAGTTAATGCTAGGCTGAGTACAAGTGCATCAGAACACTCCTAACAATGGGCCTCCACAGCCAATGACCCATGCATGTGCCAACATTAACACCGCTACATCAGCAACTATGACTGAAAGGGGATGTGACCTTCGGCACTAGAGTTGGCACAGTGGCAGAGCATTGCATGGTTTGCTGACTCCCAATACCTTCTTCATCGTGCTGATGAGAGTGTGTGGATCCGTCGTCCTCCAGAGGAACAGATCCTTGATATCTGTACTGCGGAACGGTGATAAGCTGGCAGCAGCCCCACTATGCTCTCGGGAACACTCACGGGGGCACTCATGGGTCCACTAAAGCTTGTGCAAGGGACCATAATGGCCAAGGAGTATCACACACTGGTTGCAGACCACATACAACCCTTCATGGCGATCATGTTTCCCGATGGCAGTGGTATTTTTAAACATAATGCTCCATGTCACAAGGCCAGGAATATGATGAAGTGATTCGATGAACACAGTGGCCAGTTCCAATTAATGTGCTGGCACCCCAACTTGGTAGATCTGAACCCAATTAAACGCATCTGGGACCTGATTGAACGAGGTGTCAGAGCTCTTCACCCCCCTCACCTGAATTTATAGGAATTATATGACCTGTGCGTGCAGATGTGGTGCCAACTCCCTCCTGTGGCCTACCAAGGCCACACTGCTCCATGCCACGAAACATAGTTGCTGTTATCCATGTCACAGGTGAACATAGTTATCATTAGGTAGGTGATCATAATGTTTTGGCTGATCAGTGTATAAAGGAGATGTTGAGTTGCAGACAGGAACAACAAAACGACTGCCATACATTTGAGCTTTCAGCTGAAAGGCCTTCTTCTAAAGTAGAAAACACACAAATCACACACACTAGACCACTGAGGCCGGAATCAAGCAATTGTCTCCAGCCTCTGTGTGTCACACACACACACACACACACACACACACACACACACACACACACACGACTCAATATCTCCTCTATTTGGCGAGTAGCAATCATAATATTGTTGTAATTCCATCCTGAATTTTCCATAATTTTAATTCTAGTATTATATGAAATGAAATAACACTTATCCCATGTTTCTTCACTTTTGTCTTCAACTGATTTGATGACAGTCTGTTGAAACGCATTATCAATTTGAAGAAATGAAGTGCGATCCAGACAGACAATTTTTTTGCAAGTGCATCTATAAAGACTTCCTATATTCCACTGTTATTCAACACACATTCAGAGGCCTGCATTGACCATGAGATATCCAACCTCCAGAAGTCTCTGCTGTGTATTTTCAGAAAAGTCAGGAGCTACTTATTACTTTCTATGATTTAATTGTAAATAAGCTGTCCTTAATAATATCTGTGTTGCTGAAGCCCGATATTGAGTATTAAAAGAACAGTTTCTATGATCATCTGAACACTATTTTCGCCAAGGTGCGGACTTCTCCTTGGTCTGCCCCGACTCCTCCTACCCTCTACTGCTGAACCCATGAGTCTCTTGGGTAACCTTGCTTCTCCCATGCGTGTAACATGACCTCACCATCTAAGCCTGTTCGCCCTGACTGCTACATCTATAGAGTTCATTCCCAGTTTTTCTTTGATTTCCTCATTGTGGACACCCTCCTTGTAAGATATGTTACCACTTTCGAAAAAAAAAAAAAATGTACACATTTGTGTAAACTGGGTCTCAATCAACACTGAAGTCATAGCAGACAAAACTAATTTATTTAAACATTACACATAAATTTGAAATCATTTACACACAAAATTCACCGTAGTTTTAATTAAAAATGAAATGAGTCAGGAATTATGTTCATTATGTGGTTCTAATTGACGTGAAATGAATGGAAACAGTTTTTTTCCTTTGACAAACAAAGATGTACATTACATTTTTCACATTTTATTCTTGAACGTCCCTTGCATCCTGGAAATTTGCACATGGTAGGCAGTGCACCACTTTCATGAAGAGTAAGTGTTGTGTTCCATCATACTGAATCTCTTCAGGAGGCCTAGTTTCTCCTCATCATCTTTGAACAGGTGTATCTGGAGGTGTGGCAGATTGTCGGCCTCATTTTCTATTCGAGGTATCCATCCCACTTAACACTAGCATCAGCCAGCTTCATATGGAAGTGTAAGAGACCCATTATTTTCTTCATTTGTAGACCAACTGCATTGGCATTTTTCCTGTATTCGAGCCAGCTCTGTACCACAGCAAAATCTACAGCATGGAAAATAGCTCTGAGCTTCCAGTCCTTTGACTTTATAAAAATTCTGTAGTATGACATCAATTGATCAAAAAGATCAACTCCGCCCATGCCATGGTTGTAGCATTTTACAGTCTCTGGTCGATCGATAGTAACATATTTACTATCTTTTTAGTCCCAGCATTCAACTTTTTTGTCAATTTCTCCTTTTCCAATAAAATTACAGTCTAGAACAACTGTTCTGTTGTCAACCCATTTTACCAGTGTTATGTCATCTGCGCTACAAATTTCTTCTGAAAATCCTCTCCCCTTCTTCATTGCCTCCTTATCTAGTATTAGAGGAGGATTTGCAAAATGATTAACTCTGACAGTTCCAGCAGCACAAATTTTTTCTTGTTTCAATGCTTGGAAAAGCTTGTATGAAGAAAAGAAATTGTCAAAATATATCTTATGCCCCATTTGGTTTTTTATTCTCTGGGATAATTTTAAAACTACTGTTGGACCTTCGCCAAATTCCTTCAACAAAGATATCTGAAATTCAGTCGATGCTCCCTGATAAAGAATAAAATCACAGGCTTGTCCACTCTTACCACATAACATGTACATTTTGATACCCCACGGAGAAGGCTTTCCCTTCACATACTGTTTTACTGGCAGCTTCCCGATGAATGGGATCATTGCCTCATCAACAGCAAGCTCTTCCTCCACAGGTAACTCCAGACATCTGTTATGGATGGCAGTACATATAGGCCGAACTTTATTTATTGATTGTCTGCTGGTATAGCCATGTTGTTAACAAGATGTAAATTTGTTCTGAGTTGGAAGAATCTATTTCTGGGCATACTGTCCAAGAATAATCGCATTTTCAATGTTGTGTCCCAATACATTCGGACTCTAGGAAATTTTAGAGTTCCCATAATTTTATGAAGCCCAAACAAGATTTGGAGTTCTGCTGGTGTAGTTAGTTTGAAATTGCTAATTGTTCCACTCTGCAAGGCATATAGGTTTGTCATATCAGCCATAGTACTGAACAGATCATTGGTAATGTACTTGCTGAAATAAGTTGAAGGAGAAAGTATTTAATGTTCTTCAATACATTGTTCCCATTCGTAATATGAATCCAGTATAGAGAGAGGACGATGACGCCACTTGATGTCCTTTTTTTCTGACAAAATGTATTTTACATCACTGAGCTCATTGTTGGTAAGTGGATCACTGTCTTGAATATCACTATCGTTGTTACCATTGTCACTGCACACACCACTTTCATTATTTGCAGTTGACTCACCATTGGTTTCTCCCCTGTTTATTTTGTCAGCTCCCACTCTCACTTCTTTCTGTCCTGAAGTACAGTAGGATTGTACATCAGGAACTGATTCTTCACCTGATGATAAATCGAAATCTGACACCTCTCCATTCAGCAGCATCTCTAAAACGGCATCTGCATCTCACTCAATGTTGAAATACTGTTTCTTCGACATGATGAACAGAACTGAAATATTCACAAATAATAATATCAGTAGTGGTATTTCCCTAAAATAATAATTTACAGTAGACCTAACGACATTGTCATCAACTGGAAGTTGTCTATTTTCCTAACTGTTGCTCATAACAATATCTAGTAATACAACATACTTCATATGTTTTGAATAAATCCCAGTCAAAACTCATACAATCTTCAGGATAAAAAGAAACTGTTCCAACAAGCACTTCATGTGAAGGAAACACAAAATACTCAGTGTTATGTAAAACATTGTTCTTGAGACCTCATGGCTACAATTGTGCACACAGAAAAACATCGCTTCTTTTTGTTGACTAAAACAAATGATTTTGAAATATTGCTTGTTGTAATAAATAAATCTAACATTCTACAATGTTCATGCAAAACAACAATACTGGTGCTCAACTATACTGTGGGTTATAGCTTACCAAAGACTACCAGGTACTTTCAAGGTAACAAACTGCTCTGCACCGCTACATTAATCTGTTGATATGTTTATAGCACTGCACAACAGATGGCAGCACTTGTGCACGGTGAAAAGAATGAACATTCACAAATGTGTACATCAGCTCCCAATTGAAGAAAAATATTTTTATTGCAGTTAAGACGTCATGAAAATTAATGTACACAATTGTAACCACAGAGTCTGAAAGGGTTCATGTTTAGAGTGCAGCAGCGTTACTGGGAAAAAATAAGTAGGAAATTGCACTTCCAACACACACTACTACTTAGTCATTGTAGTGAACATAAAGTCTTTATTATTGACACTCAGTTTATCCTACCAAAACACTTAAAGAACACATGGATATATACGAAGAGCTCAGGGAATATGTGTGATTAGTGGACAGACCAACTTTATATCAAAAGGAAGAAATTTCACACATCAAAATTTCAAAATGAAACTGTCACCAGCTGACTCACCATCCACTCAACATAACAAAATTAGATTAAGAATGGACCATACTTTGAATAATACCAAAATATAAATCTATTTATTACTTGCTCTGTTTTATTTACAAGAGAGATTAAAATGAAAACCTCAAATTTTTTTGTTGAACAAAAGCGGAAATCATGTATCATTTTTTGACATAGTCTCCTACAACACACTTCCTCCAGCATGTAGGAAGTGCACAGATTTCTCTGAGGGACAAGGGGGGGGGGGGGGGGGGGGGGAGATTTTTGATCATGTGTGCAGCCAATTGTGCACTGCCTGCTGCACGTCTTCATCAGAACAAAATTTCTTTCCTCCCATCACCTATCTGAGTGATCCAGACATGTGGTAATCACTTGGTGCGAGATCTGTTGAGTATGATGGATGTGGAAGAGTATCAAAGTGCAGGTCATTGATGGTTACAAGTGTTGCAAGGGCAGTATGAGGCCGAGTATTGTCAACTGCAAAATGACAACTGTTGT
The DNA here is from genome assembly GCF_023864345.2 of Schistocerca serialis cubense. Classification (NCBI taxonomy): domain Eukaryota; kingdom Metazoa; phylum Arthropoda; class Insecta; order Orthoptera; family Acrididae; genus Schistocerca; species Schistocerca serialis. The sequence continues at coordinate 722,687,453 of NC_064639.1, read as the reverse complement.
CAGAAGTCCACATTGATTTGAGCTTATTGCAGGCTTAAGCTGATTTTTTAACACATTGGAATGTGATGCACTGATGATGGTGTTTCCCCTAGTCGTATAGTGTTCCACAGCAACGCCTAATTCATCCCAAAAGAGAGTCAGCAAAACCTCCCCTGCAGATGGCTGCATCCGGAACTTCATGGGTTTTGATGATGAGAAATGGTACCATTCTATGCTTTCTCTTTGTTTAGGGTTGGTGGTAGTGTATCTGGGTTTAGTCTCCTGTAACAATTCTCACATAAAAGCCATCACCTTCTGCTTCAAAGCACAGTGAAAGTTCTTCTCAGATGTTAATGCCTCACTCATTCAGTTCTGGAGTGACCTGCCATGGCACCAACCTTTCAGACACTTTGTAAAATTTATGCACTTCATGAATAATGTTACATGTTGAGCCATGACCTGTGTTCATATTTGCGGCTTCAACTGCTGCAGTAGACTCTGATGTCATAATATTGTGGTGTTCTTAAACCAGGCACTGGGCTTCTGTCACAGAAATCACACCATTTCCGAACTTTCTACTCCACTCGTGCACTCGCTGCAGTGATAGAAATGCATCACCATACTGGACCTTCATTTGCTGATGGATTTCAATAGTTTTCATATCTTCACTGCTCAGAAAATGTATGACAGAATGTTGTTTTTTCTTGCTGCATGTCACAAGTGGGTTAGCCATTTTGAACTGGTATTGTGGCTGCATTTTGCTTGTCTGTAGTATGCTGCCCCCTATAGGTCATTCCTCACATCATCGGTAACAGTACTGCCAACTTACAGAGCAATGGTGCAAAATGTATTTTTAATTACACTTGTAAGATTTTCATTTGACTCTTTGGATTTATTCTTTCTTGGACCATTCAGTGCAATAGTACTGGACATGTCATATACAATACAGAAATGATATATGTGAGATGTGATCAAAAAGTAATGGGAATTTTTTAATTTCGTGGGCTTTATATTAGGGTCATTTTCAAAGTAAGAACTGATTTGTAATAAAGTAAGAGAAACTTTATTTATGAACATAAATTGAATCACAAACTACAATATGCACAAATTTTTCACTTTTCAACACAGTCACCACAAACACTTAAACATTCGTCAAGTCATGGCACCAGCTTTTGGATCACAGGAGCAAAGAACTCTGCTGGCTGACCGTTAAACCAGTTAGTAACAGTTTCTTTCAACATGTCATCATTTTCTAAGCACTTTCCATTAAGAAATTCCTTCAATTTTGGAAACGGATTAAAGTCAGTCTGACGGTGCTACTTCAAGACTGTATGGTGGATGATCCACTAATTCCCAATGGAACTTGTCCAGTTGCATCTTTGTTCTTGCTGCAACACGAGACCCAGCACGTCACGAAGTAGAACGACGCTGCTAGAGCAATCCCCCACTTGCAGTTTTGAATAACACGCCTAACCTTTAATAATGTTTCCCCATACTCTCAAGCATTTATTGCCATTCCTCTTGGCGAAAGTCAAACAGAAGAATGCCTTTCTGGTCCCAAAAAACTGTGGGCACGATTTTCTGTGTTGAAGGTTCTTGTTTGAATTTTCTTGGTTTCATTGGGGAGTTTGAATGATGCCACTCGCTGGATTGACATTTATTCTCTGGAGTTTAGTGGGCAATTCATGTCTCATCACCAGTCACAAATGTGGGTCAAGAACTCGTCACCATCCTTGTGACAGTGCTCCAAAATAGACAAAGAATGTGCCATTTGCTTTGTTTTGTGTTCTTCTGTCAACATTTTCGGCACCATCTTGCACACTTTTTTTTTTTTTTAGTGTAGTTTGTAAGTAACAATGTGAAAAACTACCTATCTTGAAACTTGTGGAAATTTCAGGTGCAGCTTGTCAATTGTGAAGCACCTGTTTTGGCAAAGTGCCTCATCCACTTCTTGTGTCAGTCTTCATTCTTCACAGTAGGCCCTCCAGATCATTCCTCATGAACATTTGTCCTCCCTTCACTAAACAGCCTACACCATTTACGCACATTTCCATTATTCATTACACCTGCACCATAAATTTCAACAAGCTGTCCTGTGAATTTCAGCAGGACGAACTTGTTTTGCACTGAAGAGCTGAATAACCAAGTGAACCTCACAATTGGCAGGATTACTGACTGACATGGTGACAAACAAAGCAGTATGATCATACAACCAGCACCAGCAGAGATTCTTACTTCAAAAATAACCATTGTACATCTGATTTTCATATTTTTTTATCTTGTTGTTACACATTTTCCTGCACATTGTTTGCATTTTCAGCTGTTTTGAATATTTAATTTATTGATGACAGTAAAATGGTTGTGTGTTTTTGAGTGCTCGGCGAATTTTTACTTTCAAAAAAGATGGATTAAAGAATTTGATTAAATTTTGCATGAAAAATGGAATAAAGTGCAGCACCGCATTCAAATGGTGACTGTGGCTTTTGGCGAATCTGCTGTCAGTATGACATGAGTTTATGAGTGATATAAAAATTTCAAGGAGTGTTGAAAAGACATTGAAAATGACTGAGATGGATGCCTTAGCACATCAATTACTGATGACATTGTGGAAGAAGTACAGAAAATGGTTCTGGAAAATCATCAAATCACCATTTGTTTTGGGCATGAAACGAGTAGCGGCCAAATATATTCCGAAACTGTTGAATTTCAGCCGAAACTGACATTGTGTAGACATCGCTCATGAATTGCTGAATGAAGTCAACCGTGATCCAGAATTTCTAAAGGAGGTTATAACCAGTGAGAAAACACGGGTATACTGGTACAATGTTGAAACCGAGGCCCAATCGTTCCAATGGAAACTACCTGAAGAGCCGAGACAAAAAATTTTTTCACAAGTTCAATCACAAGCGGAAGTTGTTCTCGCTGTTTTCTTCGATTACAGTGGGATAGTGCATCATCAGTTCCTGTCTTACGGTTGTACAATCAGTGTGGAATACTACCTGGAAGTTATGCACTATTTCAGTGAAGCAATCAGAATAAAATGACCAGACTTGTGGCAAAACCACTCATGGAAATTGCATCAGAATGGTCACATTACAATGCTTGTTTGTGATTTTTGGCAAAAACAAAACTGTTATATTGCGTCAGCCACCATATTTGTCAGACGTAGCCTCCTACGACTTCTTTCTATTCCTGACGCTGAAAAGAACCACGAGAAGATGCCGTTTTGCCACCATTGATGAGATAAAAATATAATCGCCAAAGGAGCTGAACACCATAATGAAAAGTGCTGGCACAAGTATATTACATCTGAGGGATTACTTTGAAGGGGATGAAGCTGTTGAAGAATAAATAAATATTCTTTAAGAAAAACGTAAAGTTCTGTTTCTTTTTTTATCACACCTCATACATATGTAGGATCGAATCTCTAGAGTGAAGAAGATAAGTTTTCAAAAGCTAAAAAATAAATGTCAGACCAAAGTAAGGGATATGAACATGTGGTAGCAACAAAAAATAAGAAACCTACAAGACTCGTACGATACTGTACACCTACAATACCTTTGTACTAGAATAAAAGAGCTATATGGGCCCATTCAGTCCTCAACGGGACTCCTAAAAGTTGAAGACGTCTCCATATTCACTGACAGCCAAGACATCTTTAAGCACTCCAAAGAACTCTCATGCAAACCACCTCATAAAGACAAGATACTGTTTAACCCTTTCATGATTGCATTAGTTAAAATTTTGCATATTACTGTAAAAATTGGCTTCCTTATTTTGGAATGGATACCGAATCAGGGGATATTTCTAAAGTTTGATTGTTGTTTATAGATTTAGAATTATTATTTTAAGTAGGATGTGTGTGTCCCACTGGACTCGAGGAGGAATAAATTGAGAACACCCAACCCCCCCCCCCCCCCTCTCTCTCTCTCTCTCTCTCTCTCTCTCTCTCTCTCTCTCTCTCTCTCTCTGTCTGTCTGTCTGTCTCTGTCTCTCTGTAAAAGGAAAAAAGTAAGCACCATTATTATATCAAACAAATTTATTTATTTACAGCTTAACATTTTTATGAAATTTTTCAAAACATGGCTGAAGAAATAGTGGTACTTTACAGTATCTACATATGAAATTAGTCTTAATCTCTTGCTTCCTTGTACTGCATTGCCTGTATCACCTCCCTGTGCTCTGGTGGAAAATATTTTGCAGCTGCACACAAGCACACATCATCAATAACTCCACAAACTACTGGTTTTTTTTTTTTTTTTTGCAATGAATGCTTGCCTTCCCCTTCTTTTTACATTTCTTCCAGATGAAAGCTGCCTTACAAGAACAAGGGGAAAAGGAAGTTGATTACATTTTCCCCCGTTATTACAGTTTCACATGATGAAACTGTTTACTATTTCAGTGTCCAAAACAAAAGAAAAAACACAATGCACCATTTGAGTGATCCGCTGCCAATAAGTATGTCTTTCTCTCTGCTGGTCAAATTTTATCTACAGCTCCCACTGCAGCTGTGTACTCCATGACAGATGCAGGGCAGGTTGTAGATCAGATGGTACCATCTCTATTTTTTTGTGACAAATCTTTTATTTTCAGGTGGTAAGCAGTTGGCAAAACTGTAACTGGCTTTTTGTCTTACCATTTTATTGCAGATACACACCCTTTTGTACAGAAGACAAACTCTCCACATTGTAACTGGCCTCTTTATAACATCAACTAGGCCCTTCATATTTTGCCTGACTGTGCCAACAGCACAAAGACCAATTCATATAAGGATACCATTAGTCTGAATGAGGTGAAAAAATTGTCAAAGGCAAGACAATGACAATCCATGAAAGTCTCACATAGTCTCATTAGAAACCACCCTGCACATTTTCCCTGTATAAATTTGAAAATTAGAAACAAAATCTGTTTTAGTGTTGGCTAAGCCCCATAATTTACAACTGCACTTTCACTGGCATATAATGCTTAATGAGGATTGGTCTTTGAAAGGTATCGTGCTCTCATCAACAGCAATATGCTTGATGGAACGTGAACTTGTTTCAAACAAGCATTGAGTTTCTGAATTATGGATACTTTGAAGGTAATCATAATCAGCAACGCCTCTAGGTATAGTTTTTGTATTGTCATTGAAGTGCAAATTTTCTACAAATAATTTGAGTCTTGTCTTTGTCATGAGCTCAGACACGGCAGTGACACCTAGAAGGGAATCATTTGACCAATAGCATGCACTGTTCTCTTTCTTGTGAAAAATAGCAGTTTGCTTCCTCACAAAACGTTTCAATACTAACTCAGTAAAAGTGTAAGGCAAGCACAGTAAAAACCCACTTTTACACTTTTCACGGGAAAAATGGCATAAACTGCGAGAAAATGTAAAATGAGGAAATGACTTTTTTAAGTTTAACCGTTTATTTATGGGGCCCCCTTTCCATTTTCATAGTTTTGTATGATATATGTAGATAATAGGGAACAAAATACTCATCAGGGAGTGTTTATTGTTTAATAAAGGTTATCTGAATTTAGCACAACAAATCTCATTAAAAATAACGCAAATCACCCGACTGCCATGTTGATTTGCATGTTTGCAAAGCTAAAGTGATGCAATTGGCAGTTTTAGTATTTACACTAGATGCCTATGAAAAGTGCAGGTCAAGTGTATACTGCATTAAAACCTCCCTAAACTGCATAATTTTTAGTGTAACTTTCCTGCAAAAGGGATGTCAGCAGATGTATACAGTACCAGCCATTTATCTTGCTGTTTTTGATTTTGTATCTATAGGTGCGTGAAATATTGTAAAGTATGTTAAATATGGCACTAAACTACAGATCAATCAGTCACCGCAGCCTTTATTTCACACTCACTGGCTTCGTCAGATCGCAGCCAAATTGACACTTTCAAATCAACATAGACATCGGGGTTACGAAGAGATCAGACTGTATCCACAGCCAAAATTACAGGGAAGGAAATCATACTACACTGAAGAATTTTAAGCACACATTTACAAAACATAAATATGCCATTTATATTTATTATACTGACTTTAATTTGGTTGGTCTATAAATACGACGTGAACAAATGGGTACAGTAGTTACTACTTTTTAGCAAAAAAATCCAAAATTGTGGGTTGTTTTAATTTTTTCTGATTAATTTTTTCAATGTGGTTTTCGAGTTTGTAAACACAACGGAAAACCTTGTCATCAACATCTGCAGCTGAAATATATTTTTTAATTGTTTCCACTGCAGCATTAACAACTGCAAATGATGGAACCTCATTGCCCTCATCACTGTCATTGTCACTTTCTGTATTTTCTTGAGTGTGAAAGTCGATCACGTCATCCACAGAAACACTTTCCACAATGACATCACGTTAATGTATAAGAAATCGTGAACTGGACGCTGCAGCTGCAGCTTTTCCCATGATGAAATAAGCAGTTTTTCACAGTTATCACTAACACTCACAGCTAGTGTGTCAGATCCATTTCCATGGTCGGCTTCAATGAATCTCACTCTTCGGAGACAACTGGAGATGGTGGCTGCCTTAACTTCTGTCCATGCCTTTGCAATATAATGCAAAGCATCTAAAATTGACACTTTAAAGAAGGCTGAGTCTTTCCCAATTTCCATCAAAGTTAATGTCTTCTGCACAATCACCTTCCTATAGCGTTTTTTGAAGGCATGGATAATACCCAAATCCAAAGGCTGTAATTTGCTTGTGCAGTTTGGTGGCAGAAACTCGAATCGCACATTACACAGACATATATTTCTGGGATGCGCACGGCAACAATCCACTAATAGGAGAACTTTTCTGTTTCTAGTACCCATTCTTGCATCAGGCAACGTAATTACTTCTCGAATAATTCCGACATCATCCACACTTTTTTGTTGGCACTGTAGTTCGTTGGCAGTGTTTTTATGTGTTTAAAACACCATGTATTTTACATTTGCCAGTCACAAGCGGTTTAATATTTTCAGAACTATCCCTGATCGTGCCTAATATTGCTGGCAGGTGAACTTCACTGTGTTTACCTCCATGGTAGTTTTAGCCTTTAAAGGCAAGCATTTTATTTGGAAATACACTGACATAGAGACCCGTTTCGTCAATATTGACGATATTCTTCAGTTTATATTGTTTCAAAAGTTCTTGCAACCTACCACTCTGTTTTCTTCACCACATACAGTTTTATACACTACATTGTACTGCTTCTTGTATCTATCTGTCCACCCATTAGATGCTGTAAAGTCCTTGATCCCAAGCACATTGACGCCTTTCAGTGCCTTTTCGCGCATCATCACACCATTTATTGGAATATTCGATACACGTGCTGCAGGAAACCAATTCTTTGCAATTTCTTCCAGTTCTGTGAATTTTGAATAGCTGGCATATTTCTTTTTCTTTTTTTAATTTTGCCCACTGTTGCTTACACTTTCCAAAATAGAGTCTCTGTTTTTCACAATAGTGTTCAACGTAGATAGCGGTATTCCTAAACTCTGTGCTAATGCAACACGTGTTCCATGGTGAGCTTCAACTCTTTCCAGGATTTTTACCTTTTCTTCCACAGAAAGGGTTTCCCTGTCCCTTTTGGCAGTACTGGAGTTTTCCATCTTAAACTGTGACAGAAAACAACAATGTGAAAGAACCAATTAACCACAGACTTCAATCACTTCGCACAAGGCTACGAACATGCACAAGGCTACGAAAACACACACACACACACACACACACACACACACACACACACACAGAGACACAAAGAAAAGTCACAAACACAAACTCTTCACATGGCAGTTGTCGAGAGTAGCTGTGTTGATTGAAATCGTTGTCAACCTCAGATGGCAAACAACCCACCATATAACAGCAAGTTACAAATACTGGGAAATGGGTATACTCTGTATGGGATCATTATCACAGGGTGAAGTTAACACCAAAGCAATGCACATATGATAAAGTAAGGGTACTACTTATTGTAGCACACAGTACAGACAGATAAAGTTGGTACTGACCCGAAACAAATGAATGTTTCTCAGATGTTGCATGTTGTTCTGGCTTCTATCGAAACAGTTACTCCTATTGACCACCATGCCGAGTAGTTGTTGGCAGCGGCAGGATACAAATAACGATTTGTTCCAACTTAATATTTGCTGAGTAGAGCACCCTAGTGACAAGAAAGTTAACCGTGTAATGTATGTGTTGTGTACATAGTTCTGAGTAGTCAGCACGTACACAACTTTCCCACTAAAGCGCGCCCCGCTAAGGACAACAGCGCAGACGTAGCACTCGTCCGTCTCCGCACTATGAGATGGCTGCCATAGAGACAGACCAAATTCTGCTTCCGCCGATCCACATATTAATATGTGCCAATGAGATTGCTGCTAATGTAGAATCTTTTCTCCTTGTGGATCAGACTCGCGCAGTGATACATGAACACGTGAGGTATTATGAGTGCACAGACCTCCGATTAGTCAGTCTGCATTTGTCTGCACCAGTCTGTACCAGTTCTACATTTGTCTGTACCAGTCTATAGTCAAGTTTCAGTCTGCACCTAATAAGATTACCATATTCCTGTACACAGCCATGAAGATAAATAATGTATAGACACTTTTGTCAAGTATCAGACATATATGTGAGAATAAGATTAACGTGAATAAGATTAACGTCCTCCCCCCAAGGAACCATGGACCTTGCCGTTGGTGCAGAGGCTTGCGTGCCTCAGCGCCTCAGCGATACAGATAGCCGTACCATAGGTGCAACCACAACGGGGGAGGGGGGGGGGGTATCCATTGCGTTGAGAGGCAGACAAACGTGTGGTTCCTGAAGAGGGGCAGCAGCCTTTTCAGTAGCTGCAGGGGCAACAGTCTGGATGATTGACTGATCTGGCCTTGTAACACTAACCAAAACAGCCTTGCTGTGCTGGTACTGCGAACGGTTGAAAGCAAGGGGAAACTACAGCCGTAATTTTTCCCGAGGGCATGCAGCTTTACTGTATGGTTAATGATGATGGTGTCCTCTTGGGTAAAATATTCCGGAGATAAAATAGTCCCCCATTCGGATCTCCGGGCGGGGACTACTCAGGAAGACGTCGTCATCAGGAGAAAGAAACCTGGCGTTCTACGGATCGAAGCGTGGAATGTCAGATCCCTTAATCGGGCAGGTAGGTTAGAAAATTTAAAAAGGGAAATGGATAGGTTAAAGTTAGATATAGTGGGAATTTGTGAAGTTCGGTGGCAGGAGGAACAAGACTTTTGGTCAGGCGAATACAGGGTTATAAATACAAAGTCAAATAGGGGTAATGCAGGAGTAGGTTTAATAATGAATAAAAAAATAGGAATGCGGGTAAGCTACTACAAACATGCCCACTACAGTAGTACAAGTTTATATGCCAACTAGCTCTGCAGATGACGAGGAAATTGAAGAAATGTATGACGAAATAAAAGAAATTATTCAGATAGTGAAGGGAGACAAAAATTTAATACTCATGGGTGATTGGAATTCGGTAGTAGGAAAAGGGAGGGAAGGAAACATAGTAGGTGAATATGGATTGGGGGTAAGAAATGAAAGAGGAAGCCGCCTGGTAGAACTTTGCGCAGAGCATAACTTGATCATAGCTAACACTTGGTTCAAGAGTCATGAAAGAAGGTTGTATACATGGAAGAACCTTGGAGATACTAAAAGGTATCAGATCGATTATATAATGCCAAGACAGAGATTTAGGAACCAGGTTTTAAATTGTAAGACATTTCCAGGGGCAGATGTGGACTCTGACCACAGTCTATTGGTTATGACCTGTAGATTGAAACTGAAGAAACTGCAAAAAGGTGGGAATTTAAGGAGATGGGACCTGGATAAACTGAAAGAACCAGAGGTTGTACAGAGTTTCAGGGAGAGCATAAGGGAACAATTGACAGGAACGGGGGAAAGAAATACAGTAGAAGAAGAATGGGTAGCTTTGAGGAATGAAGTAGTGAAGCAGAGGATCAAGTAGGTAAAAAGACGAGGGCTAGTAGAAATCCTTGGGTAACAGAAGAAATATTGAATTTAATTGATGAAAAGAGAAAATATAAAAATGCAGTAAATGAACCAAATGGCAGTTTTAAGACTTGAGGGGCATGAAAGGGAAGCAGTGGTTGGGAAGGGAGTGAGACAGGGTTGTAGCCTCTTCCCAATGTTATTCAATATGTATATTGAGCAAGCAGTGAAGGAAATGAAAGAAAAATTTGGAGTAGGTATTAAAATCCATGGAGAAGAAATAAAACTTTCAGGTTCGCCAATGACATTGTAATTCTGTCAGAGACAGCAAAGGACTTGGAAGAGCAGTTGAATGGAATGGATAGTGTCTTGAAAGGAGGGTATAAGATGAACATCAACAAAAGCAAAACGAGGATAATGGAATGTAGTCGAATTAAGTTGGGTGATGCTGAGGGTATTAGAATAGGAAATGAGACACTTAAAGTAGTAAAGGAGTTTTGCTATTTGGGGAGCAACATAACTGATGATGGTAGAAGTAGAGGGGATATAAAATGTAGACTGGCAGTGGCACAAGGAAAGCGTTTCTGAAGAAGAAAAATTTGTTAACATCGAGTATTGATTTAAATGTCAGGAAGTCGTTTCTGAAAGTATTTGTATGGAGTGTAGCCATGTATGGAAGTGAAACATGGACGGCAAATAGTTTAGACAAGAAGAGAATAGGAGCTTTCGAAATGCGGTGCTACAGAAGAATGCTGAAGATTAGATGGGTAGATCACATAACTAATGATGAGGTGTTGCAGAGGATTGGGGAGAAGAGATGTTTGTGGCACAACTTGACTAGAACAAGGGATCGGTTGGTAGGACATGTTCTGAGGCATCAAGGGATCACCAATTTAGTATTGGAGGGCAGCGTGGAGGGTAAAAATCATAGAGGGAGACCAAGAGATGAATACACCAAGCAGATTCAGAAGGATGTAGGTTGCAGTAGGTACTGGGAGATGAAGAAGCTTGCACAGGATAGAGTAGCATGGAGAGCTGCATCAAACCAGTCTCAGGACTGAAGACCACAACAACAACCACAACAACAACAACAACCACAACAACAACAACAACAACAACAAGATTAACATACCAATACCAAAGGAACTTCAGATTGTCAATTGTAAATATCATCCAGAACCAACTTAAGTAATTTTTATGCTTGTTATTATTTTAATAAATGTGTGTGAAAATTTATCAAGTTCTGTTTAAAGTTGGTCACCGTCAATCTGCTACTCTAAGCATGCAAGTGGCATTTCTATCGTCTGACCTAACGGCAGAAGATAAACACGCCACAATAAGACCACGAGACATATTGTTGACACTCACCTACTTCATTAGGGTCTTACAGTACGCACACCACATTGACCCCATCCTCGTCGCCAATCACATTTAAGTGCCTGGCAGAGGGTTCACCGAACCACCTTCACAATTCTCTATCATTCCAATCTCTTACAGCACACGGAAAGAATGAACACCTATATCTTTGCATACGAGCTCTGATTTCCCTTATTTTATCATGGTGATCGTTCCTCCCTGTGTAGGTTGGTGTCATTAAACTATTTTCGCATTCAGAGGAGAAAGTTGGTGATTGGGATTTCATGAGAAGATTCTGTTGCAATGAAAAACGCCTTTCTTTTAATGATGTCCAGCCCAAATCCTGTATCATTTCTGTGACACGCTGTCCATATTTCGCGATAATACAAAACATGCTGCCTCTCTTTGAACATTTTCGATGTACTCCGTCAGTTCTATCTGGTAAGGATCCCACACCGCGCAGCAGTATTCTAAAAGAGGATGGACAAGCGTAGTGTAAGCAGTCACCTTAGTAGGTCTGTTACATTTTCTAAGTGTACTGCCAATAAAACGCAGTCTTTGGTTAGCCTTCCATACAACATTTTCTATGTGTTCCTTCCAATGTAAGTTGTTCCTAATTGTAATACCTAGGTATTACAATAGTTGAATTTATGGCTTTTAGATTAGACTGATTTATCATGTAACTGCAGTTTAATGAGTTCCTTTTAGCACTCATGTGGATGACCTCACACTTTTCATTATTTAGGGTCTACTGCCACTTTACGCACCACTCATTTTTTCTAAATCGTTTTGCAGTTTGTTTTGATCTTCTGATGACTTTATTAGTCGATAAACGACAGCACCATCTGCAAACAACCAAAGACGGCTGCTCAGATTGTCTCCCAAATCGTTTATATAGATAAGGAACAGCAAAGGGCCTATAACACTACCTTGGGGAATGCCAGAAATCACTTCTGTTTTACTCGATGACTTTTCATCAATTACTACGAACTGTGACCTCTCTGACAGGAAATCGCAAATCCGGTCACATAACTGAGATGATATTTCGTAAGCACGCAATTTCACTACGAGCCACTTGTGTGGTATAGTGTCAAAAGCCTTCCGGAAATCCAGTAATACGGAACAAATCTGAAATCCCTTGTCAATAACACTCAAAATTTCATGTGAATAAAGAGCTAGTTGTGTTTCACAGGAATGATGTTTTTCTAAACCCATGTTGACTGTGTGTCAATAGCCCATTTTCTTTGAGGTAATTCATAATGTTCGAACACAATATATGTTCTAAAATCCTGCTGCATATCGACATTAACGATATGTGCCCTGTAATTTAGTGGCTTACTCCTATTACCTTTCTTGAATACTGGTGTGACCTTTGCAACTTTCCAGTGTTTGAGTACAGATCTTTCGTCGAGTGAATGGTTGCATACGATTGTTAAGTATGGAGCTACTGCATCAGCATACTCCGAAAGGAACGTAACTGGTATACAGTATGGACCAGAAGACTTGCTTTTATTAAGTGATTTAAGTTGCTTCACTACTCCGAGGACATTTACTTCTACGTTACTCATGTTGGCAGCTGTTCCCGATTCAAATTCTGGAATGTTTACTTCGTCTTCTTTTGTGAAGGCAATTCGGAAGGCTGTGTTTAGTAACTCTGCTTTGGCAGCACTGTCTTCAATAGTATCTCCATTGCTATCATGCAGAGAAAGGATTTATTGTTTCTTGCCACTAACATACTTCACATACAACCAGGATCTCTTTGGGTTTCTGCCAGGTTTCGAGACAAAAGTTTCATTGTGGAAACTGTTATAGGCATCTCGCACTGAAGTCTGTGCTAAATTCCGTGCTTCTGTGAAAGATCGCCAATCTTGGGGATTTTGTGTCTGTTTGAATTTGGCATGTTTGTTTCGTTGTTTCTGCAACAGTTTTCTAACTCGTTTTGTGTACAAAGGAGGATCAGCTCTGTCGTTTGTTAATTTATTTGGTATAAATCTCTCAATTGCTGCTGATACTATTTCTTTGAATTCAAGCCACGTCTGGTCTACACTTATATTATTAATTTGGAATGAGTGGAGATTGTCTCTCAGGAAGGCGTCAAGAGACTTTTTTTCTCCTTTTTTAAATAGGTATATTTTTCGCTTATTTTTCGAGGATTTGGGGATTACAGTATTCAATCTCGCTATGACAACCCTGTGTTCACTAATCCCTGAATCTGTTTTGATGCTACCTATAAACTCAGAATTATTTGTTGCTAAGAGGTCTAGTGTGTTTTCACAACCATTTACTATTCGCGTGGGCTCATGAACTAACTGCTCGAAATAGTTTTCAGAGAATGCATTTAGCACAATTTCGGATGATATTTTACGTACCTCCGGAATTCAACATGTATTTTCGCCATTAGATCAAGGGTAAATTAAAGTCACCACCAACTATTGTTGTATGCGTCAGGTACATGTTTGAAATCAAACTCAAGTTTTCTTTGAACCTTTCAGCAACTGTATCATCTAAATTGGGAGGTCAGTAAAAGGATCCAATTATTATTTTATTCCAGTTGCCAACAATGACCTCTGCCCATACTAACTCACAGGAAGTATACTTCAATTTCTCGACAGTTTAAACTACTTTTGACAGCAACAAACACGCCACCGCAAACTGTGTTTAGCCTATCCTTTCAGAACACCGTTAGGTTTTTCACAAAAATTTCAGCTGAGCTTATATCTGACTTCAGCCAGCTTTCAGTGCCTATAACGATTTGAGCATCAGTGCTTTCTATTAGCGCTTGGAGCTCTGGTACTTTCCCAACACAGCTACGACAATTTACAACTGTTATACCAATGGTTCCTGTATCTATGTTCTTCCTGTGTTTTGTGACTGAAGCCCTTCTTGTGTTTTTCCCGAGACCCTCTAACCTAAAAAACCGCCCAGTCCATGCCACACAGCCCCTGCTACCCGTGTAGCCGCCTACTGCGTTTAGTGGACACCTGACCTATTCAGCAGTTCCAAAACCCAACCACCCTTTGGCGCAAGTAGAGGAATCTGCAGCCTACACGGTCACAGAACCATCTGAGCCTCTGATTCAGACCCTCCACTCGGCTCTGTACCAGAGATCCGCAATCAGTCCTGTCGACTATGCTGCAAATGGTCAGCTCTGCTTTCATCTTGCAAGCAAGACTGGCAGCCATAACCAATTCTGTTAGCCACTTGAAACCAGAGAGACTCTTCTGATCCAAAGTGACACACATCATTGGTACAGACGTGAGCAACCACCTGCAGTTGGCTGCACCCTGTGCTCTTCCTGGCATCTGGGATGACCCCCTTCCACATCTGAAATGACTCCACCCGGTATGCACACGGGGTGCACATTGGTTTTCTTACCCTTCTTGTCAGCCAAGTCCCTAAGGAGCCCCATAACGCGCCTAAGGTTGGTGCTCCCAACTACCAATAATCCCACCCTCCGCAATTGCCCGGATCTTGCAGGCTGAGTGGTTTCCTCTAAAACAGGACAGGCGACAGCATCTGGCTCAGCGACAATGTGAGCCACAGACAGCACCTGGAACCTGTTTATCAGACAAACTGGAGAGGCCTTACATGTGGCCGCCTGGTAAGTCTTTCGCCGCCCACTTCACCCTGGGGCGACCTCCCACTCGACCATAGGTGAGTGGTCAGCCTCAGTGCGAGCAGTAACTGGGTTGGCCACCGGTGAGGACCGATCGGAGGACTCTGACGTGCTGGACATCTGTTGGATCCCCACGGCAGGCCCACAACAGTGGTGCCCATCCACTGCAGGCTCAAGCTGTGTAACCGAAGCCATCACAGCACTGAAGCTGAGAGTGAAGTGTCACGAACTCGGCTCACATCCACACACAACAATCGCAGTCCCTGTCCATACTGAAGACTGTGGAAAATTAAACTATGCAGATAAATGGACTATTGACTCACACTACAGATATCTACTGTAGACCCTGATGAAAATGCAGGAACTGTGTCTAGTAATACGCAGATATTCAAAAACCTAACTATCGACGCACTCATGTGAAACTAAATAATTTGCCCCGATTTGGAATTTTTAATGTGTCACAAAATCGGTTTACTTTCTGACGCAAACAAAAACGCGAAAACTGTGGGAAACTGTGGCTATTAGATATTATATTTACACGCAGAAACTCAAGAAAATAAACCATTAAAGCACACAGATAATATAATAAAATTCGCTCCTGGTTAGGAACTCATAAATGTCACAAAAACGGTTACTTCCCTGTTGCTGGATCTGTCTCGGTCGGCTACTGTTTTTTGATGGTTTGCTTTACATAAAGGGGTGTTATTTAGTCTTTGTAATACGTGTTGTAGGGCTACACATTTTTTATTTTGTAGGTGGCTGGATCAAGCATTTATAATTATGTCTGTGGCTGTTGGCTTTCTGAAGATGTCAAATGTGTGTGTATTGTTCTGTCTCTCCAGGACCACACAAGTGTTAACAGCACTGGAAATTGTAAGTAACACCAAATGATACTTTCACAATACGGAGCTTGTGCTACAAATGTTGCTTCTCACCTAAAAAAGCAAGAGAAAAACACAACAAAATGTACTACAGCAGCATATTATATCTACCACATAATATGTTTATTGTTTGTATAAAAGGAAACATATATTTCAGGCCACTGATGATGCTTCCCAAATAAAAGAAGCGAAATGCGTATGGCAACAAAACAAACTGCCATCATTTAGATTCATAGACAGTACATACCTGCATGAATTTAGAGCAACTAAGAGAAAGACAGAAAACAGATAAAAATGACTATACACACACACACACACACACACACACACATACACACACACACGCACACTCTGTATGGCTGAAGAGGTGAAACTTTCTGGGCTAAACCATCAGACCCAAAGGCATCTGGCTAACTGCACACAATAAGTAATTTCTCAACAGATACTTAACCAGCTGTATGGATTCCTAGGTTCTAGAGTTTCGATAAACTTTTGCAAATGTGTAGACTTTAAATAGTAAAGCATTAAATACCACGCTGAAGGAGTAGTTAGTATGTGCAATAGTACTGGGAAGCATCTGTAGGTAGGTTGTGTGTGTCTAGTAGTGGTCAGTTGGGTTAACTGTAATCACAATGAGAGTTTTTACTTTAAAGTGAAGCACAAAAAGTATTCAGCATACATGCAAACACTTCAGTGGTCTGTTGCACAGCAAGTGTGAGATGTCAAGGGCAGTCTTATGTGTTTACAGACACGATGTCATCAGGTGTCAAATAATGCTGTGTCGCTGATTGTTTTCAGGATACAGATTGGTGACTGCCAATATATATCAACTAGTTTAGCGGAGTTAGAGGCATGGTGCGAATCCACTACAGCTAGCACTCAAGACTATACTCGGGGGAAATAACTCTTGAGGGCAGATGTGGGAACTGAGCTCTGCAGTCCTGGGCCAGGAGCTGGTGAAAGCATTAGATTGGCGCACAAGTTCACAGCATTTTTGTTGTTCATGTTGGTGTTCCTATTTCTATGGGTTTATTTATCAATTTCCATTTTCATTCCTAGTTCATTGTTGCTACTTGAATTTACATATTGTCATTTATAGAGAGTGATTGGAGCTCTGGATGCTAGAAAATTGTGTGACAACTGGAGAAATTGGAGCATTTACAATATATTCTTCTGTTTGAGTTCAATAGATGGGTGACAGCAGCAGAAGCAGCCAGAAAGATTTGTGCCATGTGTGGGTATAATGCCATCGGACAGAGCACAGCAAGAAACTAGTTTTCTCTTATTAACCTTGCTAGTGTCTAGAATGTTTTCAGATTCCAAGGTTTTCTTAACTACAAGAAACAGTTTTATCATGGATGTAGGTCATATATTTTCCACATGTGCGTTTAATGGACATTTTATTAGAACTGGGCAAAATATTTATTAGTGTTTCATGATTCTTAGTGCAGTAATTTGAAATTTTTACATTGGGGTCAGAAAATACCCCAGGTATACACAAATGCAACTCACACACGACTGCAGTCTCAGGCAACTGTAGCCATACTGCGAGCAGCACCACCAGTACATGATGGGAGTGGTGACTGGGTGGGGGTAAGCAGGAGGCTGGGGCAAGGAGGGGAGCGATAGTAGGGTAGAGGATACTGCCAGTGAAGTTCTGCAGGTTAGACAGAGGGCAGAGGAGAGATGGTGAGGGATTTGGGGGGGGGGGGGGGGGGGGGGGGGTAGCGGAAAAGGAGAGAAGTAAAAGGACTGGATGTGATGGTGGAATGAAGGCTTTGTAGTGCTGGAATGGGAACAAGAAAAGGGCAGGATGGGTGAGGACTAGGTTGAGGCCAGGAGGGTTACGGGAACGTAGGATCTATTGCAGGGAAAATTCCCACCTGCACAGTTCAGAAAAGCTGGTGTTGGAGGGAAGGCTCCATATGGCACAGGGTGTGAAGCAGTCATTGAAATGGAGGATGTCATGTTTGGCAGCGTGCTCTGCAACAGGGTGGTCCACTTGTTTCTTGGTGGCCATTCATGCGGACAGACAGCTAGTTGGTTGTCATGTCCGCAAATAATGCAGCACAGAGGTTGCAGCTTAGGTTGTATATCACATGACTGGATTCACAGGTAGCCCTTCCTTTGATGGGACAGGTAGGAACATGCACAGCGCCACCTCAGAAAGATCTCCGTCCTGCTCACTTCCTACTCTCATCTTGGAGTACCACTGTCCAACACCTCTACAACAATCTACCCCCCCCCCCCCCCCCCCCCCCAGCTGACAAACCCTGCCTTGCAGACCTACTACACTTACCCCACCTTCCAAAACTCCCTCCCACCACCAAATAGAATCCAGAACCTAAACAGACCTGTAACACAGTCATGAACCTTTCCTCCAGAAGCCTTAGTCCCCAAAGGCCTCACCTTCTGCCCCACTCCCAAATTCAATCATGAAGGAATTGTTAAAGACCTTCTCTCCTTCTCCCAGTCCCTACAGTGGAAACACTTTACCACCAACCCTACCAATCAGACTAAACCAAAGACCAATGTTGAACCCTGCCTAACTCGTTCACTCCTCCATCCAACCATGATCCACCACCACTGCCCCCCAAGCACCCCGTTAACTTTCCAGAATTTCTTGACCTCAAACCTTGCCTCACCATAATTCCCCAAATCCCTCAACATGCAAACTAATTTTACAGCCACAAAAAGAACCGCAGTTCACCACCTAAAAACTGATTCCGACCTTATAATCCCACCTGCGGACAAAGGCTCCACTTGGAGCAAGGATTTCCTGGCAGAAGGACACTGCCAACTGTCAGATACATTCACCTTCAATCCTTGCCACAGTGACACCATTCCAGAAATCCAGCAGGATCTCCAGTCACTCCTTAAATCCTTAGGCCCATCCCAGAACCTCTCCCTGGAGTCCATCTCTCTGCTCATCCCTACCACTCCCGCACTCCTACCTTCTACACGCTTCCTAAAGTCTATAAACCCAACCACCCAGGACACCCCATTGTGGCCTGTTACTGTGGCCCCACTGAGAGAATCTCTCACAGACCAACACCTTCAACCTATTACCTGGAACCTACCTTCCTACATAAAAGATACCAACCATTTCCTCCACCGACTCTCCACAGTTTCTGACCCTTTACCACACAGTGTCCTAATCATCACTACTGATGCCGCCTCCCTTTACACTAACATCCCTAATGCCCATGGTCGTACGCTGTTGAACACTACCTTTCTCAGTCAACATGACCAACTTCTCCTTTGAAAACATTACCTAAAACAAATCTGGGGCACGGCTATGAGCATATTCATGGACCACCTAAAGGAATCCTTCCTAAACACCCAGAATCCTAAACCCCTCGCATGGTTCAGATTCACTGATGACATCTTTGCGATCTGGATGGAGGCTGAGGACATCCTATCCACATTCCTCCAGAACCTCAACAACTTCTCCCCCATTTCCTTCACCTGGTACTACTCAACCCAACAAGCCACCTACCTAGATGTTGACCTCCACCTCAAAGATGGATACATCAGTACCTCGGTCCATATCAAACCTACTAACCACCAACATTAGCTCCACTTCGACAGCTGCCATCCATTCCATACCAAGAAGTCCCTTTCATACAGCCTAGCCAGCTGTAGTTGTCGCATCTGCAGTGATGGGCAGTCCCTCACGAAATATACCAAGGGTCTCACTGAAGCCTTCACAGACCATAATTCTCATCCCAATTTTGTACAAAAACAAATGTCATGTGCATTATCTTTCCAGTCTCCCACCACCTACCTGACTCCCACCGTCCACCCACAGAGGGGCATTCCCCTCGTAACTCAGTACCATCCAGGACTGGAGCAACTGAATTACATTCTCCAAAAGGGTTTTGACTAACTCTCATCATCCCTTAAATGAGAAATGTCCTGTCCACAATCGTTCCCACTCTTCCCACAGTGGTATTCCACTGTCCACTGAACCAACACAATATACTCATCCATCCCTACACAACCCCTGCTCCCAATCCTGTACCTCATGGCTCATACCCGTGTAGTAGACCTAGATGCAAGACCTGTCCCATACATCCTCCCACCACCACCTACTCCAGTCCGATCACAAACTTCACCTTTCTCATCAAAGGCAGGGCTACCTGTGAAACCAGCCATGTCATATACAACCTAAGCTGCAACCTCTGTGCTTCATTCTTTGTGGATATGACAACCAACAAGCTGTCTGCATGAATGGCCACCAAGAAACAAGTGGACCACCCTGTTGCAGAGCAGGCTGCTAAACATGACGTCCTTCATTTCAATGACTGCTTCACACCCTGTTCCATACAGATCCTTCCCACCAACACCAGCTTTTCTGAAATGCACAACTGGGAGCTTTCCTGGCAATACATACTACGTTTCCGTAACCCTCCTGGCCTCATCATTCGTTAGTCATTGTCCTCACCCATCCAGCCTCTTTCCTGTTTCCATTCAAGCACTACACATCCGTCATTCCACCATCGCACCCAGTCTTTTTATTTCTCTCTTTTTCTGCTACCCTCCCCCTCGCCACCTCTCCCCTGCCCCCAAGTCTAACCTCCCAACTGCACATAGCTGCCGTACCCTCTCTCCACCTTGTTCCTGCACGCTCCTCAGCAACACTGCACTGTCCGCCACCTCTAACCTACTACCATCCCTCCCCCTCTCCGCCCCAGCCTCCTCCTTACCCCCACCCTGTCGCCACTCCCATCATGCACTGGTGCTGTTCCTCACAGTGTGACTACAGTTGCCCGAGACTGCAGTCTCGTGTGTGAATTGTGTTTGCACGTGTGTGTGTGTGTGTGTGTGTGTGTGTGTGTGTGTGTGTGTGTGTGTGTGTTCTATTTCTGACAAAGGCATTACTGGCTGAAAGCTTTATATGCGACATTCTTTTAGTTGTGCCTATATGTGACTCAGCATCTCTGCTACATTGTAGCAGCAACTTTCCTTTAAAAATAATACTATTACATCCTATCCTGTATTTTACAAGTATACAATATCAGTTGTTCAATGTTACATTTTAATTTTATTACAAAAACAAAAGCTCAGTAACAGTGCAATTTCTCAACTGACATTCCTATGTACACTGTAACCAATTTGTATATGATGTATATGCATGCACTGTTGGAGCAAATTACCAGTTAGGAAGTAGGTTTTATTGAAGTAAGGTGTGATAGTGCATTTTATTCATAATGGATGATGATATATGCTTTGAAAGGGGTTACATAATCAATCAAGTTTCAGCAGGCATGCTTAAGAGTGATAGTGATAAAGAATCAATTTTTGGAAATGGGGATGAGAGTGATGCTGATGTGGATGTGATACAGGAAGATATACAAGTTGGAGATGAAGTGGATGTGAATGGATATGAAAAAGATGATACCAGTATTTAGGAAACTAGTGCACCCACTCTTGTATCTTGAAGTTGGTAACTAACACATGATATAGTACCACCTGACTTGTGCAAATATTCCATGTCACCTTAGACCACAATTACAGACATGGATAGATTGTCTCAGACTTTTTAATCATCAATCGCAGGCAGAGTGTAATAGAAATGCATACCAATAATGTACCGAAGACAGTAAAATCCTACAACCATGTCTTCAATGCTGGATTGAACTTCACTCCACAGAACTACAGGCATTCTTTCATCTTTTGTCTACTAATAATAACTGGTTTATATAAGGCACATGGGAAGTCTGACTGAATTTCAAACAGATGAATATGACCCATTTTTTTAAGCCACAATGAGCTTTTTATGATTTGTGATATTCTGATTTGCCTCTGGTTCGATGATGAACTTACAACGGAAGAAAGAAAAGCAGTTTCTGGATCAAAAGTTGAAACTATACAGGCTTTGTTTGAAATGTTCATTGATGTACACATTTTGTCTTATATCCCTAGGCCTTATATTATTGTTGATGAGCATCTGTATACTTTGAGACAGTGTCCATTCAAGATGCACATTCCTTAAAAACGTGGAAAATACAGCATAAAAGTGTGTGCTACTGCAGATTATAAGATCAATCTATATATTTTTATAAAAGGCAATTCCTGACTGACTGACTCATCATTGACCAGTCCAAAGTACTAAGGAATGAAACTTGAAATTTGCAGAAGGTGTTGATTTTATATTGCAGACATTGTTTACAATGGGATTTTATGAAATTCCACCCCTAAGGGAGTGAAATAGAGCATGAAAAAATTCTTAGAAAATATTTCGTTATATTAAAACTGTTTTAAAGCTAAATATACGAAAAACTGTTATTTCACTTCTTGGTTAGAAATACAGGATAGGACAGTGAAAGTTTCTATGGAAATATCACCACAAGAACTCATGAAACTGGATTAACAAAAGCCTCCAACTCCTGCTACCAGAATAACTTTTTGGTTAGAAGTACAATCGGAACAGACCATGCTTCTATGGCCTTAATTAGTGCGAAGGTGTCGCAATTTGTGAACAACATAAAAATTCCTTTAAATAATAATTTTAAAAAATCTCTGCAGACTATACAGTCTACCTGAGTGAAGCAGAGGACACTGAGCTAGTTTTCTCATAAATGCACAACTGTGTACATGGAAGTCCGCAGATTAAAGGGAAATAAATCAATGGAAACGAATGGTACATTATTTAGTTGATTACCTGAGGGGAAATGGTAGGAACATTACAACTGATAATTTTTTTTACAAGTTTGCAACTTAACTATAGCACGCAACAATGGAGTTGTAATTTCAACAATGCACATGGCTCTCGCAATAAGTCATTATTATTTTTGTGGAAATATTTCATATTTTATTGTCACATAGTTTTAAGACATTAGTAACTACTCACATTCAGGAATACCTCCAGGCTTTGATGAAGATTGTTTAAATGCATTAATCCACATGAGTGTACTCAAGAACTGGTAGACATGATGGACTGTGATTTTTCACCAATCATGCAACATTTGCACGCAGTGGGGAAGGTTCAAAAATCGAGTGAACGGGAACTGCACGCCTTAAGCCAAAATCAGAAAAATCATTGGAAGACCACATGTGCATCCTTGCTTGCTTGGTCATCAATTGACTTGGAACAACACTGACCATTTTTATCCTGTATTGTTACTGGTGATGAAAATGGCACCTTTCTGCTAGCATAAGGAAAAGAAAGGAATAACCGAACTCAAACAAAGCAGCAACTCCCCATACAAAGACCCGCACACATTCATAAAAGTTAATGTTATGCATCTGGTGGAACAGCAATGGTGTGGCGTAGCATGTTTTGCTTCTTTATTGTCAACAACTGAGATATCTAGCAGAAGGATTCCAAGAATAACGACCAGGAAGACTGAGTGAAATGATGCTACTCCACAATAATGCCTGCCCACATTCTACGACTGACAAACATTACACAGGAGTTTGGTTGGGAAGTCATTCTGCAGCCACCTTAACCACCTGATCTTGCACCATAAAATTTTTGCTTTTTCTGCTCTCTATCAAACAGCCTTCAAAAAACTTATTTTCTGGATGAAAATGCACTCCACATATGGTTCTCCAAGTTCTTCCACATGATTTCTACAGTTGCAGAATCGAAAAGTAACCCCAGTGTTGGCGGACTGTTGTAAATAGTGAAGGAGACAATATTATTTATTACTAAAGTCTCTATTATGCATATCTGTTGTGTTTATTAAACTTATGAAAAACACTATGAATTTATGTCCCAACCCAATAGTTTGCTACTGTCTCCATCTGATCTGATCTATGAAATGTCAGATGTGTATCTGTATCTTATGGATGACTGCGATGAGTGCTCATCCAATATGTGTTGTATTTGTTTCATTATGGATGAAGGGAAGGGAGAAGTGAAACCCAGAACCAACTTGTAGCCTACTCTTTCTGCCTAGCAACCAAGAAGGGGCCATATCACTAACCAATGGACAGATCATCAATAGTGTCACATGCCGTCACTCCATGAGATGTTGTGGAGATGTCTGGTGCAAGTCTGATGATTTAGGAACCTAACGCCTCCACCTCTCCTTCCGTTTCTAGTTAAATACAAGCAAACAAGTTATTTTGCTACCTTGATATGAACCACCACCCTCCAAGTCTAGGGCCATCACACAAGGTATGAAAGTTTGTATGAAAAAGCGACAAGCTTTGACAAAAAAAATTCTTTTGGACAAATTATTTTATTCTTTCTCAAAATATTGAGAATTAAAATTTGTACAATTCTGCATCCATTCAAACAAATTCTAGAATTTTTTCCACTCTGGTGTTGGTACCACTCAAGTCTTGGTTTTGTAAGTATTCAACAGCTTCTTGAGGGAATGAAAATTTTTGCAATCACATTTTTAATGCCTTTAAAATAATGTCAAATAATAAATCGTTTGACAGCTGACACTGAAGAGGTTTTACGTTGGTTTTCCTGATTTCATTGACTTACATCAAGCAAATTATTGTATACCATTCAGCATAAACTTTTTTATCTTCTAAATCGTGTCATGTCAAATGTAGCCAAAGAAATAAACAACCATTTCCTTGGAAGTGTTCTTTGATGAATCACTTTTGTTAGGTTTGGTTCATCTTGAAACACACAAACAGTTGATTGCTGCTTGTTCCTGGCCCAGACAAATGTATCCATATTTTGTCTCCCATAATGATCATGTACACAAATTTTGAATTTCCTCAGCTCCAATTTTTGAGCACCTCCTTACACCAGTTGCCACAGGCCAGCATTTGATTTTCAGTCAAACTGTGTGTTCCCCAACATGAGGACTCTTTTCATAGCTAAATGTTCATGCAAACTTAAAAGTGCTGCTGTCTTTGATGTGCTTAAGATGCCTCTATCTCATGGCAAGTCACATGTCAGTGCTCTAAGGTCATGTTGCGCATAGCACAGATGTTTTCTGAACATCTCATTTTGGCTGATCTTGACTAAATTCATCGCTAATGAGAGCACAAACATGACAAAATTCTGCAAACCATTTGTAAACAGTCTTTTATGAAGGCAGCTGATTATGTACCAAAGTTGAATAAAACAAGCCAAGGGCACTGTGGTTGAGTTAGATCTATTTAACATTTAAAACAAAATTAATTTCACACTTCACTGGTACCATCTAGTGCTCATTTTTAAAAATTTTCAATGGTGAAACTTTCACCTCCAATAACACAGATACCTGTTATACATTTTCAAATGGTATCGAATTACCATGTTTTCAGTCAATATTTATCCTAACAATCATAATTTTTTGATATCTTCCACTGTATTCACATCAGATTTAAGTGTAATACGGTACTCTTTTACTTTATTTTGGAGTATCCTAGGACTGCCTATTTCCTACCTGACATCTACCAGTAAATTATTAAAGAATTTTGCAGCAGAATGTAAATACTATTCTGAACTCTTCACTGGAACAAAGTCTACATGGAATGTATTATTAATTTCTAGTACCACGGCTGTGAATTTCACAAGCCAACCTAAGTTCACTCTTATTGCATTATTAATCATAAATACCACAAAATATTTCCCCCACCCCCAAGTGTAAAAAAAACCGAGATTCCTGCAGATACTTCCGCAATATGTTCGGTTATCAGCTATAAGTATATTCTTTGTGCCTGCTCACTTCTGTAGAATAAAATACGTTTTTGATCTTAACATCATTACACCGAATATTGACTTCGTAGCAGCTGAGGAGAGCTCCACCTACCATCCTCCAAGGAAGCCATGGGTCTGAAGACGGTTATATAAATATAACCGAAACCGGTCACCTATGTTATTGAGACATAAGTCTTGTGATCAAGACTGAACTTTAGTTAAAATATAATACTCTATTGATCGCTGTTTCCAAAAGTGTTTACCAAAATTATTACACTGAGTATTGTGTCAGATACCAGTGCTGAGTGGAAGTATGGCACACATGCTAATAAGCCTGTCTGTGCAGGTTAACACAATGAGACCCATTTTGAAGTGTAAAGCACGCAGAACCATGGGTTTTTTTTAAACAAGAAAACACTATCTGCATGATGCAGCCACGTCAATTTGTTATCCATCAGGATACCACAGAATTTCACATGAGGACTTTCAATTAACAATTTCTCATTGATTCAGGTAGTCAGTTTTATTTGTGTGGAATGGTACAATACAAGTTTCAGTATGGTTAACATTAAATTGATTGTTGTACACCAGTAGTAAGCCCATCCCACTATGCACCTTATCCAGTATGGATGTATTTGCATCTTTTTTCAAGATATTTGTACATCAGAATCCTACTACGTCTTAATTCTTTCCTCTATGTTTTTATTCCCCTCCCCCAATGAACCATGGACCTTGCCGTTGGTGGGGAGGCTTGCGTGCCTCAGCGATACAGATAGCCGTACCATAGGTGCAACCACAACGGAGGGGTATCTGTTGAGATGCCAGACAAACGTGTGGTTCCAGAAGAGGGGCAGCAGCCTTTTCAGTAGTTGCAGGGGCAACAGTCTGGATGATTGACTGATCTGGCCTTTTAACACTAACCAAAACAGCCTTGCTGTGCTGGTACTGCGAACGGTTGAAAGCAAGGGGAAACTACAGCCGTAATTTTCCCGAGGGCATGCAGCTTTACTGTATGGTTAATGATGATGGTGTCCTCTTGGGTAAAATATTCCGGAGATAAAATAGTCCCCCATTCGGATCTCCGGGCGGGGACTACTCAGGAAGACGTCGTCATCAGGAGAAAGAAACCTGGCGTTCTACGGATCGGTGCGTGGAATGTCAGATCCCTTAATCGGGCAGGTAGGTTAGAAAATTTAAAAAGGGAAATGGATAGGTTAAAGTTAGATATAGTGGGAATTTGTGAAGTTCGGTGGCAGGAGGAACAAGACTTTTGGTCAGGCGAATACAGGGTTATAAATACAAAGTCAAATAGGGGTAATGCAGGAGTAGGTTTAATAATGAATAAAAAAATAGGAATGCGGGTAAGCTACTACAAACAGCATGGTGAACGCATTATTGTGGGCAAGAGAGACACGAAGCCCACACCTACTACAGTAGTACAAGTTTATATGCCAACTAGCTCTGCAGATGACGAAGAAATTGAAGAAATGTATGACGAAATAAAAGAAATTATTCAGATAGTGAAGGGATGAAAATTTAATAGTCATGGGTGACTGGAATTCGGTAGTAGGAAAAGGAAGAGAAGGAAACGTAGTAGGTGAGTATGGATTGGGGCTAAGAAATGAAAGAGGAAGCCGCCTGGTAGAATTCTGCACAGAGCACAACTTAATCATCAGCTAGCACTTGGATCAAGAATCATAAAAGAAGGTTGTATACATGGAAGAACCCTGGAGATACTGACAGATTGCAGATAGATTATATAATGGTAAGACAGAGATTTAGGAACCAGGTTTTAAATTGTAAGACATTTCCAGGGGCAGATGTGGACTCTGACCACAATCTTCTGTTTATGAACTGTCGATTAAAACTGAAGAAATTGCATAAAAGTGGGAAATTAAGGAGATGGGATCTGGATAAACTGACTAAACCAGAGGTTGTACAGAGTTTCAGGGAGAGCGTAAGGGAACAAATGGCAGGAACGGGGGAAAGAAATACAGTCGAAGAAGAATGGGTAGCTTTGAGGGATGAAGTAGTGAAGGCAGCAGAGGATCAAGTAGGTAAAAAGGCGAGGGCTAGTAGAAATCCGTGGGTAACAGAAGAAATATTGAATTTAATTGATTAAAGGAGAAAATATAAAAATGCAGTAAATGAAGCAGGTAAAAAGGAATACAAACGTCTCAAAAATGAGATCGACAGGAAGTGCAAAATGGCTTAGCAGGCATGGCTAGAGGACAGATATAAGGATGTAGAGGCTTATCTCACTAGGGGTAAGATAGATACAGCCTACAGGAAAATTAAAGAGACCTTTGGAGAAAAGAGTACCACTTGTATGAATATTAAGAGCTCAGATGGAAACCCAGTTCTAAGCAAAGAAGGGAAAACAGAAAGGTGTAAGGAGTATATAGAGGGTCTATACAAGGGCAATGTACTTGAGGACAATATTATGGAAATGGAAGAGGATGTAGATGAAGATGAAATGGGAGATTTGATACTGCATGAAGAGTTTGACAGATCACTGAAAGACATGAGTAGACAACATTCCATTAGAACTACTGACGGCCTTGGGAGAGCCAGCGCTGACAAAACTCTACCATCTGGTGAGCAAGATGTATGAGACAGGCAAAATACTTTCAGACTTCAAGAATAATATAATAATTCCAGTCCCAAAGAAAGCAGGTGTTGACAGATGTGAAAATTACCGAGCTAGCAGTTTAATAAGTCACGGCTGCAAAATACTAACACGAATTCTTTACAGACGAATGGAAAAACTAGTAGAAGCCGATATCGGGGAAGATCAGTTTGGATTCCGTATAAATGTTGGAACACATGAGGCAATACTGACCCTACGACTTATCTTAGAAGCTAGATTAAGGAAAGGCAAACCTACACTTCTAGCATTTGTAGACTTAGAGAAAGCTTTTGACAATGTTGACTGGAATACTCTCTTTCAAATTGTGAAGGTGGCAGGGGTAAAATATAGGGAGCGAAAGGCTATTTACAATTTGTATAGAAACCAAATGGCAGTTTTAAGATTTGAGGGGCATGAAAGGGAAGCAGTGGTTGGGAAGGGAGTGAGACAGGGTTGTAGCCTCTTCCCAATGTTATTCAATATGTATATTGAGCAAGCAGTGAAGGAAATGAAAGAAAAATTTGGAGTAGGTATTAAAATCCATGGAGAAGAAATAAAACTTTCAGGTTCGCCAATGACATTGTAATTCTGTCAGAGACAGCAAAGGACTTGGAAGAGCAGTTGAATGGAATGGATAGTGTCTTGAAAGGAGGGTATAAGATGAACATCAACAAAAGCAAAATGTGGATAATGGAATGTAGTCGAATTAAGTTGGGTGATGCTGAGGGTATTAGAATAGGAAATGAGACACTTAAAGTAGTAAAGGAGTTTTGCTATTTGGGGAGCAACATAACTGATGATGGTAGAAGTAGAGGGGATATAAAATGTAGACTGGCAGTGGCACAAGGAAAGCGTTTCTGAAGAAGAAAAATTTGTTAACATCGAGTATTGATTTAAATGTCAGGAAGTCGTTTCTGAAAGTATTTGTATGGAGTGTAGCCATGTATGGAAGTGAAACATGCACGATAAATAGTTTAGACAAGAAGAGAATAGAAGCTTTCAAAATGTGGTGCTACAGAAGAATTCTGAAGATTAGATGGGTAGATCACATAACTAATGAGGAAGTATTGAATAGGACTGGGGAGAAGAGAAGCTTGTGGCACAACTTGACTAGAAGAAGAGATCGGTTGGTAGGACATGTTCTGAGGCATCAAGGGATCACCAATGTAGTATTGGAGGGCAGCGTAGAAGGTAAAAAGCGTAGAGGGAGATCAAGAGATGAATACACCAAGCAGATTCAGAAGGACGTAGGCTGCAGTAGGTACTAGGAGATGAAGAAGCTTGCACAGGATAGAGTAGCATGGAGAGCTGCATCAAACCAGTCTCAGGACTGAAGACCCCAACAACAACAACATGTTAATATCAGAGAATACTGCCAAATGGAAATGCATTATCTACTTATTGTCTGACATTAATTTATTATGCCCTATGGAGCAAAAAATTAATTTTAAAAAAGGCAGCCTCACTGCAGAAAATTAATTCGTTCAGTAAATTAAGTAAACCATTTATGTGAGATAAGACTGAGGTTACACCCACCATGTACCAACCTTGGGGAACACCATGTTTAAGTTGTTAATATGACCCTGATTTTACTTATTTTGTGGTATGACTCCATTCAAGCAAGGGACATTGTTTTAACACCACACCATTTTGTAATTCATAAAACTGAAGGCTTTGGCAAGGTACCAAAAAAAATGCATATATGGACTAATTTCTCCTTTTTAGTTCTGCCAGAATTATGTTTGTGAAGATTTACAAATTTCTAAGTTTGTCGCCCTAGCTTGGACAGTACCCAGATTGCCAATTCACAGTTGGGTTGGGTTGGAGTCCAAATAACAAACAATGAAATCTGTAACACCTCATGAAGGCACCTAGGGAAGTTGTCAAAACATTGTGATCGGGAAATGATAACATTAAGTCATCTGCAAGGTCCAGAAAGTTGGTAACTATAAATTTTGCTGCAAAAGGCTTGAAGACCATTCAAGTGACCTACAGATCTTTGTAATCTCATTAACAGCTGAGTTGGCAAACATATTTCTGCTGGTGGAGAATGCAATGCCTTGCTTCAGGATCCTTAACATGTCAGCCAATAAGAGTGCTGGCAAAAGCGAGGTCCAAAAACTCGACAACTCCATAGATATTTCCTTTATAATAACCAAAAAGACCATAAACAGTGAACACTGGCTTGAGCTCCTCACCATTTAATTTAAAGTTAATTTGAAATGCAACAATATTAACACTTGAAACATCACATCAATCATAAAGTTACCTTTTGAGCAGTCAAACAGCACATTGCTGACTCAGTAACTAGAGTATTAATGGTAGAGATTAAAAAAAAGGCAGGTAATTCCTAGACTAACTGTGGAAAATATGACTCTCAGTGGTGTCATGGATCTCCTTGCAAGTAGAAAATGACAATAATACCCAGACATCATGTTACCATGACAGATTAACGGCAAGAAAGAAATTTTAAACAACTGAAGGAGTATATATCAGCCCTCTATACTATGCCATAAGACCATTAAACTTTTTCTACTTTTTCTTTACCTAGTATATCAATATTTCATCAGTATTCTATCGAACATAAAATATTCACTCTACAAAAATCTTCCACGTATCTTCTTCAACAGCCATATTAATGTAAACACTAGCTAATCTACCAAATAATATTAGTGACAACAAAATTTAATGAATGTTTGATTCATCATGACTTTTGGCAATGTGCTGTTATAGGTTTTCCTGTATACCTGCTCAAATGGTTTTAGGACAATGTCGATGTTGTTGCAGTAGTACAATTACGACACTATCAAATATCACACAACCGTTTGTCAGTGATTTACAATGTGCAAACAAGTGGCTGATCAAGCTATGTAAAGCATTACTAGCCTCTCAGTACCAATTATATGTAACGTCTTTACTATTCTCACTGAACAACCGTGTCTCACTTTAATACACAAAAACAAAATAAAAATTATAAAAAAGCTGAATGTAATCCATATGTGCAGGTCGCATAATGCACTTACCTCGTAATTTTGACTTATGTACAAACCGGTGTACACGCCCAAACCAAATGTTATCTGAAAATAGAAGTAAAATCTCAATAAACTAACATGAAACCTTGTTGCGTGTGAGCATTTACGAAACAACTCAGTAAACGCGTCAAATTGCGAAACAACTCTAACGAAAGAAAGCTTTAATACGAGAAGTGCTTACAGCTCCACCTACTAAAAGATGAATGAGAATGAACAGGATAGTGATTATGTTGTAAATAAATGTCAAAATTGCCATAGCGTGTCGGCGAGACACGTTTGCGACTGACTTACATACGATGTTTATTTTCAGATAGCTGGAGGGTGTTTTAAATAGAATACAATCTGAACCTATCCTTTGTCATTGGTATTTTATACGCTCTGGGTGTAAATATTTATTTAAATAGTCCTTACCAAAGATCTGAGCATTATTTCGTACTCGCTCACTCCGCTTCTCTTTCACTACTGTCTTATCTCATGTTTGTTCGCAAAATACGCTTAGCAAAGATGCAATTCATTGCACAGATTTAGATCTTGACCGTCACCAACAAATGGGTTGGTACAACTCGAATGAAGCCTTGACGAGAGTAATGGTAACACTGTAGCGAATTACATGTTACATGATCGGTTCCGGTTGTCTGTCTACTGTTGACACGTTCCTCTGGAGAGTGATTTGTGTTGTACGACGGTCTTTTCAGACTTAACATGACCACCAGCAAATTCACAGGTTGCTGTGTGGAAGTGTTTCAAATGATGTATTACTAAACATGAAATGTAATCTTGTTAGGTAAGCGCTACTCTAGTTACAATATGAACAGGTGTGTAATAAGTGTTCATCGTTAATCAATTTTCTCGTCATGGACACACATACATTAAAAGAAATTCTAATTAATTACCACACTTTATCACAAAATTTTCTGAGGGAAAATAAATTAGGAAAACACGAAAGTCCACACATTATAGCGTGTTTCTGTTACTGCAAACACCAACAAAAAATGGATAAACTACTCGCTATAAACGCATCTCAACAACTACAAAATATTTGGAAGGTATAGCTGTAGATACAGAAAAGTATGGAAGTATGAAATGTAACTTATAAAAAGAAGCAGACATCAGATAGCAAATATTGCAACATTAACACACTGGTATTTCTCCTATCAATAGATTGGTTCAAATGGCTATGGGACTTAACATCTGAGGTCATCAGTCCCCTAGAACTTAGAACTACTTAAACCTAACTAACCTAAGGACATCACACTCATCCATGCCCGAGGCAGGATTCGAACCTGCGACCGTAGTAGTCGCGTGGTTCCGGGCTGAAGTGCCTAGAACCACTCGGTCACTACGGCCGGCTCCTATCAAAAGACATGGTGATAAACAATGGGCAAAAGATGTATCAGAAAGTACGTTTTAGCACTTTCGTAAGTGAAGGTCCATTAATGGCCACATAAACCATCAAACAATTTGTCAAATTTTATTGTGTTTACCAAATATTTGACAATGTAAGTGCTATTTGACGCGCGTTTGACATAAATTTTGATTGACAGAAAATACCACGTGGGGAACATTGTTTGTGTTGACGTTTCGCTGTGTATCTTTAATAATGGCCACATAAACCATCAAACAATTTGTCAAATTTTATTGTGTTCGCCAAATATTTGATAATGTACTGTGCTATTTGACGCGTGTTTGACATAAATTTTGATTGACAGAAAATATCATGTGCGGAACATTGTTTGTGTTGACGTTTCGCCGCGTATCTTTAGTGAGAAATAGTTTTATTACAGTTTATCTTACTGTATCGCGAGTTTCTACAACTATAGGAACAGCGATCTAGAATAAAAACAAAATATCACTAGCAGTTAACAAAATGGTAGAGGTGACATATTTCCATGCCTTATACGACAAAGGAAGAGCTTTCTTAAAAAAAAAAGAAAAAAAAAAATCGGCATTCTATGCGCAACTTGCAAGTGGGAATGCAAGGAAATAAAAAAAAAAATCAAGATCTCTGGTTCTTCCGAGGACGATGTAAGCTATAAGTTCCGACATTATGATATTTTAATGAACTGTCATTGGAGGAACAAACAGAAGAGAATAAATTCTAGTATTATTGTGACTTTTTTTAATAGGAGAGCGAAGTAACTCTAGAGAAGATATTAAAATTTACACGGTCATTCGCAAAAAGTTGATGTACTCATCAGGTTCCTTTAGCATGTTTTGCTGTGTAAATTTCTCCCTCATTCTCCCTCATTCTGAACCATTCCCCAGACCAACATCTTGCTTTCTTCTCCTTCTTTAAACAAAGAGTCAAAATAAAGTGTAGACAAAAGTGTGGTTAAATTGACAAACTTTGTTGGTACAGTACGTGCACAGACTTGTTTAAAAAATTCGTTGCTATGTAACAGCGAATTTGACAAACAAATTTCATTACTTAAAAGGGCCTTTGCTGTTGCTTCGCCAGTTATGGTTGACCATTGTATGATTCGAGCAGTAATTCCCCAAGTGATGCAATATTTTACTACTAGTTCTCGAAATAAGATAACATCATGAATTTTGTGAAAAGCTCTCTTTTTTCATCTAGACACATAATAGCTCCATTAGTAGGGGAAGGTGGACTACAGTTTAAAAAGGGACCTAGTGTAGCATTTAGATTTGTGTGTAAGTTATCATGTTGGTAGCCCTGTATTTAAACCTTTTGCAACTGTCATATGCTACCACTTTTTACCAACCTGCTTTGAAAAAGCACTTTGAGGTATATGAAGTAAATTTTTATCACACTACGATATTCTCTCCATTATTTATAGTCATGAAAAACTGCCGTAAATCTGAGTATAATGGCGACAGTCATATAGTAGTCTAATGTATCATATTGCACTTCGAAAAATTCATAATGATTTGCACATTTTGTGAATCTTACAAAATTACATAAATCTTTCCTATGGGGTACAGTGTAACAGTTTAATGTGGAGCATAGTATGTAACACTGTTACAGTTATTTAAAGAGTGAAACTCCTGTTCTAAGATCCACTGACAAACTTGAGGGTCAAAGTGAGCCACAGAAAACTCCTTCTACG
Organism: Schistocerca serialis cubense; assembly: GCF_023864345.2. Lineage (NCBI taxonomy): Eukaryota > Metazoa > Arthropoda > Insecta > Orthoptera > Acrididae > Schistocerca > Schistocerca serialis. The sequence goes on along the minus strand of NC_064639.1, from coordinate 722,653,329 downwards.
TAATATACTAACTGAGCATGACGCAACATGCCAGGTCCCGATATTTGTCGAAGTTTTCTAAAAAGCTGATGAAAAACCGAGCAACTGAAGCAATATAAAGAGGGCAATGATAGCCATTAGTACAGATTAGCCACTTAGAAACGTGTTGGAAGATACTGCAAGTTTGAAGGTTATGAAACAGGAAAGGAAGACGAAAACCAACACGAAAAATCGGTTTTCCAAATAATCTGCCTTGCCTCGAACAGTGGAAGATAAAGTGTGTGACCTTTTAGATTACTCAGACAATGAAGATAGTAAAGACCAAAATGAGGGCGAGAAAAAACGTTAAGTCGGCTGTTGAAGACAATTATGTTTTAATAGTATTTCCTTGCAAGAACTCAGATCACTGTGTTGTGATCAGGAATAAGGCTGATGATGGTGACACTGAGTTGACATTTCTTTATAGGGAAACCAAAAATTCAAACACATTTTTATATCCGTATACAGCTGGTACAAAAAATATGTCAAAAGAGTGTAGCAATGATTTCTATTACAATATTCTGGGCAATTATGTCACACTCAGATAAATTGTTTCTTGTTGATTTCCTACAAGTAATTCATCTGACAACTGCACAATAGCCCACAATATTTTAATAAGTGCAACATTCCTAGTTTTGATAATTTATATTTTATGAATGGTTTTACAAAAACCTGTTTCCTTTGGAAAAATCAAAATGATGTAGGGATGCCTTAAATTTGATGTCAATCTAACATTTTTCATGTTCAATGAATACTGTAAAAAGTGGAAATTATTTACAAAAGTTTCAAATTTTCCTTTGTCCAACATTTAATTTCAGCTTGTATTTTTAAGCAGTTGAATAATACAAGTTACTCCAAAACACATATGTAGTTTCTTATGCTTCTTACACTGTACCTCAGTTTGTGTTACATTTTCCCCCACACTAGGGTACACTGTAACAGTTTACATTCACACTTATTATCCTTAGGAACTACAGCTATCTCATTGATAATTGAGACTGTGAGCTTCAAATGATTGCTAAGGGATCCTTAAAGAAAAATACATAAAAAGAACAATGTCTCCACAAATATATTTTTCAAAATTTAAGAAAATAACTTTTCTGTTAGACTGTGCCCCACCTTCCACTACCAGCATTGATATGTGTTCTGTTTTAGATGATGAGTCGAAGGAAATTGAGAACTGAAGAGACATTTTCACAACATTGTCACCTACAGATGCATGTTATGGCAAAAGCAGTTTTACATTAAACGCTATCCAACAGTTTAAACTCACTGATTGGTATGTATAACATTAAGTTTAATGTACTTTATTGGTATAAGAAATTAGCACAACATATTCTTAACATCACCAACAGTAGAATTCCAACACACAATACACTATACTTAATGACATTGGTTCTTTCACATCCATTATCTATAAATGGCTTTTTTCCCAGATCATCTGCTAATTATTTTCCAACATAGGTTTCCTTCAGCTAAATACATTGAACTTATTGCATGAATACCTCGCTTAAATCTTCCAAAATCGCTTATTTGAGCTCTGCAAAACATGTTTGTTTGAGGGAAGGTCTCTTCACACCTTACGAATTTCCTCGTAAAGCTCTATGCCCTAACGTTTTTAGTGACAAATAGTCACCAAGAACCAATATTAGATATCTTAGTGAATTAGACAGTAACTCATAGCATGAGTCAACATTTTGTCCATAGAGACTTCAAGGATAGAGTGGTTTTCACAATTAAAAAAAAAAAAAAAAAACCTGTATTTCAGAAGAGCTGTTAGCATTAATAGTCAAGTAAACACAAAATTTCCAGTGTGGATTTGGGATGATTTTTGTGCGTCATTTCTTGGTTATAAATTGGAAATAATGCATTCAAATTCTTATAACTTTAAAATAACACCTCAAAAATACGTTTAATTCTGGATGATTGTTCACAGATTCTGCTGATCAACTAACTTAATAATAGTAATAATAATAATAGTAACTTTATGGTCATTAAACCTTCACAGCAATAGACAATGTCAAACACATGATATGATACAATAAATAATTTAAAAGAAACGACAGGCTAGTTAGCATTACAGTTTTATACTATAGTTGGTAAATTCCTTTATATTGTAGAATGGGTTGGCTACTAACCAGTCACACAGTGTTTGTTTGAATGCATGTTCTGGTAAGTCATGTACAGTTTGTGGAAACTTATGAAATAATTTGTGCCCCATGAGTTCATAGCCGTTAAGTTATTTTGACAGACTGTGGTATGGAGTATAAATACTTCTATTGCTTCTTGTGTTGTAACGATGAATATTTTCTCTGCATTGTGCTTTCAGTAACAACTTCTCTATATAAATTAAAACATAGTATATATACTAGTTTATTACTGCCAGGATATTTTGTTCACAAAATAAAGGTTCACCATGTGCCTTATATGAAGAAGCAGTAATTACCCTAATAGCTTTCTTCTGCAGTATTAAGATGTCGCGCACACCACTAGAGCTACCCCATAAGATAATACTATACGATATTATGCTTTGGAAAAACGAAAATATGATATTTTGATATATATTTCAGGTACACAATCCATAAGTAGCCTTAACAAATAAATTACTCTTGTCAACTTACTACTAATATATTTTACATGTTAACCCCCATATAATTTATCATCTAAATATAAACCCAAAAATTTAACATAACTTGGCTAATCTAATGGAAGCTTGTCTTTTAGATTAAAAATCATCAGCTGTGTTTTATCTTCATTCAATGAGACTCCATTTGCTTTAAACCAATAGGATGTGTGATCAATTGTCTTTGCAGCACAAGTTTTAAGTCTACTAAAATCATTACTACTGTGAAAAAACGTATTATCATCAGCATATAGCGCTGTACTGGATTTAATAAATGATGACAGGCCATTAATCATTATCAGTAACAAGAAAGGGCCAACCACAGATCCCTGTCGAACGCCTACCTTAAATTATCATATACTGGACCTTTCTTTACCAACACAGACAAGGTGCTTACAACTCTGTAGGTAAGATTTTAATAATATAAGGCTACCGTCTCTGATGGCATAGAAGTCCATTTTGTCCAGTAGTTCTGTATGCCCTTGTATGGGTACACAAAGGATAAGCTGTGACATGCTACGATAAAAGTTATTGCCAATAAACACTAGTGCAGCCACTGTAAGCATCGACAAAGAGATATTTTGCTACGCCGGAAGGCGAAAGACAAATGGCTCTTTTATACTCATTTCAACTTGCAACATAGGCTGATCTGGCATGGTCAGTCTTCAGACTATTATATATATTGTATAACAACATAAATTTATTTTTCAAACTTGTCACCTGTTCAGTATACCATGGAAAATATCAAAATTATTCTCGAGTCCAAAATCGTTTACAGTAAATTGTTTATCATTTAGTCCTTGAACGTAGCGGTCACGCGGTTCCAGACTGAAGCGTCTAGAACTGCTCAGCCACACCGGCCGGCTTTTAAGTACATATCCCTTCTAAAAGCACTGTAATAATTATGTCTTTGTGGCCCTTTTCCTTCATATTTTGGCCCATCTCATCACATTTAGTACTAAACTACTCTTTACATTCAGATGTATATTAACATAGTTGAAGTGATATACTGTTATAGAATTTAAGCACATTGTAACTTTGATATAACGTTCCTTACACAAGCAGGAATCTGTGTCCAGAGTTTCCTGTTGCTTGTTACAAAATGATGTACTGGGTGTAAATATATTTCATTTATTGTCATTTTCGGCTACACTACTGCTGCTGTCTGCTACTCTTTCGATAACATAATTTGTCACACACACATTTTCACAGTATATGTCGTTGTTTTTTCAACATGAACACCTTTGTCTGTTTTTCATACATTTTTTGATGACGTTCCTGAACTGCAGTTGGCGCTCTATTGAGTATTTGTTGAGCTCTTTTCGTAGTAACACTATTTTCATGTATTTTGTTACATCACAGAGTACTGGTAATGCTATTTTCAGCATCACGTTCACACAGCTCTATCTACATATCACATATTTTATCACAAAACGTTGCAGTGGTGCATTGCAAACACGAGATTTCTTCAGTGACCTTTTTGTTTCTGTTTCTCATTAGATCATCATTCGATTTTATTACCGTACTGCAAGATTGGCATCGTCTGCACTCGAAAAATTGGAATCAGTACGGAATAATCCTCTTACAAAGTAGACATCCATTAAGAAATACTTTTCTTTTGAATCCAAACTCTAAAGGAGTGAAATTGATGCCCAAATTTTGTTTGAAATGCCACCTCAGTTGGGGTTATGTCATGGCTGAAGCACTACACAGGGTGGCCTATATCATAGTCTTGTATGAAATTAACAATGTCTTCAGAAGAAATGTAAACCACAGAGCTTCTGATGAAAAAAAGTCACTTTGACTTATAGATTTGTGAAAATTCCAAATATGAGGCTCATTGAGACAGACTGTTTTAAAAGAAGTCTAGTAATTATAAAAAAATTGTAATGAAAACTTACAATAAAAAAATGTGTATAATGAAAACTTACGTTAAACTGACACGTTCCACATAATTATGAAATATCGTATTCACGATCTATGGAACAAGTATTAATGTAATGTAGACAAGTTAGATGTCACACAAAAAAATATATTTCAGTAAGCTTAGCATGATGAATCAGAATGTTAAAAGAGTAAAGCAAAGTTAGTGAACTTCTGTTTTCACAATCTAGGATATCGAAAGATGACATATTATGTCTGTCTGAGCATTATGTAAATACTGATACATGAATCCATTTGTTAAACATAGAGGATCATAAAAGTACCCTATTTCTACAGGGAAAATATGTACAACATATCCACATTAAAAATAACATGTTTGAAATCTATTGAAAAGACAAATTACTGCTTAGATCAACATTTGCAAGTATGCACTTTGAATTACTGCCAGTGGGAATGTAATCCATTTCCCCACTGAGAAATACTCAAATATATTTACAAAAATCTACATCTACATCTACATGGATACTCTGCAAATCACATTTAAGTGCCTGGCAGAGGGTTCATCGAATTACCTTCACAATTCTCTATTATTCCAATCTCGTATAGCACGCAGAAAGAATGAACACCTATATCTTTCCTTACGAGCTCTGATTTCCCTTATTTTATCGTGGTGATCATTCCTCCCTATGTAGGTCGGTGTCAACAAAATATTTTCGCATTCAGAGGAGAAAGTTGGTGATTGGAATTTCGTGAGAAGAGCCCTTCACAACGAAAAACGCCTTTCTTTTAATGGTTTCCAGCTCTGATCCTGTATCATTTCTGCGACACTCTCTCCCATATTTCCCGATAATAGAAAACGTGCTGCCTTTCTTTGAACATGTTCGATGTTCTCTGTCAGTCCTATCCAGTAAGGTACCCACACCGTGCAGCAGTATTCTAAAAGAGGATGGACAAGTGTAGTGTAGGCGGTCTCCTTAGTAGGTCATTTACATTTTCTAACTATCCTGCCAATAAAACACAGTCATTGGTTAGTCTTCCCCACAACATTTTCTATGTGCTCCTTCCAATTTAAGTTGTTCGTAATTGTAATACTTAGGTATTTAGTTGAATTTACGGCTTTTAGATTGGACTGATTTATCGTGTAACCGACATTTAACGAGTTCCTTTTGGCACACACGTGGATGACCTCACACTTTTCGTTATTTAAGGGCAACTGCCACTTTTGCGCATTCCGATATTTCTTCTAAATCGTTTTGCAGTTTGTTTTGATCTTCTGATGACTTTATTAATCGATAAACGATAGCATCATCTGCAAACAACCGAAGACGGCTGCTCAGATTGTCTCCCAAATCGCTTATATAGATAAGAAACACAAAAGGTCTGCAACACTACCTTGGGGAACGCCAGAAATCACTTCTGTTTTACTCGATGGCTTTCCGTCAGTTACTACGAACTGTGACCTCTCTGACAGGAAATCACTAATCCAGTCACATAATAACTGAGACGATATTCCATAAGTACGCAATTTCACTATGAGCCACTTGTGTGGCACAGTGTCAGAAGCCTTCCAGAAATTCACAAACAGGGAATCAATCAGAAATCCCTTGTCAATAGCACTCAACACTTCATGTGAATACAGAGCTAGTTGTGTTTCACAGGAACGATGTTTTTCTAAACCCATGTTAACTGTTTGTCAATAGACAGTTTTCTTCGAGGTAGTTCATAATGTTCGAACACAATATATGTTCTAAAATCCTGCTGCATATCGACGTTAAGGATACGAGCCTGTAATTTTGTGGATTACTCCTACTACCTTTCTTGAATATTGGTGAGACCTGTGCAACTTTCCAGTCTTTGGGTACGGATCTTTCGTCGAGCGAACGATTGTATGTGACTGTTAAGTATGGAGCTAATGCATCAGCATACTCCGAAAGGAACGTAACTGGTATACAGTATGGACCAGAAGACTTGCTTTTATTAAGTGATTTAAGTTGCTTCACTACTCCGAGGACATTTACTTCTACGTTACTCATGTTGGCAGCTGTTCCCGATTCAAATTCTGGAATGTTTACTTCGTCTTCTTTTGTGAAGGCATTTCGGAAGGCTGTGTTTAGTAACTCTGCTTTGGCAGCACTGTCTTCAATAGTATCTCCATTGCTATCGTGCAGAGAAAGCATTTATTGTTTCTTGCCACTAACATGCTTCACATACGATCAGGATCTCTTTGGGTTTCTGCCAGGTTTCGAGACAAAGTTTCATTGTGGAAACTGTTATAGGCATCTCGCACTGAAGTCTGTGCTAAATTCCGTGCTTCTGTGAAAGATCGCCAATCTTGGGGATTTTGTGTCTGTTTGAATTTGGCATGTTTGTTTCGTTGTTTCTGCACCAGTGTTCTAACCCGTTTTGTGTACCAAGGAGGATCAGCTCCGTCGTTTGTTAATTTATTTGGTATAAATCTCTCAATTGCTGCTGATACTATTTCTTTGAATTCTAGCCACATTTGGTCTACACTCATATTACTAATTTGGAATGAGTGGAGACTGTCTCTCAGGAAGGCGTCAAGTGAATTTTTATCTGCTTTTATGAATAGGCATATTTTTCGCTTATTTTTCGAGGATTTGAGGATTATAATATTCAATCTCGCTATGACAACCCCGTGTTCACTAATCCCTGAATTGGTTTTGATGCTCGTTATTAACTCAGAATTATTTGCTGCTGAGAGGTCAAGTGTGTTTTCGTAACAGTTTACTACCGAGTCATAATTATGCCACCTGACAAAAAAAGTAGAGTAAATGATAGTCTCTGGAGATTTTATGGTTGATTTCCTGGAACATTTAGTTAAAAGAAATGATTTGAGAGTGTATTTAACGTTTCGACCCTTTGGAATGACTAGGTTTCAATGGGCAACATCGAAGAAAGGAGGTGCTAGTGTGACAAGGTTCTGACTGACTTCTACTACAAGTGGAAGATACTCATACAGCAATCTATGAAGAAGGAGCGGAATTACAAGAATGCTAAAGTTCCAACAGATATCACTTTGGTTGATTTGTTGGGATAACACTGTTCTGTTTGACAGGTAGAACTACATGTTTCTACAGATGAATTACGGTAATGAATGATAGAATTGGAAGTGCTCAGTTGGAACCTTGTCATACAAACATGCTCTAGTGAGTGATTTTAGAACCATCGTTTCAGCAACTCAGTATCATTTCTTTTATTCATGAGTCATTAAATTCATTGCTGTTCTGGTTAACTGTTTGTACAGTGTTCACAATAAATAATAATGGATGCAAATAATGATTGGGTAGTTGAATTACTAGAAGATTTCTGTTCACCATCCAGTCCAGGAAATTAAGATGTTGAAAGCAGATCTGATTTCTTCATATGTAAATGGATTTTATTAAATTAATTTTTCTTATGTTTTGTGGCAGTACTCATAATGAAGGACAGAAAAATAGAAACACAAGGGGGAAAAACCATATTGCTGACAAGCAGTCATGAAAATATGTGCTTTATGCACAGACAATTAACTGGTAAAGTAATAAAATAAAAAAAAACGTATGGACAGTCATAAGGAAACAGTGGCAAAACATTGTCATAGAAAATCGGACAGATCACAGTAATCCGAAAAGGGCAGCCTCAGAATTCAATAAAGTTTTTCTCTCTGTAGCCAGAACACAGGAATACAAAACACTCAGCATCCCTCAAAAGAAATAAAACTACTTAATCTTACCCAACATATATCAGTGATGACACTGCACTTCAAATTCACAATACAAAATGTAATTATAAAAATCATCAGACTCCTAAAAAGTGCCAGGTCTACTGGGTACAATGGAGTATCAACCAGGCCACTATAATTATTTGGGGGCTTAATCAGCAATATATTCTGCTATTTACTCATATGTAACCAGTCTGTGCGTCATGCTTCAAGCCAAAATCACAAAAATCAGGAGGTGGCCATACTTATGTGCAACTCTGTTTGCTCGTTATCTAATTGGCTCATGAACAACATCGACCATTCCCATCCTGTATCATTACTCATGACGAGAAATGTTGTCTTTCTGCTAACATGAGGAAAAGAAAGGAATGGTTGAGCCGAAAGAAAGCAGAAACTACCAGTACAAAGATCTGCATGCATCCACAAAAGGTAAAGTTATACATCTGTTCGAACAACGATGGTGTGGTGTATTACGAATTGCTTTAGTGAGGTGTAACCATCACTGCTGGCATTTACTGCCAACGACTGAGAGGTCTTGCAGACATAATCCAAGAATAATGGCCAGGAAGATGGCACCAAATGTTTCTACTACAAGAGAAAGGCCACTCGCATTCTGCTAGACTAACAAAAAACACTGCATAGGACTTGGGTGGGGAAGTTATCCCACAGCCACCTTAGTCAACTGATCTTGCACTGTCAGACTTTCGTCTTTCCAGTCTCTGTGGAACAGCCTTCAAGGAAGTTCCCTTCTGGATGAAAATGCGCTCCAAATATGACTTAACAAGTTCTCCTCATAAACGAATGATTTCTACAGTTGCGGAATCGAAAAGTTACCCCAGCATTGACAGACGGTTGTAAATGGCATAGGAGAATATATTATTGATTACTAAAGCCTCTGTTATATGTATCTGTTGTCATTATTAAACTTACGGAAAATGCTATGAACTTATGCAACAACTTTATATTAACCACTCCCAGTTTGATATTTTCATGGCATGACGATTCTTCATAAAATTTCTGGGGTGCTGCCTCATAAATGTCACTTCTTCTTCTGATATTTCGGCTCTATATCCTCCAGCCATCTTCATAGTGAGCTGGGTGACTGACACTCCAGCATTTGCTCTGTCCTTTTAATCCCTCGAGCTGCGCCACTGCTCATGCGGCCACAAATACACAAAGTACCACAGACGTTGATCGACGGCAGAGAGGTATAACATATGCATGACACTGCAGCCATAAATCTAATTTCCTGCATATGTTGTATACCTTTGCCGCCAATCAACGCCTCTGGCGCTTTGGGTATCTGTGGCTGCATGCGAGTTTAAGAGGATGAGTCATCCAGCGCACTCTGAAGATGGCTAGATGTTCTATAGCCGAAGTTTCAGAAGAAGAAGAGAAAGTTATGTGGCTGCACGCCCTAAATTTTATGGATTAGTGTTATCCTTTTTTTATACATCATTGTTACCATAATAATAATCATGGGCATCCATGACATGGTAATAGAGGGGGAGGATGAAGGCAAGTTAAAGGTGGTGAAGTGCATACCAAACTATGACCCATCCCTCAAAAATGAATCATGGCACATAGTAACCGCTGTAGTCAAGAATCCACTGTTTAGTATACTGATACACTCCAGACACATACAAATAAACAGGGTCTCAGCGGGATGGGCAGACTGGTGCTGGATGGCTATGGATTGACTGGTCCGCGTGACCCTCTCTTAAGATAATGAGGCGTGCAGCAAGTGGTGGCGCTAGTAGTATAGTGGATACTCATGTTGACATATCCGAGTACATCTCGTCAGCTTTTTGTTAGGATATCCTTGCTGGTATCAGATACCATATCCATATCCATATCTGTTGTGCAGGATACCACCAGAGTAATCATAAAGTTTTAATCATCACCTCAAAAAAGCAACATTATGAAATTAACTTTTCTTTTGTTTGCATCTATGCTCAATGCTCCAAAGTACTGTATTTTGCTTCTACAGGAGCCAAAAGAAAAAGGCGCAGAACCACTGACAAAGTGGACAATTATGTGGTTATTCATTTTTGGCAATTACCCGTACTGAGTTGGTGGAAGTATAAGGCGACAATTTACCACTGTACATTGAGGTGACAAAAGTCGTGGGATACCTCCTAATAGTGTGCCGAGTGTCGTGCAGCAACTTGATGTGTCATAGACTCAAACAAATCGTTGGAAGTCCCCTGCAGAAATATGGAGCCATGCTACCTGTACAGCTGTTCATAAATGTGGAAGTGTTGCCAATGCAGTATTTTGTGCATGAACTGACCTATCTATTATGTTCCATAAATGTTCAATGGAGTTCATGTCGGATGATCTAGGCGGAAAAACCACTCCCTCGAATTGTCCAGAATGGTCTTCAAACTGGTGACATGGTGCATTCTCATCCATAAAAAAATCCATCATGATTTGGAAACATGAAGTCATGACTGGCTGCAAATGGTCTCCAAGTAGCTGAACATAACCATTTCCAGTCAATGATCGGTTAAGTTGGAACAGAAGACCCAGTCCATTCCATGTAAACACAACTCAAACCATTGTAGATACACCACCAGCTTGCACAGTGCTTTGTTGACAACTTGGGTCCACGCCTTCATGGAGTTTGCCCCACACTCGAACACTACCAAGAGTTTTTACCAACTGAAATCGGGACTCATCTGACCAGGCCACTTCTTTTCCACTGGTCTAGAGTCAAACCGATATCGTCGCGAGCCCAGGAGAGGCGCTGCAGGCGACGTTGTGCTGTTAGCATAGGCACTCTCGTCGGTCGTCTGCAGCCATAGCGCATTGACGCCAGATTTCGCAGCATGTTCTAACGGATACGTTTATCGTATGTCGCACATTGATTTCTGAAGTGATTTCACGCAGTGTTGTTTGACTGCTAGCACAGACAACGGTCGTTAAGTGAAGGCAGTCGGCCACTGCGTTGTCCATGGTGGCCGGTAATGCCTGAAATTCTATGTTCTCGCACACTGTGGATCTCGGAGTTGCCTAACGATTTCCAAAATGGAATGTTCTGTGCTTCTACCTCCAACTACCATTTCACGTTCAAATTCTGTCAATTCCCGTCATGCGGCCACAATCTCGTCGGAAACCTTTTCACATGAATCACCTGAGTACAAGTGACAGCTCTCCCGATGTGCTGCCCTTTTTTATGTTGTGAACGTGATACGAAAGCATCTATATACGAGCATATCGCTATCCCATGACTTTTGTAACGTCAGTGTATGTCTCATGCTTAGGCAGCACAGACACATTCACTGTGGTCAAACAGCATGATTTACGAAGAACGAAGTGGCAATCCATCTCTCTGGGTAGAGCAAGGAATCACAAATGTGGAGGTGTGCTGGGTGTCCAAGGTTGGCCTTTCACAATAGATGTGATCGAAAGGTGAAAATCAGTCAGGGATCAGTATCTCAACATCTTGCATGGCATTTTGAACATCATCACCCACCAATTCAAACATTCCACAAAACCTACGCAGCAGTGGAAATGTTGCAACTGTCAGATCAATCAAGATGACATCGTTAGCTGTGTAATCACAACAGACGTGTGACAGTTGTGTCCTACGTTCACAACACAAAGGGTCAAAACAAGTACCAGTGGTGGGAACGTGTGGATTCTCCACTGCCAGGAAAGGTGAAGATGAAATCATCATCAGGCAAGTTGATTGGTACTAACATATTATGCTTGTAAGTGGCAAACCGTTACAGGATCATATTACCTAAATCTTCTAACGAGATTACGAGAAGAAGCCAAGGCGAAACGTCTTGACCCAGGGCAATGCTCCAGCTCTTTCCTCAAAGGACAATTATATTTGCTGATCACTTGGGCTGTCAAATTTTGACGCCCTCCTCCATCCTCCTGATATGGCATCCATGGTATGTAGTGAAATCTTCTTTTCTTGGATGACGAAACGAAGTGTGGCAAGTGTCTATAGAATGACAATTAGGCGACTTTCAATGTGGAATGTTGCCTGAACAGCCGAACTGCAGGCTGAAGAGTGAATATATAGTGTGAACATTAATAAAACCGGCAAACTGCAGGTAAGGATTCAAGACTGGAAATGGAGAAAAATGGTGGTATGAACATGTGTCCAAAAATGCATCGTTGCCAGGGTAGATGGCGCTGATGAATGAAAGATCCTCTGACCATGCACCGCGTGTTCCTTTTGTGCTGTAGGCTATGTGACTGACACAGCATGCTGTACGCTGCAGAATAGTCTGGTATTCATGTCCAGAACAAGTCGAGATGGGGTTGTGTATCGCCAAGCAGATGGAAACGGCCGAGAGGCAGCATGGCTGTACCAAAACAAGGACGCTCATAGACACCAACCACATCACACTACATTTCAAGCCCTTTTTGGGCGTTTGCGTGATCATTGGTCCTTCCAGAGAGACGAACATGCAGGGAGGAGGTGGACTGTGCGTAGACCAGATTTGTCGGACCAGCTTCTACAGGATACTGCAAAGAATGCCAGTAGAAGCTCCAGGAAAGTGGTCCACCTACAAGGTGTAAGCAAAAGAGTGCAGCAATCCACGATAGGGGGTATGAACGTGTACATTGCATCCCATGGAGACTGCTTTGAACATCTGAACATGTGGATGCGGTGTAGCTCTTTACTGTGTTCTGGGACGATTTGTTGTCAATGCACAGTCACTGTCCATTTCTGTACGTATGTTCATATGATATTTTTCCTCCCATTCCAGTCAGGAATCCTTCCCAGCAGTTTTCGGTTTTGTTAATGTTCACACTGTCTAGAGAAGGAATTGCACCATCACCAAGTTTTATGGTTGTAGCTTGATTTTTTTGAGGTGACAGTTAAAATTTTATAACTACCCCTCGTGCAACAGGAAATTCCTAATTATAGATATCTAAAATTTGGAAGCAGTGACTTATGGCATTACTCATAACTTTTAGATGCTTCCTGGTGTTTGACAGTCATGGTCTGCAGACACTATTAGGAAATCTCATGAAACTGTTAAGGTTCTTGGAGGCAGTAAAAATTTTATTGTTTCACACTCAATGCTGGGAAATTATGAGAGCAAAATATCTAAAACAACTGAAGACTTTTCGAAACGAAGGTAGGGAGAAAGTGTGCTTTAGGTGGATGATGAGCTTATATAAAAAGAGCGATTTTTTACTGGTTCCTATCATTAGACAGAATGACTGCTTGTCAATTGGCAGCCTATAACGATTTGGATTTTTTTTGCGATAATAGAAGGTGTAGGTGAGAAAAGTAGTTCAGAGGGTTTATGAAGCATCAACCCAAGTTACCGTTCCACATGCTCCAGTAAGTTTCAGTGATACATGCCAAAGACCTTAATAATGAAACTGTAGGTGCTTTTTCTGCATCCTTAAAACAGAACTATGGAGAATTAATTTTGTTCCAACAAAAATGTTGAACATAGACGAGAAAGGCATAACAACAGAGCAGGCAGTAAGACAAATGAGTTAAGCATGAGAGGCAAACGACTGCTTACCGATTGCTGTCACCTGAAAGGGCATCTGTGATTACTGTGGTAACATGCATAAGTGATGCTATGAAGATGTGTTCTCCCCTCTTCTTATATTATCCAGGAAACATAAGAAACAAGAATTACTGGTTGATACCATCCTGTGACAACAGCTACACGCCATCCTTCTGATTGGATTCAACCTAATTTTCTTCTGAAATGGCTAGAAAATTTTATAAAAAAGTAAAAACAACCAAAGAAGAAGATGTTTCTCAGATCACGCTGGGCTTTACTCCAATTTGAGGAATGTGTAGCAGAATCCAGTGGCACGAAAAAATGGATCATGTAGCTCACACATCAATCCCGACATAAGTCAAAGGTCTTGGCTGAGGCTTATATTCATCTCTTCAAAAAACCTATATTCTTAGGAGATGAACGCTCAACCATACCGAACAACGACTGTATATTATATTGGGAATCTTGTAGGCAGAGTATATTTTGGAGCACCATTCATGAGAGCTAGTGTGAATGATTTTCGGAAAACTGGTATCTTCCTTTTTAAGTCCCTCGTTCTTGGACCAAACGATTGTATTCTCGATGTAGATGGCCATCCACGCATTCGGACGACAATACTTTGTCCAACAATCATGTCTTCACAAGGCATGGTGATACCAACAAACGGGGCAGAAGAGTCATGGCCAGTCTTCAATATCTTAACCTGCACCACATAGTATGTACTGTATCTCCATTCACTTCATGACTATAGACAGCGTGTCATTTAATGAGCTGCACTTTCCTCCAGTGCAGGAAAATCTGCATCCCATAAAATACGAATCCAGCATCATCAAGACAGAAATTTGATCAAAGTATTCTTCCATGCTCAGACCTAGACAAGAACAAGAGGGGAAGCGAGAATTCAGAAGACAGGAGCAGGGATCCTGCAAGAAAATTTTTGAAGAATTGCAAACAAAAAAAATAGAGTGCCTGAAGAACGCATCTGAGAGTCAGAAGCTGATGACATCTTGCGTTTGTTAACTGCCAACAAGGACAAATGTGATGAAGTGGTGTTCGCTGTAACCAATCGTACAATGACGATTGTTCCTGGAGGACAATTGATAATGCACATTCACTTCTTGCATAGAACACATGAATTATCCGCAGGAGTGGAGAGGGAACAACGAAAAAATTAGAAATATGATTTATGAAATTTGATAAACGGAGATCCGAAAACAAGAAAAATGAAAGAATTGTGCTCTTTTTGTATGCCATTCTATTTGATTTTCGGCCTGTTTCTTTTCCATCTTGTAGTATTCTTACATTAAAATAGGCAGTTCTGTAAACCACATTTCATTACGACATTCTTTTTACTACGTGTAACTCAATATTGCAACGAGTACATGTAAGAAGAAATCTTCTTTGCTAGTTTCAAGAAAATTAATTTAGCATTCAAAATTAGGATACAATTGTTACGCGAAATTGAGCATGCTTTCGAAAGAGAATTAAAATTTGGCACTTTCACGTCCGTTAATATTTTCTCGGATATAACTTCATAAGGAAGGATATCTGTAAATTACAATGTCTAGGCAGTATTTATTTAGAATTTGTCGAAAATGACGTTCGATACTGGAGCTGTTAATTTTTCGTGATAAGTATGCGAAAATGGTGACTTAAGTTTAATGCTATCTACCTCCTGTACGTAACTGGACTATTCAAGGATAATAAATCCGGCTTTTAGTAGCTTCCGACGGAACAATGAACGTGAGCTTGAGTGAATCAAGATTAGGTTACATATAAATTTCGGAGGAAGTGGCGTTATTCTGTAGCGCAATAGATAACGAACCGTTCGTGTACCGTGTCCGTTGTTGAAATACTAATGACGTAACTTTAGAGAGTAATTTCGATTATATAACATAAATCTAGTGACAGTGAACACTTTCGTGACCGTTTTGCGTCCATTTACACATGGAATCGGAAAATTACGTATACAATACACAGGGCGAATACACTGACTTTCTAGACGCTTGTTCCCCTGAGAGTGTCTGTAAACAACAAAATGTCGACGATATTGTCAATGGTTTCCGAATTAACTGGATAGTGCTACGAGACGCTGATACCGGCAGAATATTGTGGCAAAGCCATAAAGATCTATCGACTCCTGGCGTAGAACACGAAGCACGGGTGCCAAAAAATATATTGCGATGTCGTGCCGTGTCGAGAGAGATTAACTTTTCATCAGCAGAAGCCATGTCAGAATTTTGGCTCGAGCAGAAAGTGTTATTCAAAGGTAGATGTTTAGAAGAGTGGTGCTTCCGATTTGGATATGTTATGCCAAATTCGATAAATACGTGGCAGTCTTTAATAGCTGCTGCTCCAGAATCACAAATGATGCCTGCTGCTGTGCTGAATGGAAACGTTGTGATCGACACGAGATTCTACGATAATGAATTACTGGTATCAACTTCCAAAGTGCGACTTTATTACGTGTAACATACTGTACTATGTAAGACAACAAACTGACGTAATTAGAAGAACTTCCCAGTTTCTTGCTCTGTGTCTGTGCTACTGTACTTAGTCGACTGCATATCAGACTACATTTTATTTTTTTAATGAAATGCAGAAGCACATAAAACATAAGGCGCCACGTGTTTGTTCTTATTTAATGACTAGCGGTACGAACATCAGTAGCGGAACTTGATTGTTTTCTTTTTTATTTAAAAAAATTAAATACGGTGCAGAAGAACTTAAAACACAAGGCGCTGTTGTGATGGATCTTATATACTGACTTGCTGACGGTAAGAATGACATTTAGTGTTTAGTTTTTTGATAGTAAATTTGCAACGATCTTCGAAAAACTTACTGTACTGTTGTATGTAGTTGCAAACAGTACTCATTAAACGGCTTATAATCTTCTTAGTTGCTAGGGCTTCTACTCAGCAAAGTGGTTATTGCACAAGGGAGAGAAATAGCCATCGGTCAGCAGGCATGCTAATAAAGGTACTAACAAATCTCGCAGTATCGATACATCGTTTCTCTGATGAAATTTTTTCAGTAATACTTGAGAGTGATGTTCATAATTATTTCTATTCTACAAATGTAGTATTTAGAGGCTAAAACGATCTCCACTGTTGAATTTAGGTTGAGGTTTAGAAAGAACTAAAAGTATAGAATTGGCCCAGTTTTGTGATTGAGTATTATGGACTCCATGACTTGCAGAAAACCTTTTAACTGCACATGGTTGTGTCTCTGAGACAGACGTCGTGAGAGAAATCTCAAATACTGTTAAAGTCCAATGGGCTTCATCAGTTCCATACCGTGTACTCTCAAGAACCTAAAATGACACCATAATGATTATGCTGAGTGTGATATCAGGTTACATATCAAGGGGTAGGCCATATAAGTCCAGCAACAAGCCCCATCATTTGTTTGTCATGTCTTGGAAGGAACAATGAGTACTGAGTTAGCTTGAAGGTAATGGTGGGAGAAGTGTCATTGTAAGAATCAAAGAGAGCCAGAGCTCCCTCAGAGATTTTGGAGCAATTACAGGTGCCAGGTCCACAGCTAGCAATGCTATTGTCCTGTAAAAACGTAAGAGGAACAATAAACCAAATTATCAAATTGGTAGAAACAAAAAAAAAACTGGTAGAGACAGTACATTCAAACTCTAAGGGATGTGGTTTTAAAATGCCACCAGGAATTGTTATTCTGTCTTTTTAAAATAAGAATTAGTCGTTGCTTGTTTGCTGTCAAGAAACTTCCTAATCGATGAAAACTATGTAAGAGACTAGAACTAGAATCTGGACCATTGTTTTATTCAGGCAGTAATTTCATCAACATAGCGTTCTAGTCAAGACTTATATCTATGCTACTGTCTGCTAGTTCCTCCCTCTTTCAGTGCTCCACCATGACTCTCACATACACATACCTCTCTGGACTAGGAGCCTAAGAAATAGACTAAGGCAGAGCATGGATCACAGCACTTTCACATGGGCGACTTAGGATCTGATTGCACAGAGCTGAGGTAATTTTATTTACATAGCATCTTACATTTTCTTTCATGCAACAGATTTACAGCCAAGGGCTACTATGGTATTCGTGTAGCTTATCAAGGGATTGTCATTACTCACTTAATGCAGAATTTGCCATCACATACACATATTCAACAACCTCCCATTCAACATAAAGCTACAATTTAGAATCCCTGTCAGTTCAAAAGAAAATTAAAAAGATATCTTATTAGCCACTCTTTCTGCAAATTATACAGAAGCTACATACATGGCAGGTATCTCTGTCATTGTAAATATGCATGACAGATAGCTTTTTTTTCAAAATAGTAGCACTCTTTGTAATTTACTGGATTAAATTTAGGAGGCAAAAGTGTGAATATAGTTAGCAGTTAAGGTTGCATAATTTCCATCCACATCCATGAATGTACACATTGATCGAATCTACGGAATACAACGAATTAATAACGCAGATGATGTACTTTTGACGATTTTTTCATTTGTTTTTATACAGAGTAAGTGGGTAAATGTGCCGTCTTCTATTTTTCCTGCCTTCTCCAAAGACACTTGGTTAATTCAAATTCTTTCTATATTTTAGGCCAACACAATTGAACAATTGTTTTCAGACTTCCCTATTATTTAACGAAAGACAAAAATCTTGGGTGTTTTCATGAACAAATGTGCTGTTTCTGCTGTTTTGGCCAGAAGCGATGCCATGGGTTTTGGCTAGAGGTGATGCCACAGGGAATTGTTGGAAGGGACCTGAAAGTAACTTTATGGTGGCCATCTATAATTTGTAGACGATTTATTACCAAAATTTGTTCGTTCACTAGTAATAACTAATCAAATTTTTGTACAATTCAGATGTACATTGAGTTAGTATTATCAGAGATGTACAACAAAATATAATTCTATTAAAGAAACATAACTCCTAATGACGACAAAAAGTGGAATTTAACAGTTTGTTTGGTTAAAAGTGGTAGTTGTATAAATGAAGAATAAAAAATTAGTCGTAGTGTAACAGCACTATATAATTTAGTTGCATGCTTTAGTTATTCCACACATTCACTCTGAATCGTCAATGTCAAAATTTGTTAATTGAATAGAGAGGTTGGAGTCTTAAACTGGGTTTCCACAGGTGTGAATTACATACACATGCATGACCCCAACCACTACCCTTATATGCAAGTTAGGATTTCCAGACATCGAAGTTGGAAATGCTAGTGACAAGTGAATTTATATGTATGGGACTTGCGCAGCTTTTAGGTGAAGACCTTATAGTGATGTTGACAATGAGAAAAGCATAACTGATGTTAGGTATGGAAATGGATATCTTGTAAGAATCGATTGGCGGCAACCAATGTGCTATTAAAGGAATTATCTGCTTGGCCGAAGTTTCATTCGAAAATAATTTTAAAGTTAGTGAAAAGAATTTTGCATTCTCACAAAAGTCTAATACAGCTTTTCAAGATGCCATGCAACATCACAATAAATGTTTACAAGTAACACTATGGTATGCAGCAAATGGAGACACTTCTTCATCACTACAATTTATATATTGGATTCCGAGGAGAAACATCTCTAAGCTTCTATGTGAAGTACTGGATGCTATCAACACACTGAAGGTACATCAGAAAATAACGTTTTTGTCTCAGCAGTGCTGCTTTGTTTTTATTTTTAGGGTTAGTCAGGATTCTGATGCTGTATATTACAGGTGGTTCCTTTACTGGTACAGCACTTAATTCTGTCATCAAACTTTTTACTACTGTGCAGAAGAGTCATTGCAAAGTGATTGTATCTATGTGAACACTTGTCATATTTATATAGGATTTTAATTAGGATCAAGAGTAGCTTTAAATCTCTAAAGACACAAACAAATTTTGTATTTACAATTCATCACAATATTTAGAAACAATGACTAACAAAAACATTATCATTGCACTGAAATAAAAATAACTTTTTAATATTGAGTGGTCTGTATCAATATGAAGTCCACACTCTGTTACAATAGTTTTGTCGCTTCAGACGACGCTGTGTTACTTTTTTACAAATAACTGTACAATATAAGGAATTGCCGAATGCTAACAGGAAATGTCTGTCACATGGTTTAAGAATATTTTGTAACTCTAGAAGTAATTTATTTATTTAGTTGAAGAGACAGTCCATTACTTTTCCACGAAATTAACTTTTTGCACATATTAACATACGATTCAAGACACGTGCTGTCAAATAAACTAAATGAGAATGAGAGCAAATCTATCTAGTGGAAGTTGCTGAAGCTTGTAGTCATTGGAGAAAGCAACGTCTTGCAAGAAAGTTAAATGTCTTTTAACTTTCGTAACTTACATGTAAGAAGGCACGAATGTGTACAAATAACGTCTTTCCAAATGTTATTTGACAAAGATGGGTAGAAACAAGAACTTCCACGAATCGAGAATCCTTGTTCTGAAGAATCAAAAGGATGTTTTTAATTACATATCAGCCTTTTTCTACTGCTCATCTAGCCCTTGCCCCAACTAAGCATTCTACAACAATCTTGCCGTACTTTTGTTCAGTTGGTATATAGTCTGACTAAAATTGCTCCAAGTCTTCCAGAAATATACTTCCATGGAGTCATTTGAATTTGCTCAGTATTGAAATCTTACATATTACATGTTTCGCGTTATTTCCGTTAGAACTACCTTTCACATATGGACATGATATCTGCTACAAATCTGACAGTTGATAAAGTCATTCTGATTCACACAAAGAATGTCCTTATGAACGTCACGTATCAAAATCCACGACCCCGCAGCACTCGAACACAGGACTCGCAGTCGCTACGTAACTTGAGACCACAAACACCTACTCAGTGCTGACTACCGACACCTGCACAGACAAGGACCCAACCACTGTGACGTTTACTGGCGGCTTTTACTCATATTTTCGGTGTGCCAACAGAGATTGTTACCGCTACCAGCATCATTAATCCTTAAAGTACCTAACCATCTTCATCATAACTTGTCTACAAAATATTTTATCCACTCGCGTTTTCATTTTTGAAAGTTAATGAAACATTTCGTTCTGTAACTCTACAACGTTGATGTTGCAGATATACTGTACATTTTAAGACATTCTTCAACTCGCTGTTCTAATTTTTTTAACAAATGAAGAAATCTATGATGTTGCCTGAATTCCTGAAATAAAAGGCAATGGGCACATGTAAAAATCTGAATACCGAAAACTTGTCTCATTTTGATCAAATGCAACAAATACACAACTGAGAACTGAGATGCAAGAATTACGAAATGAGAACTGAGAAGTGAGATTCAGACCAAGAACACAAAAGAGAACTGAGAACTAGGAAACAAGAATTCAGAAGTAAAATCCGAAACCGAGAATACAAACGAGAATTACAAAGCGAGAACTAAGGAATGAGAGCTGAGAAGTGAGACCCAAAACTGAAAACTTTATGATGGTAACTGTCATAAAAAGATTTAAAGCATAAATTCTTTGACCTATAGACAAAATAACACAAGTGAATAATTAAATGAAAGAAGGGATTATAAATAAAACGAAACTCAAGCAAAATGAAGAAAATAATTAATGCTGTAACATGTATGAAAGTAAAAAATAATAAAACCAAATAATTAAATCGAAATTAATGAATAATTAACTAAAATCATTTGGTAATAGGTCCAAATGAAAGAATAATGATAGAAAGAAAAATTACAGCAAATAAAAAAACTTAATATGATGATTAAAATGATATGGTAAAGGACTAGAAATGAAAACATTAAATTGAAACAAGTTAAATATCAGGAATGTATTTAAACTGCTACACTCTGCAGCTACTTTGGACAAGAACACGAACTTTACAGCATTAATACATGTTATCTGTGCATACACTAGTGAAAGGTGTATAAACACTTGTGTCATCAATTTTCTGATGCTATGGAGCAAGAACCGAAAATCGAGAACTGATGTTGGCTCTGAAGAACAATGGGAACTCGTTTTAATCAAGAACTTGCAGTTCTCTAATTTGCTCATCATTAAATTAACAAGCAGGTATTGGGGGTTTGCATGCGTAAGTAATTCATGACTATAGAAACTTGGCTTTAGAACATGTTGAAGTTATGTTCTGAAGTTTTCCAGAATCCAAGATTGTACTACACAAGCCAATACATTAAACATTTTCACAACCACTTCTTGAAAGCTTTTATATGTTTTGGACAACTCACAATTCGAGATGCACATATTTCCTTTTTCACAACTACCCATATTGTAAGTGTGGATTTCGTGACTCATACAGGTTGCCACATTTTCTTTTACATAATCAAGGCAACTGAAAGCATATTGTCTGCTGACTGTCATTATTCCTGTAATTACTCTTACTTCATATTACAATTCTAACTACCTTTGTCTAGAGTTAGCATACTCACTCAATCTTCTGAAAGAAACAGCAGGCTTTAATATTCTTAGATGTGTTGTTATAGAGTATACGAAAGTTTTTTATGCCCATATACAATGCATTCTTGGAGAAGAGTTTGACACCAGTCATAACACCAAAAAGTATCATTGCACATACATTACCCAAGAATGCAGTGTCACTGTGACCACCTAATATCTGCTGTGTTTGGTCTTCACACGTTTTTATTCTTTTTACCCTGAATCACTTTTTGCCCACCTACAATACTAAATTCCTAAACCAATTCATGGTTGAAGTTAAGTGTCACAGTTGCGGGTTGCCTGTCTAATGCCTTCCAGGAACAACAGATTTTTCTCTGTTTCATATCATTATTGACCAAACTTAAAATGCTGTAAGCATCTGCTCATTAAGAAGCATCATCTTATGTTAAATGTTTCACACAGTAAGACAAGTTACGAACTTTCTATATGCCTTGTGAAGTTTATCTGTACTCACATACATACCTAGAGTACCAGTATATTTATCCAGTATTGGAGAATGAGAACTCTACACATAATTTCAAACATTTATGAAAATGTTACTCACTGACACCCTCAAGATAATGATGAAAGGAAAAATGTTTATTGCTAACTACACCTTCACTGTTAATGTAGAAATATGCCGCAACAGGTATGATGTTTTAATTTGTTACTTCTTTACCACTAAATGTATTCATATAGACCATTGAATGTATCTGTAAAATCATATCAACGTAGGACAGTTCAGGAGATATGTTGTAGAGATTGAAATGCCTGAAAAATTATCGTTCGCTTAGAATAGAGTGGAAATTACCCAGACTGTACTCGTCCAGTGTTTGATAATGAGAGCAGTTAGTGACTTCTACCAAACATTTTTTTAGAGAGATAGGGAGAGATGTGTGTGTGTGTGTGTGTGTGTGTGTGTGTGTGTGTGTGTGTGTGTGTGTGTGAGAGAGAGAGAGAGAGAGAGAGAGAGATTTCTTAAACTTGTGTAATGGAGTCAAGTAAGTTGGTGTTGGCAATTTGTTGAAGAACTTCAGCCTTGATTTTGCGTATGTATTGTATACAAAAGTGAGACTTGATTTTGGTAAATCTATCATGGGTGTTTCTTGTAGTGCAGTGCTGTGTGCAAATGAACATTACCTCTTAGTCTAAGTTTGTGAAAATATTCTTTGGTATAAATTAAAGAACTATAGGTGTAATATCAGAGGACTGTGATCTGAACTGATTTCTGAAAATGCCTCTGTGAGGCAAACCTAGCATATATGTAATAGCCTTCTTCTTCCATTCGGAAATGAACCCAAATTTGATGCATTTGCCCACAACAGTATCCCATTTTTAGTTGTCCATCCTAGTACAGTTTTCTTTATAAATTCTAAGTCCAGGTAATTTCACATTTTTATTCTCTGGTTTACTTGCTCTGAGCTTAAAATTTTTCAATTTTGGTTCTGTTAAAAGACCACTGGTTGGCCACCCACCTGTAACTAGTCATCTCGATTAGTCCCCTGTTGTAGTTGTTAATACTTTGTAAATTTCCACCTAGTGTTACCAGTGAGGTGTCATCAGCATAGAGCACATTCTATAAGTCTTCTATAAGCAATGAAGTGAAATGATACAAGAAACTGACCCCTGTGGGATTCCTCATTTTAGTTTCAACATTTGTCATGTCTGATTACTTGCATGTACTAGCTGTCACCTGTCAGATACGTTTTAAATAAATTTAATGACTAATCTCCTACATCATCGTGAGCAAATTTTATTGTATAGTCCCATACTTTGCTCAAGTATATAAGTGTAGCAGAACTAGCTTGACTTCTTTCGGCAAATATGCAAAATATGCCAGGAAATTATACTTTTGTTTTGAAGATAAGCAATTATATGAATAAACGTAAGTAGCTGAAATTAATTGTTTGAGAATCTCTGTAATGTACTTCTTCCAGTTCAAGTTTTCATCAATATGTACATCCAAAAATTTGGAGCATTCTACCCTATTTACTGACTCCTGTTCATGTGCTACATCGATTGTTGGTGTGATTCTATTTGTTGCACAAAACTTAATGTAGTGTGTGTGTGTTTTTTTTAAATTTAGGGAGATTCCATTTTCAGAGAAGCACTTAATAATTCTTTGTACAATATCATTTACCAGCTCTTCTATTGCTTCCCTCTAAAAGGATTTAATATAACACTTGTATCACATGCAAATAGTACTGATTTTTTCTGTTGATTGTTAAGTGGAAGGGTATTATATATATATATATATATATATATATATATATATATATATATATATATATATATATATATATATATATATAAGGAATAGGGTTGGACACAAAATTGAACCCTGTGGGACATGCTTTCATAGAAAGCTCATTTGAAATAGATGTCACCTGCAGTGAGATTCAAACAAGGTGAGATTAATCTCAACATTTTGGATGTTACATTTGTCTCGGTATTCTGCACTGCATCAGCATGTAGTGTCTGAGGGGAAAAATTGTAAAAATGCTCCAGACTGCCAGGTTTTGTTTTCGGTTCTCTAACCTACTTACTCTGATCCTTCAGCAGCATATATACCATACATATGATGATAACATGTTTATAGTCTTTATTAGTAAGTACTACATTAAATCCCTGAATCCTTCCTAATTTGACAAAAATGTCTTTCTCGTACTGTCTGCAAATGTAGCTGACACACAATAACTGTAAAAAAGCTCATGTTTTATCTACAGATACTGAAGCCATTTTTAACCTTCACAGACATTTCTATCATTATTCAAGACATAGTTTCCAGATAGGTTGACAATCTACAAGAATTGGTAGTACGACTGCTTTTTGAAAATCTTGATTAATGAAAGGTGGACTGATTAATTTGTTAAGAAACATCATAAATAATACTGCTTTACAGAAATGAATTTTATTTCTCATCCTCACTGAACCCAGTGAATTTGATCTAGAGCACCAGGGACATCATGTGAGGAATGTGGTAGGTGGGGAACTACAGTATTTTAAAGCCTAGTTTGAGTAATTTTATTATTTTAATGTTTGATCTGCAAGGAGGCACTCTATTTAATGTGAAAGCATGTTTTTCCACAATAAACTCAATCATTTCATCTTCAAGTCACTATACAAGGAATTTTCAAAAAGTACCTGACTTTATTTTTATTGTTGAAGTCAACAGTGGTATTTGTTCATGCACTCTCTATGTTTGTAGTCATACGTACTGCATATGTATGATTTCTTTCGTCACTGCAGAAACAGTCACTGGTTAGTTGTTGACAAGTGAACATGTGTAAGTGTTAGTCGTCGGATTTTGTGTTGCAGGCGAAGTGACAGAAAAAGTGGAACAAGGTTATGCATCAAATTTTAAGTTTGTCGATTCTCAAGCTGAAACAATCAGCAAGGTTCGATTAGTGTTTGGGGATGAAACAATGGGTATCACATAGATCAAGGAGTGATACAACCAATTCAAAGACGGTTCCTCATCAGTGAAGAGTAAAGCACGTTCACTAGGCCTGGAGGGTAACAAATCTCTTCCAAACTCTGATAAGTTACCAACCACAATTGTTACCGACGAATAGCGATCGTCATTTGCGCTTAGGAATTGCGCTAAGTGTGCATTAAATGCCAATAAGGACTTTGTCCACAAACTCGATTACACTATGTGCAAGAAATCGGGATGGTGGACGCTGTATTTCTAAAAGACGAGGCGACTCTGACAGACGTTTACCGCCATTCGTCACTTGCTGGGTCGGTGGTTGCTCCATGGAGGTGCACTCCTTCTCAGACACATGCAGCGCTCCAGAGAATGCTGGAGCTCGTGACAGTAAGAAGGAAGACGTCACAAGGATAGCGGAAGATCCATTCTGTCTCTAGCCCATGAAGTGGAGGTGGGTGGGCGAGGGGGTCTATCAGGCCCCAGGCCCCAAGTGGTTTCCAAGACAAACAAGATTTTCCGAAAAATGTATTATTACTAGTGTTAATTCAATATATTATATTACTACACGTATATTACTACACGTAAATAAAGTGTAGTATCGCACCCCAAGTGATGAGGAGGGGGGCGGGACACCTATAAAGTGTCATGTTCCAAGCACCAGTTATGCTCACTACGCCACTGAAGGGCTGTTACTGCTTATGGGGAAAAATGTATTAAAAGGCTGCTGTCTTATTCAGCTAAAATATAGCTTATCATAAAGAATTTATATATTTTTTTCGTGGACTCGAGGGATAGTTTGGACTTATGTTTACAGCCTCAAGATTTCAGTCCACAAAGACGACGTCAACGAGAAGAATAAGCTTGGTGCATTAGTGCAGCAAAGCAAAACGGGAACTCACGTGACCTTGCTGTGTTTCTTGCACTCTTTCACCTTTCACTTTTAATCTAACTACAATCACCTGAGGCAGAACGCAAGTAACGCTTTATTTGTGGCAAACGATTCGAAGAACGTGAAATCTGCAAGTTAGAAAAGAGGCAGAGAAGAAGAAAGGAAAAACGAGTGCAGTAATCTTTTAATTTGGTTAGTTAGTGATTGTTACATTCTACGAGATTCCTCTAATTGGTTACACGCAGCAACAAAAACGGGGGTTTGTCTTGGCTGTTTTAGAGGTAACAAGGCCAAAAAAAGCCCAGAGAAACTTTGGGCCAAGAAGTAAATAATGCAGAGATAGAAATTCACGCACGTTCTCTTACTTAAGCAACTGGGAGCCGATTATTTTCGTAGGTAACTAACAATAGATGTATTATCCATTTCAGAGCTGTTGAACATCACCAAAACATTCTCAACGAGAAATAATGCAGTCATGAGAGAGGCCATAATGTGCAAGGGAGAGCGTTACTACCATTGCGATTTCTAGCTACTGACATAAGTGTTACGACAGATGGCCACTTGTTACGACTCTTGCACCTCTCGTTAGCAGCACACGCAATGGCTGCGCCAAAGACTGAGACGGCGTGGAGTTTTACAATTATTTATTGAACTTTCTTTACAATTTCTCCCTCGTCGTCGCTGCCCAGCCCTGCGGATCCCTCCGTCTGGCTGCTGCTGTGTGGATTCTCCGACAATGCGCGCCACGCGCGCCGCTGATCGCACTCGGGGGGCCTCAGGCCACCAGTGCTCCGCTGAAGCCAGGATGCCCTGTGGTTGAGATGAACTCGTCGCAGTGAGGTCAGCTGCCGACGCCTGCTGCACCGGCGGCTGGGAAGCCGTCAGTCGCGATGTCCGCGAGGTGCCGTCATGGACGGACCACACACCATGGGGCCAGGTTGCCGTGAAGTCTGGGCGTCAGTCCCCAGCGGTGCCTGTGACCGAGACCGCGATGCGGCCGGTCCTGCTGGAAGTTCTCGCTGTAGTTAGTCAGCTACGGTGCCGACCGAACTCGAGCCGACCCCCAGAGCTGAAGTTGACATCTGCTGGTGAACGGATGACTCCTGCGAGCAGGAACAGACTTCCGGAATCGTCACTTACGAATATTGAACATTCGGACACGGACCACGTCCGTCCTCAGATCCGAACTGCTTGCTAATGGTTTCTGTCTGTTGCTGCCTGCGCTCCACTATTTATATCCGGTACAAGGACGTTTCTTACCCTCAGTGGTAGCCTTTTGTTATTACTCCCGCAGTATATTTCAGCGTAACTTAGCGTGCTGGCTCACTTCTCCTTACTGAGCACTCTCCAGGCTTCGCTCGGCGCTCGGTCTGTGTGCGTCCTTGTGTCAATCTGTTGGTAGACTGCTGCTGTCAGCAAGGCTGTCTGTGCCTGCTTACTTCGTAACGCCTCGATCGCCAGCGTACCTCTGTTTTGCCATTCTCCAGTGTGTGAAGCAACGCTTACTACATGTGGCTGCAACAGAAGCTAATAGAACCTCAGATCGATGCTGTTTATGCTCACAATTATTAAATAAAATGATTCCTGAAACCTGTAACAGATTTGCAGTTGACTGAGGAAATACATCATGGCACAGCAACATAAATAAAACAAAATATGTTCATGTAAACATTAATAACTTATTTATATATGTAGCATAAAAATGACCTGTAAGTCTAAGAAACTCATTTCAGAATCGAAGGAGAAAGACTAAACGTGGTGGTGCCTTACATCATTTAATAAATACAACAGATACATAAGACATAAAGCATTTAGCAACTGATAGAATTGTAAAAAAAGTAATAAATAAATCCCACACTTTGCTCTTTGTAGCAGAGAGATTGAATATAGGTTGGACTTCTTTTAACACTTATAACAATGAAACAAGTATATTTCATTAATTAATGTCCGCTGAAAACCGGTATTAAATTTTTTCCAATAAGTATAGGAAATAAACCCTAAAAATAGAAATATAGAATGTCGTCGGACTTTTATTCTATCTATGTGCCACACGATACCATTATGGATTCGTTAAAAATGTGCTTAATTTCTTATATCTATCAGATTCATGCATAAGTTTGTAGCGTTTTCCATGAGTTTAATTAAAACAACAGATACACATAACACGGACTTTTTAATCATCAATAATGTACTCTCCTTCACTATTTACGAGTCTGCCAATGCTGGGGCAACTTTTCTATTCTGCAGTCGTAGGAATCATGTGGCTTTGAGGCGAAGAACTCATCGAGCCATGTTCGGGGCGCATTTTCTTCCGGGAAGGAAGTTCCTCTACAGAGAATGAAAAAGGTAAAAGTCTGAGGGCGCAGTATCAAGTAAATAAGGTGGGTGCAGAATGGCTTCCCAACCCTGTATAGTGTTTTTTGTTAGTCTAGCAGAAAGTGAGCGGGCGTTATTATGGAGTATCACTTCACGCAGTCTTCCCGGTCATCGTTCTTAGATTGTGCCTGCAAGACGCCTCAGTTATTGACAGTAAATTTCAGTAGTGATGGTTACAGCTCGGGGAAGCCATTCAGAGTACACCACACTGTTGCGGTTCCATCAGATGGATAATGTTATCTTTTGGAATGCGGGCAAGTCTTTGTATGAGGAGTTGCTCCTTTGTCTGGGCTCAACCATTCCTTTCTTTTCCTTTGAGCCATCGGTCTTCTGACTGGTTTGGCGTGGCCTACCACAAATTCCTCTTCTGTGCCAACCTCATCATCTCAGAGTAGCATTTGCAACCTGTGTCTCAATTACTTGGTGGATTTATTCCAATCTGTCTTTCTCTATAGTTTTTGTCCTCTACAGCTCCCTCTAATACCCAATGTCTTAACAGATGTCCCATCATCCTGTCCCTTCTCCTTGTCAGTGTTTCCCAAATATTCCTTTCCTCTCTGATTCTGCACAGAACCTCCTCATTCCTTACCTTATCAGTCCACCTACTTTTCAACGTTCATCCACAGCACAACATCTCAAATGATTCGATTCTCTTCTGTTCCGGTTTTCCCACAGTTCATGTTTCACTAACATACAATGATGTGCTTTAAAAGTACATTCTCAGATATTTCTTCCTCAAATTAAGGCCTATGTTTGATAGTAGTAGACTCCTCTTTGCCAGGAATGCTCTTTTTGCCAGTGCTACTCTGCTTTTGATGTCATCCTTGCTCCATCCGCCATTGGCTAGGTAGCAGAATTCTTTAATTTCACCTACTTCATGATCATCAATCCTGATGCTAAGTTTCTCGCTCTTCTCATTGTTCACAAGAGTATGCTGCCATATGGTTACTGCGGGTAACATCTTATCTCACACCACGTTCCAGTAACTACAGTTTTTTTTCAGTGGGATTATGTAATTTTTTAAGATCATCGACAGCTGGTGGAAAAGAGAATTATTATAGATCCCTAGAAGCCAGAAAAAGTTTTCGAGACATGGATCTGACATTCACAGCCACTGAAAGAACTGTGCAGTCAACTACCAAAGTGTTGTGGGATTGCCTCCAGCTGCTCCATATAAGAGTGTCTTCTGAAAAAAATTATCTAAATCGTGTAAATGGTTTATATAGCACATAGGCCTTTCCAAGTGCAGTCTGTGATGACAGGAAACACATTCGTCTAAAATGCCCACCTAATTCTAGATCCGGTACTATGTTTTACAATTATAAACATTTTCATTCAATCATACTAGAAGCAGTTGCAGATCCTCACGAGAAATACATTATAATCGGTGATTAGGGATATAGGAAGGAAAGCAAAGGCGGTAGATTTCATTCTTTTAGCGTGTTTCGCTTGATGCGAGAAGGGGAGCTTCATAAATCGCCACTACCAAAGGCATCAGTTTTATTTGCTTTTGTATTAATTGTAGATGATGTATATCCGTTGTTGAGTCATTTTATTAAATCTTACAGTCGATAGTTTTTAGATCCTGGGAAAGAATATTTCAAAACACACGATGATTGATTGAATGTGCTTTTGGAATAATGAGCTTTAAGTGGAGCATATTTAGGTAGTCAATAGAAACTTCACCAGAATTTGTTGACGATATTGTGAAATGTGCATGTTCTCCACTATATTGTCACTGACCTAGAAGGATACCAGTGTCAATGAGCAACATATAGGAGAAATCGAGCAAGACACTTGTCAGACACACCAAGGACGCCCATGCGCGACATCGGAACTGGAACTTTTTTATGACTGCTTACAAGTCGTCATTCGCCTTCCAGAATATTAAAGACACCCATACCCCCAGGGCTAGCCAGCTCCTGGCCCCTTATCTCTACAAACTGTTGTATGGAATCCATTGAGACAAGACAAAACTTTAACAGAGCCTAAAGTGAAGCTGTCCAAATGATTTTCATGTGTTTGACGGCTATGCTACTTCAACTTTATTATCACTCGCTCGTTTTAAGACTCTACTGTCACCTTATCAGATAACGTGTCCTATATGAATCCGTTGTGATGTTAGCTGTTTCGCTGGTTTCATGAAGGATACCGAGTAAAAACAGCTGCCATCAAGGCTTCCGCTGGTGCAATTTTCTTAACAGTATAACAAAAGAAAAACACGCGCCATCAACAGTAGACCGTGCTACCGGCGGTAACAGTGAAATGGCTAGCAGCAATGCCCAATTGCAACCAGAGCCACTGAAACCCTCTGTTCGCACATTTCATTTGCTGAGCGATGTTCTGCTTTCTGCGCCACTATAACCACGTGCACTCCGCAACACTGGTATGTTTCGCCAGCCGCTGCTCTGCTCGCCGTGCGGTGTTGTTCTGGTTGTGCCGCGCTGCTCCACTACATTGACAATCAAGCCTCGCCTCCAAACCAACTTCTCACCAACAACTCATCGCGACGAGAACTTCTTTAAGGCTTCAGTCAGCTGTATTAGAGCCATATAGTTTCATTTAACGAAAAAAGGTAGTATCCTATGACTATAATATCAGTGAGTCA
Organism: Schistocerca serialis cubense; assembly: GCF_023864345.2. Lineage (NCBI taxonomy): Eukaryota > Metazoa > Arthropoda > Insecta > Orthoptera > Acrididae > Schistocerca > Schistocerca serialis. The sequence continues at coordinate 722,621,868 of NC_064639.1, read as the reverse complement.
CAAATGTCTGGGTGTCACACTTTGTGGGGATATGAAATGGAATGATCACACAGGTTCAGTAGTGGGTAAAGCAGGTAGTACACTTCGATTTATTGGTAGAATACTAGGGGAGTGCAATCGGTCTACAAAATAGTTTGCATACAAATCACTCATGCGACCCATCCTAGAATATTGCTCAAATGTGTGGGACCAATACCAGACTGGACTAACAGGGGATGTTGAATGTATACAGAGAAGAGCAGAATGAATGATCACAGGTTTGTGTACTCCATGGGAGAGTGAAGCAGACTTTTGAGGACATATGTAAACTATCCTGAGAAAATCTATTTACAGAGTTTAAAGAACTGGCATTAAATGATTCCTCTAGGGATATACTACAACGCCCTAAGAACAGCTCACACAGGAATCGTGAGGATAAGATTAGAATAGTTACTGCACGCACAGAGGCATTCAGTCAATCATTCTGCCTGTGCTCTATATGTGAATGGAACAGGAAGAAACCCTAATAACTGGTACAATGAGATGTACCCTATATCACGCATCTCACTGAGGTCTGCAGAGTACAAATGTAGATGGTGGTGGTAATTGTGTTGCAGACGAATCGAATGTGATTTGATTGATCGAAGGCTTTTGTTTTTTTTGCTGATTTTGTAAATTGTTTTAAGTTACGTAGTGGCCCCTGCTAATAAAAAATTCAATACAGTTCAGTGCCGATACCACTGCAAGGTGGAAGAAGTGTTGAAGGCTACTGATGTGCTAAAAATTTAAACTGAAGATAAGATAGTTCCTATTGTTAGTCTATGAATGGAGCTAACTTCTAGTCTAAAAACACAACTAACTTCTAGCGTGAAAAAGGAATAGCTTCTAGCCTGAAGAAAATGACAGTCTCCTTAATTAAGGAGTTACATAAAGATGTAATGCAACAATGTGATTTGATTTGGAACGAAGGTAGAGAACAATTCAAAGGAATAAATGATGAAGTAAAACAAATCAGCGGAGCAGGAACTTAATGAAATACTAAAACAAAACACAAAAACATAGTCAAGGGCAAATGTTTTAGAGGATATCAAGGAAACAGAGGGAACTGGTTCCGCAGAATCGAATTTGGCAACTTTGGATGAATGACTTTGTTAATACAATGGAAGGCTAATAAACAGATCGATTTATCTGTGAGTACAATTCAGTCTACTGAAGATTTAGAAAAAAAACATAAGAAGAATTCCATAACTGTGTGATGAACTAGCGAAAACTAACAATGAACAAGCTAAAAGGAAATCCTGTGAAAGCAATGGCATTGAAGAAGTGGATCGAGGAAACAGTATTGATTTATCTAAAAAAATTTCAGAGTATAAATCTAAATGGGATCTCCACCCCACATTTTTCTTAAGGTGTATCTATTTTCTGAAACCAGTGGTGCGTGTGTTAATTCATAATGGGGACACAGAAAACCATTGCAGATGCAGTTTCCTCACAAAGAACAGTGACAAAACAACCAAAAGACATTTATAAACAAAGAAAGAAAGGAAGGAGAATATGCTTAGAAATCATCAACTTGGATTGGTAAATTGTAAGTGCAAAATTAGATTATACACTAGCTACTATACTATAAAATAAAAATAGATAAGGTTGGAGTTGATAGTGGAAGGGAATTTCTATGACTACATTATGAATTATGAAGAGCCAAACCACCTAATAGACGGAAAGTGGAGTAGAAACAATGATCAGCAAGTCAATGGTAGACCAGGTTGCCTAAAGGTGGTATATAATTACAGAGCCAACCACAAGCATGGCTGTAGAAGAAGATATGCATATACAGAGAGCAGCATTAGAAGTCCAGCTACGATAATGATACAAACAGCAATAAAAATAACAGTTGCAACAATTATTGGGTAAGTTCATGCTGGACTAGCAACACCAGGTTTCAGCCAGAGTCTAAACCAATTAAACAGGAGTATTAGTTGCCGTAGAGCTAACACAGAGGAGTAAGTTTTTATATTTTTTTGAAAGGTAGGACAGGCATTTTTTCAGGTGAATTGTAGAGCTATTTGGAGTGGGTCACCAGGAAGGAAATGAGGAAGTAGTAGAGTATTATGTACCCCTTTTCCTAGACTTCTCCAGTCCTTTTCCTTCGATTTTTTATCTATCCAATTAAATTATTTTGTCAAAAATTGATTGTTTTCGTGGTTACACACACACATACACACACACACACACACACACACACACACACACACACACACACACACACACACACACACACACACACACACACACCTAAAGAAGCTAGTATAGGCATGTGTATTCAAATACAGAGATACGTAAACACGCAGAATATGGCACTGCGGTCTGCAATGCCTGTATAAGACAATAAGTGTGTGGCACAGTTCTTAGATCGGTTAACAAGATTTAAGTGAGTTTGAATGTGGTGTTATAGTCGGCACATGAGGAATGGGACACAGCACGTCCAAGGTAGCGATGAAGTGGGGATTTTATAGTACGACCATTTCACGAGTGTACCATGAATATTAAGAGTCTGGTAAAACAACATATCTCTGACACTGCTGTGGCAGGAAAAAGATCCTGCAAGAATGGGACGAATGAAGACTGAAGAGAATCATTCAACATGACAGAAGTGCAACCTTTCCACAAATTGCTACATATTTCAATGCTGGGCCATCAACAAGTGTCAGCATGTGAACCATTAAACGAAACATTATCAATATGGGCTTTCAGTGCCGAAGGCACACTCGTGTACCCTTGATGACCACACGACACAGATTTACGCGTCATCTGGCCCTATCAACATCGGCATAAGCCTGTTGAAGACTGGAAGCATGTTGCCTGGTTGGACGCATCTCATTTCAAATTGTATCGAGTGGATGGATGTGTATGGGTATGGATACATCCACATGAATCCATGGACCCTGCATGTCAGCAGGGGACTGTGCAAGCCGGTGCGATAGTGTGGGGTGTGTGCAGTTGGAGTGATATGGGACTCCTGATACTTCTAGAAACGACTCTGACAGCTGACACATACATAAGCATCCTGTGTGAACACCTGCGTCCATAAATGTCCATTGTGCATTTTGATGGACTTGGCCAATTCCAGCAGTAAAACACGACACTTCACATGTCCAGAATTGCTACAGAGTGGCTCCAGGAAATCTCTTCTGAGTTTAAACACTTCCACTGGCCACCAAACTCCCCAGACATGAAATTTAGTGAGCATATCTGAGATGCCTTGCAATGAGCTGTCCAGAAGAGATCTGCACCCATTTGTAGTCTTACAGATTTATGGACAGCCCTTCAAGATTCATCGCGTCAATTCCCTCCAGCACTACTTCAGACATCAGTAGAGTCCATGCCACATCGTGTTGTGGGACTTCTGCATGCTCGCAGGGGCCCTACACAAAATTAGGGAGGTGTACCAGTTTCTGTGTGTGTGTGTGTGTGTGTGTGTGTGTGTGTGTGTGTGTGTGTGTAATTGATTAATAGCTCCTTAAGATTTTTTAGCCCAAGGCCTCCACGGAATATTTTTACATTTTAGTAATGAATGGTTTTATAAAGGGATATTGTACTACAAAGTGAGGACTTATTATATATTACCATTGGTTGGTGTATAATTGTATGGTGGTTAATGAAAACTAGAATGGAGTGTAATTGCTCCCTACTTACTTGTCCTACTTGTGGGAAACCAGAATCGAGTAAAAGCTCAATACAACCTCCTTAGATTCGAGTTAGTATGCAAAAATAATGGTATGTCTAAACATAACCTCTATGTCAAGTAGAGAAAGTGGAAGAAAAAACTTTCACAATATTATCAACTTAAAATCTGATAAATAAAAAAAATTAAGTTTGCTAATAGCTATATAAAACTGACAAGACAAATCAACTGATATCCTGATTACTTTCAAGAACAGATCTACATCAAAATGTGACTGAACATAAGCTCAATGCATCATAAAAGTAGTAAGATTGTCGAAACAAGATAATAGGCAAATTTGCCCAGAATGTTTGGATATTCAGAGTATTAATGACTATTCAGCCTAAAGACTGGAATGTTATATAACTAGGATTAGATAACATATGCCACGCCTTCATGGTTTTCATTTTACTTTTGAAATTTAAAGAAGAGAGATACGTTGGGGTATAAAAAAACATACATGATGGAGTTGCCTTTAATATTGATGTTGATTAGTTATGTTTTTCTTTTGAAGATGATGAGATCATGTGTGTAAGATGGGGAATATGAAGTGTAACATATCACTTTCTAAAAATGGTAAGGTACGACCTTCATCTCTACCAACAAATGCTGAGCATCATTTCCACATAGGAACTCCACTAAATGTGTACTAAATGTAAATATGCATATTGTCCACACATTCGTTTATACGTGCATGAAATCGAAAGGCTAGATGCAGTATTTCTGCAAGATTATGTGTCTCCGACAGCTGTTTACCGGCACTCGCCACATGCTGGTTCAAAAATGGTTCAAATGGCTCTTAGCATTATGGGACTTAACATCTAAGGTCATCAGTCCCCCAGAACTTAGAACTACTTAAACCTAACTAACCTAAGGTCATCACACACATCCATGCCCGAGGCAGGGTTCGAATCTGCAGTCGTAGCAGTCGCGCGGTTCCGGACTGAAGCGCCTAGAACCGCTCGATCACAGCGGCCGGCCCACATGCTGGTTCGGGGGTTACTCCATGGAGGTACGAACACACAGCACTGCAGATTGTTAAAGCTCATGACAGTAAGAAGGATAACGTCACAAGGACAGTGGAAGTTTCATTCTGTCCCTAGCCCATGAAGTGGAAAGAGAGTTCAGTTAATGTAATGACTGTTAATGTTTATTGAGGAGAATGTATCAAAAGAATTGTTCCCTGTTGTCTCACTCAGTTAAAATATGTTTCATGGAAAAGCTATATTTTGTATTTCCTGGATTCGAGATATAGTTTGGACTTAAGTTTTCAGCCTAAAGCTTTCACTCTGTGGAAACGAAGTCAACGAGAAGAATAAGTATGGTACACAAGCATAGCAAAGCAAAAGTATTAAGGTTCCAGTGCTCTTTCACCTCTCAGATTTAATCTAGCTACAGTTAGGTCAGGCAGAACACAGGTAACACTCCAGGCTTCACCATTTGCAGATAAGGTTGTTATTGATCACATAAGGACCCTGGTGATGCAGGATAGGTGAATCACAATCAGAGCACTTGCAGATGAGATTAAAATTAGTTTTGATCCATCCATTCCATTCCATTTTGATGGAACATTTGGACCTCATGAGAATGTCAAAAAAATTTGTGCCAAAGTTGCTAACTACTGAGCAGGGGCCATTTTGGAGATTCCACAGAACATGCTGGATAGTGTGAACAACTTCCTTAACATTAACACAATGACAACTGGTGATTAGTCCTGGTTTTATGGGTATACCCTAGAATCCAAGTTTCAGTCATCACAATGGAAGCACACTTCATCTCCAAGACCCAAAAAAGCAAGGCAGGTCTGCAACATTATGAAAGTCATGCTGATTGTCTTTGTTAACTCCAATGGCATGGTCCATCATGAGTACATCACAGAAGATATTAATGTCAATAAGGAGCACTGGTAAGGGGTTCTGCTTTGCCTTCGTAAAGGAGTGAGACGCAAACGCGTGAACTTGTAGGCAGCAGGCGGTTGGCACCTTTATCTGATAATGCACCCACTCATAGTTCAAAATTCGTTCAGAGTTTTTTGGCCAAACACAACATGGCTGTGGTTTGTCAGCCTCCCTATTCCCCTGAGCTAATACCAAGTGACTTCTGGCTTTTCCCTCAACTGAAAAATACTCTGAAAGTGACCAGATTTCAGAAAGGAAAGACATTATTCAGAATTCAACAGAGCAGCTGCAAACCAAACCAAAAGAGGCTTTCCAGTGACACTTCCAGCAGTGGCAGCAGCGCTGGGAGAGGTGTATGGAAACTGAAGGAACTACTTTGATGGTGCCCAGTGTCTAACAATTGTATCTGTATAAAGACTGATTTTAGAAATAAAAGTCACATACTTTTTGAACAGTTGTTGTACAAATAATCCAATACAATCATACAAAAAGAGTTAGTCACTATAATAGTATATCTATCAGCAGGCCACAGATAAACAGTCAGCATTACTTTACCCATCTGTTTATTCCCTTCTTCTTCTTTTTTTGGAAGAGGGGGTTGTGGAGGGTGATGGGGAGAGGGCTTACGTCATTGCCATCTAACTGCCTTGGAGTGTTATTTTCAGTCTAAAACAACACAAAAAAGTTTCAATGTATCGTTACACTTTGAGATAATAGCTCCAGTGGCCCCAAAAAATTTGTCCACGTTCTGCTTTGGTGGCTCCCGGAAGCTGAACCACCCGTGTCAAGGGGCAACAGACTGCCAGCTAGGGGGAAATGCTGAAAGTGTTGTAGCAAACAAGGAAGCTATCACAGCATGGAGGAACAAACAAGTGCCCAAGACTCAGAGCGAGGCATAATGACATCACGGAATCCAAGAGATACCGTCATACTAGTGACAATGCAGAGTTTCGTTAGTAAGGATAGGTACGATGCAGCTTTAAGTATTTAGGTGTTGAGCCAGCAGAAAAAAAACCTTTGAATGGTGAAGTACCAAAAGGTTGAAGTCATTAGGAGAGATGACAGCAAAGAAAGAACCAGGACACATGATGTCATAGCCATCCCCAATGCTGCAGAGTGCACAGGTAGCACCAACAAAAATACCTCACCCTTCCTTAACTGTCTCACTGCTGATTGTCGAGTGCTGATCACTGACTGCCTAGTGCATAGTCTCAGTCCTTGTGTTAGCTGCACCTATACAGTGTGTGAGGAGGCTATGGATGTCGACACTTGACACGCCTAGCTCTATCAAATCATCTGTGGAACCGCGAGTCCAGTTCGAAATGCGATGTTTCTGCTGCCAGCTACAAGGCCATCTTCTGAGGCCCCACTGTTGCGGTGCAGGGGCCGCCGTCATTCTGCAGTCTTGATGGAGGCTTGACCTGTTTGATACGGACACCGCCCGTAATCCGCCTTTGAGTGGATGTGCACTGCTGCTGCTTATCCCATTCCTGAGGTAGACACTAATGCTGCTGGCTCCTGTCTGAAATTGGGGCCAAGAGCTGCCCCTGTGAGTCAGGGAATACTTCAGGTGGACCTGGGTCGAGACTCCGGAGTGTAAATCTTCAATGTCCATGAAAGCACTTTGGAGATCGATATGGAGGCCGCTGAATTCTGCAGGTCGACGGCCGCCTACGACGTTGCAGCTGCCACCCAACGTTTCGATGCATCGGCGATACTGTGAGTCAATTGTACGCCACTATTCTATTGCAGATGGTGCACTACTCTGCCTGCCTGGCCGAGGTGTGGCACTTTTGAAGACAAACCATTACCTTCCGATAAATGTGTATTTGGCAATTATGTTTTCTTGATGTTCTCAAGTGTAGTTAGAATCTTACCAACACATTCTGCCTCTCTCTCCCTAACAACTGTAGAAGTCTGGATCCAAATCCCTGTATCAGCTGTCAGCAAGTGGTTGCCAATGGTGAAGACATTTATGTCTGGTGCCACACCCACACATCTAGGACAACAGCAGCCGACTGTCTACACAGCCCTAATGTTAGGTCAACAGCTACGAGCTGAAGTTCGTAAAATGTGGTGTGGGATATGACAGATGTTTGTTTGCTTTCTTGTTCTGTATTTTACCTTCACAGTTCATTACAATTGTTGTTTGTTAGACTGCAGGACCCTAGACTAGTTTCAGTTCGGCAGGAACACTAGAGATGTTTACTTGCAGCCAGTGAGGTATCTGTACGGTAATTTATCTGTGCATGACTTGCCATGTGTTCAAGATGTGTAAACTATCTGTGGTGCACGTAGAAAGGTTGGTCACGATTCTGCGTGCACAGGATCTCCTTGGGCTATGATACAGTCCTTTTCTTCTTCTTGCCTATTGTGTATGTAGTTTCCTTCTTTTTGGGTATAACAGCAGACAGAGTTTACACAAATTCCGGAAATGCGAGCAGTGACTGAATGTAACATTGGAGGCTTTGAAGGGAAAGATACCTGCATTGTTAAAAATTACAGTGCAATAGGGGCAAGACAATGAAGCATTGCTTAGGAGAATAGAGGAATTCAGGACAAAATAAAACTGTGTTGAGCACACCCACCCCTTCCATCGACACCGCAGCAGCTCACCTCACAGTGTACTTTTCAGGGAAAGTGCCCCGACCTTATTATTTTTATTAGTGATGTAAAGGCTGCCACCAAATTGGGAAAATAGTCAAAAGGAATGTCATGAATATGGCTAGATTAAGCTTAGTGAGTTATGTAAAAATGTACATTATGTACCAAGAGATCCTTAGCACCCAAACGTTTGATGAACTGGCTAATGGCCTAATAGTAGCAGAACAGCATGATGGACTATTGCAGAAGTATGGCAAATCAATGGAATCCTTCTCTGTAAAGAATTGGAAACTAAACTCGCAACTGTATGAACTAACACAGAATGAGGAAGCTGATAGAGTGATTATGCATGAGGCAGAGAGTAAGGCTCTAGATTCTTTTTCTTTTCTTTTTTTCCTTTTTTTTACAAGGTATTTCTGCTGATATGTTAAGGAGAGTCAGAATGGAGAACTCAAGTGACTTATTTGCTCCCATTAGGATTGTTCTACCAGTGGAGGAGATCGATATTGCTACATAATGACAGAGTGATAGCGATGTCCTTTCTTCCGAGGTGAAGTGCTTTAGATGTGGGCAATGGGCCACATCAGGAAACAATACCATCAGCCCAAATGTTATAAATGTGGAGAGGTGAGCCATAAAGCATATGATGGTCGAAAGAAAGCATGGGACAAGCAACGTCCTAATAATCGCTCGTTAAACGGGAATGGGAGTGCCTCATCCACCAGACGGCATTCTCACTAGAACACAAACTGCAGAAACGTATGCAGAGTCAGAGTGTTGTTTTCTAGGAAAAGTAAATGGTACAGAGCATTGATTTCGGGTGGACACAGGGGCTTGCGTGTCAGTAGTTGGTCTGGATCTCTTGCGCAGAAAGAGACTCGGTCACAATGGTATAGGTTATGCGGAGTAGGTGATAATGATTTGAAGTCATTGGGGACAACGCTGCTCAGTTTTAACGTGAGAAATAAGAGTTTTAGACAGCATGTAGAAATGCTGCCGTGTGTTGGTGAGGTGTGTTGTACAATCCTGAGACTTGAATTTCTTGCTAAACATCACACAAAAATTGACTTTTTGTAGCGTACAATTGAATTTGGTGGGACATTGTTTCCACTAGGGGCAGCAGCGACGTATTACACTGTCCCAAGGTTCACCAATCATGATGGCAGCACAAAATAAATTGTGGACACAGACACTAAAGATCAATTTTTATGACGCTATACCCCAAGGTAAAGGGAAGTTGATCTGAGTGAGCATAAATATGGAACGACCAAAGGATTTATTGTATATTGTAAAGCAATAAGAAACTACTGAAGAATTGGATATGTCACACTGTTTTATATGCAGAAGTATAGTAAGTGTCAGCGATGTGGACAGAGGCTTTATGGTTCCGGTCAGTCTTGAACATTTTGGCAACGACAAAATGAATCTGCCAAAGGGTTTACTAATTGCTAATTTGCATGGTTTGGAGAAAGATAATCTTGACATATCAAGTCAGGACCTCTGCCACAAGCAGACCATCAATGCATCTGCATTACGTGAGAAAGTGGAACATTTACAGGGAAGCTTCGTTACTGTGGTTCATGGATTTGTTTAGTATGAGTGGCCAATCACCAGCACGACAGTAACAGGGAATAATGCTACAGTGTACAAGAACCCACATTGAGTTCCGACGTGTATACAACAGGTAATGAGAGAATTTATCGACTAGCAGCTAGCTGATAGTATTGTTAGGTATATTGATCGTCTTTGGGGGGCAGCGGTAATTTTGGTCCTGAAAAAGTCACAATACAGCACTAAAAAATACAGATTTTGCTGTGACTACTGATACCTTTATGAACAAAAAATCACCGATACATATCTGATAACAAATGTAACAGTGGCTCTTGACAACTTGGGTCGGTGTAACTTCTCCTCCACAACATATTTAAGGAGTGGATATTATCAAATAGAAGTAGCGCCAGAGGTGCAAGCAAAGACGGCTTTTTCTGTCTTGAGAGATCATTTTCAATATCATTGAATGCCATTTGGACTCAGGAATGCACCCACCACCTTTCAGAGATTATTGTTGGATGGTGTACTTTGGGGACTGAAACCAAAACAATGTATGATCTATCTGGATGACAAATTACATTTTCGTAGAACACGGAAGAGCATGTACAATGACTGGAGGAGGTATTCAAAAGGCTGAGAACAGCATGAGTAACGCTAAGCATCGATAAATGTAGTTTTGTAGCAACGGAAGTAAATTATCTTGAGCATACAATTAGCAAGGAAGGAGTGAGAACAGATCCACGTTTGGTCTTAAGCCGTTCAGAATTTTTCGCCATCAAAGACAGTTAAACAGTAGCAGAGTTCTGTCGGTATCTGCAATCGTCGTCATCGATTCTTAAAGGACTTCGCTGAAATTGCCAGATCTTTGAACTGCTTGATATGGTAAAGGAGCAAAAGCTGAATGGTCTACTGAACATCAGAAGGTGTTTCATACGTAAAAGGCGAGCTCTGACATCGGACTCAGTTTTGATATTCCCCAATTTTGAAAAAAAGATATTATTCTGTTTCATAGTGCGAGTAATGTGGTTCTTGGATGTGTTCTGGGTCAGAATAAAAGTGGTACACAGCATTTTGTGGCGTACACATCCCGCGGAACAAACAGGAGAAAAATGATCCCACGACTGAGGAGGAGATGCTATCAGTAATCAATGGTATTATATTACTCCGTTATTTTTATAGCCAAAAGTTTATAGTACTGATAGATTATGCTTCTCTCAAATGGTTATTAGTAGAGACCGGATTATGTGCATTTGCATGTTACATATTTGGCACGTTTTCACTGGTTATTGCATATTTTAACTAAAAACTAGTGACGATGCGTATTTTCACTCCATGTATATAATATTTTAAAAATTTAGGCTGGCGGTCCCTAGCTCGATCTAGTTTCAATGTCTCAGGGCTTAGAACTGCATGCAATCGCTAACCGAGAGGCCACTGCCCAGCAAAATCATTACAAAAGAGGAACAGGGACAGGTAAAGTCAATGCTTGTGCTCCAGCACCCGCGCCCCCAGTTAATCCCCTCTGCTGTCATACCGTACGCATCAACAACAATTAAATTAAACTACGCAAGGTTTTAGTCGCACTTCCATTGTTTCAGTTTAGCTTTATATTTACTTGTACACAGTTGAACGTGTTTAAGATGGGTAGTGTGTAACATGTGCGCCATGTCGCCTGAAAAAAGAAACGTTGTTTTGTGGAAAGCTGACCATCCTGGAACATTTACATATGACGGAATCGTTTTGTTTTATCGAGTTTGCGAGAAAAGCATTTCGTGAAGGAAAAAAAAAACTTTCAAATACACCGGCATGTGAAGACAAGTCTTCATATCGCAGGAATCCAGAAAAAAGGACCACGACAATGATTTCTGACAACAGCAAGTTGCAGTAGCAGGGATTTGTCCAAATGTAATGAAAAAAGTCTATGTGAAGCAGTCATTGCAGGCAATATTCCTCTTCACAAACTTACAAACCGTATACTTGAAGGCGTCCTGTGCAAATACTGCATAAATCAAAATATACCAGATGAATCAGCATTGCGTAAAAATTCCGTACCGACAATTTACGTAAATGTGCTGGAAGAAATACGCAATGAACTCAAGGACAGCATTATCTGGATTTCAGTTGACGAAACTACGGACATTTGTGGCCGTTACATTGCAAATGTAATGGTTGGTGCTTTAAAAGAAGAGCCTTCTTCCTATTTGGTGACTTGCAAAGAACTTGAAACCGTAAATCATTCTACAATTGCCAGATTTATGAATGAGGGTATTAGAAAAACATTTCCAGAATCTTCTGCAGATGAAAGGGTGTTTGTGTTTATTTCAGATGCTGTTCCCTATATGATCAAAGAAGGAAGAGCCCTCCGAGTATTTTGTACCAATTTGATTCAAGTGATGTGCTTTGCTCATGAAGTACATCGATTTGTTGAAGATGTATGTTCCACTTTTCTGAAAGTAAATAAACTAATTTCATCCACAAAGAAAGTGTTTGTAAAGATTCCTGCTCGCATCAAGACCTACAAAGAAAAACTACCAAATGTGCCTTTACCTGCTGAACCAGTGGTAACTCGTTGGGGTATGCGGGTCAAAGATGTGTTGCTTCACAATGAACATTTCGATGCCATTAGAGGTGTAGTAAACGGCATCAATAGTGCAGGGGCTTTGGCAGTCTGCCAATGCAAGGAAGCTTTTATTGATTCTGGTATTAGAAAAGACACTGCTGTGATTAGCACTCATTTTTCCCATGTATCTGCAAGTATTAAAAAGCTTGAAACTCAAGGTTCAGCTTTGAATGAATCTATCAAGTTAATGAATAAAATTATTCTAGTGAACTCCATATTGCAGAAGGTATTCTCAAGAAAACGTAAAGAAAACTTTGTCAACATTTTAAATAATAACCCAGGCTTTGAACTGTAGTGCCAAATTATAGTTTTACTAATGGGACTGGTGAATTTACCAGAAACAATAAGTGCCAACGTAGCACCCACATTCAAATACTGCCCAGTTACCTCAGTTGAGGGGACCGATGACCATGGCAGTCTGGTCCCTTTAATCCCCCAAACCAACCAACCAACCTCAGTTGATGTGGAACGGTCCTTTTCTGCTTATAAAAATGTTTTGAGTGATCGAAGACACAATCTTACTACCGAACATTGGGAACAGTACTTGGCTGTTTATCTTTACAATAGCAGAAAAATGTAAAATAAATTGCAAATGATGCTTTGGTCCAATAGTATCAATGCTATTCAAATAATTCATGATTGTATGTTGTTTTTCAAATAAAATATTATGGAGTTTTTGTGTGTGTCCCTCTGTGTGCGATATCTCGATGTTGGTCCTGTACATATTGATTGTTTCACTGTGACTCATGTCGCATCCACTTGTTACAGACAATAGCAAAGAAGGAAGAATTCTTGAAACGCGATATGCGTCCCCATTTTGCATATTTTTAGAAAATAATCCCAGAAAGGCCCCCTTCCTAACCTCTACCAGAAGGTATTCAGAAAATGATATGAGCATTCTGAATGTACCGATTTTTTGCATGGCCAGAGCTCTTCCTCGTAATTGATATGCACAGATTCGACTTTGAGATATAATGCACACAGTAACTAGCATGTTTTTTTATTATTTGATTATGAGATAATACACAAACCAAAACAGAAAAATTACATTTCTGCACACACTGGGCAGGAGCATTAATGAATGGCTAAAGGCTCAAACTACTGATTCTGACTGCCAACAGTTCATGCCGCAACCTCAGTTTGTGATGAATGATGGCTTGCTGTGCAAAACAACAAACTGTTTCTTATGAGTGGTAGTACCCACAGCTTTCCGGAACAAAGTCTTGGCACAAGCACATGACCATATGTTGTCACGCCATGGTGGGCAAAGAGCAACTGGCAGACGAATTGCTGAAAAATTTTGGTGGTGGACTAGAAAATGAGATGTTGAGCAATATGTCAGGAACTGTGTAACTTGTGCGCAATGAGCTGATGTTAGCTACCCAACAATTCCATTACAACATCTACCGGAAGCACCTAACCCATCTGATATGGTTGGACTGGACGTTTGAGGCCTGTCAAATAAAACACCAGCAGAAAATAAATACATATTGACTATAAGTGGCCATTTCTCACATTATATAGTAATGGTTGCAACTCCTGACCAAAAAGTGACTGTAGTTGCTCAAGCTTTAGTAAATAATTGGTTGCTCACATTTGGAATTCCAGACATGTTAATTACAGACCAGGGTACCAATTTCACATCTGACCTTCGGAAGCAATTGTGTCCATTGCTCCAAATTTGCAAGCTGCGAAATAAATCCCTTCCACCCTCAAGCCAATGTAAAAACAGAGGGAGTTCATCACACAATTTCGAAGATGTTGAACGAGTATGTTAGCAGTAATCATGAAAACTAGGACGTATATTTAAATTTTGTGACTGCTGTGTACAATTCTAAAATCCATACAGCTACTGGTCTTTTGCCATGAGGTAATAAATGAGAAAAAAAAACATTCATCTTTCTACATGTTTAAGTCGAAGCTTGGATATGACATCAAATAAATAAAAAAGTTTTCTAAGAAATTCTGAGACATTTTGCGAGTAAAATGCACAAATGTAAAGCTTTAGAACAACAAGGGCAGACAGGAAATGTGTAGGGAAGTTACGGCGATACAGGGTTGGCCGACAGGTATTAGTAATGAACCTATACACACGAAAAGGCAAAACAAAAAATTCCTTGCCCAATACCCATATCAAGTGCTGGAAATGATATCACCTGTCAGTGTTAAAATACAGATGCCAATGAAAACTTTGATTATTCACATGGGATGTATTAAGCCTTTTAAGGAAGCTGTCAGTGGAATTGCCACAGATACCAGCAGCACCCGCAGTACAGAATGTGAAGCCTTGTGGAACAAAGAAGAAACAGATGACTGATGATAGGAGTAAGTCTGAAATGCCTTATGTCCTTAGATCACATTGACAGATAACATTTGGGATTGTTATTTGCCTGTATTGCAGTTTGTTTGTTCTTGTGTAGATTATTAAGAAGTCATCCAGTTTTATTTTGTTCTATTTGTAGTATTTGCAGAGTGCATGTTTTAAGTTTTCCCCATCAAGGGATTGATGCAATGTTGTTTTTGTATTTGGGGATATAGTTTTGTTTGGATAATCTCACCTTCTGAAGAGAGGGGGATACAGTGACAATATTTTCTTTCTTTCAGGTGGCGCACCAAAATGGATACAGGCATGGACCAAAGATGCATTAATGATTTCAGAGCAAAGAGATGGCTTTGCTCTCATTTCATTGAGAAGCCTACAGAGGTGCCAGAGGGAAAGTCTTACAATGTGCCTAAGTAGGATGATACAGAGTAGTGTACAGACATGTAAGATACAGTTATTTCTGGGAAAAACTAAAGTAAGTGAACGTCAAAGGGAAGTACTTAAATACCATATCCACATTTCCAAGAGTAAGCTCCACTGGGTCTACTCAGTTTTTTCACCAGTAATAGGCATAGTAAACTGTTCTGAACACGGTAAACCAGCAGGTACAAACAGAGTGGAATTACAGGATAGTGGTATAATAATAAACAGTACGATTTGTAGCTTAGCAGGCATGACATTTCACCTACCACCTATGATCGCTGGTGTGCCCACACTTAAGTGGAAACAACCTAAATTGTACTGGCCTGGGAAGCAGCTACACAAAACTTAACATTCCTAGATAATATCCTGAATCCAGACATTCTACACTCACTAAACGAACAAGTAGCACTACTAAGGAAGAGTTACAGCCGAACAAATGTTCCAGCACATAAAGGAATACGCAAAAATAGCCATCATAGTATCACAACTATAAGTGGACATCTACCAGTGCTGTAGTGGTTCTGATTGTGGTTGGCGTAATCTACTTCTGTTTTAAACAAAAGTAAGTGCATTGCTCAGATTTATCTGAGCAGATATCCATTAATTGGTTTCTAAATAAAGATCAGTCATAGCGATGGAATTATATGGAAACTAATGAAAAGAACCTCTAATTATATGAATGATTGTGTTTGAATATCACGTAAATTAGTTGTATGGTACTGGAAGAATGACTGAAGTTATATAATGTGCAGCTACTGGTAGAAAACATAGGATGAGTTTATTACGAGTACTCCAAACTGAAAAATTCGAGACAAATTTTCTGAAGGGAGGGGGAGATGTTACTCCCCAGGATAGTATCCCCAGCAGACACTAAAAATTTGTCCATGTTCTACTTTGACAGTTCCCAGAAGGCAAACCACCTGTGTCAATCACCAGCAGACTGTCAACTAGGGGGAAATTCTGAACGAGTTGCAGCAAACACCAAGCTACCGCAGCATGGAGAAACGAACAAGTGTCCAGGTCTGTGAGCAAAGTATAATGACACCATGGTAGCTGAGAGAATACTGTCATATTAGTAACAAAGCAGAGCTTTGTAAGAAACGATAAGTACAACACAACTTTAAGTATTCAAGTGTCAAGCCAGCAGAAAAGGTGAATTTGTGAAAGTCAGAAGTTACTAGGAGAACTCGCAGCAAAGGGAAAACCAGGGCACATGATGTCATAGCCGTCCACACCATCACAGGGCAAACAGGTAGCACTAAAATAAATACCTCACCTTTCCTATCAAATGTCTCATTGCTGACTGCCGAGTTTTGATCAACTCCACAGAGTGTATTCTCAGTTCTTGTGTTAGTTTAGCTATACTGTGTGATGGAAGGCTATGGAGATCGACCTTCAGCGCATCTAGCTGTTTCCAATTGTCCATGGAACGAGGAGTCTGGCTGGAAGGACGCTGTTGCTGCCAGCTGCACTGCGATCTTCTGAGGCCACACTGGTGGCATGTGGAGACTGCCATCACTCTGCAGGCATGCTCGAAACTTGACCTCCATGACCTGATTGCTGCTCATCATCCACCTTCGGGAGGATGAATGCCGCTGCTGTTTATCTTGTTCCTGTGGCAGAAACCGATGCTGCTAGCTCCTGTCTCCTAAACGGGGACTGACAGCCAACCCCTGGAAGGCAGTGAATACTTCAGGTGGACCTGGTTTGAGACTCTGGAGTGTAAATCTTTGAGGTCCATGAGAACATTTTGGAGATCGATTTGCAGGGCTAGAGGCCGATAGATTCCATGGGTTGATGTTGCAGCTGCCATCCAACTCTTCGCTCTGCCAGTAATATTGCGAGCTAATCGCACACCAGGATCTCCCTGCCTGCCCGGTTGAGGCATAGTGCTTTGGAAGACAATCCTTTATTACTTCCCAATAAATGTGTAACTGGGAATGATGTTTTCTTGGTGCTCTTGAATGCAATTAAGACCTTACCACCACATCCTGCCTGGCTCTCTCCTGATGACTATACGAGTCTGAGACTGAGCCCCTGTAATATGTTCCAACTTCACCAAATATCTTTCAGAAATGTATCTTTTATGCAGGTGCTTTTACTCCACAATATTAGAAGTAAAGAACAGAAAATACACGAAAAATATTGTTGAATAAAATACTGCTCTCATTAATACCTATTTACCTTAATAGTACACACCATTTTCAGTTTATCTTAAAATAAAGATTTTACTAAATACAACTTTTATACAAACATTTATTTCATTGTGCTTAGTGATACAGTAGAAAGTCATCAACAAATTATACTTTTTCAGTCTAAGATGTTACATTTCACAGCTTCATCAGTGTAATACTATAGTTATTATTATTTACAATAGAGGCAACAATTAATAACACATTATCTTTGGTAAAACTTTGTGTAATAATACAACAACAACAGAGATAAAAACAAGTTTTTTTTTTAGTTTTCAAGTGTTATATTACAAATAGTGATAACAGAAACAGCCTTATGGATTCAACTATATCATCAATTTGTCTTACGCCTTGGCACTTGCTGATTCCAACAAAAACTGTGTGATGCTTTTGACTTAGTCACATTATATATTAATCTGATAAATGAAGCTGCCTAGCTGAAGGATAATTACTTATATATTAATGTAACATTTCCTTCAATTATAGTCACTGAAACAGCACCATTCATTTTTCTCTCATTGCATTAACAAAATAAAGATATTTTTTGAAATTTGTAAGTTGTATACAAGGAATAAACACTTGAGTCTTCTGAAGCACTGCATTTTAAGTTACTGGAAGATGCACCGATTACACTGAAAATATCTGCAAAACTAAGTTGAGAAAATATTTAAACCAGACACAAAAAGAAATCTACTTCTACTATAATCCTCTTGCATATTTAGATTACACTGTCATGCAAAATAAATCACATCTGCATGAGTTATGTGCATCCTATATCTGAAATTCGTTGATAAGTTCTTCACAAAAAGTATTTCACTTAGTACAAAAATACTGTTACACAACCATAGAGAATCACTGTGTAATTTATGTCAATAAAGTTTACTGCTACCAATGGAGAGGAACGAGCAAAGTGTCAAAATGTAGGCACAACTACAACAATGCTTAAGCTGTGGAAAACAGCACAAGATTAGCCTATCATTCTAAGACAAACTTCTTCCTTCCTTGCCAACTAATGTTATAACAAGTCTTTCAGTTACAAGTAATTAATGAACAGGAATGCAGACAAAATTCTCCAGTAATTAGTATATAAATTTAATTTGTTAAATGTCTTACTGCAATAAACCCATTGTTACCGAGACATATTCCTATGTATTTTACTTCCTTATTGAATGCTGTCACTCCATTGTAAGAAGGGGATTGTGGAGTATCATCTATTGACTTTTACTGTTAACATTTAATGACTTCCCTCCATATACAAAATTGTATAGGAGAGGAGGAAGAAAAGGAAGATATCGGAATATGGGACAGCATATTATACCTGTAATATACAGATTCAGAAAATTTATTTTATACCACAAAATGAATCTGTGCTGTTGTTGATGAGAAATGTAACAATAATTCCATAGTGCTATAATATATGTTGCCATAGATTTAGCTGACAACTATTTGATCATACTAATTATCACCAGTGCCTGCTGCTTATTATCACTTGCAATAATGGGACACATCACAACACTGTATAAATAATCTAAAACTCAGTGAGGCTTCTTTCAAATGTATACATTGCTATACTTTGGCTTGTTGACTAGATTTTATTCTTATAGGGAACATGGTTGTCATTTCCTACCAACAGCAAAAATTGCATGAAGAAGAGATCATTTCCACAGCACAAACATTCTTAACCACTTCACAAAAAGCAAGCTACTAGAAAAAATAGCCTTTATTGTTCTGGAGGCTGCACCAACATCATTGGGAGCACACTGTGGAAAAAAGTGATGAGAGGATCAAGAAAGTTAGACAAATTGTGGGACTCAGACTGAAAGATGAAAGGAGGGAGCAATGGAGGTGCAGTCACCAATTACTGTTCCAAAAATGTAGTCAGCTGTCAACCCCCGTGTTAAAAATAGCAACAATATAAGTTGCTATGAATACTGATACTGCAGTTGTTAAAATCATGAAAATTTCAGTTTTCATGCGATATACTGCTCATCAGTTTTATCATCATTATTCCTTTTGTTGATGATAGTCTCATACCTTTTATTCTCTGTGAAATACATCTCTATAAAACAGCAAAAAATGATGCAACTGGTGGATACTACTTACTGACATCAGATTTAAAAGATTAAAGATGGCTATAAAAACAATTACATAACATATGTTCCAGCATGGAACATATGTCCCAGTATGGAAAACAAATAATAATAATAATAATAATAATAATAATAATAAATGTTTGACTTTAAAATTCAGAAAGCTTGTGCTATTGTCCTTCAATGTGTAACAATCTTACCTGATACACTAATAAAATTATCCCTGAGGATTAAAACAAATAAACTTAGACATGCCAATAATACATGCATTAACTAATCATCACTTCTTCTTTTCTTCCAACAATACTTTCATTTTCACTACCTGTGCTTAATAAGAGATCTAATTTGTGAGAAGTGAAGCAGGATGACAGATTTCAATGTATCAAAGGGAAGTCTTATACAAGACTTTGACCTAAGGAGGTTCAACAGGTTCTGGTATTTCCTCACAGCTTTTTCTGCGTGCACTAATCCTTTCACATCTGGGACAAGGTGCTGGAGACCAGCAGGCCGAATGGAAACAGGAACCACAGTTACCACATCGAGTCACTGTTCCAAGCTGCCAAGGAAATATTACATCGTGTGCTGCATGGCACAGCTCACACACAAATCCACGTGCCTGACATAGCTGTAACAGATTTTACTAGGTTAGTAATCCAGTACCTCACAATGAATCAGTTAGATAAATGCCGAGTATTAATTTTATCAAATAAAAGAGGCTCTAAACCTAGCAATATTAAAACAAATAAAACAGTTATGGCTCTACATTCCTAGAAACTATATGTAAGTTGAAATTTCCTGGTAGATTAAAACTGTGTGCCAGACTGAGACTCTAACTCAAGACTTTTGCTTTTTGCAGGCAAATGCTCTCACCAGCGAGCAACTCAAGCACGACCTGTCTTCACAGCTTTACTTATGATAGTATTTAGTCTCCTACCTTCCAAACAGGTCATGAGTCATGCTTGGGTAGCTCACGGGTAGAGCCTTTGCCCACGAAAGGCAAAGGTTCCGAGTTTGAGTCTCGGTCTGGAACGCAGGTTTGATCTGCCAGGAAGTTTTGTATCAGCACATACTGCGGAGTAACGTACCTCCATTTTCTTATAGAAAGATTCCAAAGTTGCACAGTACCATATTTTATGGACTACAAGATACTACAGACTGTAAGACACACCTTAATTTTTAAGTAATTTTTTAAAAAGTAACATTTTTTACCATTTTATTATTAGATTGCAAAACTAGACTAAAAAAAATTTCTTAATTTATAAAACCAAACGGAGCTTTAAAATTCCTGAAAATCATTATCTGAACTTACTTCTTCTTCTTCCTCCTATTGCTCTTCATCATCACTGTTGTCCTCTTCATGTATAAGATGGTCTTCATTGCCATCGAAAGCATTACTTATGCTGCACTTCTTGAAAGATTCAACAATAATTTCTTCTCTCATTCTAAACCACGGTCATTTTATCCACTGACACACTTGTTTGATTGTAGGTTGTTTTAAAGCTCCATTTGGTGTGAATTCATGTTTGGTTTCATCCATCATCCATTTGTTCCATTCCTCTTTCATATACACTATAAATAGCTTATTTATCAAGACATCAAGAAGTTGAAGTTATGAAGCAAGTCCTCGTGAAGTAACAGCGAACTCTGTATTTATTTCCCTGTCCCAATTTCTCTTTCACAGAATTTTTCAAATGACTTCTAAACCGATCTAGCACAAGAAGAGAACTCGTCAATAAATCACATTTTCTTCTCGCCCACATTCTGTTAATCAACAATTTTGTACCAGCCTCATCCATCCAATCCTTGTCATGAATGTGAACACCACCACCTGGTGATATTTGAGAAGGTTTTGGCATTGTTTTGCGCTTGAAAATGATCAGTGGATTAAGTTTAGTACTGTCACAGCTCAACATGAAAGTACAGCAGTGTAGTGCATTTTTTCATGTCCACTTGTTTTTATAGGTATAGTTCAGCACCCTTCATAGCAACAGTTTTGTTACTCTGCACATCAAATGTCAGAGGAGTTTTGTTCATATTTGCTATTTGGCTTAGTTCACACTGGTTTTCTTTAGATGTTGAATAATACTGTGATGGAAATATAATATTTTGTCTTCATGCTCTTCTGGCATTTTCTGAGATATTTTGGTTTTAGTTCGCATGCTAAGTCCATGACGTTTCATAAACCTGTAGCATCAGTGCACTGCTGCTGGCAGTTGAATCCAGTGTTGCCAGATGGAGAGAGGTTTCCTGTGGCTTTGAATACATGGCTATTTTTAAGATTGGTGGGAATTTTAAATTTAAAAAAAAAAAGATAACTGTACATTTTTATATTAATTTTGAGTATAGGGCAAACCTGAATTTTGGACACAATTTTTCGAAGAAAAAAATGTGTCTTACAGTCCATAAAATAAGGTAGTATACATCAAGATATAATTCACTTGTGTAGTTCAATGGCTTAATAGGATGCAGGATTCAAAGTGAAACATACTGTAGTCAATTATGGCATGGTATGTGTGCTTCATTCTTAAACATCTATGGCACCACAATCTTTCATGCCTCTTGATTATCTCTTTTACATAATGTATACTGTCTGATGACCAGGACAATTAATACACACTTGAGGATGTGGAAGACAAGATGGAGCAGGGGAGTGGGAGGGGTGGGGGGGTGGGGGGGTAGGAAGGGAAGGTTGAAGGTACTGCCTTCACAAATTGCTAGCACACATACTTGGATGTTACCTGGTATTCACATCCTGTAACAGTGTACCCATATTCTATTCCTTACAGAATTACAAAAGGTTTGAGGCATTTAAGCACACAAGGTCTGATGCATTTAAGCACACATGAGCCAAAGGATTAACACTGCTAAACAGCCCCTGTTTGGAGTGCCCATGTTCACTAAATCCGAACACATTCAGACCTTGCTGGGATCCTAGAGGAATATTTCAAGATGGAATATACACTGTAGTTTAGCATAAAGTAAGACAAATGTAAATTAAACATACCTCACAGTCCTCTGTGTGAGCTAGACTAGCATTTACTAATTCTGATAATCTTGACAGCAATGTACCATTCTTCACTTCAATGAGATCCTGTATAGAGTAAGTGTCCACCTGGGTATAAATATACGTGGGCTCTCTTCTGAAGCCTTCCTGCAGACTGAATTATCCATTCATTGTGTAATTTTTGCATGCTGCTGCATTACCAAGCTTAACAGTAAAATCAGTTAACTTACCTTTCTGCAAATCTGCATAAAAATACAAAATCCTTCAGGTAAAACAACTGCAACCTCAGTTGTCGGCATTTTTCTAACTGTTTAGCTTTTCTGTACAGGCCAGGATTCAAATCATTAATAACAAACAGTGGATCACCAATCATTTGGTCCAGCAGGCGATATGAAAAAGTTGACACTGGACTCCTGCACAATAAAGAAATATTTAAATCATCATAAAAGAGAACGTCAGCAAAATGAAAATGATTGACTCAACAACAATTTAGCTAATTATGAAGACTTTTCTCATAATGTAATTTAAACATCCATGGAAGATCCAGGATGTAATTTAAAATTTTCAGATATCTATGTTTGCAGTGAAGTTTGTGGTCTCATTTCCCTTGTGTAATAGTTTGTCAACTACCCTACCTTCCAAGAATAAAACAGTTTTTCAGAAATTTAAGATCTTTATTGGCTCTGACAAACCATAGAAAGGCTCACTGAAGAAATGCGACATCTGAGACACACTCAAAAAAGGTGGCCAGAGGGGGGGTGGGGGTGTACTTAGAACAACAACAGATCAAGGTTCCTAAAGGAGCAAATACCAAGGCAGAAGGAACTAGAATTTCATACCTAAACACAAATGATTCTCTGAGAAGATTGAACAATACTTTGAAGAACTAGTTACCCATATAGATTGACTTCTCAAACAAAACTAAAAGGTCTATTATCCTGCACGGCAGATAATCCAGGGCTCTAAAACCACATACCACAAGAAACTGGCAATTTGTATGTTGTGCAGATTATAAGAATTGTTGAATAAAGAAGTGAAGAACAGAAAATTACATCCAATGTGAGTGTGAAACTAAATCAGCTGTCACCAAACATATCTATGACCATAAAATAAGATGACAATAGCAGCATCATGGTACAGGCGATAAACTTATGGGGCAGTGTAATGAACAAAGAAATCTAGATTGGAGGGGTGGATAATATAATTAACAAGGAAAGGGGAATTAGTTTAAGTGTGGAAATTGTAACACCATTTGCTTAAATTAAGCCAGAAAACATATCAATGCTCTCTCTATGAAGCTATTTATGTTTTCTGTTCACAGGAATACTCTAATGACACTTTCCTTACTTACAACTTTTTGTAGTGTGAACTCTTGATTTCTATAAGACTGTTTATTCTTTGATGGTGCTGGAAAATAACTATTAGGGTAGTACACAGAGCTGCTAATTGTTCACAGTTTGGCTGGGGTTCAAACAGTAAGAAACTAAACTCATGCTTAGCCCATGAAAAAGACAACTAGGGAAATTGTCAAAATATTGCAGAATGAAAATGAAAACATTAACCCAGATGCAAAGCAGAAGCTTGGAAATTACTGATCCACCAAGGAATCCTGAAGAACAGCAGAGTTTGATTTATTCACATTTCAGGCATGGCCACTTTACTTACATATTTTGTAAATTGTTATCAAGTCATCCTGTGGTAAAGTTTCCTTCTGTTTCAATAAAATATCTGTTTGACATTTCAAAAATGCTGGAAATCACATGAAATGATGATAGTTTATTGTAGCTCTGATGTCACTGAAATACTCGTGATGATGTCAGAGGGAAAATATTACAATCTGCACGAGTACAACACTGAAAATAATCAATTAGAGACAGTAAGAGTTCTTTCTCATCCTGTCCGGTAAGTCTCCCCTGACTCAAGGTTCTGGGTGACTTTTCTGAATGGTACCCCTTTTCCTACACCTCTCCAGTCCTTTCCGCCCCCCTCTTCCTTCCTCTTCAACCCTTC
This sequence comes from Schistocerca serialis cubense, assembly GCF_023864345.2. NCBI lineage: Eukaryota > Metazoa > Arthropoda > Insecta > Orthoptera > Acrididae > Schistocerca > Schistocerca serialis. The sequence continues at coordinate 722,597,450 of NC_064639.1, read as the reverse complement.
TGCTAGGAGGAGGAGCCACTGGCTCCAAAACCTTGTAGAAGTTAAACCTGCATGAGTAGGCTGATACAGACTGGTGTACGAAATGGTAATGTACATTGTTATGAACACAGAAAACCAAAAGGCATGGCTAGAATGGAGTTACAGAGCAGTGTGTACTAATAAATGGTATGGCTTGTGACACTGTGGGCACAACACTTCCTCTACTAGCTACCGTCATTGGTACAATCACACTTAAGTAGACACAACGTATGTTGCACTGACCCAAGAAGCTGCTAGAGTTAGCAACACAGAAAGTGAGAATTACAGCAGGGTAAATGCATCTGCACATATAGGAGTATCACACTAGGCAACATCACAGTATCACGACTATAAGCATAAAATCTTTCTGTGCTGTAGCGGTTCCGATTTTGATTTGTGTAATCTACTGCTGTTTCAAAAAAAAGTTGATACATCACTCAAATTTACCTGTGCACCAAACACCCATTGATTGGTTTGTAAACACAGCTAAGGAATAGTGAGAGGTTACATGTAAACTATTTGATAAACTTATAGTGTATTAGTGTGCAAGAAATAGATTCAATCAAGATTCAGACGATAAGTCAATGTGTTGGACATAGAAAGTAATGCTTCAGAAATAAGAGTCAATCCAAGAAACCTTATGATTTAATTCTGTGGGTATAGAAGGATAACTAAACTGAACAATGTATAACTATCACTGTGAGTGATGAGATTTTTTTATAAATACTTCAAGCTGAGAAATTCGAGGTGAACTTTTTGAACAGAGGGGGAGATGCACTCCAGAGTAGTATCACTAGTGAACACTAAAAATTCGTTAAAGTTCTTCAGTGGTGATATCAGAAACCGAGCTGCCTAATTCAATGACCAGCAAACTGCCATCTAGAAAGAAATGGATGAAGCAATTACGGCAAGTGTGATCGGCCAAGCGCCCAAGTCTGCAAACAAAGCACAATGACATCTTGGCAACAGACAGATGGTGTCGTACTGGTGACAGAGCAGGGTTTCAAAAGAAAGGTCAGCTACAATGCAACAGTATATATTCAGCTACTGATGCAGCAGAAAAGAGCATCTGAAAGACAAATTCGTGAAAGTCTGAAGCCACTAGGAGAGCTGACCACAGGAGAAAGCTAGTGTGCATAATGTCATTGCTATCCCCACTGCAGCAGACCCACACAAAGCACCAGCATAAATACTACACCATTCTTAATCTATGAGCTGAGTTGCAGTCGTCCTTTGATTCAGAGGAAGCTATGTCAGTTGATGGTCTACAACCTTCTATGGAGTTGCAAGTCTTGCTGAAGGGACTCCAGCAACTGCATGCTGAAGTGCCAACTTCCGGTACATCATTGATGGGGTGCAGAGACTACCATCACCCTGCTGGGCAACTGGATACTTGAACAGTGGGGCCAAGAAGCTGTTTGCCATTGTACGGGGGAGCCACTGTTGCAGCTTGTCCTATTCCCGCAGCCAAGGATGCTGCTGGCAATCTCTGGCTACTAGCTGGAAGGCAAGTCTCAAGGGCATGTCTTTCGCATCAACAACAGTGTTTATGAGACCTGCTCATAGAGCTGTTGTCCACTGCCACCCATCACAGGCTATGCCAGCTATGACGCCTGAGAGGCACCGACTGGGGATGACATAATGGCTGCCAAACGAGCCGTGCTCTATGTGGCAATACTGCCAAGTGGGCGCATGCCTGCTACTGGTGATGATGTCCACACATCACTGTCCCAAATGAGCTGCCAGTGTCCTGGGAAGACAATTCTGTATTTGGGAATAATAAATGTGTGTCTGTGAATAATGTTTTCCTGGTGCTCTTGAGCATAAACAAACCCTTTTTACTGCACCCTGCTCAGCACAACCCTGACAGCTGAGGGTATCTTGGACTGGATCCCTATGGATAAATTAGTAAACCTGAGGAAGTTTTGGTCATGTGTGAAGCCAATAAATGGATCTAAATTGTCCATACAATTTTCTTTGGATCAGTCTTGAACACAGCAGACTGAAGCCAAAACTTCACTTTCACATACAATTACTTGTCCACGAATGGAGGCACTACCGTACCAATGTTTCATGACTGCATATATTCACAAAGGATAGGTACTGAAATGATGAAATTTACTCAATGGGAACAAGACATCAGACCCTCACAGTATTCCAGGTAGGTTTCATATTTAATGCACTGCAGAACTGACCTCCTTTCTAGCTCAGTTCTTTTGAGTGTATCTCATGCAGTGAACAGTCCTGGCCGACTGGAGAAAAGCGCAGGTCACCGTAGCTTTCAAAAAGGATAAAAAAATGGATGTACAAAATTACAGATGAACACCACCAACATCTGTCCTCTCGTAGGATCCTACAACATATTCTCTGATACTCTACAAGAGAAATAAGCTCCTTTAAAAGAATTAGCATGTAATTAGTGGACATGAATCACATGAAACACATCTTACTTTATTCACAAATGAAATCATGCAAATAGTAAATGCTGCTTAAATTTATGATGGGCGTTTGACAGTGTATGGCACTGTTGCCTAACAACCACAATATGATCTTAGAGAATATATTAACGAACATGTGATTGGACTGATGGCTCTCTGAACAATAGAATCCAATATCTTATACTGAATGGTGAATATTCAGTAGTAACAAAAGTAATACCACATGAGCCCAAAGGAGGCATACATATACATAAATGATACATACAATATCCATAAATTATAAATAAGATAGAAGCAAGCAGTGCTATCAGATTGTTTGTTGATGATGCTGTTGTCTGTAGGAAATCAGTGTTGTTGTTGGATACTTGTAAGGGCTGAAGAAAAAGTTGGAAGACATTGTCACTAAGTGTAAGGTATTTCAGCTCTCTTTAAACATAGATAAGTGCACAATAACGCCCATTACAAACAGAAAGAACTGTAGAGTATCTGATATTATGATTAGTGATGAACAGCTGTGAAATGAGACGAATGTGTAAAATGTGTAACAGGCAAGGTGAATTGAAGACTTAAATTTGTTATTACTGGAAATGCTCCAGGGTAATGCAGTGAATCTGCAAAGAAAATAACATACAAGGCAGTAGTTGGGTCAATTCGGAGTACTGCTCCAGCATTTGGAGTCCTTACCAAGCAGACTGTCATTAGGCAATGAGTAAATGAAACAAAATGCAGCTGGGATTTTAACAATTCCTTGGTCCTACTATGTAACTTCATAGGAATACAAGAATAAGACAGAAGAAATTAGGGCAAATGCAGAGACTTTTGGACACTCATTTTTATCTTGCTCAATAAGCACATGCAGTGCGCCAAAAGACCACTAATACTGGTGTGAAGTACACTTTGCCACTGAATGCACAGTGGCTGCGTGATATAAATGTGACTGACTTCTTACTTTTTTTTTCCTAGAGTGCTGTAGTGAATAAAAGAATACAGAGTTTGTTGATAAGCACTCCCATGAAATTAACAAAAAGAGAGTAATAATTAAAGGCAGTATACCATCACACAAGTGTAAATTTCAACAAGAACCTCATGTTAAGGATTAGTACAACTTATATTGGCTGATATATACATATACAGAGGGAAACATTCCATGTGGGAAAAATATATCTAAAAACAATGATGATGTGACTTACCAAACGAAAGTGCTGGCAGGTCGATAGACACACAAACAAACACAAACATACACACAAAATTCAAGCTTTCGCAACCAACGGTTGCTTCATCAGTAAGGAGTCATTCCAATCCTGGGAGCAGAAAGACTTACCTTAGGGGGAAAAAAGGACAGGTATACACTTGCACACACACACATATCCATCCGTACATACACAGACACAAGCACACATTTTTAAAGGCAAAGAGTTTGGGCAGAGATGTCAGTCGAGGCGGAAGTACAGAGGCAAAGATGTTGTTGAAAGACAGGTGAGGTATGAGCGGTGGCAAATTGCAATTAGCGGAGATTGAGGCCTGGCGGATAACGAGAAGAGAGGATATATTGAAGAGCAAGTTCCCATCTTCCCACTAACACCAACCTATCTGAACCCTTACCCAGTCTGTTACCCCCACAAACCATCCTTGTAACCATTGATGCCACTACCATATACACAAATATTCCGCACGTCCAGGGCCACGCTGCGATGGAGCACTTCCTTTCACGCCGATCACCTGCCACCCTACCTAAAACCTCTTTCCTCATTCCCTTAGCCAGCTTCATCCAGACCCACAACTTCTTCACTTTTGAAGGCCAGACATACCAACAATTAAAGGGATCAGCCATAGGTATCAGGATGGCCACCTCGTACGCCAACCTATTCATGGGTCGCTTACAGGAAGCCTTCTTGGTTACCCAGGCCTGCCAACCCAAAGTTTGGTACAGATTTATTGATGACACCTTCATGATCTAAACTCACAGTGAAGAAGAACTCCAGAATTTCCTCTCCAACCTCAACTCCTTTGGTTCCATCAGATTCACCTGGTCCTACTCCAAATCCCATGCCACTTTCCTTGACGTTGACCTCCACCTGTCCAATGGCCAGCTTCACACGTCCGTCCACATCAAACCAACAAGCAACAGTACCTCCATTATGACAGCTGCCACCCATTCCATATCAAATGGTCCCTTCCCTACAGCCTAGGTCTTCGTGGCAAACGAATCTGCTCCAGTCTGGAATCCCTGAACCATTACACCAACAACCTGAAAACAGCTTTCGCATCCCGCAACTACCTTCCTGACCTGGTACAGAAGCAAATAACCAGAGCCACTTCCTCATCTCCTCAAACCCAGAACCTCCCACAGAAGAACCCCAAAAGTGCCCCACTTGTGACAGGATACGTTCCAGGACCGGATCAGACTCTGAATGTGGCTCTCCAGCAGGGATACGACTTCCTCAAATCCTGCCCTGAAATGAGATCCATCCTTCATGAAATCCTCCCCACTCCACCAAGAGTGTCTTTCCGCCGTCTACCTAACCTTCGTAACCTCTTAGTTCATCCCTATGAAATCCCCAAACCACCTTCCCTACCCTCTGGCTCCTACCCTAGTAACCGCCCTCGGTGTAAAACCCGTCCCATGCACCCTCCCACCACCACCTACTCCAGTCCTGTAACCCGGAAGGTGTACACGATCAAAGGCAGAGCCGCGTGTGAAAGCACCCACGTAATTTACCAACTGACCTGCCTACACTGTGAAGCTTTCTATGTGGGAATGACCAGCAATAAACTGTCCATTCGCATGAATGGACACAGGCAGACAGTGTTTGTTGGTAATGAGGATCACCCTGTGGCTAAACATGCCTTGGTGCACGGCCAGCACATCTTGGCACAGTGTTACACCGTCCGGGTTATCTGGATACTTCCCACTAACACCAACCTGTCAGAACTCCGGAGATGGGAAATTGCCCTTCAGTATATCCTCTCTTCTCATTATCCGCCAGGCCTCAATCTCCGCTAATTGCAATTTGCCGCCGCTCATACCTCACCTGTCTTTCAACATCATCTTTGTCTCTGTACTTCCGCCTCGACTGACATCTCTGCCCAAACTCTTTGTCTTTAAATATGTCTGATTGTGTCTGTATATGTGTGGATGGATATGTGTGTGTGCGAGCGTATACCCATCCTTTTTTCCCCCTAAGGTAAGTCTTTCCGCTCCCGGGATTGGAATGACTCCTTACCCTCTCCCTTAAAACCCACATCCTTTCGTCTTTCCCTCTCCTTCCTTCTTTCTTGATGAGGCAACAGTTTGTTGCGAAAGCTTGAATTTTATGTGTATGTTTGTGTGTCTGTCGACCTGCCAGCACTTTCATTTGGTAAGTCACATCATCTTTATATATATATATATATATATAGAGGAAAACATTCCATGTGGGAAAAATATATTTAAAAACAAAGATGATGTGACTTACCATACGAAAGCGCTGGCAGGTCAATAGAAACACAAACAGACACATACATACACACAAAATTCAAGCTTTCGCAACAAACTGTTGCCTCATCAGGAAAGAGGGAAGGAGAGGGAAAGACGAAAGGAAGTGGATTCTTGTGACACTGCCTGCCTGCCATAGTCTTGACACTCTAGCTGCAGTTGTCTGAACTGTAGAATAATGACAGACATGATCAGTCCTGCAGACATTTGCTTTGTTGCACAGATCTGCAACCACTGTCATTATCCTTGCACAAGAAGTGAGCTATCAACAAACATACCCACACAGAAAATGTGTGGATAGGTCCTCCACAGTCCCTCAGTAACAACTGCTTTCGTCTTTCCCTCTCCTTCCCTCTTTCCTGATGAGGCAACAGTTTGTTGCGAAAGCTTGAATTTTGTGTGTATGTATGTGTCTGTCTGTGTTTCTATCGACCTGCCAGCGCTTTCGTATGGTAAGTCACATCATCTTTGTGTGTGTATATATATATATATATATATATATATATATATATATATATATATATATATATATATATATATGTATGAGGTGACTTACCGAACAAAAGCGCTGGCAGGTCGATAGACACACAAACAAACACAAACATACACACCAAATTTCAAGCTTTCGCAACAAACTGTTGCCTCATCAGGAAAGAGGGAAGGAGAGGGGAAGACGAAAGGAAGTGGGTTTTAAAGGAGAGGGTAAGGAGTCATTCCAATCCCGGGAGCGGAAAGACTTACCTTAGGGGGAAAAAAGGACAGGTATACACTCGCACCCACGCACATATCCATCCACACATACAGACACACACATGGTGTCTGTATGTGTGGATGGATATGTGCGTGGGTGCGAGTGTATACCTGTCCTTTTTTCCCCCTAAGGTAAGTCTTTCCGCTCCCGGGATTGGAATGACTCCTTACCCTCTCCTTTAAAACCCACTTCCTTTCGTCTTCCCCTCTCCTTCCCTCTTTCCTGATGAGGCAACAGTTTGTTGCGAAAGCTTGAAATTTGGTGTGTATGTTTGTGTTTGTTTGTGTGTCTATCGACCTGCCAGCGCTTTTGTTCGGTAAGTCACCTCATCTTTGTTTTTATATATAATTTTTCCCACGTGGAATGTTTCCTTCCATTATATTGATATCATATATATAAAAACAACGATTCTGTAACTTACCAAACGAAAGCATTGGTACGTTGATAGAAACAATAACAAACACAAACAAGCAAACACACACACACACACACACACACACACACACACACACACACACACACACACACTCTTCAAGCTTTCGCAACCCATGGTTGCTTCATCAGGAAAGAGGGAAGGAGAGGGAAAGACCATAGGAAGATAAGCAGCCTAGACTAATAGAAAATATCATCTCAGGCTACAGAATAGCATGCTGAGAAAGGCTATTCAAAGAGGAACAGGTTCAGCAGTTGTTACTGAGGGACTGAGGAGGACCTATCCACACATTTTCTGTGTGGGTATATTTGTTAATAGCTCACTTCTTGTGCAAGGATAATGACAGTGGTTGCAGATCTGTGCAACAAAGCAAATGTCTGCAGGACTGATCATGTCTGTCACTATTCTACAGTTCAGACAACTGCAGCTAGAGTGTCAAGACTATGGCAGGCAGGCAGTGTCACAAGAAGCATTAGCAGTCTGTCGTACTGCCTGTGGCAGCAAGGGGCGCATTTGAACAATGTATAAAGTCCACAAATAGACACAGCCAGCAGGTTAATGTGTTCTGGATACAGTTAAAGGTTTCAATTAGTTTAACAAAACTACTGTGAGGTTATACTAGGAATAAAACAGACAGTAGTGTTTCAGCTGAAAATAACTAAATATCCTGAGGCTTATTATCATATTAAGTAATTTTTAAAGTGAAAGAGTAACTCGCTGCAGATACTGAAAATGAAGCTCTCACTTTGAGGATGAAGAAGATACAAACTGATCAAATAAATGATCAGATGAATGAACAGTTTTTACAAATAAATGGCCATTTTGTTCGGGTAAATGAAAAGATTGACAATTTTGGTACTCAGGTGGGTCACGACAGTTCATGTTTAAAAGGGTGCACAGACTGTTTTGAAAGGAGGAAGACCTATGAGCCAATTAGAAGGAGTGGAGTAGGGGACAGCCAATGGGTTTGAAACGTACAGTGTACAATTTGAACAAGAAATAAAGTAAATACAAAATTTACTGATTATTGGGAGAACATAAATTTGTTTATGAGAGGATATTACACAAGTAAAGCAAAATATGCTACAAAGTGCAGAGGCTATTATGGAAGTAAAAGATAATGTTTACTCCTCATTGGTAAAGAGACAGAAAATAAGGCAACCACAAGGGCATTTGAAGAAGGGAAAGTTAATGGGCAACCAGCAAAAATAACTCAGTTCTGAACTGGGCAGAAGCTTTAAGTCAACTTTAGCATTTATTAAAACACAGATTCAGAACTAGCTGAAATCTTCTGCAGTGAACTTCGAAAAGCCCGAACAGGAACAGAAAAAGGGTTGTACTGAGCTACAGGAACCAAGAACCAAATATGGTAAGGAAATCAAATTATGTGTTAAGAGCAATAAAAACCCTTGTGGGAGTTCCAGAGAAGATTTATATTTGGAAGAAGAGATGGATTTAATACACAAACAGCTTGCAAAGAACAACGGCCTGTACTTTTGTGAATGTGTTTACAGGAACATTTTCCAAATGATGGAATAGCCACGAACAGACCAATTTGTACTGAGTCATTTAGAGGGTTAAACTACTCAGTAAGACATGCTACATATGGCTGATTTAGTCACCTACGGGCAGTTTGTGATTCCCTTTAAGGACAAGTAATGGTCTGACGGGGCACATAAAATAGAGTAGAACCAAACCAAGTAAATCAACTGGATGTGAATAACTTGGCATCAGCTGTATTAGGTGCAGATACTACCTGTTAGTGACATTTAAAACTTTGTGCTGAACCAGGACTGTAAACCATATTTTCTGCTTATCAGAAGCAGTCGCTTTACCATTAAGGTATCTGTGCATGCCTCGCAGGCCGACCCAAACTTCCACATGTCATACTGTCTACATCCCTATACCATAGTCCCTTACTTTCAACACTGAATGCTTGCAGATTAATTCTGAATTTCCAAATTAGTGAAAATAAGATTGTGGGGAATACAGAATTATACATCACAGATAAGTGGGGAGAACAGACACCACATATACATAAATATAAGTATCAAATAGAGATAATGCAGGAGTAGGTTTAATAATGAATAAAAAAAAAATAGTAACACAGGTAGGAGTGCGGGTAAGCTACTACGAACAGCATAGTGAACGCATTATTGTAGCCAAGAGAGACAAAGCCCAGGCTTACCACAGTAGTACAAGTTTATATGCCAACTAGCTCCGCAGATGATGAAGAGATTGATGAAATATATGATGTGATGAAAGAAATTATTGAGATAGTGAAGGGAGACAAAAATTTAATAGTCATGGGGGACTGGAATTTGATAGTAGGAAAAGGAAGAGAAGGAAAAGTAGTAGGTGAATATGAAATGGGGATAAGGAATGAAAGAGGAAACGCCTCGCAGAATTTTGCACGGAGCATAACTTAATCATAGCTAACACTTGGTTTAAGAATCATGAATGAAGGTTGTATACGTGAGCGAGGCCTCGAGACACTGGAAGGTTTCACATAGATTATGTAATGGTAAGACAGAGATTTAGGAACCAGGCTTTAAATTGTAAGACATTTCCAGTGGCAGATGTGGACTCTGACCACAATTTATTGGTTATGAACTGTACATTAAAACTGAAGAAACTGCAAAAAGATAGGAATTTAAAGAGATGGGACCTAGATAGACTGACAGAACAACAAGTTCTAGAGAGTTTCAGAGAGATAGGAATTTAAAGAGATGGGACCTAGATAGACTGACAGAACAACAAGTTCTAGAGAGTTTCAGAGAGATCATTAGGGAATGTTTGACAAGAACAGAGGAAAGAAATACCATAGAAGACGAATGGGTAGCTTTGAGAGATGAAATAGTGAAAGCACGGGAAGAAGTAGTTAAAAAGATGAGGACTAAAAGAAATCCTTGGGTAACAGAAGAGACATTGAATTTAATTGATGAAAGGAGAAAATATAAAAATGCTGCAAATAAAGGAGGCAAAAACGAATACAAATGTCTCAAAAATGAGATCGACAGGAAGTGCTAAATGGCTAAGCAGGGATGGCTATAGGACAATTGTAAGGATGTAGAGGCATATATCACTAGGGGGTAAGATAGATACTGCATACAGGAAAATTAAAGAGACCTTTGGAGAAAAGAGAACCAACTGTATGAATGTCAAAAGCTCTGATGGAAAACCAGTTCTAAGCAAAGAAGGGAAAGCCAAAAGGTGAAAGGAGTATGTAGAGGGTCTATGCAAGGGCAATGTACTTGAGGGCAAAAGTATGGAAATGGAAGAGGATGTAGATGAAGATGAAATGGGAGATATGATACTGCGTGAAGAGTTTGACAGAGCACTGAAAGACCTGAGTCGAAACAAGGTCCCAGGAGTAGACAACATTCCATCAGAACTACTGAAAGCCTTGAGAGAGCCAGTCATGACAAAACTCTACCATCTGGAGAGCAAAATGTATGAGACTGGAAAAATATCCTCAGACTTCAAGAAGAATATAATAATTCCAGTCCCAAACAAAGCAGGTGTTGACAAGTGTGAAAATTACTAAACTATCAGTTTAATAAGTCATGGCTGCAAAATACTAACACGAATCCTTTACAGACGAATTGAAACTGGTAGAAGGTGACCTCAAGGAAGATCAGTTTGGATCCCATAGAAATGTTGGTACACAGGAGGCAATACTGACACTATGACTTATCTCAGAAGATAGATTAAGGAAAGGCAAACTTATGTAAACTTAGAGAAAGCTTTTGACAATGCTGACTGGATTACTCTCTTTCAAGTTCTGAAGGTGGCAGGGGTCAAATATAGGGAGCGAGAGACTATTTACAATTTGTACAGAAACCAGATGGCAATTGTAAGAGTCGAGGGGCACAGAAGGGAAGCAGTGGTTGAGAAGGGAGTGAGACAGTACTGTTGCCTACCCCCGATGTTATTCAATCTGTATATTGAGCAAGTAGTAAAGGAAACACAAGAAAAATTTGGAGTAGGAATTAAAATCCATGGTGAAGAAATAAAAACTTTGAGGTTTGCCGATGATATTGTAATTCTGTCAGAGGACCTGAAAGAAAAGTTGAATGGATTGGACAGTGTCTTGAAAGGAGGATATAAGATGAACATCAACAAAAGCAAAATGAGGATAATGGAATGTAGTCAAATTAAATCAGATGATGCTGAGGGAATTAGATTAGGAAATGAGACATTTAAAGTAGTAGATGAGTTTTGCTATTTGGGGAGCAAAATAACTGATGATGGTCGAAGTAGGGAGGATACAAAATGTAGACTGGCAATGGCAAGGAAAGCCTTTCTGAAGAAGAGAAATTTGCTAACGTCAAGTATAGATTAAAGTGTCAGGAAGTCGTTTCTGAAAGTATTTGTATGGAGTGTAAGCATGTATGGAAGTGAAACATGGACAATAAATAGTTTAGACAAGAAAAGAATAGAAGCTTTTGAAACACGGTGCTACATAAGAATGCTGAAGATCAGATGAGTAGATCACATTAACTAATGAGGAGGTACTGAATAGAAATGGTGAGAAGAGGAATTTGCGGCACAATCTGACTAGAAGGGATCGGGTGGTAGGACAAATTTTGAGGCATCAAGGGATCATGAATTTAGGATTGGAGGAAAGTGTGGAAGGTAAAAATCATAGAGGGAGACCAAGAGATGAATACATTAAGCAGATTCAGAAGGATGTAGGTTGCAGTAGTTACTCAGGGATGAAGAAGCTTGCATACGATAGAGCAGCACGGAGAGCTGCATCAAACCAATCTCTGACTGAAGACCACAACAACAATAACACATCAAAAACAACAACAACAACTATGGCTTATCAGCTGCAAGTGAAAAACAACTTGGGCACTATTAGAGAAGTATCTGCTTAATATGAGCATGTCACATGACTTCCATACAAACAAGTGAAAAATTCTAACAGTATATTAAGAAATGAATACATATTAGAAATGAATAGATTATAAATGCAGGCATATGAAATAATAATAGATGTTATTTGCTTTGTTCATCGCAAATCTTCATGGTTTATGATTAACGTATTCATATAATAATTTATTATACATAAACAGGGTGTATACGTGGACAAGGAAAAAAAAATTCTCGGACTTCTCGGTTAAAGATACACTTTCTCTCGGGTGAAAATACACTTTTCTGTGTTAAGTGACAGTATACTTTTCCTCTGAACTGTAAAACTTATCAATCCTTTGAATAGTTATGGTTTTATAAACCAGCACAGAATTTCCCGGCACTTTGGAAAAAGAGAGAGAGAGAGAGAGAGAGAGAGAGAGAGAGAGAGGAAAAAAACCACTTTCTACTTTCTGGAAAGAACTCTGACGTGCAGTAACACGTACACTGCATATTTTCGTATTACAAAAGTATAAATTCTAATTCCACCAATCACCGCATGTTACTTTCCGAGACACTGAAATCAAGATTGTGATGCGCTTTTGTAAGCCAGGCATAGCTTGTGACATGTGATTTCGCTAGCCAATGACAGTGAATATTCAGAGCATAGGACAAGTGATGTAGTCAGTCAATATCAACATCACTGTTGAGTAGCGCGAACACACAAATAGAAAAGTTAATGGCCTACATTAATATACATAGTGTCGCTACAAGAAAAGAAAAGCTTTCACATATAACATTGGTCTCTAAGACTAAGGGGGGTAGGACATCGAAGGGGCCAACTTGGAACAGGACATTTTAATTTCCAGTGTCTATACTTTTACGAATAAATTCATAAAATTTAGTCAGCATGACGTGGAAGGATCCAGGATACACATTCATACCAGTGGAAGTTAAGAAACATGACAAAATAATTTTTTTTACATGTGAAATTTCATCATTGTTTCACTTAATATTGGCTGCATTTGTCACTATAGGTACACTTTTCTTCATAAGCAAGATAAATTCTTCAATGAATTTTGCACAGTATACAAACCATACTTGCAGGTGTATGAAACTCTAGAATTTATTTAATTTATGAAAAAATAAATGAGCTTTTACATTTTCAACTTCATGTTTAGAAAAAGCTCAAATTTTATAGTTAATTATCTCAATTTTTACCACAGTGTTTAACAGATTTGGAAGATTCTGGAGTTTCATACACCTGTAAGTACAGTTTGTATGCTGTGCGAAATTCAGCGAAGAATCTCTCTTACTTATGAAAAAAAGTGTACCTATAGCAACAAATGCAGCCAATAGTAAGTGAAAAAAAAAAAAAACGATGAAATTTCACATGTAAAAAAAAAAAAAAAAAATAAAAAAAAAAATAAAAAAAAATTATGTTATGTTTCTGAATTTCCTCTGGTATGAGTATAGACGCTGGACATTAAAATGTCGTGTAGTGCCTCTCCTGCTCCAAGTTGGCCTGTATGACATGCTACCTCCATTAATAAGTTGCAAGAGAAGCTAAGGTTTCACATATAATGTTGATCTTTTTTGTGCATGTTACACTTTCAGATACATAATACAAAAGGGCAAGTAAAATTTTTAATAATGACATAAATTTCTGAACTTCTGGGCTCGAATTTCTTCTAAATGGTCATCCTCGAAGAGTTGATTTTTAAATGAGAGTCAAACAATCTGTCATTTACAAAATTCATTGTACATTCTTAGGCATAGTTCACCTTGCATAAAAGGAAATTTACATTGAAAGTAATGCTTTTCAAACCACCATTCACAATATTTTCCCGCAACCTGTTACAGATAGGTTCTTCTGCAGTTGCCAGAGAGCATCAGATAACAGGTGTCACCGCGCTTGCGCAGCTACGATGACGTAGGAAGCCCGTATGTTTGTACGTGTAAAACATTATGTCGTAAAAGAAACAAGGCATCAGAGGGTCCAAGAGCATCAGAATTTTGTGAACCATAGTAAAATGCATAATTTGGCTTTAAGTGCACATTCATATGTCCAGATTCAGATGTAATTTTTTTTTTGGAGTACCAGTACTGTATCATCTCATGTTTGGTTCTTTGTTATGGCATAATGCCTCATATGCTAGAACATGAAAATGTGCACTTGAAATACAGTGAACAGTTGAAACTAGCCAATGGTGTGGAATTAAACACTTCGTTTCAAATAAATGGACTGCCTTAGCAAAAACGATTAATAAAAGCCAAATTTCTTTAGCAAACCGACAAAAATTACATCACTGTTCTGCAAGGCGATTAATGATTGATTGTCAGAAAGGTGGAAATGAAATAAAAACTGAAACTAATAAAATATTTTAGCCTTCCATAATTATGTGAATTTATTTTAATTAACTTGAAAGCTCCCGATGAAGCGAAACGAGCACTGTATAGTGTGTGAGATACAGAGGCAAGCGAGTGTGCCAAGACTTGCCCCAATTCACTGATATCAGCGCTATGTCAACTTAATGTGTCTGCGTGTAGCGCACAAGTATTGCACCATAATTAAGTATAAAATTGAAGGACAAATTTTCATTTCAAAATCTGTCAACATATATTTTACTGTAATAACATTTTAGATGTCAAGTCTTAAGGTAATTAAATCAATAGTTTTCGCAAAAATACAGTTTTAAGAAAAAAATAAGTGGCCTAAATAATAAAGTTAGAAAGCCAGAATTTGGCCAGAATGTGCCTATGGAGGTTATAAATAAGTAGTGCAAGATTCAAAGCAAAAGAATTAAAATTACAGACAAAATCCACGTTTTTAAGAAAAATTGAAGGTGCTAAATATTAAACTTAGAAATGTAAAAATTTGTTTTATGCTTCAGTTCAACCTAAAAATAATAACTAAGAGACTATGTTAAGCTACCTCTTATAGTTTTTGAGTAATTTAATGAAAACCAAATTTGTAACTAAAATTTACCCATTTGTATTAGATTAAGTACCTGTAATTTTAATGATAGAAAAATTTGGTACAACAGATGATAAAACCTACTAAATAATAGAGCTGTAAGAAATTGTAGTATTAATAACTGCCAATGTGAGTTCTATTAAAGTTATAGTTCAGAGCTAACAATCTACCATCGGTTCCACTCTAAAATTCCTAGAAGGCAAAGTTTTTACTCAAGTAGGCTGAAACTTTCTCTGTGCTTTCAAGCAACTTACCAGAATATACATAAAAATTAAGAAGAGTCTAAATTAATTCATAACTCTGTTATTAAAGATTATGTGTCCAAGAAAGCAGTCCTGCAGAGGCTGCTGCTGTGTGCATAAGGCAGATGACAACAGGTGTTCCCTCGGCCATCCGCTGCGGCAAATACATAAATACAGCCCAAGAGGCAGGGAGAAGGTTCACTTTGCATTCAGCCACTGGTAGATCCATGTTAAACGTCGGATCATGCTCTGCCTCGGATGACGTCAGAGATGGACTGTGACAAAACGCATATTTTCTTTAATAACTGGTAGGTACTGTACACTGTCCTGGATCACTTAGATTTTGCTAAAGGGACTGTTAGTTTGCTGCCTGTGAATAATGACAAATCTGCATGGCAAGTGGTGACTATTATTTCCACTTTCGTGGTGAACATTTATTTCAATCATTTATTGGAGTATTAGTAGTCAGGGGAATGTACCATAGAGGTCGCCTCTGAACTGATAATAGCGCTGTTTAAGATAGAAAGATTTTCTGTCAATTGAACCTAATGACTTTCAAAGTGTTGTACGTAAGATAATTTAGTCAATGTGTGTTTGAACTGGAGCTTTATACCTTCATTTATAATCATAGTCCTGATCCGGCTAAGTAGAAAGAGAATAGAAACATTTCTTTCAGTGGGCTGGACCAAAATGTGGCCATGCAGACTGGAAACTAAGGTCAGTATGTTCTCCATCACTTTCTGGCTGACCACAAAAATAGTTGCCAGGCTCAGGTGAGAAAGGCGGTGAGCAAAAACTAAAACAATAAACAACTATCATCTTCATATTTTACCTGCCACCCCACACTAGCCACAGAAACCCATTTTGTTTTCATTTGAAGTGAGAACGGCAAACAAAGAGGAACCAGCAAAATCACTAAATGTAAACACAGGTCATGTGGAAACTACCCACCTCCCCACTACAACTCAGACTGCTGTGTGCATCAGCCCCAGATCTACGATATTTCCGAACCAGGGCAATACTAGATAGCGACGGCACCCCTTCCTTCCCCATTGAGCGTTTGAGGTAGGATGCCAAAAATTAAAAAAAAATTGACCTTCCAAAAATATGTTCATTTTGTAGTGCACATCTTTCTGAAGAGTCTGATACATAAAACATGTGTGTTCTAGGAAATTTAACACATGTTGGTCTTAAGTGTGCCATGGTGCAGTCCCACGCCTCTTCACACAGCATTCTTCTATCACACATCACTGTATTTTGCTCTGTAGAATTCAAATGTGTATATTTTGTAATGGATGCCATAAAACTATACTCAGGACAGTGGAAATTAAAATGTCCTGTGATGCCTCTGCTGCTCCCAGTCGGTTGGTTTGACATACTGCCCCTCTTAAAAAAAAAAAAAAAAAAAAAGCTCACAATTAATACTGGATGGGATTATTTGTAACTGGGAGAACAAGAACTCTTCAGAAAATTTGCACTCTTTATTGCCTATTAGCTAATAACTTGCTGTTTAGTGTGACATAAAATTAAATATAGGATACATAAAACCAGTAACGACAAAAGACAAGCAAGACAGTATACATTTCTCCAATCCTTAAGTCTTAGCATTGTTTTCTCTCTAATCTTGCTACAGTTTTACATGGTGTACTTTCCTTTCTGTGCAAGAATCTATTACCTCATCAAAGTTCGTCAAACATTTTGCTACATGAACAAACGAAATGTCGTTGCCTAATACTGAAAATGCTGTTAACACAAGTAGTACCCAAGACTGGTGTGGTTTATCGATCTGATTATGTGTATTTTGTCACTGTCTGCTGGAGACAATGAAATAGGCCTGTCAAATATTGCAGCAATTGTGACATACACCAAATAAACGAGATTGTTTTGGCACAAATGGTCATTTTTATAACACAACAGAATATAATTCATTAATTACCAATATCAAATGACTATTAGGCCTACTACAAGCAAAAAGCATTACGTTACAAAATAGTTTCACATTTCATTCATACACTCCAGCTTCTCAAGCATGAGATCGGAAAGTAGAAGTACAAAATTTTTATATAAATTTGGAATAGACATACTCTTCCACAATGTATGTGAAGATCCCGTTTCTTCTCCTTCCTTGTTCTAACAAACAATCTTGTCATCACTAATTCTGTAACTATTCTTGTCAAAACTTCAGTTAACTTCACTAACCATGCCACAATCAACGATTTAGTTATCTCGCATTTATACCCCAGTTAGGCATTATTATGTGTTCGTATAACGTGTTTTCTGCGCTACTCCCACAATAGAACTTAAGCAGCTGCTAGCCAGAGACTGTACAACTGGCCCTTACTAGAGCAGATGTCTGGCCACAGATGTTCTGTCAAAATTCCATTTTCTTGGATACACTGAGAAGATAATACTTGTTGTTCCTGTTAGTCTTTTATTTCCATTCTGGTAGTCTGAATCTATGGATTTCACTAGTAATTATAACAACGCTGATCATTCGCAAACCCAGTCAACCACATAAACAAACAGCGATTGGTATTCACCCGTTCGGCTTTATACCACTCAGCTCATATAGCCCCGTCCCCTTTTGTGTACAGGAAAGTTTATTTCTAGATGTGACAGGGATTCCCCTGGCAGACACATCACATACACTATGCCAGGCATTCAAAAATCAACCTAGAATGTGTTCAAAATCCAACAGGGGCGCATTTCAAAATCATATGAATAATCAATAGACCAACGTGCACTGGATGCTAGGCGCTTTGTGAAACTACAGTTTTTTTCCTCAAGAATATGAATTTGCCCCCCCCCCCCTCCGCCCCCCAAAACTGCCACCCGGGACAGATACACCCCCCCGATCTGGGCCTGATGCTCATGCATGAATCTGGCAGCTTGAGCAAGCCAGTAAAATTTTTCCGGGTAGCATCCGACAGCTTGCAGCTACTGCTTATACAGCTAACAGCCACCTTCTGCAGCCAGAAGCGGGAGAGGGCACTACTCGCACATGACTCAACTGCGCATGCGCATGGGCCCGCTTGCTCAAATGAATCTAATGTAAACAGTTGTGACATCACGCTCATAAGGCAATTTGTTGTTATGAAGCATTGCATAGTGTTCCTAAAGCCTTCGGCACATTTTGCTGTTGGTAGACGCTTGTATGAGCACTGTGTTTAGTTGTTGTATATGGTGCATTTCCTTTGCAACTTAAGTTTTATTTCAGGTTTCTTTTTCTCTCATTCATGTTTTATTGCTGCAGTATTATTCTGCAGTAGTGGGATACAACAATATCCTTTGTTAGAGCGCTGGTTCTTACCAGTCAAAATTACAAAAATTTAACTGAAAACAAAAACAATGAAAAACTCCCAAAATTCTAAAAAATTCCCAGGTTTTCCCCGGTTTTCTCCCAGATGAAAAAATTCCCGAGTTTTTCCCGGATCTCCCACTTGCCCCGGGTTGTGTACATCAGCCAATAAAGGAATATTCTTGCTTGAAAGGTTCACAAGGATAGCCTTCGGTTCACAAGGATAGCCTTCTACAGTATTGCCTAAACAGCACCAAATTTTCACAAGGTGTACCTGAAGATGGCTAGAAGCTGTGTCGTGAAAATATTGTGCTGTTTAGAAAATAACATCCAATTTTGTTGATGCCTGTGAATCTTTGAAGCAGTGATTATGTCAGGAAAGCCTCAAATATCACAAATAGATTCCTTATACACAGAAAACTTGAGAGAATCTGTGTCTCATAATGCAACATAAACTTAAAAGGATAATAGACTCAACACTCAGCAACTCAGAACAAAAAGTCTTATAATGTAGGTTGAATAGTAGTGCAATTAGGAAACTAGTGCAGAAGTGGAGGTATAGTGGAGGAGGAGGAGGAGGAGGAGGAGGAGGAGGAGGAAGAAGAAGAATAAAAATAAGAAGAAAAGGGCCACTCACCTTGTAAAATCCCATTTTGTAAGTATTCTGCCTGGAATTGGTGCCAGTTGTCCTGTGTGACACCCAGTGCAGAAATATCGACCCAGGTACTCACAATAACGGAAACGGTTTGAATATTCTGGTGCCACCTTCATACCGCAACCAGCACAGCGGTAGTTTTGCTTCACCATCAATGTCCTACGCCTGTGGTATCACAATATTCAGATTCAGTGCTAGGTGACAACAAAGATCTAGTGGCTCAAGTTATAGTATTTTCAGTCTACTTAAGCTACAGTTAGCAAGCACTGTGCAAGAATATAATTTTTCACTTTTATTTGAGCAATATTGTCTCATTAAATTCTTGAATGTAAGTAAGAAAGTATGTAAGGGCATATAATTAATGTAGTATTTTGGGACAAGCATGAGTTGTTCTCCTAAGTACTGTTTTACTATCCCAGGGCAATGTGCGGCAGTAAACAATGTGATAGTGAGAGGCTGCAATAATGTCATGTTTAACACTGCCACTGTTGGCCACTGTCCTCCTGTCTTACTGATTTCATGGAGAAAGGGAAACATTAGGGCGTAATGTCCTACGGATGATCAGGTCATTACAAACAGAGCATGATTCTACGATGGGGAAGGGATCTGGCCATGTCCTTTTCAGAGGCATAACTACAACATTTACTTTGAAGGATTCAGGGAAATTATCAAAAATGTGAATCAGCATGGCTGAATGTGAGTCCACTCTCTTAACCTTGCAAAAGATAACACAGAAAACTCTTTGAGATTAAAAACACATTCTGTCATATATAAATTTGTACCAGCAGGATGGTTGATGAGTAGTAAATAAAGTTGAGATTACTTGCACGACGTGCCTGATATGTGATTGTATTTTTGTGGCCAATAAACTGAACTGATTGTTGACAATGAATTTGCATTTCCATGAGCAGATTCTTGGGAAAAATGATACTTTTACAGAAAAGAAAAGAAATCAGAATGCACCTTTGTAAAGAACATATTCTCAAAATGTGTGAAGAGTATATGATGTGGGCTTTGCTACAAGAAAGATAAGCCACTGCTGTCCAACAGAAAGATTGTCTTAGTGTCACTATCCTACAGTGCAGGATCAAAAGTATGAATGCTACATCCTTTCTCCTGCACAGGCAAATGGAGCAATTCATCTGATTCTTTTTGCATTTGATGTGAGGTATGGTGGGTCTTAAGGGGTTTATGGAGGCATCATTAGTTCATGGGCAGTTCCTCAACAAACCACAAAAAAGGTTTTCTTCTTCACTATACTTTCACAGTCAGCAGCAGGCCAAAACACAGCCGAGGATTCCGAGACAACTATGCACAAAAAACAGCTAACATTTTTTGATAGAATTCTAAGATCCTGATCTATAACAACCTTGAAAATTATCCTGAGATCTTTATGTGTTTCCAAGATAGAGAGGTTCAAAGTTACTCTACTTTTACATGTAAAATCCAGTATGAGGTGAAATATAAATAATAAATAACTGCAGCAAATAACTCAAATTTTAATGGTATATTCTCTAGTCATTTATCTAGCACAGCCATCTCCTCATTTTAAAAATCTTCATCCATTATCAATAAACACCCCTGAAACAGGTTTAAGGGTACCACAACCCAGCTGCGGATTCAGAGACAGTTACACACAGCAAATGATTGTAATTTTTAGGACGTATTTCTAAGATCTCGATCTCAAACTACCTTGAAGGTTTTCTCCATACATTTGCTCATTTATGAGATGCAAATGACCCTACTAGTACACATAAAATATGCACATAACATCTGGTGTGAGGTGAAAACATAGTTTATAAAGTGATATAGCACAGAGAAATATGCAGTTAAGTGCCTACATTATCATCTGGTAACCTAGTGTTTTAGTACTGAAGCATATGCAAACATTTTTTGCATTTAAAAACCAGACTGGAGTGTAAAATTAGTTCTGAACTATTTCAGTTTCAAATAAGGAAACTACCAAAAATCTTACTGACCCATGAAGTTCTTTTCATATGGTTTACATGCCTGCTGCAGCAGGGAAAAGAAGGGAACCAGTAGAAAAATGCTTCTATCAGAGCACAAAAATGCGAATATGTTCTGGTTCATTTAAAACACTGACTGAAAAGTGGGGTATGAGCTGCCTACCCATTGCTCCACATAGGCCCCACAGGAACATATTTTAATTGGTCAAGTGAAGACAGTTCTCATTGTAATATTAACACAGATTGGACATTTATCAGTGATGGTGGTTTCACCAATTGAAGAAAGCTGAGAACTTTGTTTAGCCACACCAGCTGTTACTCTGTGGCATTCTGTAATAGTTACCTATACATCATATCACATAGCATTATGAACAACAGAAGACCCGACATAAAAGTTGCAAAATTGCTTGTGTCTGATCAGTTTCAATAAATACAGCTACTGTTAACTATTGGACTTTTAATTTAGTTTTATATTTTAATTATTTTAACACCTGTATGTAAACACCTGTCACACTGTATGAATAGTGATCAATCAATTATGTATAGTTCACAGTGACAGAACAGTGCTAAGAAAAGAGTGAAGGAAACAGTGCTGTGGGAGGGGCTTGGGGAGGAGGAATAAAGAGAAAGAGAATCTGGAAGTGGGTGACAGCCAGTGATAATGAGACAGAACATACGACAATGACAACAAGGAAGAGAGAGAGAGAGAGAGAGAGAGAGAGAGAGAGAGAGAGAGAGACAGTGAGAAGAGGCAGCAGCAGGAGGAAGGAAGAAAGGAATGAGATATTAGCGGTGAGAGGGAGCAAGAGGGAAACAGTGACAGTGAGAGGAGACTGTGGTAGTAGGACAAAATGAGGGGGACTGTAACTGTGACACTGGAGACAGTGAAAGAGAGACACAAAGAGATAATGACAATAATTAGTTGGGGTAACTGAGTGAGTGAGAAAGGGTAACAGGGAGTGGGAGGGTACGAGTGACTTAGAGTGACTGACTAATGGGTACGAGTGACTTGCAGCTAGGGGAGCTTGTGGGAGTTGGAAGTGAGTTGCGTGTTAAAAAAAGTGTGATGTGTTTGCATGCCAAAATGTTTGGGAAAATTTTCAATCAGAGTTTTTTAAATAAACAGAAACTTATTCACATATTTTGTGCTCCGATAGGAGCAGTTTTTGCTGATTGGCTTATGCCCTCTTCTGAATGGTTTCCAAGACAAAACACATTTACTGTACATCGTTACTTATTTTCTGTACTAACCAATACATTGTCAGGTTTACGTGTGTCCTCATGTACAATAATATGTAAACATGTCTGCTTGTGTTTGCATATGTGTGGATGGATATGTGTGTGTGTGTGTGTGCGCGAGTGTATACCCGTCCTTTTATCCCCCTAAGGTAAGTCTTTCCGCTCCCGGGATTGGAATGACTCCTTACCCTCTCCCTTAAAACCCACTTCCTTTCGTCTTTCCTTCTCCTTCCCTCTTTCCTGATGAGGCAACAATTTGTTGCGAAAGCTTGAATTTTGTGTGTATGTATGTGTCTGTTTGTGTTTCTATCAACCTGCCAGCGCTTTCGTATGGTAAGTCACATCATCTTTGTTTTTAAATATATTTTTCCCGCGTGGAATATTTCCCTCTATTATAGTATGTAAACATTACAATTTGCAATTTACAAAGTATCATCTGAAAAATATGTGTTTTTAATGCATATCTGGAACACTGATAAGAGCAGAAAGTAGCTGCGTGCTGGTAGTAGGACCACGCTGCACCCTTTCAACAACATGTTTCTGTTCCTGCACAGGTTGATGAATTACATGTTTAGAAAAAAATGGAAACTTAGGAGAATACCTGTTTCACGCAATGTGCTGAAACTCTTATAAACACTCTACCACCAGGAGCTTGACATTTTGGTATTCTTCAACAATAGTAGGAGTGCTGCCATTGCAGAAGCCTTAAACGTAAGAGGTCAGGTCTATTCATTGCCATTAGGTCCAGTATATTTCGTTATGTTTCACAGCAACGAGGTAGGTTGAGCTAAAATAAAACATACAGATTGGGTGGGTAAGACACATATGTGCGTGTCAGCAGCCCAAAAACAAATGTACCTTAAATATGTTCTATCTCCAAATCCTTCAGAATAGGGCACATGTCCATATGAAGCTTTTTGCTTCAATTGAGTGTTTCTCTCATATCCTTGAACATTGACCACTCCTCCAGGGATACCCTGTATTTAATAATTACAAAGTTAGTTTGATCCACAGGAGTGCATCATGAGATGCTCAATGGCAGATGCTTTAAACAAATGCCCATTATCCTTTGATAACCTACTAAAAATTTTCAGGAAACAGCATTAAGTGAGGGGTCTGAAAATACAGTGATCAGCCAGAACATTAAGGTCACCGGCCTAATAGTTGGTACATCCTCCTTTGGCATGGATAACACTGGCGACACATGGGGGGGGGGGATGAACTCTGATTCCACGTTCAACACATCCCAGATGGGTTCGATCGGGTTCATATCTGGTGAGTTGGGAGGGTAGCTCATCAACTGGAACTCACCACTGTATTCCTTGAACCACTCCATCACACTCCTAGCCTTGTCACATGGCACATCATCTTACTGAAAAATGCCACTGCCTTTGGAAAACATGACTGTCACGAAGGGCAGTGCATGGCTTGCAACCAATGTACAAAACTGTTTGGCCATTAGGGTGCCTTACATTAGCTCCAATGGACACATGGTTACCCACATGAATGTTCATGAGATCATATGGAGCTGCCACCAGCTTGTCTCCGTCCTGCAGTTCCGGGGGTTTAGGGAACTGTTTCCCTGGATTCGCATCCTCCCTGCAGTTCCGGGGGTTCAGGGAACTGTTTCCCTGGATTTGCATCCTCCCATCAGCATGATGAAGAAGATATTGGGATTCATCAGTTCATGCAGTGTTCTGCCACTGCACTAACATACAGTGCCGACGGTCACATGCCCTTTTCTGTTGTCGTGTTAACATTGACACATGCCTGTGTCATCAGCTGTGGAGGCCTATCATTACAAGTCTTTGGTGCACTGTGTGTTCAGACACACTTGCACTCTGCCCAGCAATAAAGTCTAATGTTAGTTTCATCACAGTTTGCCACAAGTCCCTTTTCACCGGTCTGCCCAGCCTACGACGTCTGGCATCTGTAATGAGGGGTTGCCATCCAACCCCATGTCTGGACATGGTTTCATCTTGGTTTTGCCACATGTTGACGACAATCACCACAACATGCCTTGAACACGCTAGAGTAGTGTAGTTCCCAAAATGCTTATGCCAAGGCCCTGGGTCATCACAGTCTGCCCTCAGTCAAACTCAGATAGATTGTGCACCTTCCCATTAAACGTGGACTGAACACTTACTACGTAGTATCACATGCAGTGTGTGTGTGTGCCTGGCAGTCATTCCTCACCACCGACGCTGCTTTCACTTGGATATTACATCGGTGATCATAATGTTCTGGCTGATCAATGTATATTACACCCCACGCATACTCACTCCTGTATGGACTAATGACTGGACTAGAATAATTACAACATGCACAGAAGCATTTAAGTAATCATTATTCATGCATTCCATATACAAACTAAACAAGACGAAACCTTAATACATGGTACAAAGGACAGTACCCTCTGCCATGCACTTCACAGTAATCTACAGAGTATTGATGCAGATGTAGAGAGAGAGTAGGGTGAAGGGAGAGGATGAGGGAGGAGAGGTATAATGAATACCTTCGAGCAGTGAGGGAAACAAAATAACTGGTGTGCAAAACTTAAGCATGAAAGTAACTTCTGCATGTTCCATTGCCAAGTAACACAGGTTGATGAAACTTGGACCAAACGTAGAAAGAACTGCTGCAGTATAGTACAGAAGATAACTGAAAGAAAGATGCAATGAGACAAACAGAAATGATGCTTTTATTCAAAGACAATAATTACACTGAAGTTGCTATGATTCATGATGGTCCCCTGGACATTACTCAAGATGTTTCTTTATCGGTTGTGTGATCACCACAGGTGGCAATGCTTGCACTGCAAGGTGCTCCCACGCTGGTCATAAAATTGGTAACGAGTTCTTGTGAGAGTGTTTTATTTCGCCACCAGAGCAGTTGACAACTGATGGATGGTCATTGGTGCATATGGGCATGCTGCAATATGTCTTTCCAGTGCAGCCTACAAGTGCTCAATGTGAAATAAATTTGGGGAATGGACAGGCCAGTCTATCTGCTGAATAGCCTTTTGCTCCAAGAGCTGCTCCACCTGCACTGTTTGATGCAGTCATG
The DNA here is from genome assembly GCF_023864345.2 of Schistocerca serialis cubense. NCBI lineage: Eukaryota > Metazoa > Arthropoda > Insecta > Orthoptera > Acrididae > Schistocerca > Schistocerca serialis. The sequence goes on along the minus strand of NC_064639.1, from coordinate 722,572,034 downwards.
CATTGTCATCACAAAAATGAGGTTAGTGCCAAACGCGTCCCTGAAAAGGGCACATGGAGAAGGAGTACTGTGTCACAATGACACTGACTGGTGAATGGACCATGTCCAAAGATTTGGAGGTCAGTATGCCAATGCAACATTATGCCTCCTGTAACACACAGATCACAAAAACGATCCTGCTGTATGGTGTACTGACCTCCAAATCCTTGAACACGATTCAATGACCAGTTAATATTATTGAGACACAGTACGCCTTCCCCATGTGTATCTGTTCAGAGGTGCATTCAGCCTCAACTTTATTTTACAGATGACAATGTGTGACTGCACCATACAGCACAGGTGGAGGAGAATTTCTTGGAACGAGGAGAGATTCGGCAAATGGACTGGCCTGTCCCCCAACTTCAAGTGTGGGATGTGTTAGGAAGATGATTGCAGTACACTCATAAGCACCAATAACCATCCAGCAGTTGCCAACCGTACTAGAGGAGGAATGGAACATCCTACCACAAAAACTCCTTACCATTCTTACCTGGGAGCACACTGCAGTGCACACACTGCTATCATAATGTTCACACACCCTATTAAGAATCATGTCCTGTCTTGTGCAATGTCCAAGAGGTCATGATGAAACACGGGTGACTTCAGTATAACATCGTATTTGAATGACGGGGTCATTCTGTTCCACTCATTTTGTATTTCTTTCAGTCACATTCCGTATTGTGCTATAACAGTTCTTTCTATGTACTGTACTTACATAGAGCTATGTCACTTGGCAGTGATGACTCATGTGGCAGTTACTTTCATCCTTAAGAGTTGCACACCACTGTAGTTAAGATTAGGGAAATGGACACTGCATACTGCTGATAGTATCACACAGTTTCACTTCAAATTATTGGTTTTGTTATTATTATATTATTAATTCCTTTAACTCGTTATGTGGAGCATAGGGCTGCAACAAAGGATCGCAGTCTTGTTTTGCCTTCTGCTAGTATTTTCACTTCTTCCCATCCTATTCCTTGCTGTTGTCATACTGCTCCAACTGATCGTCCCCATGTCATTATGGGCTTGCCTTGTCTCCATCGTCCCTGCAGGATCCAACAAAGTGCTTCCTATGTAGTATGTTCATTTGGTCTCTTAAGTGTATGTCCTGACTCTCTCCACTTCCTGCTTCTTATTTTCAGCCCAGTTGGCTTCTGGCTGGTTCTTTCACAGAGTGTTTAATTAGACACTACATTTGGCCACCATTTTCCGAGGATGTTCCTCAGATATCTGTTGTTGAATTTCTGCAGCTTATGGATTAGCTGCTTTATCACTTTTCATTTTTCGCATTCATAAAGCACCACACATTTTACATTACTTTCAAATATCTGCAATTTGGTCCTCAATGTTATTTCCTTCAATCTCCAGATAGAGCAGAGAGTTGTAAAAGTGCCTCTGGCTTTGTTGATGTGCTGTTAATGTCCTCCATTGGACCACCATATGGTGTAATCCGAGGTAGCAAAACTTAGCCACCCTTTCAATTACCTGGCTCCCAAGCTCGAGCTCTGCAGTGTTGTCATCATTTGCCCCCATGTATTTCATTTCTTAGGCATTCATTTTCAAACCGACATTCTTTGCCGCAGATTTCTGATCTTCTACTTTCTCTTTCATGTTGTTGAGGCTGTGGGATAGAAGGCGAAGGTCATCTGCAAAATGTGTTTCACTGCTCCATTTTATTCCTCTCACTCTATCCATTGCTTGCATCATTACAAGATTCAGTACTATTTTAGATACTATCGGCGAGAGCATGAAGCCTTGCTTAGCTTCTGTTTTCACTGCTACTGGGTCTGAAAGCAGACCTTGATGTTGAAGCTGGCACGTGTAGTTTTCATACGTGCACTTGACAGGAGCAATTATTTTCTTGGGGAATTCCAAAAGTTTGCAGTGAGTTACTATTTTTGTTCTAATTATATTGTCAAAGGCCTTTTCAAAGTCTACAAACAGCATGTAAAGTGATGACTGGTATTCATATGAATATTCGGCTATTATACTCAAGGTGTTTATCTGGTCAATGCAAGGGTGACCTTCCCTGAATTTTCTCGTCTACATATGTTTTTATCATACTTAGGATTATTAGTGAGTGGATCTTGCTTGGGATTGACAGCAGGGTGATGCCTCTCCAGGTCACAAACCAATAGGTCTCCTTTCTTTGGGAGCTTGATGAGTATGCCTCTGTTCCAAACACTTGGTACTTTTTCATTCCTGCATATGGCTGTCAGGAGTGGATGTAAAATTTCTGCTGTTATAGAGGGATCTACTTTGAGTAACTCTGGATTGATGTTGTCCAAGCCTGGAGCTTTTCCATTTTTTATTTGTTTGTCTGCTTTAGTGATTTCTTCTTCAGATGGTGGTTCTATATCAATTGATATTTCAAGTGGGAGTCCTTCCCTGTCCACATTCAGTTGAGTTAGACTGTCATCTGTAGTTTCACAGTACACAATGTTCTCAAAATGTTGTTTCCACCTCCGCACTTGGTCTTTTTGATTTGTGAGTAGTTTTCTTTGCTTGTCCTTGATTGGCATATCACCACCAAATTTCTTATATGAAAGTTTACTTGTAATGTTGGATAGGGTCTTGTTATTGCGTCTGTTAGCTGCTACCTCCGCCTTAGCTGCAAGATTATTGATGAAGGTTCTCTTATCTTTTCTGACACTCCTCTTCACCATCCTATTTAATATGCAGAGTTTTCATTGGATTACTTCTTTTGCTCATCTTGTCAGTGCACAATTTAGCCAGAGTTTTCCCATACTCCTCTGCTGTATTGCATCCCAAGTACATCCGCAGATACAGTCTTGTCTTCCAGGGTCCTTTGTTCCAAGAATTTGTTCAGCAGTCTGTGCACAGGTCATTTTCAATGCATCCCACTGACCCTCAATGTCGTCCTCTTCAATTCCTCTGCTAAGCACTTAAAAACAATTTCTCAGCTGGATCAAGAACTCCTCTCGGACTTTCCAAAATTAAACTTAATCCTCTTCTGCCCACAATGTCTCTTTGTGTGAAGATATTTTGAGATGAACTGTTGCTAGCATAAGGTGGTGGTCCATACTGACATCTGCTCCTCTTTTATTCCTCACATCTAGGTGTGATCTTAGCCAGGTCCTACTAACTACAAAGTGGTCTATCTGGCTGCACTGTTCTGCTGTCTGATGAAACTCATGACACTTTGTGGCACCGTTTATGGGGGTAAATGGAACCTCTAATTATCAGGTTAAATGTGCTGCACAAGCCTATGGGACATTCCCCATTATCATTTTGGGTGCCCAATCCATGTTGCCCGATAATCTGCTCTACCCCACGGTTGTCATTCCCAATTTTTGCACTAAAGTCACCCATTAGCAGGAGGATACCTCTTTTTTGACACTTTTGCAATGTTTCTTGGAGTTTGCTATAAAACTTGTCTTTCTCTTCATCCTCTCACATTTCTGTTGGTGTGTAACACTGTACAATGGTCACTGGTCTTACCCTCATTGCAAAGCAAGCAACTATGATTCTCCCTGTAAATAGGTGCCACTCTGTCAAAGACTGCTTTGTATCCAGTCTAGTATTGGCGCCACTCCTTTACTATGGCTTTTATCCTTTCTTCCAAATAAAGAAGGATATGCCCTTCCTATTTTTTTCTCCAAATCCAGTTATTCTTGTTTCACTAAATCCTTCAATTTCTTATCTGTATCATTCCATGTCTTGTAACACTTCCCTTTGTTTCCCTGTTTGCCACATTATTCTCATGTTCCAGAACGCTATTTGTGTCACCTTTTTCACTGCCAAGGTCGTCATCTTTAAATCCATCCAATTATTGGTATTCTCTGTTCCAGTTTCTGTGATATGCTTTGATATTTACATGTTATCAGTCCATACACCCTAGATTGATGGGAGGGCTGCTCCCTTAAATGCAGTTCATTCCAAATGATATTTAAAAATATTCCATAAAAGTCACTTTGTTTATGCACAATTCAAGGCCAAAATATTTGGGATCCACGGAATGATAAAATTCTATAATACTATTCATCCTGTTACCTAATAAACATACACACAATGTGTCATATAACTGATGTGTATTTTGTAACATGTAGCACACAGTACACAAATATTTATCTTTATTATTGAGGGCAGGTTTCCATAATCTTTGTAAAGAAACAAACATAAGCCTGATGTGTCTGAGCTTTGTAAACAAACAAGAGCCTGATGTATCTGAGCTTCTGTTGAAAGGTAAGTTGGTGTATAGCTGTTGTGAAAAAGTATGCAGTAAGTAACACTTCTGTATGGTATTGAAGAATCTGCATGAAACACAGAAATGGCTGAATAAGTTGGATAACTAAGGCCCATAATGCTGATATGGACAGTGCTAGGGAGGAAGTAGAATGGTTGAGAGGAGAGAATGGTAAAAAGAAGTGGGAAGTAATAGCTGGAAATAGAGGCTAGAGAAATAGAACAGTACCTGATAGTTTTGTGACCGGAACAAAAATATACTGCCTTGAAGGGGGGCAGGGGGAGGGGGAGGAGGAGGAGGAGGAGGGCAGAGCACTCATAAAAGGAGGAGGAAATGAAATGAAACTTCATGGGTTGAGAGGGTATATGATGTTATTTCAGTGATTACAAAATCATGTAAAATTTACAGAGAACTTCGCAGTATGAGCCCGTCTATCAGTATAATGTTACACCTGTTCTGGCCAGGATGCATGCACTGATTTGATTGGGGATGGTGTGAAAGCTGCAGTATCCTCTCATGAGGCAAGTTGGCCCACACCTACTGTAACAGAGATGATGTCCAAGCTGGTTCCACATATCTTCCATTGGGTATATATCTGTGGATATTTCTGGCCATGGGAGTGCTTCAATATCATGTAGACGGTTCACAGACACATAGGCGAGTATTGTCCTGTTGAAAAATGACACCACAATACTGTTGGATGAGAGGTTACTCATGAGGACACTGAATATCCACAACATACTCACACATGGTGCCCTTGATCACAACTGGCCAAGACCTGAAGTTATACTCAATGGCTCCCCACACCATTAAGCAAGAATTATTACCAGTGCACTCTTCAAAACATCTGAAGGTTGCTGCCGTACTCGCTGATGAAGTCAGCCAGGATAGTGCTAAACCACTAAACACAATGCAATGCCATTCATCAGCAGTCCACACTTCCCGGCCATCACACCACACAAAAACCATGCTGAACCCAGCCACCTATGTAATGGAATTAACAGCAGCTTACATATGGGACAGTTATTCCCTAGTCTGGATGCTGCTAGTCTCTGAACAATGGTGCAGGGTGACACAGAATGTTGCAGGGAATCCATTACTTGTTGTTGGATGGCAGACGTAGAAGGTGTTACAATATGCTTAGTGCACAATATGGCAATCCATCCTTGTGTTGGGCAGGTATGCTGGATGAGGAATATGCTACTCTCACCTTCCCATGCAACCCAAAATTCCACCAATGCCACATCCAAATTCCCCACAAACCTGGATATAACACAATTTGGTGAGCCAACTAAATGGAAACCCACAATGAGATCCCTATAAAACTCTTTCAGGTGCTGATAATACTGTCTTACACAAGTATGTGGCATCTCTTGTGTCCTTCACATTGATCACTCAACATCTGATGCCTTTCATGGCCTTATATACCCTAGCAAGCCTAGTAACAATCTAAAACATGAATAAAACTAATGCACTATGGTGGCCATTCTAACTGTCAAAGAGAATTGCAACTTGAATGATTTATATACCCACTGATGGTGTTACAGTGACATCCAAGTTAGTTTTCTGGGTGCTGCTTCTTTTTGTCAGGCATTGTAGTTTTGCCCTCCTATCTCAACTATTTACGGAAGAGTCTCACACAGACTGCTGCCAAGAGTCAGCAGGATTTCAATAGTTAATCAATTTCATTTTGATTATCTACATCTACACCTGTACTCTACAAAATCCCTGGCAGGAGGCATTTCCCATTGTACCACATTAAGGTTTCTTCTTGTTCCAATAGTGTATGAAGTGTGAGAAGAATAACTGCCTAAATGCATCTGTGCTTGCTGTAATTAAACCAATCTTGTCTTCCAGACCATAAGGCAGTGATATGTAGGATGTCAGGCCTTACTTTGTCCTGAAAATTGTGGTTTTTTTCTTTCCATTTTTCTCTTTTCCAACTTCTTAGTAACACAATGGGAATGAGTGTGAATGTATGTGATGCTATTATGAATAACATTCTAAAGTCTCTTTTTTTTAATTGGTAACATCTGAGAATGGACTATTACGAGGTGCTTCTACAAGAAGAAAAACGTACACCAAAATGTTGTTGTATGTTTCATAAGAAAAAATATTGTATTCTAGGTTTACTATTTTAATAAAGCATTTAAAAGTTACATTTCTGATGCATAATAAATGTTGAGTCTTTATTTTTAGTACAGTTCTACATAGTGATCAAAATGCCAAGCAAACTGAAATTTTTGATACACTTTTGCTCTAGCATTGCACTTTGAACACAATGAATCTGATAAATAATTTAAAAATGATTTACTTAACAGCAACATATAGTAAGTACAAATGGGCTGTGATTGAATATATATATATATATATATATATATATATATGGAATACCTATGAGTGCAACTTCACTGTGAGAGGGAGGTTTCAGAAATCCACTGAAGAGTGTGTCCAATGATTTGAACCCTGTTTTTGCCTAACAATAACGGTAGGCCCACTAAGAAATAATGAGAAGTATTAATAATTTACTACTTTAATAGGAAGAGATGTGATGAGGGTTGTAGCATCTTTCTAGATGACTCACTCAATGCTGTTTCTTGAAAATTTGTAAGTAGGTTTTTGAATAATAGTTGGTATCCATCTGGAAGCGTGTGCCAGTTGATTATCTCTGTACGATGGGAATCAAACAAACCTGTGTGATCATTCAAGCTGCCCTTCTTTGTATACACTCTCGAATGGGTCACATGAGTTTTGTAAGCAGTCTGTTTCACAGACTCGCTAATTTTGCTAGTATCTGACCAGTAAACCAAAGTCTACCACCTTCTTTATCTACAACTGAGCCTAGGTGATCATTCATTCCAATTCTAAAACATTTTTGCATTTTGTGATGTGCACCCTTTTACATTTATAAACATTTAAAGTTAGTTGGCAACCTTTGCACAAGTTTAAAATCTTATCACTACCAGCCTACATATCTGTGTAGCTTTCTTTCAGAGAGTATTTAATTATACATAACCACATCATTTATAAAGAGCCTCAGTTTATTGTTAATACTGTCTGCCAGTTTATTAATATAAACTGAAATAGCAAATGTCATAAAACAGTTTCCTGGGGAGGCTGCACCTTCCCCACCATGAAACCATCAATACAATTTAAAATTTCATTTTATACCCCATATTTTCATACTTTTGTTAATACTTTTGCTCCTCAGTCAAATGCTTTACGAAAGTCAAGAAATACTGCATCTAACTGATTGCCCTGACGCATGGGTCTCAAGACATGATATAAGAAAAGCACAAGTATGGTTTTGCTTGACCTGTCTGCGGAATCCATGCTTGTTAGGACTGAGAACATCAATCTGTTCAAGATAACTCATCGTGGTTGTGAGCGCATGTTATTTTATAAAATTCCGCTACCCTTCTTATACATGGGTGTTTTCCTCAGATTATTGGGCAAAAATGGACAATGCATGGGTGAGAAAATAAATACATATAACGCTAGACAACAACTAAGGATGAATGGCAACTTTATGATGGCTCCATAAAAGCCTTCGTCTATCTGAGGCCCACCAAACATCAGCACTGCCCCACTTTGTTAGATGCCACAGCTTTCACAGCAGAAAGTCTCTCCCATACTGTCTGCTTATGCATGATGCATCTGCAGTGATGATGAATTTGTTGGCCAGTACGCTGAAGTTCTTAGGCCGTGTCCTATGTATGCGTCACAAGTGACCAACAGCGAGTGACGACTGGATATGCAAGCAGCAGCATCGGGCGAAAAGCTCAGTTGTCCCGCATGCAAGTGACGATCTCACGCTACAAGATGGCTACTTAGAGCCGACCAGCTGTTTCTATAAAACATCATCCCTAAACTGTAGAATACTGTAGCTGGAGAGTAAGGCTAAAAAATTAGCTTTATGTATGAAAATAAAGCAAAAAGGAATGCTACGCATTAAATTTACTAAAGGAGGAATCTTCTTGGAGAATTTCATAATTTATATCAACAACTATGAAGATCACCAGACACATTCTTTGAATACACATGAATGAGCAGAGGAACATTCAACATCAATAAATTAAAGATGATATTTTTCACATGATCAAGAACATTTAACAGCTGATAAATGTGGAAGAATGATTGACTACGTAAACATAAAGAATAAGCTCAACAACCATGAGCTAGTTGTGGTATAATGGCAGCGTTTCCAGTCTGTGATTGCAGCTACGAAATGGTACTTGGTTCAATCCCAGCTACTACCTATATTTTAACTGGCTCATCGACATTTCTGTATACTAAGTTTTATGTCTACTGTTTACACTGCATTGCTAAGTGTATTTTTCAGGTCTTGCCAATGTACTTGATCTTTAAGTGTATACACACCTATCCCAGTACATCCCATACATTAACTTCCTAATAAATTACAATTAACAACCACAAAATTTTACAGATATTTGATGTTGTGAACGTAATTCGTCAGCAGTCAGTATTAAGGCCAAGTGTTTTAGGTACTCTAAAAAGTCTATAAAAGTAAAGCATACAAAATTTTTGAAAAGAAACTCAAATGTTTTGTGAAATGATTTGTCTAAAAGTCTGAAATAAAAAATATTAGGGAAACATTTGATGCATCTCATTTTCTGTTTATGATTTCGAGCATCATTCAAAGGCATGTAGAACGATCCTCTGATCTATTTATTTATTTTCCACAAATCATTTCCAAAAGTAATTGACCAATTTCTTTCATTTTTAATTTGACGTTTTATTCAGAAAGCATGATCTTAAGGACTCCTCATTTGCCTGCCTAACGTCTTCTGTTCTCAAAAATTCTAATTTTGGTACTTGATTCAAAGGAAGCCTTTTTGACATTTAAATACCGCCCCAATGTATCTTTTTATATGCAAAATAACTACACCTTGAATAGATAAACTTTCTGACACTTAATTAACATAGCTTGGCTTCAGCTTTTCGTGAAATATTTCAATTTCTCCTCAACTCATTAATTTTCCTTCATTACCCTGATTACTTTCAAGCAGTTAAATATTTTTGTGCAAAACGCTGGTCACTTTGATACCCTGTTTACCTGTTTCTCTCTCTTTGGCTATGTAAATTATCATGGGGTAATTTATAGGGAGTCTTGTTTTCGCTCTGCCCATGTGTTATTAAAAACCTATCAAGTGTTTATCATACAATGAAATAGTCCTTTCTGCATGCTGTCGTTTCCTAAAAATGTCACAGAGCAAGGTGGCACAGTGACTAGCACACTGGATTCGCATTCAGAAGGACGACGATTCAACCCCGTGTCTGGCCATCCTGATTTAGGTTTTCCGTGATTTCCCTAAATCGCTCCAGGCAAGGGCCATGATGGTTCCTTTGAAAGGGCACGGCTGACTTCATTCCTCGTCCTTCCCTGATCCGATGAGACCGACGACCTCGCTATCTGCTCTCCTCCCCAAAAACAATCCAACCCCAACCCAAAACACGTTGTTTCGATATCTTGAACCGTTTATGAGGTACGATGATTTTTACAACCATAAAGGATTCGAACGCAACATGAACGACCCGTCCGTGGATATAACTACCAACATCTCAAGAATGAAAAGAGGTTTCATCCCAGGGTCAACTTTAAATACAATTTAGATATACTGCTTTTTAAATGAAGTATATGGAAAGTCTACGCAATGTGATTTATCTCTACAAATTCTTCAAAATTTCGTGCAGCCATGCACTCAGTTTCGTGCAGCACAGTAACTATGACAAATAATGAAAATAAATTCAGACCTTTATCGAGCAAAGGTACCAAGCTATAAGATGCGGAAGAATCAAATTTTTTTCACTGAAAAGTTTTCTTAAAATCAGATGATGTGTATTTTATAGCTGCCATCGCGTCCGCTCCACTGCTTTGCTGAGAAGACACATGGCTGTCGCTCTCAATGTCGCGTGTGCTGCAGCAACAAGATTCAAACATCCTTGTATTCAAACATCGCTAGTTGTAACAGAGAACAGGCAGCACCACTGATGTTGTCCACATAGGACACTGCCATAACCATACCTGCAGCGGTGTTTCGTCGTCTGAAGCTGTCACATGCCATCGGTCGCTTCTGTTGCTTATGTAGGAAGCGGCCTTCACAGATGGGCATTACCTTGCAAATCTGATCTGCAAACAGATTTTTTTTTTGTCATATCCACTAATTCCCTTAATCCTACATCCATTCCCAGAAACCTGCTATGAAAGGGCACCGCTTATTACCCAGTATCAGTGCAGACTGAACAACTTAACCACTCTGCCAGGACATATCATCAGAATCAGCATCATCATCAGAAATGAGGAATATCCTTCCCATCTCTCTCCATGTGGTATTTTATTGTCCATCCAATCTACAAAACATATGGCCCATCCACTTACCACACCTATGGCCAACCTTTTGCAACATGGGTCATAGTTGCTGTGGAATCCCAGGTACAAGAGCAATCTTATACACCCAACATATTCTATTCCAGTTCTGTCACAGGCTTATACTACCATGTCATAGGCAGGTTCATATGTGAAAATCATTACAGCACACACTAAAGTGCCAAAGAAACTGGTATAGGCATGCGTATTCACATACAGAGGTATGTAAACAGGCAGAATACTGCACTGAGATCGGCAACACCTATATTAGACAACAAGTGTCTGGTGCAGTTGTCGGATCACTTACTGCTGCAACAATGGCAGGTTATGAAGATTTAAGTCAATTTGAAAGTGGTTTTTACAGTTAGTGGATGAGCAATGGGGGACAGCACCTCCGAGGTAGCGATGAACTGGGGATTTTCCCATACGACCACTTCCTAAGCATACCATGAATATCAGGAATCTGGTAAAACACCAAATCTCCGACATCACTTTGGCTGGAAAAAGATCCTACAAGAACAGGACCAAAGATGATGATGATTGGTTTGTGGGGCGCTCAACTGCACAGTCATCAGCACACATACAAAAGTCCCAATTTTTACACAGTCCAATTGCTTTACACAGCCCAATCTAGCCACTTTCATGGATGATGATGATGATGATGATGATGATGATGAAATGACCAGGGCTACACTAACACCCAGTCCCTGGGCAGACGGACCAAAGATGACTGAAGAGACTCATTCAACATGACAGAACTGCAACTCTTCCACAAACTGCTGCAGATTTCAATGATGGACCATAAACAAGTGTCAGCATACAAACCATTCAATGAAACATCATCGATATGGGCTTTTGGAGCTGAAGGCCCACTCGTGTACCTTTGATAACTGCACGACAGAAAGCTTTACACCTCTTCTGGGCCCATCAACACTGACATTGGACTGTTGATGACTGGAAACATGTTGTCTGGTCAGATGAGTCGTTTCAAATTCTGTGAGTGAATGGACGTGCACGGGTATGAAGACAACCTCATGAATCTGTGGATCCTGCATGTCAGCAGGGGACTGTCAAGCTGGTGGAGGCTCTTTAATGGTGTGGGGCGTTGCCATTGGAATGATATGGGACCCTACGTCTACATATGACACTTGACAGATACATGTACATGTGCATCCTGTCTGATCATCTGCATCCATTCATGTCCACTGTGGATTTCGATGGACTTGGCCAATTCCAGCAGGACAATGTGGCACCCCACACGTCCAGAATTGCTACAGAGTGGCTACAGGAACACTCTTCTGAGTTTAAACAGTTCTTCTGGCCACCAGACTCCCCAGATATGAACATTATCAAGCATATCTGGGATGCCTTGCAATGTGCTGTCCACAGGAGATTTCCGCCACCTCATATTCTTATGGATTTATGGACAGCCCTGCAGAATTCATGGTGTCAATTCCCTCCTGCACTACTTCAGACATTAGTCGAGTCCATGACATGTCATGTCGTGGTACTTCTGCATGTTCACAGGGGCCCTACATGATATTAGGCAGGTGTACCATTTTGTTTGGCTCTTCAATTTACACCAACTCTGTTTTAACTTTCATAACCCAGCTGTTCACCTGGATGAGTGTCACTATGACCAGTGGCAAAGTTGACCATCCACTGGCAGAACACACTGTTGAGCACAACATGCATGACTTTAATGGCTTCACCATTCCTGTAGCATCCCTCCTAATACCAGCCTCTCAGAATTTTGTAGATGGGAGTTATCTTTATAACACATCCTTTGATCATGCAAGTGTCCTGGCCACAATTTCTGCCACACTCTCCCCCAATTCCCAATGCATCACAATTCACCCCATTATCATACACTCACACTTTCCTCTACAGTGTCTCCCTTCTCTTCTTGTCCTGTCTCCCACTCCACACCCACTCCCATGACCCAATTTCCCTGCCTGGCCAGGGTAGTTCACCACTGAAATATTTCAAGGGTGAAATATTTCAGTGTTCTCTTGCCAGTTCTTCCTCCCAGCTGTCAGCTACATCTCTCCCTCCATTCCTCTGGCATTCACCACTCTCTTCTCACCCATTAAACTAGACAAAACCCTTCATTTCTATTGGACTGCAGTGTCCAGATAATAAAGTAAACACTGACAATTGTGTGTGTGTGTGTGTGTGTGTGTGTGTGTGTGTGTGTGTGTGTGTGTGTGTGTTTTTGTAGCTTAGTTATTCTTCCATTATTGCATTCCACCTATGAATTCCCGGTATCATGTTAAATTTAAAATCAATGTGGACAGGATGCCATTTCAAAATTATCAATTACATTAAGGAGAATTCTTCAAAGGCACTGGAAGAAGATCCCAAAATAAATTTTCAGTATTGGATGGTGAAGCAGAAATACCACTAGGACTAGTGTGTGATTACTATTTCATAGGAGACAGGAGAAAACACCTGCAAGTTGAATAAAAATATTATCAAGATAATCCAGGATGAAATAGGACATTATTATGAAAAGGATAGCTGCTTCTCACCATATAGCAGAGATGCTGTGTCGCAGATAGGCGCAACAATGAGGATGAGGCTGGGATGGGGAGGGGAAGGGAGAGCAGGGTAGGAGTGAGGGATGGTAAAGTGCTGCTTGTTGGAGTACACAGTGATGAGGTGGAAAGAGGGTAGGGTAGATAGGTGTAGTTGGGAAGATAGAAGGAGATTGGGGGCAGGGGGTAGCGGAAAAGGAGAGAAGTAAAAAGACTGTGGGTATGTTGGTGGAATATTGCAGGAAGAGTTCCCATCTGCACACTTTAGAGAAGCTAATGTTGGTGCGAAGGATCTGGATGGCATAGGCTGTGAAGCATTCACTGCAATGAATAACATCGTGTTGGGTGGTGCGCTCAGCAACTGAATGGTACAGCTGTTTCTTGGCCACAGTTTGTCGTTGGCCATCTATGCGGACAGACAGCTTGTCGGTTGTCATGCCAATGTAGAATGCAGCTCAGTGAATCATTCAACACCAACTATTCTGAAGGCAGGTACCTATGACTCAGGATCTCCACTATATGGTGAGTGACAACTATTAAAAGAGTTACTTATTTTTTCAAAGACCTCTTACCATAATATGAAAATTTTAGGCACGGGACATCCTACTAATTACAATGATAGGAATAGTGGATGTACTTCCTCTGACAGTGTGAGTAGTAGGTTCAAGGTATCTAGAAATTTTCTGTCCTTAAGTGCTTTCTATGGTATACATATTCCCTAGAGCATATTCTCTAGCGTGATATGACAAACATGTGGTGAGCACTTGCCCACAAAATCAATATAAGTGACAGTCTACAGTCAGTTTTTGAGCAATGAATCCAGTACGGACAACTTCACCGATCGCTGATGGAGCAAATGCTTTACATGTAATGAATAGCACACAATTCCTTTGCATCAATTCATCAGTTTTATTCATACATTATATCATAACTGTGCACCAGTTTCAATTTGGCTCAATGCCGTATTACTCTTTTTTCCCCAGTGTTTCATCACATAACAACAATCTGAAACATCAAGTGTGCACTGATACCAACATCTCCCTTAACATTATCTGATAAGGTTGCCAAACAAACTGCCTCTCATGCAACAACATTAAATAATATCAACAACATGAAAGACTTACACAGGCGGTGGGTGAGGAGTGAAGATGACTTGTGGACGAGGTGGTGCCCACTCCATAGTTCCCCTGAGGGGAGTTGCTAAGTGCATATCCATATCTTCTGCTTCATCAGGGCTGATAGGCCAACTTGTTGGAAGAGGGAGTAACTGTGGAAGAAAGAAAAGAAAATGAAAATTTATCAATTAATAATGAAGATCTCCATTCCAAATAAATTATACATGAAGAAAGCTATTTCATTCCAGAATCTGTAAATATTTTTATATGACACATTTACAAATTTTTGTAAGTGAAATTGTATATTTTCCTCCATCTTTTCAAAAATTCCTATTTGTTCTAAAATTAAAATATGAAGGAACTACTGAGCTTAAGCTGATCAAGGCTGCCCCCTCTTGAATCTTGGTTATGAAACACCTATAGATAATCAGAATAAACAACATGAAAGAGAGAGAGAGAGAGAGTGCACTTCCACAAACAAATTATTATTAATAATAAAATAAATAAATAAAATAATAACTAAAATAAAATAACAACTAAAATAAATAATTAATAATAAAATTCTGTCCTTACTTTGGATACAATATCCTGAAATAATGCATCTCATTTGAACATTATTGATAAAATATTTACGATAAATAAGTATATCAATCTCTTGTCACTTTCTTGAATTAACCACCCCATTCAGCATGATTGTATGTCGACTATCACAGACTAACAGAAAGTATCAGATTTCTTATGTTCCAACACACCAGCTGCAAGTGGACTGAGAGTTTTATTCATGAATGTGAGATCAGTACACCCTGTGGAGGACTGAGGGGAAAAAAATTAAACATTTGCAGTACACTCAGCTCACCAACGATATACAACTGGATGAAAAACTTTGGCTGCAAGATAGCTGGAAGTTCTGTGGTGTGCACGGCTTTACTCTGGGCAATTGTGCATGAATAAAGAAGACTAAGATAAGGAGACTTCTACTGTGAATACTTTAGAGATAAGTAGTTGATATCATTCATAAGCCATTGTAATTTCAGATCATGGTTAACATCTGCCATAAGGGGATTTTATGCTGAGTGAACTTTAAATGTATGTGACTGCATAATCACATTGATATCAGTAGGCAGACTGTAAAGAGATTGTTCATAATTGTTTTCGGAATATAGTTGCTGTTGTTCAAAAGTTAAAAGGTAGATGGCAGATACTGATTAGTATTCTACATGAAGCTACAGACTTATGCCATGTATATTGTGAGACTGCAGAAAGGTTATGTAAGTTTAGTATAGTACGTACAAAGACTATGCCCTTGGATGAACCACCATTCAGATTCCTGACACTTTTTAGGATACAAAGCTGGAACACTGTGTGCATCACATAAGAATATTTGCAGTCTGCTCCCAAGTAACTTGGATCATTAAATGAAACAACAAGTTTACTGTTACCAGTCACCGTGACTGGTGACAGTAAACTTGTTGTTTCATTTAATGTCAGTAACAGTCACGGTAAAGCCTAACCTAAAAATGTCCGTATTTAAAGTTACCTTGGATCAGATGATAGCAAATAGCTAGAAGGCTGAACATCAACACTGGTTAAAATATTAGTTAACTTATACTACTTTCTTCTCATTCTATTAGTTTCAAAACACCAATGTACACACATACTCACAGCTAGACAATTACGCTCAGCTACAGTGATATTCTTCATTGGCTCCCAAGATGATAGGACTTATATACATAAATGTTATTACTGTAATTGATAGTAAAGAGTATGGGCAGAGTTGTGGCAAAAGTTCATTGGGTTTTTGTGACATGAATCCATCTTGGTGGAGGGAAGCTGCAGGGAGCAGAGATGCCTGGTCCATCATGTGGATTACAAGCTGTAACAGCTTACAATCAAAGCAGGATTTCACCATAATTCATTTTCCTCACTCCATCTTTCTTCTAGTAGTAGATGGGCAAGATCTTATACTAGCAGTATTAGAATTTTCTTTCCTTGTTAGTTAGACTGTAAGTAATTTTTAAAGGTGAGGTAATTATACTTATTTGTGTATCTTCTAATTAACATTTATTTTGTGTGTTGTTTCCATGTCTGTGCTTTGTATAAGAAGTGTTCAGGATTAACTGTGGACACTATTGGGAACAATATTCGTGCAGTAAATGGACTGTGTTGTGTTATGGTTAAAACTAGATCCCAAATTAAATCATAAAGAGAACAAGCAGATAACATTCAGTTCTTAGAGTGAGTGGATGGTTCCAGATCAAGCAGAAATAGAACCATTAACTGCAATTATGCAACAATTAAGACTTCTTATTGCATAATTGCAGCTAAAGGGTCTATTTCTGCTTCTTTTGTAACTACTGGCTTGCCTACTTCTTCCACTCCCTCCACAAATTGAATGTTATCTGCTTGTTCTGTTGTTGTTCAACAATCAAGACTTTTAGTCCCTCATGGACCATGGACCTTGCTGTCAGTGGGGTGACTTGCATGCCTCGGCAATACAGACAGCAGTACACTATGTGCAACCACATCAGAGAGGTATCTGTCGGGAGGCCAGACAAACATGTGGTTCCTGAAGAGGGGCAGCATCCTTTCAGCAATTGCAGGGGCAACTGTCTGGATGATTCACTGATCTAGCATTGTAACACCGACCAAAATGGACTTTCTGTGCTGGTACTGTGAATGGCTCAAAGCAAGGGGAAACAACAGCCATAATTTATCCCAAGAGCAAGCAGCTCTACAGAATAGTTAAATTATGATGGCGTCCTCTTGGATAAAACATTCTGGAAGTAAAATAATCCCCCATTCAGTTCTCCAGGCAGGGACTACTCAGAAGGATACTGTCATAAGGAGAAATAAAACTGGCATTCTATGGATCAGAGTGTGAAATGTTAGATCCCTTAATTGGTCAGGTAAGTCAGAAAATTTAAAAAAGGAAATGGATTGGCTGAAGTTAGATACAGTGGGAATTAGTGAAATCTGCTGGCAGGAGGAACAGGACTTCTGGCCAGGTGAATACAAAATCAAATAGTGGTAATGCAGGATTGGCTTTAATAATGGATATGAAAATAGGCTATTATTATGAACAGCATAGTGAATGCACTATTTTAGCCATGAGAGACACGAAGCCCACATCTACCATTGGAATACAAATTTATATGCCACCTAGTTTAACAGATGATGAAGAGATTGAAAAATGTATGATGATGTCAAAAAAAAAAATTATTCAGATCATTAGGAAGACAAAAATTTAATTGTGATGGAGGACTGGAATTTGATAATAGGAAAAGGAAGAAAAGGAAAAATTGTAGATGAATATGGACTGGGGGAAAGGAATGAAAGGGAGCCACCTGGTTGAACTTTCACAGAGCACATTTTAATCATTGCTAACACTTGGTTTAAGAATCATGAAAGAAGTTTGTATGCGTGGAACAGACCTGGAGACACCAGAAGGTTTCAGATTGATTTTACAAAGGTGAGACAGATTTCAGAACCAGATTTTAATTTGTAAGACATTTCCAGGGGCAGATGTGGACTCTGACCACAATTTATTGGTAATGAAATGAAGAGGTTGCAAAAAGGTAGGTTCAAATGGCTCTGAGCGCTATGGGACTTAACGTCTGAGGTCATCAGTCCCCTAGAACTTAGAACTACTTAAACCTAACCAACCTAAGGACATCACACACATCCATGCCAGAGGCAGGATTTGAACCTGCGACTGTAGCAGTCGTGCGGTTCCAGACTGAAGTGCCTAGAACCGCTCCGCCACAGTGGCTGGCGCAAAAACGTAGGAAATTAAGGAGATGAGACCTGGGTAAGTTGAAAGAACCAGAGGTTGTTGAGAGTTTCAGAGAGGGTATTAGGCAACAACTGATTACAACAAGGGAAAATAATATGGAATAAGATGAATGGGTAGCTTTGAGAGACGAAACTGTGAAGGCAGAGAGGATCAAATAGGTAAAAAGACAAGACCTATTACAAATACATGGATGACACAGGAGATACTGAATTTAACTGATGAAAGGAGAAAATATAAAAATGTAGCAAATGAAGCAGGCAAAAGGGAATACAAAAGCCTAAAACTGAAACTGACATGAACTGCAAAATAGCTAAGCAGGAATGGCTAGAGGACAAATGTAAGGATTTAGAAGCACATCTCATTAGGGGAAAGACAGAGACCATCTACAACAAAATTACAGAGGCTTTTGGGGAAAAGAGAAGCAGCTGTATGAATAACAAGAAATCAGATAGAAAACCAGTCCTAAGCAAAGAAGGAAGGAGTATATAGAGCATTTATACATGGGAGAGGAACTTGAACGCAATATTATAGAACAGGAAGAGAATGTAGATGGGGATAAGATGGGAAATATGATACTGTGAGAGGAATTTGGCACTGAGAGACCAAAGTCAAAACAAGGCCCTGGGAGTAAACAACATTCCATCAGAACTACTGATAGCCTTGGGAGAGCCAGCCATGACAACATTCTTCCATATGGTGGGCAAGATGTCTGAGACAGGTGAAACACCCTCAGACTTCAAGGACAATGTAAAAATTCCAATTCCTAAGAAAGTAGTTGTTGATAGGTGTGAAAATTACTGAATTATCAGTTTAATAAGTCATAGCTGCAAAACACTATCACAATTTCTTTACAGAGGAATGGAAAAATTGATAGAAGCTGACCTCAGGAAGAATCAGTTTGGAATCTGGAGAAATGAAGGACTACATGAGGCAATACTGGCCCTATGACTTATCTTAGAAAATAACGAAAGGAAAACCTTCATTTATAGCGCTTGTAGACTTAGAGAAAGCATTTAACAGTGTTGGCTGGAACACACTGTTTCAAATTCTGAAGGTAGCAGGGAGTGAAAGGTTATTTACAACTTGTACAGAAAACAGATGGCAGTTAAAAAAGTCTAAGGGCATGAAATGGAAGCAGTGGCTGAGAAGGGAGTGAGACAGGGATGTAGCCTATCCCCAATGTTATTCAATCTATACACTGAGCAGTCTCAAGGAAAACAAGGAGAAATTTGGAAAAGGAAATAACATTCAAGGAAAAGAAATAAATGTTGTTGTTGTTGTAGTCTTCAGTCCTGAGACTGGTTTGATGCAGCTCCCCATGCTACTCTATCCTGTGCAAGCTTCTTCATCTCCCAGTACCTACTGCAGCCTACATCCTTCTGAATCTGCTTAGTGTATTCATCTCTTGGTCTCCCTCTACGATTTTTACCCTCCACGCTGCCCTTGAATGCAAAATTGGTGATCCCTTGATGCCTCAGAATGTGTCCTACCAACCGATCCCTTCTTCTCGTCAAGTTGTGCCACAAATTTCTCTTCTCCCCAACTCTATTCAATACCTCCTCATTAGTTATGTGATCTCCACATCTAATTTTCAGCATTCTTCTGTAGCACCACATTTCAAAAGTTTTATTCTCTTCTTGTCTAAACTATTTATCGTCCACGTTTCACTTCCATACATGGCTACACTCCATACAAATACTTTCAGAAACGACTTCCTGACATTTAAATCTATACTCGATGTTAAGTAATTTCTCTTCTTCAGAAACACTTTCCTTGCCATTGCCAGTCTACATTTTATATCCTCTCTACTTCGACCATCATCAGTTATTTTGCTCCCCAAATAGCAAAACTCCTTTACTACTTTAAGTGTCTCATTTCCTAATCTAATTCCCTGAGCATCACCTGATTTAATTAGACTACATTCCATTATCCTTGTTTTGCTTTTGTTGATGTTCATTTTATACCCACCTTTCAAGACACTGTCCATTCCGTTCAACTGCTTTTCCAAGTCCTTTGCTGTCTCTGACAGAATTACAAAGTCATCGGCAAACCTCAAAGTTTTTATTTATTCTTCATGGATTTTAATACCTACTCCGAACTTTTCTTTTGTTTCCTTTACTGCTTGCTCAATATACAGATTGAATAGCATCGGGGAGAGGCTACAACCCTGTCTCACTCCCTTCCCAACCACTGCTTCTCTTTCATGTCCCTCGACTCTTATAACTGCCATCTGGTTTTTGTACAAATTGTAAATAGCCTTTCGCTCCCTGTATTTTACCCCTGCCACCTTCAGAATTTGAAAGAGAGTATTCCAGTCAACATTGTCAAAAGCTTTCTCCAAGTCTACAAATGCTAGAAACGTAGGTTTGCCTTTCCTTAATCTAGCTTCTAAGATAAGTCGTAGGGTCAGTGTTGCCTCACTTGTTCCAACATTTCTATGGAATCCAAACTGATCTTCCCCGAGGTCGGCATCTACCAGTTTTTCCATTCGTCTGTAAAGAATTCGCGTTAGTATTTTGCAGCTGTGACTTATTAAACTGATAGCTCAGTAATTTTCACATCTGTCAACACCTGCTTTCTTTGGGATTGGAATTATTATATTCTTCTTGAAGTCTGAGGGAATTTCGCCTGTCTCATACATCTTGCTCACCAGATGGTAGAGTTTTGTCAGGACTGGCTCTCCCAAGGCTGTCAGTAGTTCTAATGGAATGTTGTCTACTCCCGGGACCTTGTTTTGACTTAGGACTTTCAGTGCTCTCTCAAACTCTTCACGCAGTATCATATCTCCCATTTCATCTTCATCTATATCCTCTTCCATTTCCATAATATTGTCCTCAAGAACATCGTCCCTGTATAGACCCTCAATATACTCCTTCCACCTTTCTGCTTTCCCTTCTTTGCTTAGAACTGGGTTTCCATCTGAGCTCTTGATATTCATACAAGTGGTTCTCTCTTCTCCAAAGGTCTCTTTAATTTTCCTGTAGGCAGTATCTATCTTACCCCTAGTGAGATAAGCCTCTACATCCTTACATTTGTCCTCTAGCCATCTCTGCTTAGCCATTTTGCACTTCCTGTCGATCTCATTTTTGAGACGTTGTATTCCTTTTTGCCTGCTTCATTTATTGCGTTTTTATATTTTCTCCTTTCATCAATTAAATTCAGTATCTCTTCTGTTACCCAAGGATTTCTACCAGCCCTCGTCTTTTTACCTACTTGATCCTCTGCTGCCTTCACTATTTCATCCTTCAAAGCTACCCATTCTTCTTCTACTGTATTTCTTTCCCCCATTCCTGTCAATTGTTCCCTTAGGCTCTCCCTGAAACTCTGTACAACCTCTGGTTTAGTCAGTTTATCCAGGTCCCATCTCCTTAAATTCCCACCTTTTTGCAATTTCTTCAGTTTTAATCTACAGTTCATAACCAATAGATTGTGGTCAGAGTCCACATCTGCCCCTGGAAATGTCCTACAATTTAAAACCTGGTTCCTAAATCTCTGTCTTACCATTAGATAATTTATCTGAAACCTTCTAGTATCTCCAGGGTTCTTCCATGTATACAACCTTCTTTCATGATTCTTGAACCAAGTGTTAGCTGTGATTAGGTTATGCTCGGTGCAAAATCCTACCAGGCGGCTTCCTCTTTCATTTCTTAGCCCCAATCCATATTCACCTATTTTGTTTTCTTCGCTTCCATTTCCTACTGACGAATTCCAGTCACCCATTACTATTAAATTTTCATCTCCCTTCACTACCTGAATAATTTCTTTTATCTCATGATACATTTCATCAAGTTCTTCATCATCTGCAGAGCTAGTTGGCATATAAACTTGTACTACTGTAGTAGGCGTGGGGTTTGTGTATATCTTGGCCACAATAATGTGTTCACTATGCTGTTTGTAGTACCTTACCCAAATCCCTATTTTCCAAAAAAATGGCTCTGAGCACTATGGGACTCAACTGCAGAGGTCATTAGTCCCTGAGAACTTAGAACTAGTTAAACCTAACTAACCTAAGGACATCACAAACATCCATGCCCGAGGCAGGATTCGAACCTGCGACCGTAGCGGTCTTGCGGTTCCAGACTGCAGCGCCTTTAACCGCACGGCCACTTCGGCCGGCCCCTATTTTCCAATTCATTATTAAACCTACTCCTGCATTACCCCTATTTGATTTTGTATTTATAACCCTGTGTTCACCTGACCAAAAGTCTTGTTCCTCTTGCCACCGAACGTCACTAATTCCCACTATATCTAACTTCAACCTATCCATTTCCCTTTTTAAATTTTCTAACCTACCTTCCTGATTAAGGGATCTGACATTCCACGCTCCGATCCGTAGAACGCCAGTTTTCTTTCTCCTGATAACGTCGTTCTCCTGAGTAGTCCCCGCCTGGAGATCTGAATGGGGGACTATTTTACCTCCTGAATATTTTACCCAAGAGGATGCCATCATCATTTAATCATACAGTAAAGCTGTATGCCCTCGGGAAAAATTATGGCTGTAGTTTCCACTTGCTTTCAGCCGTTCGCAGTACCAGCACAGCAAGGCTGTTTTGGTTAGTGTTACAAAGCCAGATCAGTCAATCATCCAGACTGTTGCCCCTGCAACTACTGAAAAGGCTGCTGTCCCTCTTCAGGAACCACGCGTTTGTCTGGCCTCTCAACAGAAACCCCTCTGTTGTGGTTGCACCTACGGTACCACCATCTGTGTCGTTGAGGCACGCAAGCCTCCTCACCAACGGCAAGGTCCATGGTTCATGGGGGGAAGAAATAAATACTTTTGAGAAATAAATACGTTTGAGAATACCATTATAATTTTGTCAGAGGCAGCAAAGGACTTCGAAGAGAAGTTGTATGAAATGGACTGTGCCTTGGAAGTTGGATACATGATGAACATCAACAAAAACAAAACAATGGTAATGGAATGTAGTGGAATTAAATCATGTGATGTTGACGGAGTGGATATAAAATGTAGACTGGCATTTGCAAGAAATGTATTTCTGAAGAAAAGAAATTTGTTAACACTGGAAACAGGTTTAAGTGTTAGGAATTCTT
This sequence comes from Schistocerca serialis cubense, assembly GCF_023864345.2. Lineage (NCBI taxonomy): Eukaryota > Metazoa > Arthropoda > Insecta > Orthoptera > Acrididae > Schistocerca > Schistocerca serialis. The sequence goes on along the minus strand of NC_064639.1, from coordinate 722,548,903 downwards.
TTCTGAAAGAATTCGTCTGGAGTGTCGCCACACATGGAAGTGAAACATGGATAATAAACAGTTTAGATGATAAGAGAATTGATGCTTTTGAAATGTGGTGCTACTGAATAATGCTGAAGTTTAGATTGGTAGATCATGCAACTAATAAGGAGGTACTGAATAGAATCGGGAAGAAAAGAAATTTGTAGCACAATTTGCCAAAAAGAAGGCATAAGTTGATAGGACACACTCTGAGACAACAAGGAATTACCAATGTATCTCTTGAGGGAATAGAGAGAGAGAGAGAGAGAGAGAGAGAGAGAGAGAGAGAGAGAGAGAGAGAGTGTTGGGAGGGGGGGGGGGGGGGGGGGAAGGGGTGGTAGTACCATAGAGGGATATCAAGAAGTGAATACAGTAAGCACATTCAGAAGGACGTAGGTGCAGTAGTTATTTGGAAATGAAGAAGCTTGCACAGAACAGATTAGCATGGAGAGCTGCCTCAAACAAGCTGGACTGAAGACAACAACAAGACTTTTGATTCAAGATCCAGCAGACATAAACACAGATGTCTCTGATATGAAAATGCAAGTTTATGGGATAGCACAAAAGCAAACTGAAATGGTTAAAGCCCAGTCTGACATGCAGACACAGCTTTCTGATATAGTTGAAAAAAAGGAAGACCTTGCAAGTGAATTATCTGAATGATGCTCTGCCTAAGAAGCATTTCCTGTCAAATTAAAGTAGACAGATGGTGAAATGATGGAATTGAATTCTGGACAAGGTGCTGTGGAAGAAATGATAGATGAGTTAATAAAATCTGTTAATGAATTGTTGACAAGGAGCAAAAGGCAAGAAGACAAATGTTCTGGGCCCAAAAACAGTCATTTTCACACCTAGTTTACCTGAAGGAAGTCAACTTCGGAGAGAGCTCTCAAAGCCATGTCAGACCGGACTTCATGCAGTGTCATGAGAAAACTGAGGAGTTCATGGAGGAAACTAAAAACGGAATAGGAGAGTGTTGAGGGGAAGTGAAGATTCCACACCCTGGAGCCTGCAGACAGGAAACATTACAGACCCAGGGCACGAATCACAATATAATTCAAATGTTTATAAGAAATATGATGATAATGCCAACTCAGTGTATGGTTCTTCTCCATTAATAAACCTTTACACTATCATTTTGATGTAAGAGAAACTTTTAAGCCAAAGGGAGTTTCAAACATTTTCTCCAGATAAAAGGACAGTGAATCCAGTTGTGTTTATTTGAAGTTTCATGGGAATTCTGCCCAGGTCTTGGAATGACCCATAAAAAGTTATTTATGTCTCAACATACACTGAGAGCCAAAGAAATTGGTACTCCTTCCTAATATTGTGTAGGACCCCCGTGAGCACGCAGAAGTGTTGCAGCCCGACGTCGCATGGACTCGACTAATGTTGGAAGTAGTGCTGGAGGGAACAGATACCATGAATCCTGCACGACTGTCTGTAAATCCGTGAGTGTACAAGGGGGTGGAGATCTTTTCTGAACAACACATTGCAAGGCATTCCAGATATGCTCAATAATATTCATGTCTTGGGAGTTTGGTGACCAGTGGAAGTGTTTAAACTCAGCAGAGTGTTCCTGGAGCCACTCTGTAGCAATTCTTCCTGTGTGGCATGTCACATTGTCCTGCTGGAATTGCCCAAGTCAATTGGAATCCACAATGGACATGAATGGATGCAGGTGATCAGACAGGATACTTACGTATGTTTACCTGTCAGAATCATATCTAGAAGCATCAGGGGCCTCATATCACTCCAACTGCACACGCCCCACACCATTAAAGAACCTCCACCAGCTTGAACAGTTCCCTGCTGACATCTAGGGTCCACAGATTCATGAGGTTGTCTTCATACCTGTACACGTCCATCCGCTCATACAATTTGAAAAGAGATTCGTACGACCAGGTAACGTGTTTCCAGTCATCAACAGTCCAATGCCGATGTCGACAGGCTCAGATGAGGCGTAAAGCTTTGTGTCCTGCAGTCATCAAGAGTACATGAGTGGGCCTTCAGCTCTGAAAGCTCATATTGATGATGTTTCATTCAATAGTTTGCATGCTGACCCTTGATGGCCCAGAACTGAAGTCTGCAGCAATTTGCAGAAGGGTGGCACTTCTGTCATGTTGAACGATTCTTTTCAGTCATCTCTGGTCTTGCAGGATCTTCTTCCAGTGTCAGCGATGTCGGAAATTTGATGTTTTACCAGATTCCTGATATTCACGATACACTCATGAAATGCTCATACAGGAAAATCTCCATTTCATTGGTAACTCGGAGATGCTGTGCCCCATCAATCATGCACTGACTACAACACCACTTCCAAACTGACTTAAATCTTGATAACCTGCCATTGTAGCACCAGTAACTGATCCAACAACTGCGCCAGACTCCTGTTTTCTTATATAGGCATCGCCATATTCTGCCTGTTTACATATTTCCGTATTTCAATATGCATGCCTAAACCAGTTTCTTTGGCACTACAGTGTATATACAGGGAGAAGGGGGCATTATGGGCAACAGAAGTGAGTGAATCTTGCAAGAACTATGAAGTGTTTGAACACGCATTCTTGGTTCAATACAGGCCTCTTCGGGTCCATGAGCACTGCAGAAATGAAGTTTTTAATCCTGAGCCTTTTTCATAGAAAATACACCGATATTTTGATAAATATTTATGTAAAGCAAAGTACTGGGACAAACTCTTTACCCTCAAGGATATGATGAGAATATTGAAGGCAATCTTGCCTGTTAATATCCAAGACAAATAGAGCGAAACATCGGTAGAAAGGCTCAAGGATTTCATATCAGTACTTGACTTGATGGATCTCATGCAGGAAGACACTCAGTCACGATTAGGATGAAGTAATGGGTGTAGACCTAGCGCTATCTTAAAAAATAATCAAATTAATAACACATCAACACGAGATATCAACTCCAATCAACACAAGATATCAACTCCAATCAACAATTACCATATATCACTAACAACCACCTGTCTAATGGTAACAGTTTCAGATGAACTGAATATGAAATTGATAACAACTCTCATTCCAATAAAAATCGGTCAAGCAGACCTAATCAGAGATACCACCCTGGATATTCATCACATCCAAATAACCAGCAGTGGGGTAATAATATATGAAGACAGGAACTGTCAGAAAAATGCGTTGCCTAGCCACAATGACAGATGGCAGCAGCCATCAGTAATAACTGCAGTAATGGACAACTCTGTAATGTAGCAACTACATTACACAGTAATGCATAAATGTATTCTCCTCTATTTTTCTTTTTATTTACGTTGGATAATAGTAGTTATTGCTAAAGGCTTTACCAATATTTAAAGAGAACACTTAGAAGAAGAAGAACTCCTTAGCCGAGATCATTATAAAAAGCTTTATTGTAGATAACCAGTTTCAATAAAACTAAGCTACCACCTTCACATTTTCATACAGGTTATTACAAACATCTTGTGCCAGCTACACACAAAACATTTCCACTGAATTTCCAAGAAAATAAAACATGAAATTAATGATGTGTTGGTATGTCAAAGTATCATTCCCACAACACAACATGTCATGTCATACTTACCAGGGTGCCACAAGACTAACTGTTGGACATATTACCACAAAACAACACAAACCAAATATTGACATCACGGTAAAATCCTGAAGCATGTTATATGCAGAGCCATTCGAGATTTTGGTAATACCTAACCTGGGATTTTGTTTGTTCACGTGCATTCCACTGACCCCTGGTCACAGGAGAGCCCGTAAAGCCTGGTGTCAAGAACACAGTACATGGTCATTGGAACGGTGGTCCCACATTATGTTCACAGATGAGTCCAGGTATAGTCTGAACAGTGATTCTCGCCGGGTTTTCATCTGGCGTGAACCAGGAACCAGATAAAAACCCCTTAATGTCCTTGAAAGGGACCTGTATGGAGGTCGTGGTTTGATGGTGTGGTGTAGGATTATGATTGGTGCACGTACACCCCTACATGTCTTTGACAGAGGAACTGTAACAAGTCAAGTGTCTCGGGACGTCATTTTGCACTAGTATGTCCTGCCTTTTCAGGGGTGCAGTGGGTCCCACCTTCCTCCTGATGGATGACAACGCATGGCCCCACTGAGCTGCCATCATGGAGTGGCCTGCCTGTTCTCCAGACCTAAATCCCATCGAGCACGTCTGGGATGCTCTCGGTCAATGTAATGCTACACGTCTTCAAACCCCTGGGAGACTTCAGGAGCTCCAACAGGCACTGGTGCAAGAATGGGAGGCTATACCCCAGCAGCTGCTCGACCACCTGATCCAGAGTATGTCAACCCATTGTGCAGCCTGTGTACGTGTGCATGGTGATCATAACCCATACTGATGTCGGGGTACATATGCAGGAAACATTGGCATTTTGTAGCACATGTATTTCAGGATGGTTTTCTCAACTTATCACCAATACTGTGGACTTACAGAGCTGTGTCATGTGTGTTCCCTATGTGCCTATGCTATTAGTGCCAGTCTTGTGTAGTGCCATGTTGTGTGGCACCACATTCTGCAATTATCCTTAATTTATGACCATGAGTGTATATATGTACAAGTGAAGTCCATAAAGCAAAAACCTGTCACAATCAACTCCAAGGGCACTGTTGATTGCTGTGTGTAATAAGATAATATATCAAGAGTTTTCGCACTGCCAGGGCCGTATGACAATTTACAAATATTAACTGACCACAAATTTGTGAAAATTCAAGAGACTCAGCAAAATGAAATTATTCTCCAGTCAACAACACTGGAGAATGTATACCAAGGTGATATCAATGAAGTAACTGTGAATGTTCCAAAAGGAACAGAATACAGCTGACATGGATGTGAACAGATCACCAAAGGCCCGTAAGTTTAATTCAGATAAAGTCAAGAATTTTATTTTTTTATTTTTACTATGCTAATACAGGGTGTATACGCTGACAAGGAAAAAATTTCCCGGATTTTTTACTGGATCTCCCAGTTAAAAATACATTTTCTCCTGGATGAAAACACACTTTTACCGTAGCAAGTGACAGTATACTTTCCGTCGGAACTGTAAAACTTATTGATCCTTTGAATGGATATGGTTTAATACAGCAGCGTAGAATTTCCCGGTACTTTAGAAAATGAAACTCAGGGGGGGAAAAACACGCTTGGGAAATATCTTTGATGTGCAGCAACATTATGCTGTTTATTTTCGTATTACGAAAGTATAAATTCGAATTCCACCAACAAGAAAAGTTAATGGTTTAAGTTAATATACATAGTGTTGCTACAAGAAAAGTAAAGCTTTCGCATATAATATTTGTATCTAAGATTAATAAGCTACAAGAGAAGCTAAGCTCCCACATATAAAGTTGATCTGTTTAGTGCATGTTACACTTTAAGATACATCACACAAATGTGGCAGTAAAATTTTTAATACTGACATAAATCTCTGATCTTCTGGGTTCAAAATGCTTCTAAATGGCTCATCATCAAAGAGTTGATTTTTAAACGAGAGTCAAATGTTTCCAGAATGAGATTTTCACTCTGCAGCAGAGTGTGCGCTGATATGAAACTTCCTGGCAGATTAAAACTGTGTGCCCGACCGAGACTCGAACTCGGGACCTGTTCGGTCCCGAGTTCGAGTCTTGGTCGGGCACACAGTTTTAATCTGCCAGGAGAGTCAAATGCTCTGTGATTTAAGAAATTCATGGTACATTCTCGCACATAGTTCAACTTACGTAAAAGGAAAATTACTTTGAAAGTAACGCTTTTCAAAGCACCATTCACAATATTTTCTCGCGACCTGTTAGAAACATTTCAGCAATTGCCAGAGAGCGCCAGGGAAGAGGTGTTGCTGCACTTGCGCAGCTGCCATGACTTAGGAAGCTCGTATGTTCGTAGGTGTAAAACATTAAAAGATCTTTCTTACATTATGTCATAAAAGAAACAAGACATCAGAGGATACTCCAAGAGTGTCAGAATTTCGTGAACCATACTAAAATGCATAGTTCGCCTTAAAGCGCACATTCGTATGTCTAGATTCCCAATGACGTAGGCCTCGACCTGGTATTAAGCTTTTCGGTGTGGTTTTCGGGACGTAGATTTTCTTGAAGTATCAGTACTGAATTATCTCATGTTTGGTTCTTTACCTCTTATCGCAGTTAATAATGGATGGGATTATTTGTAACTGGGAGAACAAGAACTCTTCAGAAAATCTGGAGTCTTTATTGCCTATTAGCTAATAACATGCTTTCTCTGTGACATAAAATTAAATATAGGTTACCTAAAACCAGTGAAGACAAGAGACAGGCAAGACAGTACACATTTCTTCAGTTCTTAGGTCCTAGCGATTTTTCTCTCTAATCTTGCTACAGCTTTACATGGCATGCTTTCCTTTCTGCGAAAGAACTATTACCTCATCAAAGCTCATCACACGTTTTGCTGCATGAAAACTTGAAATGCTTTCCTTTCTGCGAAATAACTATTACCTCATCAAAGCTCGTCGCATGTTTTGCTGCATGAAAACTCAAAATGTCGTCATCTAATACTGAAAAAGCTGTCAATACGAATCTACCCAAGACTGGTGTGGTTTCTCGATCTAATTAAGTCTATTTTGTCACTGTGTGCTGGATAAAACAAAATACGCCTTTCTAATATTTCAGCAATTTTAACACACACCAAATAAGCGAGACTGTTTTGACAATAATGATCATTTTTATAGTATGGCATATAATTCACGAAGTACCAATACTAAATACCTATTTGGCCTACTACAATCAGAAAGCTTTATGTTAGGAAATAGTTTCACATTTCATTCATACTCTCCAGTTTCTCATGCATGAGACGGAAAAGTGGTAGAACGAAATTTTTGTATAAATTTGGAATAGTCATATTCTTCTATAATTTGTGTGATGTCCCCGTTTCTTCTCCTTCCTCGTTCTGACAAACACTCTTGTCATCAATAATTCTGTAACTATTACTACCACTGTCAAAACTCATTCTCCAGTTACCTTTACTAACCCTGCCACAATCACCAGTTTAGTTATCCAGCGATTATTCTCCGGTCAGGCGTCATTACGTGTTCGTACAATATGTTTTCCGCGCTACTCCCAGAATGGAACTTAAGTGGCTGCTAGCTGGGGACTACAACTGGCCTTGTCTAGTGTAGTGATCTGTCCAAAAATTCTCTGTCAGAATTTCACTTTCTTGGATACACCGAGAAGATAATACATAATCTTTCTTACCTGTTAATCCTGTTAGTCGTTTATTTCCACTCTGGTAGTCTCAATCTTTGGATTTCGCTACTAATTATAACAACGCTGAACATTTGCAAACTGAATCAACCACGTAAACAAGCAGCAGTTGGCATTCACCGGTTCGGCTTTATTCTGCTCAGCTTGTATAACCCCGTCCCGTTTTTTCTGCAGGAAAGTTCATTTCTAGAAGCGACGAGGATTCCCTTGGCCGAGACAACATGTACACTATGCAAGAATTCAAAAATCAACTTATAATTCATTCAGAAATCAACTTAGAAATGTGTTCAAAAAGTCCAAAAACCAGCAGGGGTGCGTTTCAAAATCATATGAATAATCGATAGACTGACGTGCGCTGGATGCTAGGTGCTTTTTGAAACAAGTTTTTTTTCCTCAAGAATGTGAATTTGCCCCCTCCCCCGAAATTGCCGCTCAGCTCAGATAAGCTGATTTGCCACCCCTGGGCGTGCTGCACACACGTGAATCTGGCAGCTTGGGCGCGCCAGTAAAATGTTTCTGGGTACCCCATGTCCCTGGTTGCTGCTACTGCTGCTTACACAGCAGCCATTAATATAATTAGACCTTTTTAAAATCTTAATTTACAACAAAATTTGATAAAAGTAACCCAACCACAGATACATTATCTATCTAGAAATTCATCTATGAAGTAAGAGAAATTGGATCAGCAAGCAGTTTTTAAAAAAAATCATTTCTGCCAGCAGAAGTGCTCAGATATTTTTGTGGCTGCATACTTTGCTCTATTCTGTGCAAGATTAAGGATAAGTTGTGGATAGCAGAAGGCTATTTTTGTTCCTACAGTTTTATTTAGGAACAATACACCTACTTCCAAATTGTGACCGATTGTTCACATCAGATTTCATAAAAGAGTACAGGGTTATTACAAATGATTGAAGCGATTTCACAGCTCTACAATAACTTTATTATTTGAGATATTTTCACAATGCTTTGCACACACATACAAAAACTCAAAAAGTTTTTTTAGGCATTCACAAATGTTCGATATGTGCCCCTTTAGTGATCGGCAGACATCAAGCCGATAAGTTCCTCCCATACTCGGCGCAGCATGTCCCCATCAATGAGTTCGAAAGCATCGTTGATGCGAGCTCGTAGTTCTGGCACCTTTCTTGGTAGAGGAGGTTTAAACACTGACTCTTTCACATAACCCCACAGAAAGAAATCGCATGGGGTTAAGTCGGGAGAGCGTGGAGGCCATGACATGAATTGCTGATCATGATCTCCACCACGACCAATCCATCGGTTTTCCAATCTCCTGTTTAAGAAATGCCGAACATCATGATGGAAGTGCGGTGGAGCACCATCCTGTTGAAAGATGAAGTCGGCGCTGTCGGTCTCTGGTTGTGGCATGAGCCAATTTTCCAGCATGTCCAGATACACGTGTCCTGTAACGTTTTTTTCGCAGAAGAAAAAGGGGCCGTAAACTTTAAACCGTGAGATTGCACAAAACACGTTAACTTTTGGTGAATTGCGAATTTGCTGCACGGATGCGTGAGGATTCTCTACCGCCCAGATTCTCACATTGTGTCTGTTGACTTCACCATTAAGAAAAAACGTTGCTTCATCACTGAAAACAAGTTTCGCACTGAACGCATCCTCTTCCATGAGCTGTTGCAACTGCGACGAAAATTCAAAGCGTTTGACTTTGTCATCGGGTGTCAGGGCTTGTAGCAATTGTAAACGGTAAGGCTTGTGCTTTAGCCTTTTCCGTAAGATTTTCCAAACCGTCGGCTTTGGTACGTTTAGCTCCCTGCTTGCTTTATTCGTCGACTTCCGCGGGCTACGCGTGAAACTTGCCCGCACGCGTTCAACCGTTTCTTCGCTCACTGCAGGCCGACCCGTTGATTTCCCCTTAAAGAGGCATCCAGAAGCTTTAAACTGCGCATACCATCGCCGAATGGAGTTAGCAGTTGGTGGATCTTTGTTGAACTTCATCCCGAAGTGTCGTTGCACTGTTATGACTGACTGATGTGAGTGCATACGCTTTCTTGGCTCCTGTCGCCATTTTGTCTCACTGCGCTCTCGAGCGCTCTGGCGGCAGAAACCTGAAGTGCGGCTTCAGCCGAACAAAACTTTATGAGTTTTTCTACGTATCTGTAGTGTGTCGTGACCATATGTCAATGAATGGAGCTACAGTGAATTTATGAAGTCGCTTCAATCATTTGTAATAGCCCTGTACATGTAATGTGAGGAAGTTTTAGGTATGCCTAAATTTTTGAACAGCTGCATATAGAAAGTTCCTTGCAGCACATATTAATGTGTTAAATACTTTGTGTTTATGTGTGGAACTGCCACAGAAAATTATTCTGTATGACATCAATGAATGGAAGTATGCATGGCAATACAACATTTTAATGCTTTCATTGTCAAAACCAGCAATTACCCATACTTCAAATGTAACTGAACTCAAGTGTTAGCGGCATAACAACTTTGGTTCATACATCATCAACAAGTGTAAATTGCATCTAGCTTGAAAAATAAACAAAAGAATACCAGAAGACTTCAGGGATAAGAAACAGTAAAGAATAAATGAAATTCCTCTTCTCAGTGGAGTGTGATCCGATACCTTTTGTCAGAATATGACCACTGGGCCATCTAGAGGAGACCTTCCTAGTCTCCCAAAATGCCAAACCCCACAGTCTGGTTCAGGTTCATTGGTGATATCTTCGCGATCTGGACTCAGGGCCAGCACACACTATCTTCATTCCTTCACAACCTCAACACCTTCTCTCCCACCTGCCTCACATGGTCCTCTCCAACCCAGCATGCTGCCTTCCTTAGACGTTGACCACCTCCTCTTGTGTATTCCGACAGCTATCATCCCTTTCACATCAGAAAAATTGCTCCTATACAACCTGGCCACCTGGGGACAGTGTATCACCAGTGACGGGAACTCACCTGCTTAGTATGCTGAAGGTCTTACCAAGGCCTTCACAGTCAGGCACTGTTCTCCAGATCTAGTCTGCAAACAGATCTCCCATGAAATTTCCCCTAATATCACCCCAGACTGGAATGAATGAACCACATCCTTCGTCAGGACTTTGATAACCTATCATCACGTGCTGACATGAGGAACATCCTACCTGAGATCCTTCCAGCCCCTCCTAAAGTGGTCATCCATTGTCCACCCAACCTACACAACATCCTAGCCCATCCCTATGCCACTCCCAACCCAACCCTTTGCCACAAGGATCATATCCCTGTGGAAGACCCAGGTGCAAGACCTATCCAATCCAGCCACCCAGAACTTCCTATTCCAGTCCTGCTACAGATTTATCCAACCCATCAGTGGCCAAGCCAGCTGTGAAAGCAGCCATATCATTTGCCAGCTCTGTTGCAATCATTGCACAGCTTTTTATATTGGTATGACGCCAACCAGTGGTACACCAGGGTGAACGACCACCGTCAAACTGTAACCAGAGCAAAGTAGACCATCCTGTCGCACAACCTAAAGCTGAACATAACATGCCTGATTTCAATGGCTGCTTCATTACCTGAGCCATCTGGGTCCTTCCCTCCACCACCAGCTTATCTGAACTGCGCACATGGGAGTTATCCTTACAATACATTCTCTGTTCCCGTATCTATCCCGGCCTCAACTTACAGAAACATAGTGCCACCCCAACCTCCACCCAACAGTTTCCACTCCCTCTCTCCTATCATCTTTTCCCCATTCTTGTCTCCCACACTCTGTTTACCACCCTCTGCCAACGCACCTGCCCTTCTTTCCCCACTCCTCTCCTTTTTCACTCCTTTTCCCGCTACAACCTGCTGATTTGTGCCTGTTGGCATTCTAGTCCTTGCACGTGTCGCAAGACACTCACCCCGACCCATACACTACTATCCCTTCCCCTTTCCTGCCCATACCAGTCTGTGCTTGCATCTCAAGTGATTGCTGCATTCCGGCCAAGTTGCTGGAGTTGGTGGTAACGTGTGCATGAAATGTGCTTGCTTGTGTGTATAAATAGTGTGTACTTCTCCTTAGGTGATGAAGGCAGTGACTGAAAGATTTATGTAAACGCCTTTTAATTACGTCTGTCTGCAACTTAACGTGCCTTTTTTACGGAAAGCAGTAATTTATCTTTTCCTACATTGTTGATATTCCTACCTGGAGTTTCCATTGTATGATTTAGTGTTGCCCATTGCATTTACTGAAACCAATAAACCTTCTACTCCAGCCATTTGACTCTTTGTAACATGGTTTTACTGTGGTTGGGTCATTAATCCTGATTTCAGGCCCATCATCTTCAAAGAGATTTGGTGTGTTCATTGTCAATCAAACTTTTATACCATCTTTTCTAAGAAAAGCTATAAGACAATTCTGTTGCAACCATTTCAACGGCATTTGTGTGTTATCAGATGATTATAAACACTGAATTTTTTCCCTGTTTGCTTAGAGATAAGAAATTTAATCCACCTGCTATAATATCATTGTAGACATACACTATGTGATCAAAAGTATCCGGACAACTGGCTGAAAATGACTTAAAAGTTCGTGGCGCCCTCCATCGGTAATGCTGGAACTCAATATGGTGTTGGCCCACTCTTAGCTTTCATGACGCTTCCACTCTCGCAGGCATAAGTTCAGTCAGGTTCTGGAAGGTTTCTTGGGGAATGGTAGCCCATTGTTCACTGAGGAGAGGTATCGATGTTGGTCGGTGAGGCCTGGCACGAAATCGGCGTTACAAAACATCCCAAAGGTGTTCTATAGGATTCATGTCAGGACTCTCTGCAAGCCAGTCCATTACAGGGAATTTATTGTCGTGTAACCATTCCGCTACAGGTCGTGCATTGTGAACAGGTGCTCGATCGTGTTGAAAGATGCAATCGCCATTTCCGAATTGCTCTTCAACAGTGGGAAGCAATAAGGTGCTTAAAACATGAATGTAGGCCTCTGCTCTGATAGTGCCACACAAAACAACAAGGGGTGCAAGTCCGCTTCATGAAAAACAAGACCCCCACCATAACACCAGCACCTTCGAATTTTACTGTTGGCACTACACACACTGGCAGATGACGTTCACAGGGCATTCGCCATACCCGTACCCTGGTATCGGATCGCCACATTGTGTACTGTGATTCGTCACTCCACACAACGTTTTTCCACTGTTCAATCGTCCAATGTTTACGCTCCTTACACCAAACGAGGCGTCGTATGTCATTTACCGGCGTAATGTGTGGCTTATGAGCAGCCGCTCGACCATGAATTCCAAGTTTTCTCAGCACCTGCCTAACTGTCGTAGTACCTGTAGTGGATCCTGATGTAGTTTGGAATTCTTGTGTGATGGTCAGTATAGATGCCTGCCTATTACACATTATGACCCTCTTCGACTGTCAGCGATCTCTGTCAGTCAACAGACGAGGTCGGCCTGAACGCTTTTGTGCTGTACATTTCCCATCACGTTTCCACTTCACTATCACATTGGAAACAGTGGACCTAGGGATTTTTAGGGTGTAGAAATCTTGCGTACAGACATATGACGCAAGTGACACCCAATCACCTGACCACGTTTGAAGTCTGAGTTCCGCAGAGCGTCCCATTCTGCTCTCTCACAATGACAATGACTAATGACTACTAAGGCCACTGATATGGAGTACCTGGCAGTAGGTGGCAGCACAATGCACCTAATATGAAAAACATATGTTTATGGTGGTGTCCGGATACATTTGATCACATAGTGTATATTGATGACCTGAGATATTTCTGTTACGTATTTCATGGAAAACACAGATGGTAATGAGTAAACCCAACTGAAAGTAACTATGGATGAGAGTATTTAGTTTCTCTTTGAAAATGATGGACTTGAAATCAGGGTTAATTATCCAAATGCAGCCACAGCAAAGCATGTTGTAAAGATTCAAATGGCTGGAGCAGAAAGTTCATAAGTTCATCAGTATCAGTAGACGTGTCTCAGACCACAGTGGCCAGAGACAGTGGTCTCGTGTGTGTGTGTGTGTGTGTGTGTGTGTGTGTGTGTGCGTGCGCGAGAGAGAGAGAGAGAGAGAGAGAGAGAGAGAGAGAGAGAGAGAGAGAGAGAGAGAGAGGGAGAGGGAGAGGATATGCGCATGCTTGTGTGTGTTTTCTATTTCTGAAGAGGGCTTTTTTGTCCAAAAGATTCAATGTTTAGCAGTCTTTTCACAGTGCTTCTGTGTGCCTCAGTACCTCCTCTACAGGGTGAGTAACAACCTGCCCTTTTCATAATATTGTTAGTATTTTGTTACTTCAACATACGTATAAATTGATTTATGACCAGTTAAAAAATGTAAAATGGATGCTATAAAGTGACAGAATTCAGTGCATATCACGTTTGTAAGGTCATGGAATTTTATGAGCTACTGAGGTTTGGTCAAGGATTTTTATCCATTTCATTACATTGTTGATACACCTCTATAACTGATGAAATGTTGATGAAGACAGTCAATGTCGACGGCTGAACAACTTTACAAGGTGTTGAAGCATTCATCTTCAGCAGTTCTGTATTCTCTGACAACATGAACATTTATCTAAATACATTCTGTCAATGAAAGCAACTTAAGTACAAGCCTCACACTTAGAGACTGTAGTTATTAAGACAGTAGAACCATTTACCCCCCCCCCCCCCCCCCCCCATGACTTTTTGGGCTGATTTTAGTCTTCACAGTCTAATTGGTCCCCTTTCTGAAGAACTTCTCCTCCTATGCATCTTACTTAAATCAGAAATTTCTCATTAGCAACTTTGTGTCTTTACAATTCCTTTTGTGTATAGCACTGGATTCTTATTCCGGAAGAGAGAGGTTGAAATGCCCACCCAGCCATCCAGATTTGTTTTCATTGCTCTCCCTAAATCAACAGACAAATTCCTGACCTGCATCACAATGATGATCACTGATTTGGCTGAACAAATTGAGAATCACACATGCTGTGCATCGCTGCTCCTTTTCAGATCTGATGATGATTGTAAAGTTGAAATGTATTAAGTAATACTTCATTTTAGACACTATAGAACATTTGAGAACTGTATTTTGTTTACCAAAATACAAGTAATTTTTACTCTTCTGTTTATTTCTTTTGCTTTTCATTAAGCCACTGCCTATGACTGCCCTAAACAGGAAAAAATCAACATGTTTGATGACTCCATTGTTAATTAGTATTAATTTCTTTACAGCTTGTTTATTATACATTATTTTAGCCTTCTTTAATTGATTTTCAGATCTACATCCAAACTTGCTTCATTAAGTTCTTCAATTAGTTGGTGAAGTTCATCTGAACTAGAGACAAAAAGTACGGTGTCATCAGCAAAACAATGGTACCACTTACTCAATTTGTTTTTTTCTTTTTCCCAATTCAGGGATCTTACTCTGGGGCTTCTGATAACTGTTTCGGTGATGTGGAATATCCTTTCCTGACTCCTCTTTCAGTTCTTAATTTCTCACTCTTTAGATGAAATTAACTTAAAACTGTACGTTAATTTACAGATTCTTCAGTATACTAAGAGAGGTAAATCTATATTCTCTTTCTGAAGTGCTGTTGGTGCAGATTTAAATGAAATTTGGCCAAAAGATCTAACAAAATCTATGAATTTAGGGCAAAAAGGTGATTCATTCTCACTGATTTATTCTATAACAAACTGAAAAATACCCACTTTGTTATGTAAATTGAATGTGGAGGGGGGAGGAAGGGGATGGGAGGGAAGTGAAGTGAAGTGAAGTGAAGGGAAGGGAAGGGACTGATGATATCAGCTGCATAAGAACTTTATGTGGAATCAACAACAAGTGGGGAAAATGAGTGCTGGACCGGGACTCGAACCCAGGATCTCCTGCTTACTAGGCAGTTGTGTTAACCACTGCACCACCCGGACACAGTATTTATCATAAATGCATGGACTAGCTGAGCAGCCTCCCTAGCCACCTCACATTCCCACCTAGTGCCACTGAACAGACACCACAAATTCATATAAAAGACCCACTTTGTATATTCCTTTATTCCATTCATTTTCTGAATGAGAAAAAAGTTCAGTTAACCATTTGATTTATGTACCATCTAACTTCCTAAAGTTATCTATCATAAACTACACTTGGTCTTTTGTTTTTGGGTGCGAAGATGAATACGTTTTGTGGTTGGCCTACATGTGAACATGCTACATGTAATTGTTTGTGGAATAAACATGATTCTTTTAAATTCTCTTCATAGCTTTGAAATGTTCATTCTTATGTTTTTTTGATAGCCATACTGTATGCTAATCTAACTAGAAAGGAGTGCAATTTGTGATGTGAATACTAATTTTTATGGTTCATATTTCCATGTCCATAAAGCTGTTTAGAAGCTTTTTTTGTGACGGCACAATAGGAACACTGTGTGAATTTCTGTTGAGAAGTTTACACTTCCCTCTTGGTTCACCTTTGTAGCAATAGATTTAAATACTTTTCTTCCCCTGGTATCATATCCTGTATTCACTGATGTGTTTGCACTACATATTTTTTGTTACTGAAATTTTTCACTTACAAAACTATTCTTTCTCTCTCTTTCTTTTTTCGATGAATTGTACCTCTGTCTTTACTGTGTTGCGCAACTCATTGGTTAAGACAGTTTTGCCAGAATGTGGATCAGTACTATATGTGTCACTTCCAAGTTGCATTCCAAAACGTTCCAGAATATTCTAGAACATTTATTAATGTGTGAGAATATTCATAAAAGCTCAAGAACATTACAGAAAATCCTCAGTTTTTTCACTAGAAAATTACACCGATGCAAAAGAGTATGTTTCCTCACCACAATGTGATGGCAATCATTTGAAACACTCTTATCTGCATAACAACAACAGCTTCCACCTCACAATGGGGGAACCATGATAACACTGGATACAGAAGTCAGTGATTGGGTGCTGGGTGGTTTCGGATGTATCGACCCACTTGTTATAAAAATGAGTCTACTTGGTCTTCAGATTTGAATGTCTTTCCATTCTAAAATGATATTGTTGGCTAGGAACCAGGCAGTTTGGGCAATAAGTGGTGTAAGTTCATGAACCTCTCTCTTACCTCTTGTGGAGAAAGGTGTGCAGCATACAGCTGCATCCATTTTCAATAAGCTACCACAAGAATTCAAAAATCTTAGCAATAAACCACGCGCTTTCAAATCGAAACTGAAGAGTTTCCTCATGGGTCACTCTTATTCTGTCGAGGACTTCCTTGAAAAATTAAGCTGATTCTTGTTGTATTGTTGATTGCATTTGCTTACCTCATGGCTTTACTTTTTTCGGGTTCATAAACATTTTATTTTTATCTGTTATTATTTTTATGTTGTAATTTCATGTACTGACACGTTCCGTGACCTTGGAGCTTTGCTCCTCAATTTGGTCCTATGGAAATTGACATGTAAATAAATAACAAATAAGACTTCTATTTTTGTAGGGCACAAATGATCCACTTTTGGGGATTGTTTTCTTCCTCAAATATTCTGTAATAATTTTTCAACTTCCTTTTTACTTCTTTTCTGCCTGCTTTAATCATTTATATTGAGACACCATTACCTATTGGCACCTCTCCTTTCTTCATGCCTTGAGTGTCTTTACTTATCTGTTACAATTACAACAACAACAACAACAACAACAACAATACCTATTATTATTAACTATTTATATTTATGATTTATCTCTTGAGCTAAACAAACATTTATGAAATCTTCCTATGTCTGTACAATTTTCTCTTTGTTCTTAGTTACTGTGCTATGTACCTCCTTAACTGATGAAATGCAGTGTCTACCCAGCATAAACATCTTTTTTATTGTATTCATATTCTTTTGGTGTCATCTTTATTTTCTACTGTAGTGCCGCATATCTTCTTGCAAACATTTCCCAACTGATATGTTAATTGCAAAATTCTATCACATTTCGATAATAACATTTACTCAAGTGTCTCTCATCCTCTTTAAAAGGTACCTTGAAACTACAAAAAACAAGTTGAAATCATTTATGCCTGACAGCTACTCCAACACCATAGATGAATTTTTGAGTATACAATATACATGCGGTTGGGTTACATTCAACAAAATTTGTTGTAAATTAATATTAAAACATCCAGTTATGTCAATGAACAATCTGTCGCATTGTTTCCACATAGAAAATTACTTATTTGTAAACCTACTGACACGTGCCACAACATAGTGATTAGCTACAAATGAGGCCTACAAATGCTAGACTAATCTTTTAAAGAATAATAAAAAAATATATTAGTTCAGTACATCCATTATTGGATTAAGTTATATATGTGAGTCTATGAATTTGATGTTAGACACTAAGTGGAAGTATCTCCATTCATACTGCACAAGGTACTAAATATTGTTTGATAAATTGCACTAGTATTACTTGCCCTATTTTATCCAAGATGCTGCAATGATGCAACATGATGCACTATACTTTCTTTGAACAATACCTTACCTAAGTTCTCTGAGCTTTGTGGATATGATGAACAAGCATCATATAAACACTTCACTACCTATGCCCGGACTAAGCAGTTAACTGAAGTCCAGCATTTGCTACTGAAAGATTCATACAACAGTTTCATCTTATAATGGTCTGAATGGTCACACTGAGGTATTTCCATTTTTTCTAGGTATAACATTCTGACCTTACCCTTACCTCCCAGTATGCAGCAATTTCACACACACAAAAAAAAAAAAATTTCTCATTAAGAAAATCTGCAAGTTCTGCAGGCCCTTATGTACTGATAGTGAAGAAAACAGAGAGAAGGTGTCAACTTAATTTCAAAAACTGTAACAATGGCATAAGGATATGAACCATCAAGTGCAAAGCATATTAAATTTTAGGTTAATTACAGTAGCATGTAAGCACCTGTTCTTGGCAAACTCTACCTGCTAATGAAGTGCTATGACTACTGAACAATGTTCTGTAACTTACTTGTTGTGGAGCATCCTGTTCAGAAACTAGCCACTGCAGGTCAGAGGCACGGGGCAGCTGCTTCTCACTGAACTTCCGTATCAGTGATAAGGCAACTCCTTCGGCTGATACAATCGACTCTGTCAGAGGCACATCAGTTCCTGTGCGGGATACAGGGGGCCTTGAAAGATCAGCCTCAGAATACAGTGATGCCATTGAAACAGAGAGGCCTGCAGGAATCATGTATAAAGTAGCCAATGAAGATTAACTTACAGCACACTCTAAACCACACAATAAAAAAATATACACAAAATAAAATGCTTGTTACAGTAAAACTGACAATACCTATACAAGACGGATCTAACATGACTCTGAGGAGAGTTACCCTTTGCATTGGTTTAGTAATTTAGCACGCATTCACTACCCACCCCACAGACTCTGTCATCCAGGAAGATTTACAAAAGATCTGCCAGTATTAGGGGTCACTGTTGCTGAGAAATTTAAATTTTTAGTTTCCAGAATACTTGCTTGAGGATTATATAGATGTTGTAAGCAGGTGAGTTTTTCATAAAATACAAGGCACAGAAGCCTCCCTGGTTGCAAGAAACTGAGAATGAAATCTCCCAGGTACAATTTTGGTAATCTAAAACCTTTGATATGCATCACTAAAACTGACACAGCAGCATTCAAAGTGAAAAGATTTTCCCAGTGTTTTCTGTACATATCATCTCTTTTGGAATGCTAGAAGATGAACAAAAAAATTGAAAAACCATGTACAAACCAAGAACACAACACTGGAATCTTTACTATGGGCAATGTATAGACAATAGCTGTAGTAACTGGGACAGCAAACCACTGCCTTAAAGAACACCATATCGTGTGTGAACATTGATGTGAAAGCATGTTGCCAACTCTAAATCTGAAATATCTTGTCTGAAGCACTGCACTATAATAATGAGAAGTACATTACACAACTCTCAGCTTTGTAGTTGTTACATGATGTTTTATCAGCAGCCAATATAAGACTAATTACTATAAACCAAGACAGTCAACTGGTTATGCCACTGGCATATTGAAGGATACAGACTACCAGCAAAACAGTTAATATGACGTGCATTACAGTAGTATGGGCTGCATAGTCCACAGGTAAAGATCTACTTGTTTTCCACAAAAGAATGCTATTTCAGTTTAACAGAGTACTTTAGTAATTTTTGTTGTTTTCTTCCATATAGTTTCTAGTTTATTGCTGAATAACACATTTAATGTCACTGCCATCTGAGGTGCAGTCAGAATCATTTTAAGAAGAAAGACTTCTGAAATGCGCAGAAACTGCTTCAAATGATTAGGCATCTTAACTTTTCCTCCTTGTACATATATAGAACTATACTATATGTCACAAAAGATAGTGCTGAGAGGACTACAAATGCTAGTGTACACATCAACAACACATGGAGGAAGAATGACATACAAAGCATACCCCACTGACTGACAATGCTTGAAAAAGGACCTCAGTACTCAGGTATCAAATTACTAAGTCTGCCTAAAAAACTGTGTGACCACGTACATGACACTAAACTTTCAAACAACCTAAAAAACTATTTATCTAATTTACCTGTCCTGAGGAACCTGCTCATGGCGGGTTAGCACATAATGATGAAACACACTATGCAGGTGTGTAGGTGTTTCTGTGTGGGTGGGTGTTTTATTTTTTTTTGGGGGGGGGGGGGGGGTTGTCTGTGTGTGAGAGAGTAGGAGGGACGGGATGGGAGGAGAACGAGGGAGTTCTCTGGATCCTGCATTGTCACTGCAGTATGGAATGATACCTCCTAAAACAGCCATGATGATGATTATTATGATAAGATGCAATTTGGGTACTATAATAAATACCAACCAACTGTCCATTTTCTCTGATGTTTTGCCCATGCTATTGGCAAGGGCTACAGGCCAGGTTGATGCAGTCCTTCCTTGACTTCAAAAGAGCCTCATGCCAAAAGCCAAAGCATTGTGTCTCAAACAGAAATTCACTAAAAAGAGAGAGATATTTCTTGGAGATGGCATTTAATTGGGAGCAATGTATGGCATTGCATTCTATCTGACCATTGTTTTATACTGTGAACTACAGATAAGATGTCTTAATTTTGACATAGGGCTATGGAAAGGATGACTGCACCTTTCTACATTGCCAGAACAAAATGCAATTGAGTCCTCTCAGCAGATTTCTGTTAGTGGCAGGGTTGGGATTCATGTTGGCCTTAAATGGTATTTTGTAGAGCTAATTCAGCATTATTTGGATACTGTTTTTGGTGTAATTGTTTGACTGCCATTAGCTTGAATGGTTGTTAATGTTCATTTCTGTCTTTTACTAACTCACATGTTGACGCTGTGGAATGGATAATTAATTACAACTCTGGTCATCATCTCACTTAATTTTTCCTTACCTCTGACAGTGCTTTTATGATTCACTCAAAATACTCTAAAATCTGTTATGGCACTCAGTATTCCATCAGAGGGCCAACTACCTGGCAGATTTCATTGAATAATTCTATCAGCAATCACATTCATGAGTTACATGCCGTCTGTTTTTTCTATTATTCAAACTTTGCAATGAGTACACGTGGAAACTGCATATGATTTGTATTCAAAGTCGCTGGGAGGAGGGGAGGGAAGGGGAGGGGAGGGGGGGGGGGGGAGGATGATGAGAATGAGGATATGGTGGGTGAGGTCTTAAACAAGGTAGAAGTAAATTATCACAGCAAAATACAACAGCTGATCCTGATGTGGTTCCAGGTGAAGCTTCCTTATCAGGATCAAGGAATACAAGACTTTGTTGAATTAAAAATAATTTTATTTACTAAAAATTAAAATAATTTTAATCTATAACTAATTTTGTACAAAAAGTTAGTTACATTTTGCATGGCAATGAACCTGGTTGCCAACATACAAACTGTCAATAAATATCTAATGAGCTGTCAACAATTGTGACTGATGTATCAGTGAAGTGGAGGCTACTGAAAATGTGATGATAAAATTGAATAATGAAATTACTGCTAAAAATATGACAGTATTTAACTCATCTTGCAGAAGCTTTCCAAACTAACAGTAGACATTCTTCAGAGTCTAGTAGACATGAAAGCAAGGATAATAAAAACAAAAAAATTGCATCAGCTCTAGGTAGACAAGAATTTAGGGGGAGAAGAAACTAGTCAGTGCATTGTTCAAGGTCAAGAAGAATTTAACAATACATAGATTCGGATAGTCAAGAGGATTTCAAAAGCCTTACCATTTGTAGAAGTATGAGGTAATACAGGAAACACACTTATTTTAGAATGCACATAGGTCTCAGCAGTTGTTACTTTCATCTCAGTGATGAAGGAAACAAAAACAGAATGCAATATATCAACAACACAATCTGTCACTTCCTTCTAAGCCTTATTCTAAAGCAGAAAATTTTTCCTGTGGAGATAAGTTTCTTCATACTAGTTCTACAGTAATTCAGGACCTACTGTATTGTGGATGCAATTAGTTTCTGAGACTTTTTCTTCCATTCCTTTTTATCTTTCCTGTGGAGATTGTATATAGCATTACAACCCATGGTTCTTTGATGGTTTAAAACAAGTCTCTTGCATGGGTAGAAATAAGGTAGATCTCTGAATCTGTAACATTAGTTTCTTGACACCAGTTCTAAGGTAATTCAGGACCCACTGTACTGTGGATGCAGTTAGTTATTGGAATTTTTTCTTCCATTCCCTTTTGGTGTCAACTGTGATTTAATAAACTGTGAACTATCTCATACACCCAACAAAAGAACAATCTTAATATTAGAGTTATTACTTTCTGTTCTGCTTTCATGTATTTCATGTCCATTGATCCTGCAAGATCAGTCAATTGTATGCCTTTCAGAATAGCAATGCATTTTTCTACATTTCGATCACTTGGTTCTTCTCTGACCAAATAACTAATTTCTTTCTTTGAGGGTGTTGCCCATCCAATCAACCTAGTTGGAGTCAATGTACACAGCTGTCAATCCTACCAGATCAATAAGTTCATTCTTTATTGTACTGAAGCCTACTGATGACACCTCCACCACCAGCCGTTCCTCCAGATTTTTCTGTGGATTATAGTTTTCATTTACATGCATCCATATTGCTTCTAAATGTTTATACTTGTGTAACGTGCTGTCCAAATGCAACAGAGTAATTTTATGTTGCTCACAGAACTACTTCAATATTATAATCAGTTCATTCAGTTCACTTATCTTGCAACAATTCCCAGTAAGACGAAACTCGTGTTAGTGTCAGAGAGTGAGGTGCATACCACTCCTATCACAGTCATCTCTCACATATCAACAGAGCTAGTAGCAAATGCAATTGTGCTACTTTGCATGACACACCATCAATAACATTTGCATCCTTCCCCTCAGCAGCAATTTGCAGCAGTTTCTCCGATTTACGCAGAGTACATCCTACTTCCTCTAGCCTAAACCTTTTACAGTCTCAATCCTCTGTCATGCCTCCCTTCTTCCTTTTTACTGTAGTATGCCTTTTATTTCAAATTTTCTTTTTCTTTCCTTGCATCAACTTTATTCACTCTCTTCTAGCTGCTCTCCCTCTCTTTTCCATTTCCAAAGCTCATATTTCCTTCCATTTTTCTTTTTGTCTTTTATCAGTATACAGAGCCACTATAAATGATCCATTCATTTTCAAAGCTCTGCATTTTCCAAAGTATTACATGTACAAATGTGATTGGTGCTTGAATAGAATCATAAATACACAAAATCTGCATTTGGCACTCCACAGATACTCCATGAGTGCTCCTCTGGTCACACAGCATGTTCAAGCGGTAGTCAAGTTCATTTCCCACCTTATGTAGAAACATCCTGTCAATGGTCATCAAAGCTGCTGAGTAAGTGTTCCACAAGACTAAACAGCTAAGGTCATCAGTCACCTATTCACCCTCCAGGACAGAAGCAGTGTACCAAATCTTCCTGCAAATATAATAGATTTTGTGAACAAGTTTGAGAGAGTGTTCTGTATGTCTGCAAAGCATGTATCTTATATGGAACATGGGAACCAGCCTAGCATTCAGAAGCACTGATGCATTCTCTCAACTGTTCCAGGGTTCTTGGCAATGGGTACGCTTAAACATGGTCCTTAATGTATTTCCACAGGGAAAAGTCACAAGGTGTTAGGTCAGGTGATCTGGGTGGCCAAGGGAACAGAGCCAGATCATCTTCACCACTACGCCCAATCCAGCTATCTGGAAGTTAATCACTTAGATAGTGATCAACACTGATGTTCCAATGAGGAGGGTGTCCCATCTTGCTGGAAAATGATATGCTCAGAATCAACAGTCAGCTGTGGAAACAACAACAATCACAACATATCAAGGTAAGATGTACCTGTCAGTGTCTTCTCACAGAAGAAAAATGGCCCATACAGCTTTGACTATGACACTGCACAGAAAACATTAACCTTTGGTGAATCTTATTCTTGTGCCACATTTTTATAAGGTATTTCAGTGTCCCACACACTCACAATGTGGTGATTAACCTTCCCAGGTAAATGAAATGTTGCTTAGTCACTAAATATCTCCTTGGAAGCAAAATGGTCATCCTCAAGTGCTTTCTGCATTCTGATGCAAAACTGAAGCTGCTTGTCATAATTTTATGGTTTTAATTGTTAACTCAGCTGCAGACTGCACAGTTTAAAATGTAACTCATTCCAAAATCTTCCATGCAGTTTGCTGTGGTATTCCAAGTTTGTGGTTTGCGAGGACCATTTATTTTTTTGAACTGCGTATGAAACTTTCTTTCACCCTCCCCACAGTTGCATCTGACACAGTTGTTTCACTGGTACTTTTCTGTTTACAAGCACAACAGTGTCTTCAAATTGTCAGTACCAATGCTATGTTTACATGGCACTTCATTTTTATAATTCCTTCTGGATGCACACTACTCTGTTATAAATGTCTCTCATATTCCAGCAAACAAAAACTCTTTGCTTCCTCTGTCATTATTTTGTGAAGGCACTGCACTAGTAATGCCACCTGGTGGGCGCCATGCAAAGTTGATGAGTTTATGGTTCTATTCATGCACATATAATACTTTGGAAAATTTTCAATTTTAAAAAACAATCATTTATAGTAGTCCTGTACTTCAGATTTCTGAACTGGCTACCTTATTTGATCACTTTCTCTTTACCTATCTTTGTCCTGGATACTACTCTCATCTCATAGTGTATTATTTTTCAACATTTCACTCTAACCCGTAAACCCTTCCCCTCTCTTGTCCATCCAGCATTCCCTTTCTGGATAAACAGTTACTGTTTATGCGGAATACTTGCATTGTGTGTGTGTGTGTGTGTGTGTGTGTGTGTGTGTGTGTGTGTGTGTGTTTTCAAAGAATGTCTAATGAGTGGAAAGCCTACCTCCTGAGAGAAAACATCCATGTAAAAGAGAAAGTCTTAGGTGTGTGTGTGTGTATGCATCATTTTGGGCCCCATAAAATTTGTGGTAGCTCATCTGTTTTCATAATTATTTGCACTAACAACTGGTAAACTGATATTGTACATGTCTACTTCACATGGTATACTTCACCAAACAGTGCTAAAACCAATTTAAGATGCGAGAGAATGTTGAAATGTTAAGTATATTTTAGAAAGTCAATTTTAGAAAGCAAAGCATGGTACTACATTATGCACTGTCCAGTAAAAGTAATGTAACAACTATCTATGTTTGACACCAACATACAATGACCACTCACAGACAGCAGGTGGCAGCACTAGAAGTGGAGGGTAAATAAAGAGTGTCACGGAATGCAGAAAACAGTGCAGTCATTGTTGTAATGCAATTTATTTGAAGTTCAAAAGGGCACAATCACTGGCTTTTGAGCAAAGGGTGGAAGCATTTCCAAAACAGCTAAGATTGTAAATCGTTAACATGCCACAATGGTTAAAGTTTACTGTGCATGGCAAAATGGCGTTATCCAAAACTAGCGCCATGGTGACGGGTGCACCACGGGCCATAGACGAAAGGGGTAAATGATGGCTGTGAATAGATGTGCATCTGGTGAGCAACTCACTGCCTAGATGAATCAAGGGGCTACCAACAGTGTCTCCTAAATGACTGTTCAGCGAACATTGCTATGTATTGGCCTCTGCTGTAGGTGCATGGTTCATAGACTACTGCTGACTGCTGTTTATTAGCAATGAAGGCTGGAATTTGCACACCAATACCCCAACTGGACATCCACTGCCTGGTGACAGATGGCCCTTTCACATGAATCACGTTTCATGTTCCTCCAACGGACCGATGGCCATTGGCACATATGGCGTGAAACATACTGCAACAATCGTCAGTAAGGTCCCAGCCGGAGGAGGGAATGTTACGGTCTGCACAAATCTTTTGTGGCATTCACTGAGTGATCTCATCATTCTGGAAGTCACAGTGGATCAATACAAGTATGCACCTATTGTTGGGGTTTACTTTTCCTCAGCACAATGACATCTGCCAGCAAAACAATGCAATGTATCATGAAGTTCACAGTGTACGTGCATGGTTCGAAGAGCACCAGGATAAGTTTAATGAACTCCCCTGACCAATAAACTCCCCACATTTAAACCCAGCTGAGACTCTGTGGGACCACCTCGATCAGGGCTAGAGCAGCTTGCCATGGCACTGGAGTTGCCATGGCTCCACATCCACCTTCCATAACCTCACTGACACACTTCCTGTATGTCTCACAGTACTCTGTGATAAAGAGGTGGCTATTCAGACTCTTTTGATAGTTGATCTCATTGCTGTGGCCGGACCTTGTGTAAACTACTGAAGTGAGATTATTTTTCAGATTATATATATTGCTAGGCAAACTTTGAATCTTATTTAATGGTTATATTTTGAAGGCTCATAATTGGCTACTTAATACATAGTGTGAAATATTTGCTCAGTTTTTTAATGAAACATTGATGTGTGCTATAAAACTTAAATATGACGACAGAGGATTAGGTTACATACCAGCATCTTTAAGTTCTGTCAAATTTTTAACTTCGTCAATTTCTAGGTCATCTACATCATCTGTAGAAATGCTTTCTGATGGAGTTCCGGGTGATGTCGACAATGGGCTCACACTCTGATCTGTTGTTGTGGCTGCAAAAACATAAGGCATATATGTAAGCATAGGCATCCGTGGTCGTCGTCACTGCCAATGAAATTCTTCATGGTATGTGACTGCATAGTCAGGAAAATTCTCCTCAGGGTGTTTTGCTGTTTACTGAATGAGAAAAACTTTAGTTCTTGTATACTAGCAAAAGAAGCTGTTTTCATTATCTGATAAGGTATTGAGGATGAGGTGGATGAGGAGGAGGAGGAGGAGGAGGAGGATGAGGAGGAGGAGGAGGATGAGATGGATGAGGAGGAGGAGGAGGAGGAGGAGGAAGTGGACGAGGAGGGGGGGGGGGATGTTCAATGTCCTTTATTGGTGTTTGCCTTATTTCTTGTCATTGGCGGAAATAGGTGAAGTGGAAACAGGTGACAGTTACAGTGTAGCACTGTTTTTACTTTTTGAAAGATGTTCTTGGCTTGAAGACAGATGCAGTTGCTGGCACCCACAAAATCAGTTGCAAGTGTGCACTAGTATATTAGGGTGAGATGGGGCAACCAATTAGTGCACGGATATCTGAATACGATAGATACATTCGTCTAAGACAACACATCAAGCCAATGGTGGCAGACCACCAAGATGAGAGTGACAAAAAGATAATATTTTGAGAAGCCCATGTATTAGTGAAATGGCCACTTACCCTGACAAAGATTACAGAGGCAATAGAAATAGCCAAGCAACCCACCAACATGAATACAGAAGATGGGTACAAACTTCCGGCATCTTGGCTGCCACAGTGGCTGTAAGTACACAGAGTATTGGGACAGCTCAGCTGGCAGGCAGTAAGTAAATGGTGCTACTCCATACCTACTGCCCATTTCTCATTTGTCTGTCTCCACCAATGGCAACAAAAAGCAAAAATTTATTCTCCTCATCCTCAATATCCTATCAGAGCACAAAAACAGCAGCTTCCACTAGTATATATGAACTAAAGATTTTCCTCATTCAGCAGTCAGCAAAACATCCTGAGGAAAGCAATTTACAACAGTGGCCGAAAAGTCAGAGAATTTTACGTACTGTCAATGCAGTTACATACCCTAAAGAACTTTATTGTCTGTAAGGCATATAATTATTTGCATGCATGGTAAGTGCAAAAAAGGGATGAGTCACCACAGCTTTACTCAACATGCATATACAATTTTGGTACCATCTACAGAAAAATAAAAGGGTGATCTGATAAAATATATATGGTTGAGCTGTTTAAAGTATGCACAATATGTGCACTAAAGACAGCAACATAGCTATGGATGATGCAGCAGACTAAACTGAACAGAAAAGGTGATTGAAGAAATACATCAACCAGCCACTTGCATCTTGTGATAAAAATACATTTATATGAAATGTGGCTGGTGCTGTATTTCTAGAAGTAATTCAATCCGCAGCCACAGAGCTCAACCACAATTAACATAGACCGATTAATGTGGACAGTTAAGTTTCAAAATCCTAAATCTGTATAACATTTAAAACAGAAGGAGTGAAGAATGGAAATCTGTTAGAGTGTTCATTTTTATCTGTGTGTTGCTTTTAAATAAAACAAATGGAAGTGTGGTACATTTATAACAGCTGAGTATATAATAGGTATTATCTTCCAACAAATAAAGGTACAGAAAAAAGGAAAGCAAGGGCAGAAGTAACAGAGATATCGTATTACACCTTAAAGTTAGGGCAGATGAATTCAAGAGGGTTTCATAGTCCACGATAAGAACAAAATTCTTCTACACATGAAAATTACTATACTCTTGAAAATTGTGCTCTTAAATGTCTTTGTAAGAGTATGAAAAAGAAGAATGGAAAAAAGAGAGGGTATAAGGAATGACATTTGGAAGAAAAACTGTCTGTTACACTGATGAACTAAAGCAGTATGAAAGATGAAACAGCCGTGTCAATTCGGCATAGTACTATATGAGGCAGAAGTCACCAACAACCGGCTCATACAGTTTGTGTGAGAGAAACTAGGAGTGCATGTAAAAGTAGCAAACACTGATAGGAGCCATCGGGTTACCCTCTGGTGGTCTACAACATTTTGCTATAATTTTCTGATGTTACAACTTTTCTGTACACAACAGCATCCTCTGTAAAGAGAAACATCGATCAGCTGACATTCTACATTGGTTCTACGTAATCTGCCCAGTAAATCAAACTGTTTGTTTCTTCATCACTCACTATACAGAAATATTTTCATATCTTATTCAACACCCCTTTGAAAAATCACGTACGAGGAAGGTTTAACAATCTTACAGTCACTGCTTCCCTCCTCTACTTTAAATGAATAAAAAAATTCAGATATTTTTGTCAGCAGAAAATCTCAGGACACTGTTGAGGGAAATCAGTTCTCTAAAAACTGATCAAGATAATTTCTGGAAAGACATTTAGTTTTATACCAGACAACATCTGTCTCTTCTATCTGTTCTAACTCCTTGAAAAAACCAGTTCATCGCTGGTAAAATGAAACATCATAATCAATTTATAAAGATGACGATAATTTATTTGACAACTCTCTTTAGAGATGAATATGGTTAAAAGAAAACCATAAAATACTGAACACACATTAAAACGTAGCAGTTACCTAAAAACAAAAATCACAATAAATACGTATCCCCCCCCCCCCCCCCCCCCACACACACACACAATCCAACTAACAGTTCTGTGATGTGTTGCACCATTGCCTAGGTTGTGTGTCTCAGGCTGGTATGGAAACAGGCTTTCATCATAGGCCAATAACAAATTTGCCCGAAAATCCTTCAGATGTTCTCATACACCAACCTTGTGTACTTCATGGAACCCTTGATGGTAATTAGTGATTTTCACCATACTCTCTCTATTAAGTCTGTGGCATTTTTACACTGCAAAGTTTTCTGTAGTTGGGTGACAGCTGAACTTAGTGCAGATTTGCATGCTTGTCCCGGACAGCTGAACAGCACTCCTCACCCCAACAGGGACAAGCAGTCTTGGTAGCAGCCTCAATGCCTGTAGAATAAATGTATCAGTAGTGTATTAGAGATCAAATCTGTGATGTGATCCAACCACTGCTGATTGCTGTCACCATAGTCAAACACAGCTGTCTAGCTGCACAGTTCATTTAGCCTCTATCAGCAGCCATGTATGCAGTTATCTTTCAGGGAACGGCTCAGATTCTTAAGCGTATACAGAATAATAAATGGTCATTGATATGCAAGTTATGGACAACTTCACTTGTAATGCTCATATTCCTATTTCTAATATGTCCTTTAATTGTGCTTGTCTGGAACTTGTGTTTATTTTAGAGTAAGTAGCAATCTATCTTTTCCTACATTTTGATATTCCTAACTGGAATTTTCATTGTCTAATATACTTTCATTAACTTAATCAATATGAGAAGCAACAGTAATCAATTTTCAGATTTTTACTTCCTTTGTAAATAAATTAGGAACGGAATTGTAACAGGGTAATGTCAACCATCAGACAGCTGTATAACAGTGCAGGGTCTGTATCAGAGCTACTTAGCTCAGTGTACAAAGAACAACAAGACTAACAAAAGGATTGGAAAGGAATTTGTTATCCACATTATCAGGAATAAATGTGTATTCGATGAACTCTACACAGTTAAGAACCTCTGCAGTTGTCGTCTAGTGTAAGATTCCATTTTGTCTTGAGAAATAGATTTATCATTATGAGTAAAATGAAGTTTTGCCCAGATACATGCCAAAATTAAAGAGATGTGTGTTAATGTTTACACTGGAACACTACTGTATTTTGTATGATTGCTACGTATATTGCAGTACACGTATACTTAAGGTGGTGTCTACCAGAGCAGCTATTTGGTCCAGACAGAATGCCTGACATCTACATCAGAAAGGCTGAACTACTACTGAAGCAGGCTATGCATTTCATCTAGCTGACAACTGCTGAACTGTTAATAAAGCACCCTATGAACCAATGAGAAGACCAGGATATCAAGATAGAAGTATGAAATACTTTAGGAGTAAAGGTAACATGAAATAGGATAGAATGCTGGCTATACCACAAAGGAGGTGCTTAGTGACAGACAAACACATTGAAATAAGACAAAGACAAAATAACATACCACACAGAGCCCTTTTTAAGGTATAGGACCCCCCCCCCCCCCCCCCCCCACACACACACACACAAATAAAAAACAAGGTGTTTTTACTGTTGGTTGATTTTAAGTGATCAATATATTGCGAGATGCTACACCTTCACTTGTTTCCTGTAACAACGGTTACCTTCTTTTCTGAATTTCCCAGTCACTGTCTCGTTTTCTTTTGATGTTGTGGTCCTGCTATGCAGTGCCACGTATATGACCGCTGACTTCTTTTATGACTGCAGTGCTTCTATATTTTAAACAACTCACTAGGATACTACAAAACATGGTTTTTGTAATTCTCCTATATTCAAATAAATTATCAACTCTCAACAACTGATAATTAAAAAAACTTCTCAGACAAAGTGATGATACACTATGCTTCATGTCTGACCAAAACCGTTAAGTTCATACTTAACTTGAGATAGCCTAGCATGCTGTCTATATAAGACCACTCATTTTCTTCAGTGCTAAATCATTGTCACCAGGCTCCTTTCTTCTTTGGAGTCCACATCACCCCCAAAGCATGACTGCAAAGTGCAAGTGATCCCTCACTGGCCAGTCCAAATTACACATCCATCATTATTTTCTGCACTGTGCCTGCATTTTTCTTTCTCATATATGCACATAAATTCCTACAAACCCTGGCACAGTAGATGCTCTTTATGGTACTACAAATTGAAGTCACATTTCTCACATGCACATCTTTCATCGATCTAGTAAAGGGAAAGTGAGACATGTTGCTATGCTTTATAGCAGCATGTCCCACTACAACACATGGCCACTGTTATCTCCGGGCTTGTTAGTGGTCACATCCATGTAGAACACTGCACAGTGGTTGCTGTGAAGTTAACAGACCACATGGCTGCTTTCACAGGGGGCCCTATATCTGATGGGGTATGAGATGCCTGTGACACAAATGTAGTAGGTGACAGTGGAAAGATGTACATCAGAGGTCAAGGTCTATTACAGGGATATAAGCCATTGGAGCAAGGGGGTTGGGAGTAATTGTGGAATAGGGACAGACAAAGGTATTGTATAGATTGGATGGGTGGCAGAATACTGTTTTGTGTGTATGTGTGTGGGGAGGGGTAGGAGGATATTTTTCATTTCAGGGCACAATGAGAGGTAGACAAAACCTTGGTGGAGAACATGATTCAGATGCTCTAGTCCTTGGAGGGGGCTCTCCTTCGTGATTGGGTATGTGGGATGTGGTAGGTAACAGGGAGAGAAGGCATGGGATACTTGTTTCTGGACAAGGTTCTATTCCAGCAAAGGCGACGCCACCTGCGAAAACAGCCATGTGGTCTGTAAATTTAACTGCAATCACAGTGCAGCATTTTATGTGGACACAATCATTAATCAGCTGTGAGTACACATGCATGGCCACTGCCAAACTTGGACCTAGAGTCAGACGGATTACACAGTTTACGAACACGCTGCTCAAAATGGTGTGATCGACTTCAACAGTTGCTTCACAGCCTGTGCCACCTGGATTCTTTTTTCTAATATCAGCTTTTCTGAATTGCAGGTGTGGGAACTCTTCCTACAACATAGATTCCATTCTCACAATGCCCCTGGTCTCAACCTCCACTAGAGCCTACCCCCACCTGCATCTATCTATTCCCCTGCTCCTACTCGACTTATACACATGTCTACAGCCCCCCCCTCCCCCCCACTGCACATGCGTAGTCCTTATTCCTTCTCTGATTCCCTTCCCTCCTCCCTCACCTACTGCCCTTCCGCTCAGGAACTGCCTCTCAAAGTTGCACATAACAGTTCATCACCCTGTCCCCGCCGTTTCCCAACATAATCCACAGTCAGACTACAGCGTCTTCCCAAACCACTACCCTGCTACCCTCCTTGATCTCTGTCTCATAGTTCATCTGTATCCCTACTATCCCCCCTCCCTCCACCCCCAAAGCTGAGATTGCTAATCACTGTAGATGTGCCTTAGTAATGTGTGTGTGTGCGTGTGTGTGTGTGTGTGTGCGTGTGTGTGTGTGTGTGTGTGTGTGTGTGTGGTGGGAGGGGGGGGGGGGGGCGCGCGGCATGCACTCTTTCCTCTCCTATCCAGCAAGTTGTTACCTTTACTCCTAGATTATTTAATTCTACCAGGACTTTCTATCACCAAATTGTGAGAATAAAGTTTAATTTGTTAAATGGCTAAAGGCACACTCTATAAACTGATGGTAGTCCACTGCACTACATAAAGATTGTTTTAAAGATATCTTGGTTAGACAGCTGATGATTTTAGACACTGTGACATGTGACACCCTAACACCATATTCAGTTGTGCAATGAATATATGCTACTATTTAGTGAACTGTGGGCAGTTAATGAGTAGATTATGTGAGTTTTGGTTCTTATAGTGAAAACCGTAATGGTAGAAACAATTTCTAATGATGAGAGATTTTTGGAGCATTGCTCAGGGATGTTATATTTTGTTCCATTAGGACTGAAATTTAAACAGAAGCTGGCATTTGTAGAAGAATGGGGATGTTACCAGAGAAATTGGCAGTTGCCCCATCTACCAGACCAAATAGGTAAGACAGTAATTGAACAAAAGGAATTTTGTCGCCAGATTCAAATTATTAAGTAGGGGTTTATTTTGTAGTGTAAAATAAAATATTAAACAGTGTATTTGAGAAAGCCACATCTTGAAATCTTAATGCAGGCATTAATACAAACAGCCAACAACAGGGAAAAGAAAACTAACAAAGACACAAGCTTGATAATTTGAAAAATTCACGGGTTTCTATCAATTATACAGAAGGTGTTTAGGATTGAGAATTTTAGTGCAAAAAACCCTGTGCTTCTGAACTCACCATGTATTCCAGACCTAAACCATTATTTCTATCATCAAATGAAATGCTGCCAATGCATGCCATATTAACTGAAGTAGTCACATGCAACACAAAAATAAATAACAGTTTCACAACATAGTGTTGATTTCTGTACATGTGAGAGTTCAAACTATTAATATAACAACTGCAATTATTTTAAAGCCTGGCTAAAATATGGTCAATATTTATAATTTAAGAAATGCAGTTTCAACAAGGTTGTTGCTCACTCCACGTTATAAATTATTATGAAACCATTAAACTAAACGTTTAATGAGGTGACTTGATACAGCTGTCAGAAATATGAAGAGCTGCACGCTAGCCATTAGCTGAACAGATTTATAATTTATTTTCTCCCAGTTTCAGTCATACTGAACATCTTCAAAAGAAGAAAACAAACTGTATGTCAGATGGATATGCAATTCAACCACAGGATAAATTGAAAACCAACATAGCCAATTTCACTATTGTTGGTAAGGTGGGTCAAATGAGGGTATGATAAGGGTTTCCCCTGCATACCCCAAACTTAATACATATGGGAATCTTACAGCATATGGTATTTCATTGCAAACTAATTACACTAATCATATTTCAAAACACATAATGATCATTCAAAACAGCATGATCACTGAATGATCATTCTGTTTAATCTTAGTGATATCAATTTTGTGCTGGTTCATTTTTTGGAAATGATGCCTTTAGGAGTGATGGTAGTGGTGGTGGGAGAGCAAGGGAAACTGTAATTTTAAAGGCACAGAAAAGAACTATTTATAGGCCTCAAAACAGGCATGAAAACATGACATGACATGACATGACTTCAGTCTCATACAACAGCATTGAGTAACAATTTGAGCCTAACACAAGAGGGCTAGTTACCATAAGGAAATCACTTTGGTGGCATAGAATTGCGCCAAAGCACATGCTTAGGTGCCACAGCCCACCTGTTGGTCAGTGACCAGTGAGTTACAGAAAGCAGGCACACTTTGGTGTGCCATGTATGTGACATTTATGGCAGCCACATAACAAACCCACTTTGGCAAGTATAAATACTGCCCTTCAGCACAGGCCAGACCAAGAATTATCAAATCATTTGGTCTGTGTTCGCTACAGTGTGGGCTTCTGCCATGAGGCCTTCATCTCTCAACCATCATTCTGACCAGGCCACATGTCAGAGGGCCCCAGCAATGATGGGCTGAGGGTCAAACCAAAGCCCTTCCAGGCACTAAGCCACTGTGTGTCCACCCTTGCCAGACATCGTCAGCCAGCCTCGCCTATAGCATGGCTGTGTCACCTTTCACCTCGCTGTTTGGTCTCTTCCCCCAAACAACCCCGAACCAGTGCTATCGGCTGCTTGAGTATGTGCACATCACAAGGATCCCACGCCACTCTGCTGAGCTAGACATAGTAACAGCCGGCTGTGTCACTACATCTTGTGCATAGAGGTCTGAAAACATGATACCCTGCCACCCAGAGCCACAGGTACACTCTGCTGCAAATCAATACAGATATCTGCTGATGAATAGCTGTGTCTGATTCTGCCAGTCCCACCGACATCCAGTAGAAAATACTTACACTCATTACAGTAGTACCTGGGAGCATAGCAGAGAAGATCCTATTGCCACCTCAGATCCACATTTGAATCAAAACACTGCAAGGAAATTTTGTGAGATCCAAATCTACATATATGACACACAGTACAGCATGTTTACATTTTTTATTTGAAACTTGAAACACAAGACATCACAGGGTATTTTCACAAACACAAATTTTGCCAAAACAAGTAACATCCAAACTTAACAGATGCCTTGAGAATTGCCTGTCAGCCAGCAGATGACTGCTTTGACATTTTCAATGTAGAATCAAATGTTGAACCTGTGACATCGGATATGAAAGTAAAGAAGGTGTTATACATACTGTCAGTTTTGCCATCACTAAGCAGAGATGTATTCCAAGCCTGACGCTGTTTTTCTTCTTGGCACTGGCGGCGGCGAATGCGAATTCTCTGTTTTAAATGATACATATCTTCATCACTTTCCTCTCCAACAGCATTATTTTCCCTACTGACGCACAATTTTCTATTGCATTTCATCTGGAATTTCAATAATTAATTATTAATATAATACTAATGTTTCAGAGTAAAAGTGCTTCAGAAATCATAGCAATATGTATCCAAACTAGAAATCAGGTACGAAAGTCTATGACAATAAGAATTATTAAAAATATCCAACAGACAGGGTAAACATAATGGACTACCTAAAGAGTATGCCCCAGAGGTTAATATTAAATCTCTCTCTTCTGAAATGGGAGAAAGCAAGAGAGTGATTAATGTAGGGTTTAAGAAAGGCACAGGAGCCATCCATCCCTCGTCTATGTGTTAGTTCAACCATTTTTACACCGTATTATCTTTGCTTACTACTGACTCATACAAGAACATTCGACTAGAGCTAACAGACATACAAAACAGAAATATGGTTGAATCTTTATCTTTTGGTAATAATATATTCCACTGAATGTTAGCTTCAAAGTGCCCTATGCTACTACATGTAAAGAACAAGATTATTTAGTTAACAGAGGATCTGATAGGAAATTATGCCAATATTCAATGGAATGAGCTCATATTTTCATAGGAAAGATAATTTCAACAGCCTTGAAAATCAAGAGAAAAAACATTGACAAAAATAGTTTTATTTGATACATATTTTACATTTTACTTTTTCTGAAAGTTCATTATGTTCTCATTACAAAATTGCTACCGATCCTTTCGCTTTCAGAAGAGAATGTGTTTGACAGTACAGAAAAAAATGAACGAGACCTGAATTTACTCTTTATAGACAAAAAAACCTATAGTACCAGGTTAGATGGCACAGCAGTTAGCACTCTGGACTCGCATTCAGAAGAACGACGGTTCAAACCTGCGTCTAGCCATCCTGATTTAGGTTTTCCGTGATTTCCCTAAATCACTTCAGGCAAATGCCAGGATGGTTCCTTTGAAAGGGCATGGCCAAATTCCTTCCCATCCTTCCCTCACCCGGTCAGACCGATGACTTTGCTGTTTGGTCCCTTGACCCAAATCAACCAACCAACCAAAATGAATAATGATGAACTTTTAGGACCACAATATGACAACGTGGCATCAAAAACCAATAACTGGCTTTACTGCCCATAGATTTCTGTCTCAGTTTCTTTGAATGAAACAGGCGCTGGCTGAAGAGCCCAAGACAGACTCCAACAGGCAATTAGTCAAAAGTGATAGTGGCTGTGCTATGGAAGGGCATCATTCAGTAAATCTTTCAGAAGAATAATCAATTAAGAGTTCTGCTCCCAGACTCAAATGTGCTATTCAGAATGACAGAGGAAATTTGGTTTCCAGTTTTCATTCATGAACATGAGTGTGCACTCTGTTCACCTGCAACGAAAAGTGTTGATTCAAGATTTTAATAGGAAAATTTTCACATGTTTACTGAGCAGTCTGGATCTGATGTTAAGTGAATACAAACTTTACTGCAAGCAGAAGAAAGGAAGATTAGAATTTAACAACCCAGCCCCAAGAGTGCTGGAGATGAAGCACAATATAGGACAAGGATATGAGGAGAAATTGGACATATCCCTTTCAAAGGGACCATCTCTGCATTTGTCTTAAACAATTAAGGGAGACTATGGAAAACCTAAATCTGGGCAGGCACATGGAGATTCAATCCCACTCCTCCCAAATTTGTGTCACAAGACTTAATCATAGTGTCACCTTGTGCAGTATTGATGCAGAAATATTTCCTTGGTGACATTTCATCTTGGGACTGATGAGAAGTTGACACGGGTTGTCACTAATTGGTTCAACAAAACACATTTTATCACCACAGTTACAATCTGTTAAAACTTGTTGAGCATTAAGATTAACGTATGAACTCTTGATGTGACTTTAAGAAATAGTTTTTATTTTTCTATAATCCTCAAATTTATTTATTCACTTTTAACTTAATTACTTTTTTTAGTATTATGTATTAGGTAAGCACAGTGAGCGCACAGAAGTGTGGTTACTAGGTGCAACCAGAATACTAGAGCCTTGGTCGGCAAACATAATGTGAAACATCCTTAGAGGGAGTAGCTAGAAGAGGACACCCAGCACTGCTGGTGTTGTCATGGAAGATATGGCTGCACAATCAGGAATGTTTTCATAGGTGTTAATCTAAAATGTTCAGCAACTGTTGTGAACTAAGTCTAGACATGCATATAAATACTGATATCAGACATTCATTATAAAATGGTTGTGTAAGGCAAAAGTATGTGCAACAATATACTAAGAATCCTAAATTCCTTGGCAGCACATGATAAACCCACCTCCCCAATGGTAGGCTGCTGTTATATAACTGGTTTCGAAAAAGGGACTAACGTAGGGACAAATTTTCCATGCAGTTAATTTGACTTCTCTTTTTCAAAGACACTACTGTAGAAGAAATTAATGTGGGCAAAACTCATACATTCATTTACCTGACATGCATAAACTTTGTGGTAATAGCACCTTTTATTATCAACAAGAATATATAATTTACACGTCCATGCATACTTTGATCAAAATTTGTTGGTAGAGTACATAAAATGAGGGTATGACTCATTTCCCTGCATGCTCCAACCTTAACACATATGGGAATCCACAGCATATGGTATTCCATTGCAAACTAAATACACTAAGCACATCTCCAACCACAATGGCAATATCTGCATGGCAATCCCACTGCAAACCTTGACTGATAATGGTCAGCACATAGTGTGATTGGAGGAAGGGGGGGGGGGGGGGGGGGGGTAAAATAAAATAAAAAAATAAAAAAAGTCTACCCACGAAGCAGTAACAGGAGAACACAAACACACAAAAAGGTTCAACTCTTATGCAAGCTTTTGGAGCCAGTAGCTCCTTATTCTGGCAGAAGAGTTGAAGTGGAAGGAAAAGGGGTGAAGGAAAAGGACTGGAGAGGTTTAAGAAAAGGGGTGAAGTCTGGAAAAGTCACCCTTAACCCCAGATTAGGGAAGACTTGCCATCTGGTAAGTCTCCCCTGACCCCAGGTTCTGGGTGACTTTTCCAAACTGTACCTCTTTTCCTAAACCTCTCCAGTCCTTTGTCTGCCTGCTTAGCTGAGTGATAACATGTTTGCCTACCATGCAGTAGACCCAGGTTTGATTCCCGGCTGGGTTAGAAATTTTCTCCACTTGTGGACTGGGTATTGTATCATCACCACCACCACCACCACCACCACCTCATCATCAACAACACACAAGTTGCCTGGTGTCACCTGAAATAAGACTTGCAACTCAGTGGCTAAACTTCCCTGAGTGGGACCCTCCCAGCCATCAATGCCACATGATCATTTCTTTTATTTTTTTTAATTTTTTCCCAGGCCTTTTCCTTCATTCCTCTTCAACTCTTCTGCCAGAAGAAGGAACCACTGGCTCCAAAAGCTTGCATAAGTCAAACCTTTTTGTGTGTGTGTTTTATCCTGTGGCCACTTTGTGAGCAGATATTTTAATCTATCCAATTGCACTATATTGTCAATGCATAGTGGGTAATATAAGAGAATCTTTCAACCCAGAGAGATTTGTTCTACATCTACCATCTATCCTTTGCAAATGACCATATAGTGTGTGGTGCAGGGTACTTCATGTACCACTGTACCTTCCTCACCCTCCCCCCCCCCCCCCCCCTCCTCTTTTCTGTTCCAGTTGCAAATGATTTGCAGGAAGAATGATTGTCGGTAAGCCTCCATGTTAGCTCGAATCCCTCTAATTTTACTTTCATAGTCTTTTCACATGATATACATTGGAGGAAGCAATTAATTGGCTGACTCTTCTAGAACTGTACACTCTCAGAACTTATAAAAGTAAACTACATCGACATTTACATCTAAACTCTGAAAACCTCTGCAGAGTCCAAGGCAAAGGGTACATGCTACTGTACCAGTTGCCCAGATTCCTTCCTATTCCATTCACATATGGAGCACAGGAAGACTGATTGTTTAAATGCCTGCATGTGTGCTATGATTTATCTAATCCTGTCTTTATTATCCCTATGTAAGCAATACATAGGTGTTTGTAGTATATTCCTAGAGTTGCCAGTTAAAGCTGGTTCTTGAAATGTTTTAAGCAGACTTTCTTGGGATACCTTCAAGAATCAGCCAGTTAAGTTTCTTCAGCATCTCTGTGACATTCTCTCACAGGTCAAACAAACTTCTGACTATTTGTGCTGCTCTTCTCTGTATATGTTCAATATCCCCTGTTAGTCCTATATGGTACAGGTTTCACACACTTGAGCAATATTCTGGAACCAGTCACACAAGTGATTTGTAAGCAAGCTCCTTTGTAGATTGATTGCACTTCCCCAGTATTCTACCAATAAACCAAAGTCCACAACCTGCTTTTCCCACAACTGAGCCTATGCGATCATTCCCTTTTGCATCCCCACAAAGTGTTACACACAGGTATTTGTATGAGTTGGCCGATTCCAACTGTGGTTCACTGTTATTATGTCATAGGATACTATGTTTTTTTTCGTTTTGTGAAGTGCAAAATTTTACATTTCTGCACACTTAAAAGCAACCTGTCAATCTTTGCACCACTTTAAAATCTTATCAAGATCTGAATAAATATTTATGCAGCTCCTTTCAGACAGTACTTCATACTATTAATATAGTTCACAAGGTCATTAGTATACACGATGAACAGCAAGAGAAAGAGGGAAAGAAGGAAGGATGTGGGTTTCAAGGGAGAGGGTAAGGAGTCATTCCAATCCCGGGAGCGGAAAGACTTACCTCAGGGGGAAAAAAGGACAGGTATACACTCGCGCGCGCGCGCGCGCGCACGCACACACACACACACACACACACACACACACACACACACATATCCATCCGCACATATACAGACACCAGCAGACATATGTAAAGGTCCACTTACAGGCCTTACAGTCAAAGCAAGATTTACTTGCCAGTAAATGTATCAGGACTCTAAAAATAAGCCCTACAATCAAACTAACTTCAAGTTTTGACTACTAATCATAGATGTAACTGCATGAATTTTGGATCACTTGTCATATGATACTCTGCAAATTTCACAGAATAATTTTAAAGAATAAATAACATTGTAAAGACAAAATAATTTTAAAGAATAAATAACATTGTAAAGACAAGCAAGAACCAAATAATGACAAATATTTCCACTGGTCAATAATGCCAATTAACGCATGTTTAATCGTACATGATGGGAACATTAATGTTAATGTGACTCAAAAGAAACTGGAATATAAGGATCTCAGGATTAAGGTTGACTGAATATGGAATCTAAAAACTGCTGATGTAATTCCTGTCATCCTTTGTGCCCTGGGATCAACACCATATAATTTGGAGAGCGCTCTGTCTAAAATACCAGGAAGTACTGATAACAGTCAAATACAATGTATGGCACTGTTTGGATCCAAACATATCTTCTGTAAAGTACTGTATAATTGCTTAAGTCACCAGGTCTGCTCCTCAGTAACAAGAAGACCAAAACTGACAGACTGCTTGGAGGCATCTGTCTGGGGTTTTCTGACCAACAGTTGTTTAGCTATAACCTGACATTTTGCCAGAAAAAAAACTATCTTGTAATCTCAGAGAACTGTTGACGACAAGACCACAAGCAATGGAGGATAATTCTTGGAAAATGACAGCCTCTTGACTCTAGCAAAAAAATCATATCAATACGGAAACCATTGGCTGAAAAATCTGAAACAGACGTCTCTAGGCAATGTGTCAAGAAGTGGACATGAAAGTCTCAAAGTTAATTTTAAAATACTTCATAGCTTTAATTTTCCTTGCGTAATAATGGAATATATGTCACCGAATAAAAGAATAACACAATTCAAGTGATTCAATCAGAGCAAAATATTCTTGGTAAAGTACTCAATTTGTTAAAGTCTGTCGAGTGAAAACCAGTAAATTCCCGATTCTGCAGACAATCAGACTCTCATGCATAACACAGCTTCAAACTTCTGATTACATTACAGATGAGTTAAAGTGTTCAATATTTGATATTAAGGATGGAAGTGAGAAAAATTTAAGCAATGTCTAAATTATGTTTACTGTTTGTTGGAAGTTAGTAAATACTCTCATTATCACACACTAGATGAGTATAATCAGGGTAATTTGCATTCCATTTTAAGCAAAAGCTAGTTTTCCACATATATCACAGGTTTATAATGTCATATCTCTTGAACTATGTTGTGCAATAATATAGCTTTGAAGATACATTCAGTGACCTCTGTGGGTGCTTTCTGCCAAATGTGTTATGAATAGAGTTAGTAGTAATGAAGAAATAATTAAAACATTGTGGCCGATGTGGCAGTTTTACGGCATGAGCGGCAAAAATGTGTACACGTTAAACTTTCTTTCCTTTCATCATTATGTGGGAGGTGTCAATAACAAAAAGTTTTATAACAGTTTGAAATTATGTGTAAAGTTTGTTCAAATCACTATGTACTATCGTTCTCAAATACTAAATGAATGTAGTCTAGGTATTTGCTTGTGCCGAGTTATGCTGCCCCGAGACACATACACAGTTTCTAACTGCAATATTAGTCTTACTGTGTTAAACCTTTAACAAAAGATTATACCTCTTAACCAATAGACTAAGACAGCATTTTAAATTTTTAAATTCTGTCAATAATTACATTGTTGTGCAAAACTTGAGGATGAAAGCAACATTCACATGATGTGTCACTGCCAAGTAACAAAGCTCAGTGAAACATGGACCATACATAGAAATAGCAGCTAAGCATAGTATAGAAGGTAACTGAGAGATTCAATGAAATAAACAGAAATGACACTTTTATTCAAGGACAGTAATAACACTGAAGGCACTGCAATTTATTATGGTCCCCTGGACATTACAAAAGGTGGTAAATGATTCGTTAATACTGGGTGTGATCACCATGGTCAGCAATGTGTTCTCTGCAAGGTGCTCCCATACTCACCACAAGGTTTATAAGGAGTTCTTGTGGTAGGCCTTTCCATTCCTCTGCCAGTGTAATTGACAACTGCTGGGTGGTCATTGGTGTGCTGCTGCATTATGTGTCCCCCAATGCGTCCAACACCTCTTGAAGCAATTGAAGTCGGGGGAATGCACAGGTCAGTCCATTCATCAAATACTCACCTATTCCAAGGGCACCTTCACCTCCGCTGTTTGATGTGGTCGTGCATTTTCATCCACAAAAATGAAGTCAGTGTCAAATTTACACCTGAAAAGATGCACATGGGGAAGGAGTACAATGTCACAATAATGCTGATGAGTGAAAGTTTGGAGGGCAGTATGCCACTGTAGTATTATGCTCTCCCACA
Organism: Schistocerca serialis cubense; assembly: GCF_023864345.2. NCBI lineage: Eukaryota > Metazoa > Arthropoda > Insecta > Orthoptera > Acrididae > Schistocerca > Schistocerca serialis. The sequence continues at coordinate 722,506,284 of NC_064639.1, read as the reverse complement.
CCACAACACCTGGATCACGAAAACAATCATGTTACATGGGCACACTGACCTCAAAATCTTTGAACACAGTAAACTCACCAGCAACATTACCACGACACTGTACTCCTTCCCCATGTGCATCTTTTAAGGGTTGCATTTGATCAGACTTCTTTATGCGTGATAATACACAACCACATTGAACAGCAAAGGTAAAGGAGTCCTTGAAATGGGTGGATATTTGATGAATGGACTGGCCTGTCCATTCCCCTGACTTAAATCCTTTTGAGCACATGTGGGATGCATCGAGAGACACACACATTGTAGCACATCCAGCAGTTGTCAATCACACTGGTGGTGGAATGGAAAGCCCTATCACTGGAACTTCTTACCAACCTTGTGGCAAGCATGGGAGCAGATTGCAGACTACGCACTGCCATCCATGCTGATCAAACACACTATTGAAAAACATGTCCTACCTTGTATGATGTCCAGAGGACCATCGTAATTCATGGTGACGACAGTGTAATTATTGTCTTTGAATAGAGGGGTCATTATGTTCCTCTCACAGCACATTTCTTACAGTTATCTTCTATAATATACTTTAGCAGTTCTTTCTACACTGAAATGCCAAAGAAATTGGAATAGGCATGCATATTCAAATACAGAGATATGTAAACAGGCAGAATACAGTGCTGTGTTCAGCAATGCATATATAAGACAACAAGTGTCTGGTGGCTACAATGGCATGTTATCAAGATTTAAGTGAGTCTGAATGTGGTGTTATAGTCTGCGTACAAGCAGTGATGAAGTGGGGATTTTCTCATATGACCATTTCACGAGTATATTGTGAATATCAGGAAACCGGTAGAACATCAAATCTCTGACATCACTGTGGCTGGAAAAAGATCCTGCAAGAATGGGACCAACAACAACTGAAGCAAATCCTTCAATGTGACAGAAGTGCAACCCTCCCGCAAATTGCTGCAGATTTCAACGCTGGGCCATCAACAAGTATCAGCTTGCGAACCACTGAACAAAACATCATCGACATGGGCTTTCGGAGCTGAAGGCCCACTCATGTACACTTGATGGCTGTATGACACAAAGCTTTATGCCTCGTATGTGCCCACTAACACCAACACTGGACTGTTGATGACTGGAAACATATTGGCTGGTCAGACGAGTCTTGTTTCAAATTCTATTGAATTATGGACGTGTACAGGCATGGAGAAATGTCTGCAGGGGAGTGTTGAAGCTGGTGAAGGCTCTGTAGTGGTGTGGGGCATGTGCAGTTGGAGTGATATGGGGCCCCAGATACATCTAAACACGACTGACAGACGACAAGTACATAAGCATCCTGCCTGATCACCCACATCCATTCATGACCATTGTACATTTCGGCGGACTTGGGCATTTCCAGTAGGACAATGCGACATCCCACACATCCAGAATTGCTACAGAGTGGCTCCAAGAACACTCTTCTGAGTTTAAACACTTCCGCTGGCCACCAAATTCCCCATACGTGAACTTTATTGAGCATATCTGGGATGCCTTGCAACGTACAGTTCAGAAGACATCTCCACCCCTTGTACTCTTATGGATTTATGGATAGCCCTGCAGGATTCGTGTTGTCAATTCCGTCCAGCACTACTTCAGACATTGGTTGAGTAAATGCCACATCGTGTTGGGGCACTTCTGCATGCTTGTGGTGGTGGTGGTGGTGGTGGTCATGGGGGCTAAACAATATCAGGCATGTGTACCAGTTTCTTTGGCTCTTCAGTGTATGTACATTCAATTTTCATCGGGCTATGTTATTTGACAGTACCACACCGTGCGAAAGTCAGTTTCATCCTTCAGTTTTGCACACCAGTGTACATGAAATATTTGTAAGTCCAAATTTTGTTGCCCCCTGGAAGCCATTAGATAGGAAACCTACAACTGAAACCATGCACCATGAACCGCAAATTGGGTCAGCCATTATTAATATAGATAATTACTGATGAAATGTCCAAAGTGTTTGTTTAGTTAGAGGCAATTATAAACTACAGTAACATCTACCCTATTTAATACATTCACAAAATTTGCTTCAAAATATATGAAGACCTCTTTTTGTTCTACATGGCATACACAGCTGCAGAATTTGGTTTCTTTATTCAACGAGTGCTTTAAAGCTCAAGAATCTGTTCTGAAAAGTATTAGTACATGAATAATAAAAGTAAAATAAATATTGCAATCCAGGTTTTTATTGGGATGTTTTCAGCTGCTCACAGAATAAGGAAAATATGATTAAATTTAACAAACTGTCAGCGACACTGGTATTAGAAATGAAGCAAATGGGCTTTTTCAAGAAACCATCTTGGGTCTTATATGAAGTGATTCAGGGAATACATAGCAACTACAAACCAGAAAAGTAGACAGCTACTTACAGAATAGCAACAGTTCATACAAGCAATTATTTTGATTAGCATACTATAAATTAATTACTTCAAAATTAATGGATCATAATTTCCTTTCTTAGCAGAGACAATAAATTAATTTATGTTTCTTAGTTTCAAAAATACAATGAAATTGTTATCTAATTCAGTCTTCCTGCACTGGTAATACCAATGCCTAATTTCGGCACAATGTAATGACAAAAACCCACCTGCTCAATTGCAGCAATTATGGCTTCTGATATGCTGAAGTGTGCATTCTCCCGATCAAGTTCTGCTGCTGGTCGGGCAAACTGAACAGAAGAAAGGAAACTGGTGATGCTTTGCCCTTGCTGGGGACGAGGAAAAAATCCAACAGTCATTGGAAGAACACTGCTACCACCATCTTCAATAAAACTTTTCTTGCAGTGCTGTCTATCACCAAGCCACTCGAAAGGATAGTTAGGAACAGAGCCAGAAATCCCCGTTTTTCGTTTTCTTTGTAAATTTCGAGCAGATGGCATCCCTGAACTGTTGATCTCACTTTTCCTCCAGTGCCTAGATGGCAGATTTAGGTCAGATGGTCTTGGCTTGCAGGTTGTTGCAGTTTTGTTTGCTTTGCGTACGACTTCTGATGACTCAGCTAAATGCCTGTTAACATTTATTGTGTCAGAACTACTACTGCTGCTGGTGCTACTTGCAATTGTTGAGCTTTCTACCAATGTGAGATTTTTTGGGATTGCTGTTTTAGGTTTTTTGAAGTTATTTGAACATCCCTTTGTCAGTTTTTTATTCAAACTTCTGGTTTGTTGTTTTGCAGATTGTTGCTTCCAATGTCCAGCTAACCTGTTGTCTGTCACACAAGAATCTGGTTCATGATCTGGTGTCGGTTCTGCTGAGTAATCTACCTGCAGCACACTTGGAGAAAGTTTAGAATATGCTTGGTGTCCTGATACATTTTCGATCATTTGGCCAATATTTGAACCTTGTAAATTTTCTTGGTCTAGCCGTGGATCATCTGCTGGACAGGGCAAAGACACATGACTTCCAGAGGTACACTGGAAAAAAACTTTGTTCACATACAGTGATTTAGTGCTAGCTGAAAAACTTCTTTTGCATAGTGGTATTATAAATGTAGTTCCCAAAATATCTGGAAGACTTTTCCAACGCTTTAGTTTAGTATTACTATAAAACATCTCAGAGATATTATCGTCTGCAGTCCGAATGTCTTTATTTCTTTCAGTGTTTCCATTCTCGACATTTTCACTTTCTTGACATGAAATTATGGATTCTGTAGCTTCTTCACATGAATTTACTCTATCAGAATCATAACTGCATGTAGTGTCCTTCATCTCACTACTCAGTGCATTGTAATCTGCTTTGGCATATACTGATGTTGTATTAGCTTGATTGTCTTCTGAACATTGTTTTTTCCAACCCAACAAGTCACTGTGTGCAAAATGCCAAGTTTTATGTTGAGTTTCGGGAAATGATGAACATCTACGATGTGTCTTCTGGAACTCATTGTATGTCCATGTTGAGAGATACTGAAAGAGAATTAAAGTTTCAGTTTGAATAACTTGAAGTTAAAAATCCTATAACACCACAATAAAAAATTAAACTGCTATGTTTTACATTATGGATGAAATCATGAACAAACAAAAATATAAGATGCAATTCATATAATAAAACCTGTAAGCCAATGATAATTCACTTACCAGCAAAACAAACATTTGTGATAACATTCAATATGGAAAATAAATTTACTAAAATATGTATCTGTCAGACATATATTCCATTATTTACCAACTTTGAAACAATTGTTTCAAGGTAAATCTCATACTCACTTCAGTTCTCAATAGAACATGAAATAAGAATTTGAGACCATACAATTTTAGAGAGAGGGGAAACATCTTATCCCACCACTCTCAGAAACCTGAAGATTTTTGTGAAAAGCAATTTAGGTGTGCAGATATTATTCTTAAGCAATTAAAAATTTTTTTAAATTAAAAAAAATTCACATGACCCTTTTATTGCTTTCCATTCTAGTTTTCAGTGTATCATTTCCAACCAAACAACACATTAAATACACAAATATGTTTATACTGTTCCCGATCAAATGATATGTTCTTATAGAAGTATTGAGTAACACACACCCCTCCTCCTTTCCACAACCAACTCCTCCCCTCCCCCCCCCCCCCCCAAAAAAAAAGAACGAACCTAGCCAAAGAGAGTGGATTTTGGTACATGTAGTACTATGATTTGCAGCTCCTAAAGTTAAGTAGTGACCAGCCACTCTGTATTTTAGTTTTCTGAATAGAATTTTCCTTTTTAAACAGTTAATGGATACTGGTTAATGAGTGTTAACTGATTGTACAATAATGAGTAAGGCTTGTGAGCCAATAGCTGATGCCATTGATGAATTTAAATTATAAACTTCTTTGCTGAAGATAGTCTTCTTTTTTCCCCTGCTCAATTAGTCACTGTGTGCAAAATGCCAAATTTTATGTTGAGAGATACTGAAAGAGATGCGCCCTGCCATGAATTTCTCTTTTGCGCCACTCTCTTTGTCTTAGAGTAGAGTAGAGTAGAGTAGTAGAGTATCGAGTACAGTTATATCGATACCGATACTTTTCTACTCGATACTTTGCAATCGATTCTTTTACTCAATGAGTATTTCATGGTAGGTATCGAGTACTTTTTAGAGCTCAGACTGTTGACACTGGTGCGATGTGACTGGGGCGCCACAAAGATTAGGCTGGCAACACTGTCGCGATGCTACCAGCTATTTGAAATGCAAACAAAATACTATATGTCCGCACATGGTACTTTGTGTTAGAAACATTAACGAACAATTTGGCTTTCTTGAAAATAAAAACAGGTTTGTTAGTTGTAAGTAAGTGGTTTGTGTGCACGCCTAGGATGGCGCCTGTGAAAAGTGAGCTGTGGAAGTATTACACTCGATTAAACACCAATGAAGTGAAATGCAAAATTTGCTTCAAAACCTTAAAATCATCAGGGAATACTTCGAATATGAAGAAACATTTGCAAAAGCATCCCACAGGCACAATATCAAGGTAAATTTAGTAATATTCTTAGAAAATTATACTTTTTAGATTTTTACTTTTTCTGAAACCAGTTCATTTTTATTTAGGGGGGGAAAAAAAACCTAAATCCTCATCTATCTGAGAATACAGGAAAAAGCACATGTCTGAGGTGTTCTACACTGGAAGTTTTTATTTTTTGTTTCCTAAAAAAAAAAAAAAAAAAAAAAAAAAAAAAAAAAAAAAAAAAAAAAAAAAAAAATCACTCGTTCTGTATTTTTCAGTGAAAAAGGAAATCTGGCCCTGGGACAAATGACAATCGAGTTACCACCAAAATGGCTGAAGATAAAAGAGGAACTACCATCATCGCCATCACCCAGTGAGCCTTTCGACATCGATGCCAGTTCTGGGGATAAGGTCTTCAACCCTGTGCAATCATCATCAGAGAATTCAACGGACGCAGAAAGCAGACCGTTTAACAAAAAGAAGCAATTTTTCATCGGAGAAACAATAATACATAGAAAGCTATCATATGCGGAGGGAGAGCAAACTCTCTGTTATGCAAATTGTTGCTTCATTTTATTTGTGTGTTCAAACGACCATTCGACATTGTTAAAGGTCGTGGATTTCAGAAATTGATGCGTCAGGTTTGTTCATCTTTTAAAATTCTGAGCATAGACACTCTTAGAGAAAATCTAGACAGTTTCTACAGCATTATGCGATCGAAAATTGAACTGAAATTCAAAACTTTAAATCATATCTCGCTAACTTGTGATGTATGGACCGAGATAATGACTACCACTAATTATTTAGGTGTCACTGCCCACTATTGCGATAACAATAAACTTACTTCACGCTGCATTGTTACTGTTGTGTTGGATCAACGGCATACAGCTGACTACATTTCTGAACAGATGCAAGAAATTTGTCGAGGCATGAATATCAAATCTGAGAAAATCACCACTATTATTACTGATAATGGTGCAAATATGGTAGCCGGTATTAATAAATTCATAGGTAGAGGGAAACATTTATATTGTTTTGCCCATACCATTAATCTTATTGCTGAATCGACTATGTCGATCAATGATTTTAATTTATTGTGTAATAAAGTAAGAGATGATGCTAAATATTTCAAGCCAAGTGTGATTCAAAGTGATTTATTAAGGCAAAAACAAACTGGAACAACTTTGAAGTTGATCTTAGATGTAAAGACTCATTGGAATTCTGTATATTATAAAAAAAAATTAAAAATATTAAGAGTCATGTAATATTTTGTGTAATGTAATGTCTCGTATAGACACCTTTTATTAACCTGACACGTTCCACATCAATACGAAGTGTCATGTTCATGATCTATGGAACAAGTACTAATCTAATCTAATCTAATCTAATCTATGCTTGAGAGGTATATCGAACTGGCTCCTTTCATGCATCAAATTTTGAAGCTTAATGCGAAAGCACCGCTTATTTCATCAGCCATAGAAATACAGAATATTAAAGATCTGCTTCAAGTTTCTAAAGAAATATATGGAGAGCAGTATGTGACCATCAGTAAAATTATACTGATGATCAACTGTTTAAAAGCACAAATAGATGCTTTTAATCTGTCTAGTGACAGTGGGGCAGGAGCCCACAGAATCGAAGTCATGAAACAGATTCAGCGCAGATTCAAAAACATCCATTTTCAAGACGCCAGAGCTTGTGCCTGAACAATATCTATGACAAGGCGATTGATAGCAACAAATCCTGCCGCCACCAACATTGGTAGTGAGACAGATAGTGATTCGTCGGCCGACACATCTTATGACTTTTGGAGCCACTTCCTCGTTCATGAACCTGCAATCTTCAGTAAATCTGAAGGATGAAATGATGCTTATTTAGCAACATCCGTGTCACCTCTATCTACGAACCCATCTGAACAGTGGGAAGATGAAGAGTTTATTTCCACAATTATATAAGCTTGCTAAAGAATACCTGGCAATCCCAGCTACATCCATGCCTTCAGAAAGATTGTTTTCGAAGGCAGGCAGTACTATGTCTAAAACGCAAAATAGGCTATCACCAAAACGATTGGACAAACTTCTGTTTTTAAGGGATTGTACAGAGGAAGAATGGGAGGTTTGAAATATATAACCATAATTTGGATTTCATATTGTGAAATACACTCGTGGAAATTGAAATAAGAACACCGTGAATTCATTGTCCCAGGAAGGGGAAACTTTATTGACACATTCCTGGGGTCAGATACATCACATGATCACACTGACAGAACCACAGGCACATAGACACAGGCAACAGAGCATGCACAATGTCGGCACTAGTACAGCGTATATCCACCTTTCGCAGCAATGCAGGCTGCTATTCTCCCATGGAGACGATCGTAGAGATGCTGGATGTAGTCCTGTGGAACGGCTTGCCATGCCATTTCCACCTGGCGCCTCAGTTGGACCAGCGTTCGTGCTGGACGTGCAGACCGCGTGAGACGACGCTTCATCCAGTCCCAAACATGCTCAATGGGGGACAGATCCGGAGATCTTGCTGGCCAGGGTAGTTGACTTACACCTTCTAGAGCACTTTGGGTGGCACGGGATACTTGCGGACGTGCATTGTCCTGTTGGAACAGCAAGTTCCCTTGCCGGTCTAGGAATGGTAGAACGATGGGTTCGATGACGGTTTGGATGTACCGTGCACTATTAAGTGTCCCCTCGACGATCACCAGTGGTGTACGGCCAGTGTAGGAGATCGCTCCCCACACCATGATGCCGGGTGTTGCCCTGTGTGCCTCGGTCGTATGCAGTCCTGATTGTGGCGCTCACCTGCACGGCGCCAAACACGCATACGACCATCATTGGCACCAAGGCAGAAGCGACTCTCATCGCTGAAGACGACACGTCTCCATTCGTCCCTCCATTCACGCCTGTCGCGACACCACTGGAGGCGGGCTGCACGATGTTGGGGCGTGAGCGGAAGACGGCCTAACGGTGTGCGGGACCGTAGCCCAGCTTCATGGAGACGGTTGCGAATGGTCCTCGCCGATACCCCAGGAGCAACAGTGTCCCTAATTTGCTGGGAAGTGGCGGTGCGGTCCCCTACGGCACTGCGTAGGATCCTACGGTCTTGGCGTGCATCCGTGCGTCGCTGCGGTCCGGTCCCAGGTCGACGGGCACGTGCACCTTCCGCCGACCACTGGCGACAACATCGATGTACTGTGGAGACCTCACGCCCCACGTGTCGAGCAATTCGGCGGTACGTCCACCCGGCCTCCCGCATGCCCACTATACGCCCTCGCTTAAAGTCCGTCAACTGCACATACGGTTCACGTCCACGCTGTCGCGGCATGCTACCAGTGTTAAAGACTGCGATGGAGCTCCGTATGCCACGGCAAACTGGCTGACACTGACGGCGGCGGTGCACAAATGCTGCGCAGCTAGCGCCATTCGACGGCCAACACCGCGGTTCCTGGTGTGTCCGCTGTGCCGTGCGTGTGATCATTGCTTGTACAGCCCTCTCGCAGTGTCCGGAGCAAGTATGGTGGGTCTGACACACCGGTGTCAATGTGTTCTTTTTTCCATTTCCAGGAGTGTACTTTTACTAAATAAAGTGTTTGATTACTTGAAATATTGCTTATTATTTTCAATGTCAAAACATTCATAGGGCTTGCAGTGTATCTTCTACATAGGTATGTATTATGCTGTACTGTCTCTTGTGCATTAGATTATTGCTTACCAATTGTATCTTACAACTAGACTGGAAGTTGTAAAGTTCATTTAAATTTCTCAAATCTCAAAATATGGATAGATGTTGAATTTGTATGAATGAAGTACAAATTATACAAAAAAAACTTCATAGAAAATTTGAAAACATACCCAGAAGTATTGATACTTCCAATTTTTCTACAATGCTATTTTGTATACATTCGTATTTTGTTCAAAAAAATCGATCAATACCAAAAGTATTGATACCTTGGGGTATCGATACTTCTGTGTTGATACTTTTATGAGTACGATACTTTTTGACCGATACTACTCATGAGTACAGTATCAATATGTTTCATTTGATACTGTGTCCCTACCCACGATCTTTAGATTTTCATCTTCCCTTATGCATTGAATTAGACATTCAGTATCCTCATATACTTTCTCTATCTCTTCATAATCTACCTGTGACATCGGAATGTACATACACCTGAATTATCACCGTTGATGCTGGTTTGCTGTTGTAACTGATGAGAACAACCCTATACCTGAATTGTTCACATTAACTCCTTCTTTGCCCTACCATCCTATTCATAACAAATACTGCACCTGTTATATTACTTTCTGCTGCTGTTGTTATTACCACATATTTTTCTGACCAGATTCCTTATCTTCTGTCCTTTTCACTTCACTGACACCCATTATATCTAGATAGAGCCTTTGCATTTCCCTTTTAAGATTTTTTAGCTTTACTGCTACGTTCAAACTTCTGACATCCCATGCCCCATTTTGTAGAAAGATATCCCTTCATTGGTTATTCTATCTTCTCTCTCATTGACACCTCCCCCTTGGCAGTCCATTCCCAGAGATCCAAATCGGGTACTACCATGGGACCTTATGCCAATGGAGACATGATTATGACACTTTTCAATTACAGGCCCCATGTCCCGTGGATACACATTATGTGTCTTTAATACAGTGATACATTTGCTTCAACATCCTCATGCCATTTATCACTGCTGACTCTTCCACCTTTTTGGCGTAGTTTCCCACCCCAAGGGTAAGAGAGTGCCCTGAATCTCTGTCTGCTCCTCCACCTTCTTTGATGACAAGACTGTTGGCAGAATGAGGGTACCTCTGATGTCAGAAGTCTTCGACCACCATTGCTGACAATTTTTATTCAAAATTTAAGCAGTAGCTAGATTGAAACCCAGGACCCAGACAATTTTGATTACTAGTAACAGAAGCTACAACTAGACAATGTGTTCAGTACGTTATATATACCCCTCTCATCTTGGATCACCTATAAACATCTGTTGTCCGATTGACCTCAATGTTAAATCTATTCTGAGCTTTATCACCTCTTATTACCTCATAACACTTATCCATTCAAGTGATCATGCTGTAAAACTTGCTACATCTGCCTTGGTACTACAATACAGTCCACTTCCAATGTTGTCAAAACAAAATCAAGGAGGCACTTAACAACTTTAAAACAAAAACTGAAAAATGCTTCAAAGAAAGTGATTTCTACAATATTTCAGAATTTCAAATCTGTTCTATGGATGACTTGAGATACTAAACTACTTCTAACTGTAAACTATTTTGTACTTACCTTAGCATGTCAATAGTTTATTTGATACTTCTGTATATTATTTTCTATGTACTGTAAAATTAAGAAATTCTAGCATATATTTTATGTGCCTTGTATTAGTATTAGTATGTATACTGTAACCATGTCAACAAAATGTATTTGTACAATACATGTAAACTCCCTACGACAGTAATGACTGCATAAAAAAGCTCAAAGACGGATCAAAATAAATAAACAATCAAGCAAATAATTTGCAACACTTTTCATGCTGGTATGATCACTAATCAAGCTCCAGGAGTGAATTTCTGCATCAGTAACACCAAAATACCATGTTGCTGAGTAAATAGATACTCAGTTGATTATCTAAATCGCATAAATTCCCTGTCATAATAGCAACCTTTTGTAATTGTACTTATGCTGCACATTATCCCTGATTTGCTTTTGCATTTTCTTAAAGTCCTTTTTTCTCCCTTTTCAACAATCTGCAAAAAATGTACTTCAAATTTCAGGAATATTCTTTAATGTACTAGAAATTCTAGGAACACTTCTGTATGCTCTGGAAATTTCTGCAATGGGATAAAAAGTGTGATGTTTTAGAAAGTTTTTAAATAATATTCATAGCTCTAAAACTGGAAATGAGAAAGACATGAGAAGGAAAGACTCATCTCATTCATTAAGTCTCCCCTGACCCGGGTTTCTGGGCGACTTTCCCAACTGTATCCCTTTTCCTAAACCTCACCAGTCCTTTTTTTCACTCTTCTTCCTTCCCCTCCAACTCTTCTGCCAGAAGAAGGAGCAACTGGCTCTGAAAGCTTACATATGAAATACCTTTTATATGTGTGTTTTCCAGCCACTGCTTTGTGAATAGACTTTTCTTTTGATTTTATGTAGCCTACTGATTTCATTATTAGTATGTTGTGGCGTGCAATACGAGTACATGTCAGTATCACCACAGATGATTTCAGATCACTTGCCTCATCTGAAGGGGAATATCAAATGCCAATTCCAGCAGATCCTTGTGATCTACCATGCGACCTAGAGAAATGACGAAAGGCCAACATAATTACCTGTTGTTTCAGTCATCTATTAAACCTTATTGCATACCCAAACCACCAATTCATGAGTCGATCATTGCTGGATATCGGGTTCAAGGCTGGCCACCTAATGGTACTGCACTGGTTTCTGCATGCAGTTAAAGTTATTTTGATAATTTTGTTGGCAGTAAGGTACGAACTGCTTTCTACTGTAATCAGTGTAATGCAAATGTTAGTACTTTTACTGTAAATAGCTCTCTGTGGTAGCTATCGGCTGTTTATTCTTTCTAATGAAATGTCTGTGAATACTACAAATCGTTAATTCTGTTATTCTTGTTGTTTTAGTGTGAAGTTCCTTTTTGTTCTTAAGTTCTGTAAATTATTAACTCCATCAATGACTAGATTAAAAACCATTTACATTCGTTGTATCTAGAGTGGGAGAATTATCAAGATGTGAGTAAATACAGATGCCATGACTGCAGTACTGGTTACTGTAATTATGTGATTTACCTGTATTATGAAATTGTTGGTAAGTACAATAAAATCTGTCGTTAGTAAAACTGAATAATTATCAATAGGCAAGCATTCTACCAGCAATTGAAAGTTATTGACAAGGATTAACAGAGACTAAAGCCACAATGTACCAGATACCTGGTATTAACTAATAATGATTTGGAGAGTATTATGAGCCAACACTACATTTTGCCCTCTTCTTTTCCTCATCATCATTGCCAACAACAACAACAAGACATGACATTATACACACATTCATTATAGTCATCTCCATAGGATGGTTATACTGAGTACTGTTGTTGTTGTTGTGGTCTTCAGTCCTGAGACTGGTTTGATGCAGCTCTCCATGCTACTCTATCCTGTGCAAGCTCCTTCATCTCCCAGTACCTACTGCAACCTACATCCTTCTGAATCTGCTTAGTGTATTCATCTCTTGGTCTCCCTCTACAGTTTTTACCCTCCACGCTGCCCTCCAATGCTAAATTTGTGATCCCTTGATGCCTCAGGACATGTCCTACCAACCGATCCCTTCTTCTAGTCAAGTTGTGCCACAAACTTCTCTTCTCCCCAATCCTATTCAATACCTCCTCATTAGTTACGTGATCTACCCACTTAATCTTCAACATTCTTCATTAGCACCACATTTCAAAAGCTTCTATTCTCTTCTTGTCTAAACTATTTATTGTCCATGTTTCACTTCCATACATGGCTACACTCCATACAAATACTTTCAGAAACGACTTCCTGACACTTAAATCTATACTCGGTGTTAAAAAATTTCTCTGCTTCAGAAACGCTTTCCTTGCCATTGCCAGTCTACATTTTATATCCTCTCTACTTCGACCATCATCAGTTATTTTGCTCCCCAAACAGCAAAACTCCTTTACTACTTTAAGCGTCTCATTTCCTAATCTAATTCCCTCAGCATCACCTGACTTAATTCGACTACATTCCATTATCCTTGTTTTGCTTTTGTTGATATTCATCTTATATCCTCCTTTCAAGACACTGTCCATTCCGTTCAACTGCTCTTCCAAGTCCTTTGCTGTCACTGACAGAATTACAATGTCACCCGCGAACCTCAAAGTTTTTACTTCTTCTCCATGGATTTTAATACCTACTCCAAATATTTCTTTTGTTTCCTTTACTGCTTGCTCAATATACAGATTGAATAACATCGGGGAGAGGCTACATCCCTGTCTCACTCCCTTCCCAACCACTGCTTCCCTTTCATGCCCATCGACTCTTATAACTGCCATCTGGTTTCTGTACAAATTGTAAATAGCCTTTCACTCCCTGTATTTTACCCCTGCCACCTTCAGAATTTGAAAGAGAGTATTCCAGTCAACATTGTCAAAAGCTTTCTCTAAGTCTACAAATGCTAGAAATGTAGGTTTGCCTTTCCTTAATCTAGCTTCTAAGGTAAGTCGTAAGGTCAGTATTGCCTCACGTGTTCCAACATTTCTATGGAATCCAAACTGATCTTCCCCGAGGTCGGCTTCTACCAGTTTTTCCATTTGTCTGTAAATAATTCGTGTTAGTATTTTGCAGCTGTGACTTATTAAACTGATAGTTCGGTAATTTTCACATCTGTCAACACCTGCGTTCTTTGGGATTGGAATTATTATATTCTTCTTGAAGTCTGAGGGTATTTCGCCTGTCTCGTATATCTTGCTCACCAGATGGTAGAGTTTTGTCAGGACTGGCTCTCCCAAGGCCGTCAGTAGTTCTAATGGAATGTTGTCTACTCCCGGGGCCTTGTTTCGACTCAGGTCTTTCAGTGCTCTGTCAAACTCTTCACGCAGTATCATATCTCCCATTTCATCTTCATCTACATCCTCTTCCATTTCCATAATATTGTCCTCAAGTACATTGCCCTTGTATAGACCCTCTATATACTCCTTCCACCTTTCTGCTTTCCCCTCTTTGCTTAGAACTGGGTTTCCATCTGAGCTCTTGATATTCATACAAGTGTCTCTCTTTTCTCCAAAGGTCTCTTTAATTTTCCTGTAGGCAGTATCTATCTTACCCCTAGTGAGATAAGCCTCTACATCCTTACATTTGTCCTCTAGCCGTGCCTGCTAAGCCATTTTGCACTTCCTGTCGATCTCATTTTTGAGACGTTTGTATTCCTTTTTGCCAGCTTCGTTTACTGCATTTTTGTATTTTCTCCTTTCATCAATTAAATTCAGTATCTCTTCTATTACCCAAGGATTTCTATTAGCCCTCGTCTTTCTACCTACTTGATCCTCTGCTGCCTTCACTACTACATCCCTCAGAGCTACCCATTCGTCTTCTACTGTATTTCTTTCCCCCATTCCTGTCAATTGTTCCCTTATGCTGTCCCTGAAACTCTGTACAACCTCTGGTTTAGTCAGTTTATCCAGGTCCCATCTCCTTAAATTCCCACCTTTTTGCAATTTCTTCAGTTTTAATCTACAGTTCATAACCAATAGATTGTGGTCAGAGTCCACATCTGCCCCTGGAAATGTCCTACAATTTAAAACCTGGTTCCTAAATCTCTGTCTTACCATTATATAATCTATCTGATACCTTTTAGTATCTCCAGGATTCTTCCATGTATACAATCTTCTTTTATGAGTCTTTAACCAAGTGTTAGCTATGATTAAGTTATGCTCTGTGCAAAATTCTAACAGACGGCTTCCTCTTTCATTTCTTAGCTCCAATCCATAGTCACCTACTAAGTTTCCTTCTCTCCCTTTTCCTACTCTCGCATTCCAGTCACCCATGACTATTAAATTTTCGTCTCCCTTCACAACCTCAATAATTTCTTTTATCTCATCATACATTTCTTCAATTTCTTCGTCATCTGCAGAGCTAGTTGGCATATAAACTTGTACTACTGTAGTAGGCATGGGCTTCGTGTCTATCTTGGCCGCTATAATACGTTCACTATGCTGTTTGTAGTAGCTTACCCACACTCCTATTTTTTTATTCATTATTAAACCTACACCTGCATTACTCCTATTTGATTTTGTATTTATAACCCTGTATTCACCTGACCAGAAGTCTTGTTCCTCCTGCCACCGAACTTCACTAATTCCCACTATATCTAACTTTAACCTATCCATTTCCCTTTTTAAATTTTCTAACCTACCTGCCTGATTAAGGGATCTGACATTCCACGCTCCGATCCGTAGAATGCCAGTTTTCTTTCTCCTGATAACCACGTCCTCTTGAGTAGTCCCCGCCCAGAGATCCGAATGGGGAACTATTTTACCTCCGGAATATTTTACCCAAGAGGACGCCATCATCATTTAACCATACAGTAAAGCTGCATGCCCTCAGGAAAAGTTATGGCTGTAGTTTCCCCTTGCTTTCAGCCGTTTGCAGTACCCCAACAGCAAGGCCGTTTTGGTTAATGTTACAAGGCCAGATCAGTCAATCATCCAGACTGTTGCCCCTGCAACTACTGAAAAGGCTGCTGCCCCTCTTCAGGAACCACATGTTTGTCTGGCCTCTCAACAGATACCCTTCCGTTGTGGTTGCACCTACAGTACGGCTATCTGTATCGTTGAGGCACGCAAGCCTCCCCACCAACGGCAAGGTCCATGGTTCATGGGGGGGACTGAGTACTAGTTTCACTGAAAAATGGACTTGGCTACTTCTCTTTAGCATGGGTGCAGGCAGTGCATGAGAACAGAGGAGTGGATTGTGAGGGGGAGACTGGAGAAGAGAGAGTGAGTGCGTGCAGAATGAGTGAGGTTAGGGTCATGGGGCACGGATGGAAGCAGGTGTGGGGCAAAGGCTTACAGAGACTGAGGCCAGGAGGACTACTGGGTTTCAATGACTACTTCCAAATCTAAGCCATCTCATTCCTTACTCCAAAGACTAAAGTCTCTGATTTTTTTTTTTTTAGTATGACCTCCAGTTTATTCTTTTGATTCTCGTTCTATTTGCTGTTTCTGACTTTTGCTTGTATTTGGCTTTGATCATGTTTCATCAGTTATATCATTATCTGTGCAGTGCACTGTTCAGATAAATACTGTCTCATAACATATATTGTAGTTGTTGCTACTTCCAACTGCTTCCCTGCAACTGAATGTCTCACAATTCATGGTTTTCAACTCTGGCTGATGATAACTGGACACTATTCTTCTGACTCAAATATTGTTAAAAATCAGATCTGACGAATCTGGAATGTTACGTTAGCGGAATTTAGAATCACCATGAACCATTACCTCGCCAATGTGGGGTGCCTTGCGTGCCTCTACACTGTAGATAGCCATATCACAGGTACGACCACAATGGAGAAAGATATGTGGAGAGGTCAGACTAACATGTGGTGCCTGATGAGGGTAGCAGCCTTTTCAGTGGTTGTGGGGGCAACAGTCTGGATGATTGAATGATCTAGCCTTCTAAATTAGCAGCATTATTTTACTGTACTTGCACTGCAAATGGCTGAAAGTAAGGAGGATTTACAGCTAAGTTCTATTTTTCCCTTGGGTTTGCTGCTCTACTATATGTCTTAACATGGCATTCGCATGGGAAGAATACTCCAGAGATAAAATAGCCCTCCACTTGTATCTCCGCAAAAAGACTACTCACTGTGATGTCATCACCAAGAAAACCAAGAATGGCATTTAATGATCTTTCCTTTGTGTGGGACCACAGACACACAGAAATTTCTGAAAGAAATTTCCGCTATCTGATTGTTAATTGTTGATTTATTTGCACAATAACAATTTCACTTTGCAGCCATTTTCAAGTGAATGATGAAATGTTAAAATGTCTATCCTGCCTGTGACATGTCATCGTAAAAGAAAAAACATATTTCTAGTCTTATAGATCAACTGTCATATTACAGGATACAAGTACATATTCAGGATATATAATATTGCTGACATTGTGCACAATGAGAAACCATTACCATACAGTATAGCATATTTAACAGCAAATATATTTCTGTGACCTGCATTCATCACTTCTGTCCATCAGCAGAACTATTTAACAGCAAATACATTCCTGTCACATTGTGACCTGCATTCATCACTTTTGTTCATCAATTGAAGTGACGACTGCAGGTCACAAGAATATATTTGCTGTTCAATATGCCATACTGCGTGTTAATGGTTTTTCGTTGTGCACAATGTCAGCAATGTTATGTATCCTGGATATGTATATGTATCCTGCAATACGACGGCTGATCTATAACACCAGAAATATGTTTTTTCGATGATGACATATCACAGACAGGTCAGATATATTTTAACATTTCAACAAGCACTTAAGAATGGTTACAAAGTCGAAATCATAATTGTGAAAAATAAATGAACAATGAACAGTAAATTGGCATAAATTTCTTTTTTTAAGAAAAAAATTATATTCCTTAATTTGGTATGTAGGTTAGAGAATGTAAAAATGAAAATGAGTAGGTTAAAGTTAGATTTAGGGGGAATTTGTGAAGTGGAGTGGTAGGAAGAATAGGACTTTTGGTCAGGTCCGTACAGAGCTATCAACACAAATTCAGACAGGGACAATGCAGGATTAGTCCTGATAACGAATAAGAAAATAGGAATGCAGGTAAGCTACTGTACGCAGCATAGTGAACATATTACGGTAGCCAATGCCCAGAACAGTACGACTATTTTACATGTCAACTAGCTCCACAGATGATGATGATGAGATTGAGAAAAGGATGTATGATACGACAAAGGAAATTACACAGAAACTTGAACCAGATGAAAATTTAATTGTGACGAGTGGCTGGAATTCAATATGACGAAAAGGAACAGAATGAAAAATAGTAGGAGAAGATGGGCTGTAGGAAAGGAAAGAAAAAGGAAGATGCCTGATAAAATTTTGTACAGAGTATAATTTAATCAAAGCTAAATTTTGGTTTAACACTTAGGCACTGACGCCCGTAAAAATACGGGCGTGCGCGACCTGCCCGAAAGACCGGTACCCATAATTTTACGGGCACGTGTTCTCGTTCTTCCCCTTCTTTCCTTTGTGTGTTCTTACGGCTCCAGATTGTCTGGGATGCACTG
This sequence comes from Schistocerca serialis cubense, assembly GCF_023864345.2. Classification (NCBI taxonomy): domain Eukaryota; kingdom Metazoa; phylum Arthropoda; class Insecta; order Orthoptera; family Acrididae; genus Schistocerca; species Schistocerca serialis. The sequence goes on along the minus strand of NC_064639.1, from coordinate 722,488,000 downwards.
CATGGACTGTAGTTCGAGTATTGGTCACTAGATAGTGCGGGCATGCTGTGGAAGGGTGTGCTTCCCTTTTTATTTGTCGGGTTTTGTGAGCAGCAATTTTTTCCCGCGCGGTCTCAGTAGCGTCGACATGGCGAAGGGTGGCTTGACGGACGAAGAAATTGATCGCGAGTTATATCGTGGTTTAGAAGAAATTGACATTGATTTGTCACAGGAAGATATTGTAGATGACTCTGAAGATGATGTGGACTATGTTCAAGAAGAAGTTTCTGGCAGTTCAGGTAAAGAATTCTGACAACAAAACATCTATAATTTTTGCTCAGATTTTCACTGAAAAAACTCTCAGTACGTAATTATGATTTTATTTGCAAATACTACTCTTCTGATAGACTCAGAAGAGGAGGGCAAGTGTCCAAGCACTTCAGCAGCAAGTAATCCCGTCGATATTGTGCCTGAAGAACGAGTGAGACTAACGGCGAAGGGAAGCCGAGACGCGCACGCCGCACCGATTCTGAGGAAGATTGGACGACTACTGATCATGCACCAAATATCGATCTATTCTCAGGACAATTTGGAATATGCAATGTTGTCAGTTTAGACCAGAACAGTTCACCTCTGGAATTTTTTTCATATTTCCTGACAGACAGTATGATGAAACATATAAAGGAACAAACTAACTTATATGCGCAACAATGCATCAGGAAATTACGAAGCACAAATTCCCTTGCACCCACCTGCTCATTATCAAAGTGGAAAGGAGTTACACTTATGGAAATAAGGAAGTTTCTGGCAAAGTGTGGCGAAAAGACGCAAGCAACCAGTGTAGTGAATGTAAAGTAGCATTGTGCAAATTGCCGTGCTTCAAAATTTACCACACAAAGAGCAAAATTGCGTCCTAAAATAGTTACAGGTGGTTACTGTAGATAAGACATACTGTATCCATCATAATTACAATTTTTGTGTAAAATAAAAAAATTTCCTTCTAGAAAATACAGTGAATATACCTTTGACCGATTTTTCCTTTTTTCAAAAACAATGTTATAATAATAACGCTTGTCAAAAGTATGTATTAATTCAAGAGAAAGGTATTATATATGGTTTTAAACAAGAAAGTCTAGGTTTTTCAATAAGAGTAATTTTATTGCTACAACTGAAACCTTTCATGAGTTGTAGTAGTTTAAAATACGTTAAAATCAGCCAGTCTTTATGGTAGACACCCGCGCGCAATAGCTCAGGACCCAAAGTGTTAAGAATAATGAAAGAAGATCATACATGTGGAAGAGACTCAGGAACACTGGAAGGTTTCAGATTATATAATGGTAAAACAGAGATTTCAAAACAGATTTTAAACTGTAAGACATTTCGGGGGGCATATGTGGATTCTGATAATAATTTACTGGTTTAATCAGAGACCTTCTCAAGTCTCAAACATCTATATGTCTACATGCAGACTGAAGTGATGAATGAATGTTTGTATCAAGACCAGGACCAGGATTTGAACGTGGGTCTCCACTCAGTAGGCAGATGTGCTAACCACTACACCAACCTGGCACAGTGACTTCGCACAACTGCACAAAACTACCCTAGCATGCTTCCCTCCTCAACCCATATTCCCACTCATGTCTCAACCTGCTTAGAATTCCCTCTAAACTTGAACAGCATTGCAGAAGCTCTCTAACTGTATTGGAATAGCACATCAGCATCAAATGAAATGGCGAATCCTGCCTGAAACCCAGGCATAGATGTATTAATCAAATTCCAGGCAGTTGGAGAGCCTCTGCAATGCTGTTTGAATTTAGGATGAATACCAAGTGAGCTGAGGTGAGAATGGGAACTTGGGTTGAGGGGGAAGGCATGCTAGGGTAGTCCACGCAGTTGTGTATAGCAACTGTACTAGGGTGGCATAGTGGTTATCGCATCTGCGAGTGAGCAGGAGACCCAGGTTGGAATCCTCGCCTTGGAACAATTTTTCATTCATTGTTTCAATCTGCGTACATAGATCATAATTTACTGGTTATGAATTGCAAACCAAAACCAAAGAAATTGGAAAATGGCCCCTGGAGTAGATGATATTCCCTCAGAATTATTGAAATCCTCAAGAGAGCCAGCCATGACAAAATTATTCCACCTTGTATGTAACAAATATGAGACAGGCAAAATATGCTCAGACTTCAAGAAGAAAGTAACAATTCCAATTTCAAAGAAGGAAGGTGCTAACATGCGAATACTATAGTTTTAACTTAGCGCTATAGTTTTAACTTAGCGCGATCCGCTGGAAATACCTGCATCCGGTGCCGCCATTGCCGTCATGGTTGTAAAACACTGACACAAACTATTTACAGAAAAATGGGAAAACTGGTAGAGGCCAATGTAGGGGAAGATTAGTTTGGGTTCAGGAGAAATGTCGACAAGTGAGGCATTACTGACCCTACAACTTATCCTGACTGATAGGTTGAAGAAAAAAAGCAAACCTTTGTTTATAGTATTTGTAGAATTAAAGAGAGATTTTAACAGTGTGTGAACTGGACTACACTCTTAAATTTTGAAAGTGACAGGGATAAAACACAGGGAGTGAAAAGTTATTTAATAGTTATACAGAAACCAGACTAAGGACATGAAAATGAAGCCATAGTTGAGAAGGGAGTGAGACAGGGTTGTAGTTTATCCCTGATGTTATTCAATCTGTACATTGAACAAGCTTTGAAAGGAATCAAGGAGAAATTTGGAAAATGAGTTAAAGCTCAGGGAGAAATAAAAACTTTACAGTTTGCCAGTGAAATTTTAATTCTATCAGAGACAGCAATGGATTTGAAACAGGAGTACAATTGAATGAATAGTGTCTTGAGTAGATAAGAGTAACATCAGTAAAAGCAAAGCAAGGGTAATGGAATGTAACTTACGCAAGGCAGGTGGTGCTGAGGGAGTAAAGTAGTACATGAGTGTTGTTATTTGGTTCAAATGGCTCTGAGCACTATGGGACTCAACATCTTAGGTCACAAGTCCCCTAGAACTTAGAACTACTTATACCTAACTAACCTAAGGACATCACACACACCCATGCCCGAGGCAGGATTCGAACCTGTGACCGTGGCAGTCCCGCGGTTCCGGACTGCAGCGCCAGAACCGCTAGACCACCGCGGCCGGCTGTTGTTATTTGGGCACCAAAATTACATGATGGAAGATGAAGAGATAATATGAAATGCAGACTGACAATAACAAGGAAAGCATTTCTGAAAAAAGAGGACTTTGTTAATATCTAATACAAACTTAAGTGATAAGAAGCTTTTCATAGGGTGTTTTTCTGGAATGTAGCATTGTACGGAAGTGAAATATGGGTGATAGCCCAACTGAGACAAGAAGAAACTTTTGAAATATGGTGCTATAGAATAATGCTGAATAACAAATGATAAGGTACTGAAATGGGCAAAAAGAAATTTGTGATACAACTTGACTAAACAAGGGATCAGCTGACAGCATACGTCATGAGGGACCAAAGAACTGTTAGTTTGGCAATGGGAGAAAGTCTGGGTGTAAAATCTGTAGAGAGAGAACAAGGCTTGAATACAATAAGTAGGTTCAAATGGGTGTAGCTGTAGTAGTTATGCAGAGGCTTGCAGGATAGATTAGTGTGGAGAGCTGCATCAGACTGAAAACAACAACAACAACAACAACAACATAATCACTAATCAATGAGTAATACAGAACTTACTAAGCTAAGACTTACCAAACATGGATCTATCTCTGCGAGTAATGAAGGCTGATTCTGCTCCACAGCTCTCAAACAAATAAGTGTTGCTTCTCCATACTTTTCCTGACAAAGATAGGCCGTCTTTTCAAAGCATGATAATAAATGTTCTCTGTCTGACAGAAGCCATGACAGTTTTTGAGATAATGTATGGCCTTCCAAGCTGAAAAGAAATAAAATAAAAATAAATTAAAAGTGCTAACTAACATATTCGTGGAAAGTCCTGGGTGGAATACAAGCAATGGTAGAAATAAAGTTAAAGACTTCAAGAAATACGAAACAAACTGTTGCTAGGCTTTTGGACACCGCCCTTAATGGGAGCTAACAAAAGCGCGCGCGCGCGCACACGCACACGCGCGCGTGCGCACACGCGCGCGCGCGCACACGCGCGCGCGCGCACACGCGCGCGCGCGCACACGCGCGCGCGCGCACATGCGCGCGCGCGCACACACACACACACACACACACACACACACACACACACAGCTGCACTTTGGTGCTGCAACACTGACACGGTAGAGTGTGTGTGAGTGTGTGTGTGTGTGTGTGTGTGTGTGTGTGTGTGTGTGTGTGTGTGTGTGTGTGTGTGTTCTGTATTAATTAGACTCTGATGAAGGGCAATGACCAAAGGCTGGACAATATTTTCAGTCTTCTTGAAGTTTCCCCAACAGATAAAATATTCCATCATCTTTCAGCAATGCATCTTGGCCAATGAAGTTTTCTGTAACTTATGGGAAATAGTAGTGTGTTTAGGCTACAATTGTTATTACTTTGAAATTATGAACTACTGCTTCTTAATCCAACATACTGACAAATTGTGTAGTAATTCTTGAATGTGGACTTCTGTGCCACTGAAACTTCTCTTCCACTGGAAGCTCCAGACTTTTGTCAAGGTTTGACTGCCTACTAAAGAACAGTAAGCACTTCTTCATAAATATGCTTATGTTGCTCTGTAAGTTACAATAAGATAACACTTTATATCAAAGAGTGAACATACACTGATCTGACAATGATTCCGTAAGATTTTCACTTATTACAGTTTTGTACAAAACTGACTGTTAAGCTTTGCCTCCTTTCCGTCATGTCACTTCCAATGTGATGGTACGCGCTGCTTAATAGCATGTCCCACTTCTCCAGCCTGGGACATGGCTGCAAGGTTTACACGGCTGCATGGTTTAACTGCTCCACCAGTAGTTACCACAAACACATAGCAAAATTACCATTGTCGTCCCATCTTTGAAATGCATGACATCCATTATGGCCAGTTTATGTGAACAAATGGCACAACAGTTTAAAATTTTAAACAAAGTAAGTATAGGCTAATTCATGACGGCGATTCCTGCAGGCCAAAGCAGAATGGGGACTGCACTGTTGCTGGTTCCAAGTAACAGTTGCAGTACATGCATACATGTGTTTTGTGCTTGAAGAAAGCGTGTACCTGCAAATTATGTCTCTTCCTTGGTTATGTAAAAGTTGTTGCTCACCAAGATCACGGCCATGACCATGACTATGGCCACCATCACCTGTGCTGACTGCTCACAACAGTTGGAATAATAATTCATTAAATGACTTGCTAAAATCATGTTTAATGTTTGCATTTAATACAACATTCACAGTAGATAGCTCAGAACACTACTGACACTCATTGGCTGTTGCAGAATGCATGATGCAGTTGTGCAGAACAACAAGAGACTCAACTGCCATTGTTCATGACTCTAGCTACAACAACAAACGACAGATTGCCACCCACCATATAGGGGAGATGTGGAATTGCTGACAGGCACAACAAAAAGACTACTAGACATGTAAGCTTTTAATGAAAAGGCTTTCTAAAGTAGACAACACACACATTCACGCAAGCACAACTCACACACACACACACATGGGTGGCTGGTTGGTTTAATGATTAAACGGACCAAACTATGAGGTCATCAGGCCCTCCTACCTGAAACAGGCAAGTCAACAAAACTACACACCAAAGAAGAGCCTAGTGTGTGAAACCCAAGGGAAAAAAACCCAATGTCTACCGAAGGTCAAAAAAGCTTAGAGAAAGGAGCAATGGAAAGAAAAGAGGGGTAAGGAGAGAGAAAGGCGGGTGAGGTGTCCCATCCAGGGAGCAGTTGGAGGCCCGTAAAGGCAGAAAGTGTGACGGGGGACATATCATCCCCCCCCCCCCCCCAAAACACACACACACTTTCCAGAGGTGCCCCACTCATCAATACCCAGAAAAGACTGTTGACACAGACACAACAAGAGAAGTACAGGAAAACAAATGAACACCAAGTCAAACAGAACATGTAAGAAGCAGAAATAAGAGCAAAAGAGTGGGTAGGATGGGAGCTGGAGTGGACTATAAAGCTCAAGACAGTCGCTGCCTGTTTAGAGCAGAGGACGCAACAGGGCCTCCTGCAAACTCTTCAATGGGCCGACAAGGCTTAGGGACCCTCCCTTACAGAGAGTGGTACAAACTCCTTCAAAAATAAACTGTAAAACCAGGGCAGCCGCTGAGACATCATCTGCTAACATCAGGGGTAGCAAGTCAGGAAGATGAAGAGTCCGCTGCTGGGCAGCGAGGTTAGGGCAGTCCAGCAAAATTTGGAACCCCATCAAACGGGCACTATAATAACAGTGGGGTGGATCCTCATGACAGAGATGATGACCATGAGTCAGCCAGGTATGGCTGAAACAGACCTAGCAAAGGATGATGGAGTCCTCACAAGAGGCCTGCATGGAGAACTTAATGGCATAATACACTTCTCGAGACGCGGGTTGCCAATAACCAATTGGACCGGTCCGTCAGCGAGTTCATTCTCTGGGATCTCAAAATGACACAGGGTCCAGACAAAGACCGCCTAGTGACCACATTGTTTGAGGGTAAAACAGGAATCCTGGATAGTCAGGACCAAGGAATGATGAGTGTAACACTGGTCAAGAGCTTGTAAACTGTACACAGAGTCGCTACAGTTGAGGAAGGACTGAGTGGTGAAGGAATGAATGTGGTCAAGAGCATGAGAGATGGCTACTAACTCCGCAGTGAAAACACTGCAGCCAACCAGCAAGGGGTGGAAATCATTACATTGTGCATGAATGTAAGCAAAGCCAGTGTGACTGGCAAAATCGAGCCATCAGTATAGATTAATTCTGAACCCCAAAACATGCCAACAATGGAGAAGAACTGGCAGTAGATAGCTGCAGGATGAGCTGAGTCTTTCAGATCTTGTGAAAGGTCAAGGCAGAGCTGTCACCAGGAGATGCACCATGAAGCCATACTGTGAGCAGGCCCGGAGAAGAATTGGTAGAGGGGAAAGCTGGAGTTCAGTAATATCTGGAAAGAGGAGATAGTAGTTCAGTTGCACCAGGAGCGATGGATGCATAACACATAGGCAATCAACTGTTTAGGCACGCATTGGTGGAACCCCTGCCTCTGTTAGGAGACTGATCGTGAGGCTAGTCCAAAAGGTACCAGTTGCTGGTCGTACCTCACAATGGCATATTGGGTCCAGTATCTGTAATTTTGGAGGTATGTCTAGCGATATGAGAGATTCCCATAATCTAGATGGGACTGGATCAATGCTTTGTAGAGCTATATCAGAGTATAGTGGTCCACACACCAGTCAGTGCCGCTAAGGCACTGAAGAGCATTGAGGTGTGATCAACATGTTTGCTTTAGTTAATGAAGATGGGGAAGCCATGTCAACCAGGCATCAAAGACCAGTCCCAAAAAATAGTAAGAGTCCACCACATTGAGCAAATGGCCATCAAGGTACAGATCCGTATGGGAATGGACTGTATGGCAATGACAGGATTGTTGTATAATGCAGATCTTTACAGTTGAAAAATGGAAGCCTTGAGTGAAAGCACAAGAATGTGCTCTATGTATTGCTCCTTGCAGTCTGTGTTCAGCAAAGTCCACTGTGGACAAATAAAAATAAATGTAAAAATTGTCAGCATAAGAAGAGGGGGTACCGTAGGCCTTGCACCCATCACCATAGCATTGATTGCCATTAAAAACAGAGAGACACTCAAAACAGAACCCTGCAGAATCCCAATCTCCTGCAGATGGAAGTTGCTATGGGAGGCACCAACCTGTCCCTGAAAATTGCAACATGAAGAAAAGTTCTGGGTAAAAATCTGAAGCGGGTCACAGACGCCTCACTCAAGTAAGGTAGCAATGATGTGGCGTCACAATGTAGATAGTAAGCTTTATGCAAACTGAAGAAGACTGCAACAAGGTGGTGACACCAGGCAGAGGCCATTCAAGTAGCAAATTCCAGGTGGACTAAATTATCTGCATTACAGTGCCCTTGGTGAAAACCACCCTGGGTCGAAGTCAAAAGGTCGTGGAATTCAAGATACAATACAGCCTTTGACTTGCAGTACATTCAAGAAAGCTGCAGAGGACACTGGTTAAAACAATCACAGCTGTCCATCTGAAGAGGCGGTTTACTCAATTTCAAAACTGGCATAACAAAACTTTTTTACCATTTGAAAGACAATTCTCCCTTGCTCCGGAGATGGTTAGAAACAGTACATGATGTTGGCTAGCCACTGATAAGAGTTGAAACATTTGGTTGTGCAACTGGTGTGGTCCACGAACCATGTCAAGGCAGAGAGCAAGAACATTCATGAATTCCCACTCATTAAACAGGGTGTTATTTTTAAAGGAAGTCGTTCCTGACAGTGCTTGAGAAGATAGAACATGGGTGGGTAGTGGACCGGCACAGAGGCCTGGGTGAAATGCCTAGCAGAATGCTCAGCAGTAGCATCCAAGCTGGTGAGGGCAACACCACTCGGGGAAATTCCTGGGACACGAGTGGCAGTACGGTGGCTAAAATTGCATTTGATCTTTGTCCATACCTGGGAAGAGGAAGAATCCAGCCCTATGGCAGTGACATACCATTCCCAACAAATCCATTTCTGGTGTTTTATAACATAATCGACCTGGACACAAAGCCACTTGAAGGCCAGGGGGTGGGCAAGAGATGGATGCTGTATGTAGCATTGGAGGGCTCAACGGTTATCTTTAATAGCCACACTGACAGGATGGGGGTAAGAAGGAGGGGGGGGAGGGGGGGGGAGAAACTAACAGAAGCAAAGGCAGATGTAAGGATACTGGGTGGAGATGGTTGAATTTCTGTTGGCTGTTGTTGGACCTCTGAGTAGGATAGATGGTTGAGAGTTTTGAATTCCTGAATCTTTCCTTTTTATATATAGGGCAATCTGGCAGCAGAGGAGTGTGTGGGTCCAAACAGTTCGTACACTTGGGCAGTGGAATGCAAGGACTCCACACATGGAGAGGGTGGCTGCAGTCACCGCAAATAGGATTTGCCCCACATCATGAAGACGTGACACTGGAAACAGTGCGTGTGAGGTGAGATGTAGGGCTTCATGTCACAATGGTAAACAATAACTTTGACTTTTTCTGGAAGGGTACCCATTCAAAAGCCAAGACCTAAGTACTGGTATCAATGCAATTGTCCTTAGGACTTCTCTGGACTCACTGGATGAAATGGATGCCGCACTGTTTCAGATTAGTGCTAAGTGCCTTTTCAGATTGAAGGAGAATGTCCCTGTGGAAAATAATGCCCTGGGTCATATTTAAGCACTGGAGAGGGGTAACGCCCAGCAGGATGTCCCTCCCCTAAGCGGTCACAAGCACAAAGGAAAGTTGACTGACTGGCAGACACATCTTACTAAGTGAGTCAACTACATTAAACCAATCTTTGATATGTTCTACAAAAAAGAGCAGTTTGGTAGTGGTGAAATTCACCCCATCTGTCCTAGACCAAACCAAGTAACAGGGAAAAGGTTTTGCTCCAAGTTGGTATGCCTGACCCTCCTCCCAAATGGTGACCAGGGAGGGGAGGGCCAAGGAAGTAAAAGTAGCTGTCTAAAGAGATGGCTGTGGAAGACTGGCTAAAGGTGTGGAGCTTAGCATGCTTCATAAGAGCATCCGCCCCATTACCACCCATTCCTATCAGGGCCTCACCTTGTGGGCACCACTCAACCATGGCGTGGGCTGCCTGGCAAGGTGGTCATTGCCGGGAGTTCGAAAGCCACAAAAAGATGAGCAATCACTGCTCGGCATACATGTGACAGCTCAGGTGCTAGAAGAGTGATCTCTGTGTTGCCAGAGAGCTCAGCCAGATCGGCACATAACAGCCTCATTACATGGACTAACTGCATGTGCTGGTGACCTAGCAGAGGAGGGTGGGGGGAAGAGGGGGTGGGGTTGGTTTGCCACAGTGTGGCCTTGATCACCTGATTTCTCTCTCTGTGATTTTCATCTGAGGGGTAAACTGAACACTACTCCTGCTATTCCTCATGCAGATATGGTACATGTATGTCACAATTTGGTAAATCGAGCACAGCACTGCCTCAACATAAATAGTGGCCACTCCCACAACATTATGTGATGTTCATTAATGAGGGTCAATTCTGCATCAGTCTTATTGTAAATATTTTCTGGGCCAGTTTTAGTTTGCACACCTTGTACTCTGAACATGCTTAAAATTTCAATACAAAGGCCCTATGCAGGTTCTAATGCTGACAGCTTACTGGACAAACTGGTGAGCCTGGAAGAGGCAGTAAGATTGGATGTATCAAAATCAGATTAGGAAAGCTCTGCAAGTGAAAACCAACTGGAGGAAGAGGAAAGAGAATTAAAATGTTCTATATGTGGGAAATGGTTCTTCAAGGTACCACGTCTTCAGGGATCAACGAAAGGCGATATGCTTTTATGAAAACTAGGTGTTTATGAAATTCCTTTTCAGTGTGGTTAACATTATACAGGGTGTCCCATTTTAATCTATACAGGGCCGATATCTCTGGGGTGGCACAATCCTACAAAAAAAAAAAAAAAAAAAAAAGAGAGAAATTGTACAAGTTGTAAAGTTTGAAGGGGCTGGTGGTATGGTTACCTTGAAATGACCTTGAAACCTGTTTTCAAGGTCAAACCAAGATCAAGTTTATTTTTGCAAATCACAGCCTCTATTTTTATTCCATATTCGTATTCTATCTGGGGTGGGGAGGAGGGGGCACATGTTTGTAGGGAACATTTTTTTTCGAAAAACCAGTGGTTTGTTGTCAGGGGGCACTTCATTGTAACTTTCCCAGGTTACCAGTATCTTGAGAATGAAGCAAGAGCAGGAAAAATTTTCAGTGAAAATCTTGTGTATGGTTTCTGAACTCTTGTCCACCGGCAAAATTTTCCTGAACTTGAAATGGCCTTGAAATTCTTCAGTATGGATTTACCTGAAAGCAAATACCGTCGGCATTGGCGGAAACCAATGTGCACCACTTGGAGGGTGCTAAATCAGAGACCAGCACTGTGCTTGTTCCGGCACAATCAGAGAAGAGAAGGGTGGAGCTTTGAGGCTAAATAATAAAGAGTCATTGCTGGGAAATCCGAAACCACGACTGGGGGTTCTGAGAAATTTTACCTTTGGAGACTTTGAAAATTTCTCAGAATTCATTTAGAATGATTCTTGACTGGCATGACTCTCATAAATTTTTTTCTTATGGACTTAGAAAAAATGTGTGTAAAGGGATTTAGAATACTTCCACCTCGTTGAACTCTGATGAATTTTGCCTCGTGGGATTCACAAAAATCTTGTCTCGCGAGACACTAAGGCATTCCTGAAGTGAAATTTTTCCAAATCCGTACAAGCAAAATTATTCTCCACACGAATGTTTGGATCCCATAAGAGAAAAATTTATCTGAGTTACCTTGTCTCGCAATCGACTTTCTTGGGCCCATCTTCCATTTCTGCCTTCCCTTCATATTTGAAAAGAACAGATTACCTTGGGGTATGTCATTATTTTATTATTTACATCAATACTGAGATATGTAAAGGTGCCCTCTTGAAAGACAAACATCTGTTAGACACCTAGGTCATTTTCTGAAAGAGTGCACTTTAATACTGTATGTTACGGCTTCACGTTGTGGTGTAAACAGGATGTTTCTTTGAAAGAAAAACCTAAGAAAACTAATAATAGTGAAAGTGATCAGTAAAATTTATTTTTTGAGTATAATCTGTCTGAAATGGCTGATTACATACCATAAGAAATAGTGAGAATGATAAAAACTGTTGTTGAGTATTGTGATAATTGTGTAGCCGGGCAAAGATTGTATGCCAAAAGGTATCCCAATGCCCATCATCCCACGAAGGTTACAATTAGGACTCTAGTAAGATGAGATGAAAGAGGGGCCTCGAAAAGGCAGATACAAAAGACAGGCCCAAGAGAGGTGATTGTGCTGGGAGTTTGTGCTATCATCACTGAAGACTCACACCTTTTGACTAGTCGGATTCAGCGAATGCATGGCGTGCCTCAATCAACTGTATCTCATGTTTTAAAATACTTTAAATTCCACCCATATCATGTACATATCACCCAAGCAACTAAGCCTGGGGATGCTGAGAGACGCCTGGTATTTTGTCGATGAGCTGATATGTAAATACGTTGTGATCCCTTCTTCTTCGCACACACTCTCTTTACAGATGAGCCAAACTTTGACAACAGGGGAGGAGTCAATCTCCGTAACACACACTACTGGGTGGTAGCAAATCCTCACTGGCAACAAGACCACCAAACACAGAGATGGTGGTCAAACAATCTCTGGGTGGGCATAGTTGGAGATTATGTGATAGGTCCTGTTTTTTGTGGCAAAATGTTAAACAGCTTGTGCTACCTTCATATTCACAAGAATCTGGTGTCTCCTTTAATAGAAAATATCCCCCTAGACATATGAGCACATATGTGGTTTCAAACATGATGGCACCCCTGCAATCAGGTCTTACCAGTCAGAAGGTACCTTAACGCAACTTACCCGAATCGATGGATTGGTATCAGTAGCACAATATATGAATTCCCATCAAGATTGACAGACTTGACACCACTGGACTACTTCTTATTGGGACCTGTGAAGCAGAAGGTGTGCTCCACTCCCCCTACGATGACAGAAGATATGAGAGAAAGGATTGTGGTGGCTTTCCAGGCAATCACCCATCAGACATTGAATGATGTCAAGACCAGTTAGCAAAAGAAAGTGGAAATGTGCATTAGGCAAAATGGACAGTTGATCAAGCATCTGAGATCCTAAATTTCCAGTGAGAACCATGTTGATCAGATCTTTTCAGGCTTAACAATGTGCAAAGTCCACTGGGCAACCTCCACATGATGCACATTGCAGTCCACTGATGCCAATGATATTTGCTTTCAGGTTAAACCATACAGAAGAATTTCAAGGCCATTTCAAGTTCATGAAAATTTCACCAGTGGACAGAATTCAGAAACCACACAAGATTTTCACTGAAAATTTTTCTCGATCTCCCTCCGTTCTCGAGATACTGGCAACCTGGGAAAGTTGCAATGAAGTGGCCCCTGGCAACAAACCATTGGTTTATCAAAAAAAATATTCCTACAAACAATGCATTTTTTTCACGTGGAATACGAATATGGAATAAAAAATACGGATTTCCATTTTTAAAAAATGAACCTGAACTTGACCTTGAAAATAGCATTCAAGGTCATTCAAGCTAACCACTCCATGACCCCCTTCGAATCTTACAACTTTTACTAGAGACTTTTTGTTGCAGAATTGTGCCACTCCAGAGATATTGGCCAGTATAGATTAAAATGGGACACCTTGTATAGGACAAACAACATGTACTGTACAGCAACTGTGTATTTAACACCAGCCACACACCCACATTCTACAGCCCAGCAAACTAGCAGTGGCTGCGGTGTTGTGATAAACACTGTGTGTGGCTGGTGCAGTGATTAACGCAGCTACCTAGTAAGCAAAAGATCCAGGTTTTCAGTCCCAGTCCAGCACATGTTTTCACTCATCATTACTGATTCCTGCTAACGTCCCAATGCACAACAATAATCCCTCCCCTTTCCATTCCTTTCCTTTCGTCCTTCACCACTTCAAAATTATATATAATGTATCACAGTTACAGATTCTGCATTGTGTCACAGATGCCACACATTCATATAAAAGAAGTAAAGCTGTGAGGGCAGATCGCGAGTCATGCTGGGATTGCTCAGTAGGCAAAGGACTTGTCCATGAAAGGCAAAGATCCCAGTTTCAACTCTCAGTATGGTACAGAGTTTTAATCTGCCATGAAGTTTCAAATCAGCACACACTCACCTGCACAATGGAAATTCTTTCTGGAGTATGAAATTTGTTGTACTTTTTAACTTTTCACTTAAATGCAAGATGAAAATAAACACGAGTAATAATACGATTAAACATGGATATCAGTTTTTAACAGCACTGGAAAAATTAGAAGTTTATGTGAATTATGTTATATAAGTTTCATGTTTACAGTTTGGATAGCACATGACAAAAACATTTTCTGTTTTATTGAATAGTCTTGTGTGTTTAACTGAATGCTTTTGATAATTCCAGTGCAATGGAAAAGAGTGAAGAAGCTTGTGAAGACAGTACTGAATGCAGAAGAAATATAAGAATTAACATAGGTATGTATTAGAGGAATTCAATAAATAATGCAACACATTTTCTTTCTTGGCCAATTTCAGTTGAAAAAAATGTAGAATTTATTATGGAGCATCAAAGAATATTCCCACTTCAGCCCCTACAGTTTCAGGAAGCTCTGGTAGGTGACGATGTTACACATAGCCTTCAAAATGGCATCTGTAACGGAGTTGCCTTCCCAGCAGAGAACTGTCATCGAGTTTCTTTCGGCAGAAAACCAGATATTAATAGGTGCTTGCAGAATGTCTACGGAGATCTAGCAGTAAACAAAAGCATGGTGACAAGAATGAAATTTTCACTCTGCAGCGAAATGTGCGCTGATATGCCAGGAAGTTTCAAAAACATGGTAAGTTTCCAGAATGAGATTTTCACTCTGTAGCAGAGTGTGCGCTGATATGAAACTTCCTGGCAGATTAAAACTGTGTGCCGGACCGAGACTCGAACTCGAGACCTTTGCCTTTCGCGGGCAAGTGCTCTACCAACTGAGCTACCCAAGCACGACTCACGGCCCAACCTCACAGCTTTACTTCCGCCAGTACCTCGTCTCCTTGCCCGCAAAAGGCAAAGGTCTCGAGTTCGAGTCTCGGTCCGGCACACAGTTTTAATCTGCCAGGAAGTTACATGGTAGTTGTTGGGCAAGGCATCTGTCATGATCACAACCTGTATGGTCTCGCAAATGGCGGTTCGTCGCAATTTTGGAACACGGATATTCTAATTCTAGGTGACTGACAGATCGGAATTAAACACCTCACTGCACAGCTGGACATCTCTTTTTGGTAGTGCTGACACACATGTCCACCAGTGGGGTAGCTGAAACATGTATGCCTATTGGGTTCCTCACCTCCTGCAGAAGACGATAAAGAGCAATACAGGATCATCTGTGGGGAATTTCTAATGTGTTACGAGGCTGATGTTTTTTGTTGAATATTGTCATGGATGATGAAACGTGAGTTCATCACTTTGCACTGTAAACAAAATGGCAATCCACGGAGTGGCACCACATCACCTCTCCTTAAAAAAAAAATTTCCAAAGCTGCACACTCAGCAAGTCAAGTCATGGTGACAGTCTTCTGGGACTTTCAAGGGGTTATTTTGTTTGATATCCTCCCTCATGGTGCAACAATCAACTTTGAAGTGTACTGTGCTACCCTCAGGAAACTGAAGATACAATAACTTCAGTGTGTTCATCGTCACAAAAATGCAAAGTTGACATTGTCCATGACAATGCAAGAACTCATAAAAGTCTGCGCACTGAAGAGGAGCTCACAAAACTTCAATGGACTTTCTTCTTCATCTACCCTTCGGGCTGGATCGCACACCTTCTGACTTCCATTTGACCCACTGAAGGATGCACTCCATGGGAAGCAGTAGATTATATCAGATTAGATTAGATTAATACTTGTTCCATAGATCACGAATACGACACTTCGTAATTATGTGGAACGTGTCAGGTTAATAAAAGAAGTCTGTACAAGATATTACATTACACAAAATATTGCATGACACTAATGTTTAAGCAGTAGTAGTAGTAGTTTTTTTTTCTTAATTTGTATCTAAAAATTCAGCCAATGAGTAGAAGGAGTTGCCATCTAGAAATTCTTTTGATGCTGTTTGGTAGGTGACCAAAGACTTTTGTGGCAGCATAATTTACCCCTTTCTGTGCCAAAGTCAGATTTAACCCTGCATAGTGAAGATCATCCTTTCTCCTGGTGTTATAGCTATGCACACCGCTATTACTTTTGAACTGGGTTGGATTATTAACAACAAATTTCATAAGTGAATATATATACTGTGAGGTTACTGTGAGGATCCCTAGATCCTTACACAGATGTCTGCAGGATGAACGTGGGTGGGCTCCCGCAATTATTCTGATTACACGTTTTTGAGCAATGAATACTTTTCTACTCAATGATGAATTACCCCAGAATATGACGCCATATGAAAGCAGTGAGTGAAAGTAGGCATAGTAAGCTGATTTACTGAGATTCTTATCACCAAAATTTGCAATAACCCTAATAGCACACGTAGCTGAACTCAGACGTTTCAGCAGACCATCAATGTGTTGCTTCCAGTTTAACCTCTAATCAATGGACACACCTAAAAATTTTGAAAATTCTACCTTAGCTACAGACTTCCGTTCAAAGTCCATATTTATTACTGGAGTTGTGCCATTTACTGTACGGAACTGTATATACTGCGTTTTATCAAAATTTAAAGAGAGTCCGTTTGCTGAGAACCACTTAATAATTTTGTGAAAAACATCATTTACAATTATATCACTTAGTTTTTGGTTTTTGGATGTTATTACTTTACTAGTATCATCAGCAAAATGAACTAACTTTGCATCTTCATCAATGTGGAATGGTAAATCATTAATGTATATCAAGAACAGTAAAGGACCTAAGACCGAACCCTGTGGGACCCCGTACTTGATAGCCTCCCAGTTTGAGGAATCAGCTGTTGTTTTAACATTACATGAACCACTTATTTCAACTTTCTGCATTCTTCCAGTTAAGCGCGAATTAAACTATTTGTACACTGCCCCACCCAAACCATAATGATTTAGCTTATCTAAAAGAATTCCATGATTTACACAATCAAAGGCCTTTGAGAGATCACAAAAAATACCAATGGGTGATGTCCGGTTATTCAGAGCATTTAATAATTGATCAGTGAAAGCGTATATAGCATTTTCTGTCGAAAAGCCTTTCTGAAAACCAAACTGACATTTTGTTAGTACTTTATTTTTACAAATATGGGAGGCTACTCTCGAATACATTACTTTCTCAAAAATTTTTGACAGAGCTGTCAGAAGAGAGATTGGGCAGTAGTTGTTGACATCTGACGTATCCCCCTTATTATGCAATGGTTTTACAATGGCGTATTTCAGTCTATCGGGGAAAACACCCTTCTCCAAAGAGCTATTACATACGTGGCTGAGAATCCTACTTATCTGTGGGGAACAAGCTTTAAGTACCTTGCTGGAAATGCCATCAATTCCGTAAGAGCTTTTACTTTTCAGTGAGTTTATTATTTTACTGATTTCAGAGGGAGAGGTTGGTGGAATTACAGTTGTTTCAAACTGCACAGGTATGGCCTCTTCTATTAGTAGCCTTGCCTCTTCTAGTGAAGATCTAGATCCTATTTTCTCCACAACATTTAAAAAATGATTATTGAAAATATTTTCAATTTCTCATTGTTTGTTAGTACAGTTGTCATTCAGTTTTATGGCACTAAAATCTTCCTGTGCTCTTGGTTGCCCTGTTTCCCTTTCAATAATATTCCAAATTGCTTTAATTTTATTATCAGAGTTACTGATCTCAGACATGATACACATGCTTCTGGACTTTTTAATAACTTTTCTTAGTTTTTATAATATTGAACAATTTCGGGGTCAGTACTCCCTCTTGCTGTTAGATACAGTTCTCTTTTACAGTTGCAAGATATTCTTATTCCTTTAGTTAGGCAAGGTTTTTTTATATGTTTTCTTGGAATTATGTTTAACTATTTTCTTGGGAAAACAATTTTCAAATAACCTTAAAAATGTATCGTGAAATAAGTTATATTTCAAGTTTGCATCGGGTTCCTTATACACTTCATCCCAGTCTAGCTGCTGTAGGCTTTCCCTAAAGTTTGCAATATTTATATTGTTAACTGAACGCACTGCTTTGAAAGTCTGATTTGATATACTGCATGGAGGTATGTCATGTACTGTAACTAGCTGTGCACCATGCTCTGAAAGACCATTCTCAACGGGATAAGCATTTATGTCCTTAGACTTATCTTGGTCTATAAAAAAGTTATCTATCAATGTACTGCTGTTCTTTGTTATCCGAGCAGGAAAATCAATGACGGAGCTCAAATTGAAAGAACTGAGTAATACTACAAGGTCATTCTTCCTATTACACTCTTTCAGGGAATCAACATTGAAATCCCCACAAATGATAATTTCCAGAATGAGATTTTCACTCTGCAGCGGAGTGTGCCCTGATATGAAACTTCCTGGCAGATTAAAACTGTCTGCCGGACCGAGACTCGAACTCGGTCCCGAGTTCGAGCCTCGGTCCTGAGTTCGAGTCTCGGTCCGGCACACAGTTTTAATCTGCCAGGAAGTTTCAAATGATAATTTGCTTCCCCCCGTCTGACAGATGGCACAACAAAGCATCCAAGTTTTCTAGAAATAGCTGGAAATTCCCTGAGGGGGACCCATACACTGTTACAATTATGAAAGTGCCATCATCTAGTTTAAGTTCAGTGGCATATGCTTCCATATGTTGCTCTACACAAAATTTTTTAGTTTCTAAATTTTTTACACTGTGGAAGCTTTTGACATATATGGCAACTCCTCCTCTCATCATATTATCTCTGGTTACATGTGCAACTAATTTGTACCCATTGATGCTAACCTTTTGCATATCAGTGGCAATGTGATGCTCAGACAGGCATAGTACATCTATTACATTCTCAGTTTCTATATCTTCTAAACAAAGCAGAAGCTCATCAATTTTATTCTTCAGTCCCCCAATATTTTGATGAAATACACTAACATTATTTTTCACTTTACTTTTGTGAGTTTCTTGAACTTTTTTAACATCTTTAGTACTTGCCTGGCTGAGTTTCCCACTGGACACTGATCTTACACTAAAAAAGAGTTTCCACCATGAGATGTAGTTCCTGCCCCTTTAAATTTTCTGCTATCAGCCCAGCCAGTTTACCCTTCCCTTTCTTGTTGAGGTGTAGGCCATGTCTAGTAGAGTCCAACCTACGGAGTGAATCAACAGGAACCACACCAATGTATGACCCTGCGCCAGATACAAGTAGCCGTTCCAACTCCAAATTAACTCTCCTGACAGAAGAGCTCAAATGAGGTCGGTCGTGGCGCTCCAGAACTGACACAAACCCAACACTGGTATGACTCGATGTTGATGCAATCTTTGCCAGGTCACACTCTATGCTGTACCCCGGATCTCTGTCAATACTGTTGCCCGGCCCACCCACAACAACCACGGTATCTTCCTTAGTAAAGCCTCTACATAGTGAACCTAAATCCTCTGTAACCTGCCCCAGTCCAGCACTAGATTTGAAAAAACTTGTGACCTGATATTCTGACCCTAATTCATCCCGCAGAAGTTGGCCTACACCCCTAGCATGCGAACTACCTAGCAACACGACTTTCTTTCTCTTTGCAGACTTTCCTACATTTGTTATAACGTCAAGTTTAACACATATATTTCAGAACGACACAACACACATAAGTCACAGAGTAAGTTGACAAGCAAGACATGTGTACAAGTTAGCATTCGAATGAGCACTGAGTCCCAGTCTAGCGGCCGCTGCTCGGCTGGCCGCTTAGGTGGTGCAGCTGCTGCATGGCTGGCAGACAGCGCTGCCCATAGAGGACGCGCGTAATTGCACGGCGGCGCTTTGAATGATCGGCGAGTCACAACAATTTTCCCCGCTTTGAGATTGTTGCACTGGTCTTGATGGACGTGTCCTGGAGATGGCTAACGTCCATAGGCGTTGTTGGACTCGCCGTAAAGTCTCGAGGAGCAGTCTTCCTGTACGCACAGAAGTGTCCCCGATGATAACGGGTCGAGATGACAGGAGACGTAGGGGTCGAATCTGCTGGGGTCCCATGCACCAATCTGCCCGTTGCGGCAAGTCCAGTTGATATGACAGGAGACATGGGCGATGTGTCGGCATCCGTTGGAGGAGGAGGCGAGTAGATTTGCTCTGACAGAGGATGATCATCCGGTTCCTGCATGGGCACGTCTCCTGGTGGCGTCCGTTCTTGTGCTGGCATTGCGATGACGGTGAAAGGGCTGCGTTGTGAGTATTGAGAGATGCCAAGATCCCGAGCGTCAGGTAGAGCCAAAGGTGGTGTAGCGGCATTCGGAACAGGCGTTGCTGGCACACGAGGCTGAAGCTGGTCCGAATGACACACTGCAACACCCGTGTCCAACTGGATTTCATACAGGCGTCTGCCACGGTGTCTGAAGATACGGCCCGGGCTCCATTTTGGACGCCTGCCATATCCCCGTACCCAGACGAGGTCGTCATCGGTGAACCGGCCAAGTGAAGGCACCCGCGGCCGTGAGGTTGAAGGCCGCAGAAGATGAAGTAGCGTGCGGGGCTGTCGGCCATGTAAGAGCTCAGCCGGGCTGTGGTCGCCCACGGGGGGAAACGGTAAGATGCCAGAAACTGGAGAAGCGCATCATCAGCAGCAGAAGAAGTCAGAAGTTTCCGCATCTGAGCCTTAAATGTGCGGATCAGTTGTTCAGCCTCACCGTTGGATTGTGGACGGAACGGCGGGGCCGTGACATGCATAACGCCGTGACGAGCACAAATATCCGCAAATTCGGAAGAGGCAAATTGCGGACCATTATCAGTAGCAGGAGTAGAGGGGAGGCCTTCCAAAGAAAAAATGTGGGCGAGAGCACTGGTGGTTGCCGCGGTGGTAGGCGACGTGCAACGGACAATGAAAGGAAAGTTAGAGTAGGCGTCAATTACAAGGAGCCAATAAGTACCTAAAAAGGGTCCCGCAAAGTCAGCATGAATGCGCTCCCAGGGCTTCTCAGGCAAAGGCCACAGTGACAAAGATGACTTCGGGGCAACGGCCTGTGGCGCACAAGGGCCGCAGGCAGCGACCATGTGTGCTATTTCAGAGTCGATGCCAGGCCAGTACACATGACGGCGCGCCAGAGATTTTGTGCGAGACATACCCCAGTGCCCTCGGTGAAGGAGGCACAAGACCGAAGCACGCAAAGACGCAGGTACCACAACACGCGGCGAAGCATTGTCAGTGGAGAGGAGGATAACACCATCCCTAGCCGTGAGGCGGTAGTGCAAAGTGTAGTAGTTCCGCAACAGATCAGAAGTCTCAGCGGACGGGCGATCTGGCCAACCCTTCTGAATACAGCGTAAAACCCGGGAGAGGGTAGGGTCAGAAGCCATAGCCAGCCTGTCCCCAGTGATGGGGAACCCGTCCACAACCCGCTGCTCGGCAACATCCAGGTGGAAACACAAAAGTTTGTCCGTATCGAATGCCTGATCAGGACCCATGGGAAGGCGAGACAGAGCATCAGCTTTTGCATGTCGAGCCGTTGGCCGGAAATGAATCTCATAATTGAAATAAGACAATTAAAGAGCCCAACGCTGGAGGCGGTGTGCAGCCTTGTCGGGAAGTGATGTTGATGGATGAAACAAGGAAACAAGTGGTTTGTGATCCGTAACAAGATGAAATTTTGAGCCATAGAGAAAAACACCAAACTTAGAAGAGCATAAATAATGGCCAAAGCTTCTTTCTCAATTAGAGAATACTTTTGTTGGGCATCCGTGAGCATTTTGGAGGCGTAAGCAATGGGTTGTTCCAAACTGTCAGAAAAACGGTGCGCAAGGACTGCACCGACCCCATATTGAGAGGCGTCTGTGGCAAGAACAAGATGTTGGCCAGATCGATAAGTAGCCAGGCACGGGGCCTGTTTCAGCATAGTCTTCAATTTCTGGAAAGCCGCTTCGCATGACGCGGACCAGTGAAAAGGCACGTTTTTATGCAACAGGCGATGCAATGGCTAAGCCACCGAAGCCGCAGACAGCAAAAACTTGCGATAGTATGCTATTTTCCCCAAGAAGGCCTGCAGTTCCTTAACAGATGTATGGCGAGGAAGGGCATCGATCGCAGCGACAGTTTGCTGAAGCGGACGAATACCATCCCGAGAGAGTTGAAACCCCAAGTACGTGATAGATGCCTGAAAAAAATGTGATTTCTGAAGATTACACTTAAGACCGGCAGTCTGTAAGACATGAAAAAGTGTGCGGAGATTTTGAAGATGTTCTTCAGTGGTGGAGCCAGTGACAACAATGTCGTCCATGTAATTGATACACCCAGGGACAGGGAGCAATAATTGTTCCAAGAATCGCTGAAAGAGAGCAGGGGCACTAGCAACCCTGAATGGCAAGTGTTGGTATTGATAGAGGCCGAAAGATGTATTAAGGACCAGAAACTGCCGGGAAGCAGCGTCGAGAGGAAGTTGATGATACGCTTCTGACAGGTCAATTTTAGAAAAATACTGGCCTCCATCAAGTTTAGTGAACAGTTCTTCAGGACGGGGCATAGGGTAAGTGTCGATGAGGCATTGAGAATTTACAGTGGCTTTGAAATCGCCACAGAGACGAATATCACCATTTGGCTTAGCAACGACAACAACAGGAGAGGACCACTCACTGGAAGTGACAGGAAGCAAGACCCCTGAAGTAGTGAGACGATCCAACTCCCGTTTTACCCGATCACGAAGGGCCACAGGAATGGGCCAAGCCCGAAAAAACTTAGGTCGAGCAGTGGGTTTGAGCGTGATATGAGCTTCAAAGTCGTTTGCATGGCCTAACCCAGGAGAAAAAAGGGACGAAAATGTTGTCGACAAGGAATCCAGTTGAGCATAAGGAATAGCATCAGAGTCAATATTGACAGAGTCATCTATGGAGAACCCAAAAACGCGAAAGGCATCGAAACCAAAAAGATTTTCTGCATTGCTCTGGTTGACCACAAATATGGGAACAGTGCGAACGACGGATTTGTAAGATACCTCAGCATTAAACTGTCCAAAGAGAGAAATCTTCTGTTTATTGTATGTCCTTAATTGCCGAGTGACAGGTGACAGGAGTGGAGAACCCAACTGAAGATATGTCTGAGAACTAATTATAGTGGCAGCAGAACCGGTATCCACTTGCATGCGAACAGCTCGACCAAGGATTTGGACAGTGAGGAATAACTTCCCTGAAAGGGAAGAAGTGCAATTGAGAGACAACACAGAATCAGAATCAGCATCATGTTCATGAACATCATGTATGCGGTCGGATTTGCAAACGGAAGACACATGACCTTTCTTTTTGCAATTGTGACACACAGCCCAACGTTGGGGACAATCCTCGCGTGAATGTTTCGTAAAACACCGCGGACATGAAGGAAGTTGCCGGGGGTTTTGCTGCAGCTTCTTAGCGGGTTGTTTACGGCTAGGCCGAGGCTGCGCGTGGGAGCGTACTGCGGCCACATCGGCCGGTGGGGATGCGCCGCACGCGTCGTCAACAGCGCACAGAGGTTGTATTTCCGCGACATCACCCCATGCCTCTATTTGCGCCCCAGCGGCACGAGAAATTTCAAAAGACTGCGCAATGGAGAGAACTTCATCTAGAGTCGGATTCGCCAACTGAAGGGCACGTTGCTGAACTTCTTTGTCGGGCGCTGGCCGAATAATAGCATCTCGTACCATGGAATCGGCATAGGATTCTCTGTGAATGTCAGTAACAAATTGACACTTTCGACTGAGGCCGTGAAGTTCAGCAGCCCAAGCACGATAGGATTGATGTGGCTGTTTTTGACAACGATAAAAGGCAACACGAGAGGCTACCATGTGCGTTTGCTTTTGAAAATAGACAGACAGAAGTGAGCACATTTCAGCAAAGGACAAAGATGCAGGATCCATCAAAGGAGCCAATTACGACAACAACCAATACATTTGAGGTGAAATCCAGGAGAGGAACAGAGACTTACATGGTTGGTCATCCGTGACATGAAATGCCAAGAAGTGCTGTCGAAGACGTTTTTCGTAATCAGACCAGTCTTCCGCCGTCTGGTCGTAAGGAGGAAAAGGAGGTATAGCCAACGTCGAGAAACGCCCAGCATTTGATGCCACGACGAAATCGCGAATCGCCGCTGTTAGAAGCGTTTGATGTTCAAGGAGATTTTGCAATAGTTGCTCGACAGTAGCCATAGAACCCTGTGGGTCAACGGTGAAAAGGAAAAATCCACTACCTCGTCAACAATTGTTATAACGTCAAGTTTAACACATATATTTCAGGACGACACAACACATATAAGTCACAGAGTAAGTTGACAAGCAAGACATGTGTACACGTTAGCATTCGAATGAGCACTGAGTCCCAGTCTAGCGGCCGCTGCTCGGCTGGCCGCTTAGGTGGCGCAGCTGCTGCATGGCTGGCAGACAGCGCCGCACGTAGAGGACACGCGTAATTGCGCGGCGGCGCTTTGAATGATCGGCGAGTCACAACAACATTCTTATTCAATTTGCTGCTGAAAGCTTGTTGAGCCCTGTCTACATCTACTTCTGTGAGAGGCTCGTCAGTTTCTGACTGAGGCAACAGGTCAAACCTATTTTGTTCATTAATAACAAAGCTGTCAGAAGAATTTCTTGGCCTGTTCCTTACGCCTGTTGCCACTTCCCACCCCCGTTTACCCTTCTCCCCCCTTAACCTGCCCAGTTCTCGCCTAGCCTCATCTAACTCAGCCTGAAGGGCAGCAATTTTCCCCTCCTGTTCCACAATCTTTCTATCTCTACTGCATAGCCTACAGAACCACTGATGAGTCTCGCTCATTTTCCCAATTCCCACGCCACTACAATCGCCCCAATGAAAAGAGTTACTACATCCATCACACCAGACCCCGGAGCTAACGATTCTACGGCACATCAGGCACTTTACACTCATGGTACAAATCGATTTTAGTGACAGAAAGACAATTAAGTTACCGGAAAACAATGAAAATACGTGTACGAAAAATTAGGCCTACTCGCGACTATGTAAACAGTGGTTCAGAAGTTTTTTACTGGAAATAACTTAAGAGATGACGATACTCTACAGATATAAAGGGGCAGCAAACGTATTTAGCACACTAAACTATCAGTAAATGCACTTGAAATTGCGGTATGAAGTTTAATCCGAAAGCTCAAAAGTTCGGCTGGCCATGATATGTAAACAAAATGAACTTTACATGATTACTGTGAAAATACGCGAGTAAGACAAGAACCTTTAATGGTACACTTGAAGAGCACTGTAATTAACGTAATAAATTAGTTTAAAGTGTTAAAAACAGTTTATTACTACTTAAATTACTTATCTTGTACGAGAGCTGTGACTCAGATGTCAGTACACGGATGAGAGGGTGTTACTGATGCACAAGATGTTGGCTCCGAAGTCAACCAGTAGAGTGGTACCACAAAGGCATAACAGGCCTATCAGCAATGTGGTGTAAGGATGTCACATTGAATGCATATTGTGTTGAAAAATAGGGTTTTGTAGCTAACAGAGTGGGGAATAATATATTGTATTGGAATACTGAATAAAGCCAACCTGCTTTTGGCGAAAAAGGTGTGTTGCATTACTTACTGAAGGCCCCTCGTGGCAATCCAGTGAGAGTACTTCTGTGCAATATGTGCCTAAACTTGAATGCTAGCCAAAGAATAATGTGATAAATGGTACTGTATACATATTAACCAATACTTACATTTTTACTTGCGCCATTTTACACCTTATAACTGACTGAAGTATAAAGAATTCCTATCAACACGTGTTACTCAGCTTATGCATTTACAAGTCCTCCTTAAAATGTGACAATGCTTCACGAGTCTCAACAGAAAGGAACTGAAGAACTTTAAGGGCCAGGAAAGATAAGGAACACGCCATGGCTTACAGACTGTATGAAGGAAATTAGGGGCAGGAGAGTAGGTTGCTGTGATTCACTGTTGAGACTCAAAAGTGGAAACATTATCCACAATCAGAGCAAAATAACATGACTGTGGTGGTGGTGGTGGTGGTGGTGGTGGTGGTGGTGGTGAGAGGGAGGTGGGTGGGGGGGGGGGGGGGGGGGCAGTGGAGGGGGATCTGAACTATAAAGAAGGGATAATATAGGATAAAAGATGCTAATGTATACAAATACCAGAAAAATATAAAGACTGAAGAATAACAGGGAAAAATTTACTGCTGTAGAGATAATGTTGAAGAACCAAGAGAATATTGGTTACACAGAATGTTCTATAGTTTTGTACAGTATCTGCATATATAAAAAGTAAATAATCCAGATGTAATTACCTTTTGTATATCCATATTAAAGCTTTCTCATTCACATTTGGTGGCAGATTATAGACAGTTCTGTCAAAGTCAGTGAGAAAGGTGGGAGAGACAGCAAGAGAAGGCTGAAGCCAGTTAAGACCTTGAATGAATATCCAACAGTCTGGTTCTCCCTAAAAGAAAAAGAGATATTACACTGAAATAAGCATTACAACAAACATGGCAAAAAAAGTATGTTTTCTTTTATATCTATCTGCTACTCTTATACCAATACACAGCGAGATTTTACAAAGCACAACTCTGATACTAAAAATGGGAGTGTAACTGAAAGATGAGTTTTAACAATGAAGACTAAATGCTGAGAGAAGCTTAACAACAAATTACAAGACATGTATTATAATAATCTGATGGCATTCGCAAATTTCTGAAAACTCCTACAAAACTTTAGTGGCCGCTGCCGAAGAACTGATATGTCTTTTCAAAAATTATGTGAAATTGGAACATACATTAATATGACATTATTTTGTAAAACACTTAACTGCCACTCTATTGAAATTCAGAAACAATGCAGAAAATGCTGATCACATTAGAACTAGGGTGACCAAGTGTACACCACTTCCTCAGATTTAACACTTTACTATTGTGCAACCTAATGAGAAAAGAACATATGCGTTCAGTATAAACTATTATACATATAACAGCTTTAGCTGAGGTAAGGTCATATGTACATGGATTTAAAAAAAAAAATTATGAGAGAAGGTCAATGAACTTTCAGCAGCAGATTCATTATTTACATTTCCAAAAGGACAAGTCTCTATTTAATAGAGAAGTAGGATCGAAATTCAGTGACCCAAGAACCAACAGAGAGATCAGAAAAGTAGGATTAGCTGCCAAGTTGCATGTAAGTTAATAAAACACTGGGATAGAGCCCCATCAAGAACAAGTGAAGGAAGATAAGGGTGTAATGCCCACTTGATAATGAGGCTGAGAGATGGACAAGCAGCTCAGATTGGATGATAAAGTAGGCTATAAGCTTCTTCATTATCAAAGGAACAATTCTGGTATTCACGAAAATTAGGAAAGTGAGATAAAATCTACAGCTGTATCTCTGGACGGAAATTGGAGCTCTGCTTCTCTTAAATGTGAGTCCTTGTGCCACCTCGCTTATATATATAAAAAAAAAGAATGAAAAGAAAATTGTTCTTATAGCAGACACAACATTGCGCAAACCTGAACTTCGAGGTGTAAACTTTAAATAAGTTTTGATACTGGAAGTATTTGGATAGTGTGACAAAATATAGTTTGCTATTAAAATAATGCTGGATTGTGAACTACAGTCATAAAGATAGTCTAACAAAACTAACTGATAATAGTAGAAAATACAAACTGTCAAACTTTGGTCAATTCTTGCCAGATAGCTGAATAATAATTGAAAGCCTTATATAAAGCAATAATACTAACTAGAAGGCAAATATTCAGTTGGAAAAGAAATATTAAACTTTTTGGAATTTACAATCTTTAGAACTCCTGCAGTTACAGTGCTGTACTGACTGCTCTAAAATAATAGAAAATTGTATTATTATACATGATTACATATTATGATGCCAACAACTATCAAAACTTCCTTGCTCACAGCTATTGTTCAGAATTTTGGACATTCCACAAAGCATATTTTTCTGCTTGACATTTTATCTCCTGTAGCTGGAGACATCTCCTGGGAGTAGACAACATTCCATTAGAACTACTGATGGCCTTGGGAGAGCCAGTCCTGACAAAACTCTACCATCTGGTGAGCAAGATGTACGAGACAGGCGAAATACCCTCAGACTTCAAGAAGAATATAATAATTCCAATCCCAAAGAAAGCAGGTGTTGACAGATGTGAAAATTACCGAACTATCAGTTTAATAAGCCACGCCTACAAAATACTAACACGAATTCTTTACAGGTGAATGGAAAAACTGGTAGAAGCCGACCTTGGGGAAGATCAGTTTGGATTCCGTAGAAATGTTGGAACACGTGAGGCAATACTGACCCTACGACTTACCTTAGAAGCTAGATCAAGGAAAGGCAAACCTACGTTTCTAGCATTTGTAGACTTAGAGAAAGCTTTTGACTATGTTGACAGAAATACTCTCTTTCAATTTCTGAAGGTGGCAGGGGTCAAATACAGGGAGCAAAAGGCTATTTACAATTTGTACAGAAACCATGTGGAAGTTTTGAGTCAAGGGGTGTGAAAGGGAAGCAGAGGTTGGAAAGGGAGTGAGACAGGTTTGTAGCCTATCCCCGATGTTATTCAATCTGTATATTGAGCAAGCAGTAAAGGTGGTGGTTGTTGGGATGTTTAAGGGGGACTAAACAGCTAAGGTCATCAGTCCCCCATTCCAAAAACAGGCGAGACATAAATTTGCGGAGCAGGTAAAACCCCAAGGGGAAGGAGACTTCCCCCCAGGCACTGAAAGAACTCAAAGGCAGCAACGAACACTACAGACAAGAAGAGTACAGATGAACACCAGACAGAAAGAAACGGAAGAAAAGAAGATGGCCGGAGACTGGTTGACTGACCACGAGAACAAAAAAAAAAGGGAAAGAGTCAACCATCCGACTACGCACTAAAATCTGCAACCAAATATGAGAGACTCAAGGACAAGAGACACAGAAAGGGAAAGGTGCAGGACCTCCCTAAATGGAACCATAAAAAGGACTACCACGGATAAAATTTAAAACGTCGTGAGCCATGGAGGCATCGTCGCATAAAACCAAAGGCAAAGTGCCCGGGAGATTAAAAGACTGCCGGAGGGTGCGCAGTCGGGGACACTCCAACAAAATGTGGGCGACCGTCAGCCGGGACCCACACCGACACACAGGGGGATCCTCCTGACGCAAAAGATGGCCGTGCGTCAGGCAGGTATGGCCGATGCGGAGCCGACACAGGATACAGAGTCCCTGCGAGAAGCCCGCAGGGAGGACCGCCACACATCGGTTGTCTCCTTAACAGCCCACAGTTTATTCGGGGATGTCAGGCCACGCCACTCATCAGCCCACATTCCAAGCACCTTACTGTGCAACACCAACTGCTGATCACGAGCCGGGAGGCCAATCTCCAAAGCTGGGGCGTCGATCGCCCCTTTGGCCAGCCTGTCGACACGTTTGTTCCCCGGGATGCCAACGTGACCTGGCGTCCAAACAAAGACCACTGAACGACCAGAGCGGGTAATGGTGGAAACAGACTCCCGAATAGAGGACACCAGAGGAGAAGAGGTATAGCAGCGGTCGATGGCCTGGAGGCTGCTCAGGGAGTCACTGCAGATTACGATGGACGTACCTGAGCAGGAACGCATATGCTCAAGAGTACGCAATATGGCCACCAGCTCTGCAGTAAAAATACTGCAGCCAGCCGGCAAGGAGCGCTGTTCAACATGGGCAGCATGAGCAAAAGCGTAGGCAGTGCGACCATCAACCAGGGAACCATCAGTGTAGACAGTATCACAGCCCGAAAATGAGGCGAGGAGCGCAAGAAAATGGCGACGGAGGGCCACAGGCGGAACCGAGTCCTTGGGTCCCTGTGCCAAGTCCAGACGGACGGACGGCCGGGGCAAACACCAGGGAGGCGTAGGTGCACAGACCCGGAAGGGAGGCAGAAGAGGGAATGACCCCAGTTCTGACAGCAGGGAATGGACACGGACAGCTATGTAAAGCCTAGAGCGGGGTCGCCGTTCTGGCAGATGGAGGACCATGGGAGGGAAAAGCAGGCGATGACTGGGATGGCCCGGCGAGCAATGCACATGGACAGCATAGTCGGCGAGCAGTCGATGGCGGCGAATCTGCAGCGGGGGAACCCCGGCCTCCACCAGTAGACTATCCACGGGGCTCATACGGAAAGTGCCAGTTGCAAGCCGAACCCCACAGTGGTGTATGGGGTCCAACAACGTCAACACTGAGGGTGATGCAGACCCATAGGCCAGGCTCCCATAATCAAGCCTGGACTGCACAAGGGCTCTGTACAATCGCAACAGTGTGCAGTGATCTGCACCTCAAGACGTGTGGCTCAGGCAGCGGAGGGCGTTGAGATGCCGCCACCACTTTTGCTTCAGCTGAGTAATATGAGGAACCCATGTGAGCCGGGCATCAAAGACGAGTCCTAAGAAGTGGCTAGTGTCCACCACTTCAAGGAGGTGGCCGTCGAGGTAAAGTTCAGGATGAGGGTGGACCATCTGACGCCTGCAGAAGTGCATAACTCGAGTCTTGGCTGCAGAGAACTGAAAACCTTGAGTCAGAGCAGACGATGCTGCCTTGCGAACGGCGACTTGCAGGCTGCGTTCGGTGACGCCCGTAGTCGTTGAGGTAAATGAGATGCAGAAGTCGTCGGCATACAAAGAAGGAGACACCGACGACCCCACGGCTGCAGCCAGACCATTAATGGCCACTAGAAATAAGGAGACGCTCAACACCGAGCCCTGCAGGACCCCATTTTCCTGTATATAAGATGAACTAGAGGCGGCACCGACTTGCACCCGGAAAGAGCGGCGCAATAAAAAGGCTTGAAGAAAAGCCGGGAGCTGACCACGAAGACCCCACTCATGCAACGTAGCAAGGATGTGATGCCTCCATGTGGTGTCATACGCCTTCCGCAGATCAAAAAATACAGCAACGAGATGCTGACGTTGGGCAAAGGCCGTACGGGTAGCAGATTCCAGCCGCACCAAATTGTCCGCAGCAGACCGGCCCCGACGGAAGCCACCCTGGGATGGAGCAAGGAGACCGCACGACTCAAGGACCCAACACAAACGCCACCCCACCATACATTTGAGCAATTTGAACAAAACGTTGGTGAGGGTAATGGGATGATAGCTGTCCACTGCCAGTGGGTCCGCACCGGGCTTCAAGATGGGGACAATAACACCCTCTCGCCATTGCGACGGGAACATGCCCTCGCTCCAAATGCGGTTAAAGATGGTGAGGACGTGTGTCTGGCAGTCCCTGGAGAGATGCTTCAGCATCTGCACGTGGATGCAGTCTGGTCCTGGTGCTGTATCAGGGCAATCGGCGAGGGCAGCAAGGAATTCCCTCTTGCTGAAAGGAGCATTGTATTTTTCAGAACGACGCATGTGGAATGATAACGGCGTCTGCTCGGCTCGCTCCTTTAGAGAGCAAAAGGCGGGGAGGGAGGGGGGGGGGGGGGGTAAGTTGCAGTCGCTGAGCTCGTAGCAAAGTTCGCGGCAAAGTGTTCAGCAATGGCGGCAGCCTCCGTGCAAACAGCGCCGTCCAGGGAGATCCCAGGGACACCCATAGGGGTCCGGTATCCATAAATCCGGGACCACACGAGCGAGGGGGAGACACGGGAGCCCAAGGATGAGACATACCTCTCCCAGCACTCCTGCTTACGCCATGCAATAAGACGACAGGCCAAGGCACGGAGCCTCTTAAAGGCGATGAGGGTCTCCAGAGACGGGTGCCGCCTATGACGCTGGAGAGCCCGCCTATGGCCGCGAAAAGCCTCAGCAATCTCCGGCGACCACCAGGGTACAGCCTTCCTCCGAGGGAGACCAGAAGAGCAGGGGATGGCAGCCTCGGCCGCAGAAATGATTGACGTGGTCGACACAGGAACCACCTCATCAATATCACCCTGTGGGGGAGACGCAATGGTGGCAGCGGAAGTAAAAGCCGGCCAGTCAGCCCTGTTGAGAGCCCAGCGGGGCAGGCGCCCAGAAGAATGACACTGGGGCAGTGACAAATAGATGGGAAAATGGTCACTACCACACAGGTCAGGATGCACTCACCAGTGGAGGGATGGGACAAGTCTGGGGCTGCAAAGAGAGAGAGCGATGGCCGTGAACGAGCCATGGGCCACACTGAAATGCGAGAGAGCACTGGTGTTCACGAGGCTAAGGTCGAGCTGAGCCAACAAATGCTCCATGGCACGACCACGGTCATCGGAGACAGTCCCACCCCACAGAGGGTTGTGGGCATTGAAATCGCCCAGAAGCAGCAATGGTGGCGGAAGTTGAGCCAGCAGCGCAGCCAAGACATGTCGGGGGAGCTCCCCATCCGGAGGAATGTAAACAGAGCAAACAGTAATAGCCACCAAGAGCTCAACCCTGGCAGCGACTGCTTCTAAAGGCATCAGAAGGGGTACTGGCGAGCTACAGACAGAGTGGTGAACAAAGAGGCACACCCCACCTGACGCTCGTTGACAGGCAGCGCGGTTCTTATAGTATCCCCGATAACCGCGAAGGGCGGGGGTCCGCATTGCTGGAAACCAAGTTTCCTGCAGAGAAATGCAGAGAACAGGGGAAACACTCAGAAGCATCCGGAGCTCAGGCAGGTGGCGGAAATAACCGCTGCAGTTCCACTGGAGAATGGTAGCAGGAAGGGACTGGGAGGGCGTGAAGGCGACTAAGAGGCAGACGGCGCCTCAGAGCCAACTGCCGCCACCAGGGGAGAGTCAGCTGTGCCCAAAGGAAAGGCCCCCGAGGGTTCCGTGAGGGCGAGATCTGCGGCAGAGGTGAGGATCTCCACCTCATCCCCGGAGCCAGAACTATTTATAGCAGGCGGTACTGAAAAACGCCGGAATGTCCTTCTTCTTGGACACGTTCCGTTCCTTCTTCTCACGTCTGTCCTTAGGGTTAGAGGGCTGGGGGAGCTTCTCGGAAGGAGCGTCGGAGGCTGACGACGATGCAGAAGCCCTACGACCAGCAGGTGGCGGAACCTTCAGCCACTGACTGACATCCGGCTGGGTAGGAGAAGAAACAGAGGAAGGGAGAGCTCCGAGGGACCCCTTCCGCGAGAGAGGAACCGGCAGAGGCAACGCCGGGGGAGAAGGAGGGGGAGGGATCGAGCCCACCGGTTTTGGAGCAGATGTCACTCCTGAAGTAAGCGTGGGGGGAGCAACAGAAGAGGGTTTGCCCCCAACTGTTAAGGGGGCAACAGAGGAAGACTTTCCCCCAGACACGAGGGGGGCAGACAGAGATGCACGGCCCCGAGGGCCCACTGAAGGCGGCACAGGTGAGGCGACAACCGCCGCTCGCGAGGGTGACGATAACGTGGCTGCAGCATAAGATGTTCGAAAGGAAGCAGGATACAACCTTTCAAATTTCAGTTTTGCCTCTCGATAAGTAAGCCGGTCCAGGGTCTTAAATTCCATTATCTTCTGCTCCTTATGAAGAACGGGGCAATCCGGCGAGCACGGAGAGTGGTGCTCCCCACATTTGACACATACAGGCGGAGGCACACAAGGAGAATCGGGATGACAGGGGCGTCCACAATCTCAACATGTGGCGCTGGATGGGCAACGGGAGGACATATGCCCAAACTTCCAGCACTGGAAGCACCGCATTGGGGGAGGGACGAATGGCTTGACGTCACAATGGTAAACCATTACCTTGACCTTCTCGGGCAATATAGCACCCTCGAAGGCCAAGATAAAGGCACCGGTGGCCACCCTGTTAGTCTTGGGTCCTCTATGTACATGACAGACAAAACGTACACCACGTCGTTCCAAGTCGGCTCTCAGCTCGTCGTCGGATTGTAACAATAGGTCACGATGGTAAATAATCCCCTGGACCATATTTAAGCTACTGTGGGGAGTGACGGTAACAGGGGCGTCACCCAGCTTATCACACAAGAGCAAAGCTCGTGACTGGGCTGGGGAGGACGGCTTGAAGAGGATGGACCCATTCCTCATTTTAGACAACCCCGCCACTTCCCCAAACCTATCCTCCAGGTGTTCCACAAAAAACAGAGGCTTCATCGTAAGAAAGGAGTCACCATCAGTCCTGCTGCAGACAAGGTATTGTGGTACGTAAGGCTCCCGCTTGGCACTAGATCTGCGTCCCTCCCACGGCGCAGCCAACGAGGGGAACGACTGAGGGTCATATTGCGCAGCAAGTCTACTCTGCCTTGCTTAGAGACGCTGGTGGCCGTGTGGCCACCAGCTTGGTGTGATTTATTGCGCTTCATTGCGCCACATCCGCCCAGATGCCACCTACTCCGAACGAGGGCTCTCCCCAAGGGCGCCACCCAGCCAAAGCAACGGGTACCTGGCTGATATCCCGGTGCCCGGAGTCCCTGTGCCCCAGACAAGATGGGCACATGCTCTTTGGCATGCGTGGGGAGGAAACAGCTCTGGCATCTGTAGTGCGATCCCTGCGTGGTCAGGGGGCAACCACCAAGAGGGTACATGACGACCCCACCACAACGGACTGGCTACCGTGCTGGATTTTAGGTGTTGAAAGGGTCCACAGTTGTCGGGAGCGCTAAGAAGGGGATTGCGCACAAGACGAGAAGGAGGCAACCCAGAAGACGTTGGGTGTAAATCCCGTCACACGACAATAGTTAGCATGCAAGATGGTGGTGCATGATGGACCAATAGAAAAACACCACGTAAGGCATCCTTCCCCAAATGGCACGCACTAACAACGGAAATTTGGAAAAATGGAGGTCAAACCCAGAGGGGGACCATCACATTAAGGCCGAACGTTTGAGACTCCTTTTAGTCACCTCTTACGACAGGCAGGAATACTGCGGGCCTATTCTTACCCCGAACCCGCAGGGGGGAAGCAGTAAAGGAAGCAAAAGAAAAATTTGGAGTAGTAATTAAAATCCATGGAGAAGAAACAAAAACTTTGAGGTTTAGCCGATGACATTGCAATTCTGTCAGAGACAGCAAAGGACCTGGAAGAACAGCTGAATGGAATGGACAGTGTCTTGAAATGAGGATATAACATGAACATCAACAAAAGCAAAACGAGGATAATGGAATGTGGTCGAATTAAACAGGGTGATGCTGAGGGAATTAGATTAGGAAATGAGACACTTAAAGTAGTAAATGGGTTTTGCTATTTGGGGAGCAAAATAAGTGATGATGGTCGAAGTAGAGAGGATATAAAATGTAGACTGGCATTGGCAAGGAAAGCGTTTCTGAAGAGAAATTTTTTAACATTGAGTATAGATTTAAGTGTCAGGAAGTCGTTTCTGAAAGTATTTGTATGGAATGTAACCATGTATGGAAGTGAAACGTGGATGATAAATAGTTTAGACAAAAAGAGAATAGAAGCTTTCGAAATGTTGTGCTATAGAAGAATGCTGTAGATTAGATGAGTAGATCACATAACTAATGAGGAGGTATTGACTAGAATTGGGGAGAAGAGAAATTTGTGGCACAACTTGACTAAAAGACGGGATCGGTTGGTCGGACAGATTCTGAGGCATCAGGGGATCACAAATTTAGCATTGGAGGGTAGCGTGGAGGGTAAAAATCGTAGAGGGAGACCAAGAGATGAATACACTAAACAGATTCAGAAGGATGTAGGTTGCAGTAGGTACTGGGAGATGATGAAGCTTGCACAGGGTAGAGTAGCATGGAGAGCTGCATCAAACCAGTCTCTGGACTGAAGACCACAACAACAACAATCTTGGAGAATCAACAAGCTGTTTCTATAGCAATTGACAATGTCTTCAGCGGCAAGAGATGAAACATAAAGCACAAAATATGGTTTAGTAGCCCAACCAGGCATGCAAATGGATGATGCAGACAAGTCAATATGTGTAACTTCACACACATATGGTTAGGGTGTCGGCAGCAGGAACTGGCCATTATTGCAGGCCAGTCACAAGAGCATCTGCAGCAGGCCAAGCAACAATGATTGTTTACTGTATGCTTGGAGTGACAGATCACGAACGTGTGATTCCCAGCACCTCTTGCCTATATGAAACTCTGATTAAGATACCTGTTATCTGGCTATATCATGATTTGATTTTATTCCTCTGTTTTGGAGTGATCACTGAATAATTTGCCATGAACTGCTTCTGCTTGGTTCATGAACATTTTGACTATGTTGTATTTTGACAGAAGTTATTGATGTTTCATAAATATTGTGGTCTGAAGTGAAGGCTACTACACTAGCGATGAGGTCGACACAATTTGTCTTCGCCATGTGCTACTATGTACACCAGATTTCTCGAACCTTGGCAGCAACAGATAAGCCAGCAACAACAACGGATAAAACTGCAACTAGAGGAGTAGCAACAGTGTCAGGATTTACTCAAATACACATCTAATTCAACACACAAGTAGTCACAGATGCTGCCAATTGTCCTGGCATTTCAGCCACTTAATGAGGCTCAAAAACACTGGGAAGTATACCAAAATTGACTTGCACTGTTTTCCGAGGTGAATGAAATTAAAATTCTGGTTTGTCAAAGGGTGTTTTTGCTGTCTACAAATCCTCAGTTATATTCCTTGGTTCAAAAGCTAGTCCTGTTGTACAGACTGTTAGAGTTACTGTTGCTGGCCATATTCTCTCTCTGTCTGAGAATTTTTGCAAAAAACAAACAATGAAACTCCAGGTTGGAATATCAACAATATAACTAAAATTATAGATTGCTACTCATTGTAAACATGACGTGTTCAGTTGCAGACAGGCATAACAAAAAGACAGTTACACATTTAGCTTTAGGCCAAAGCCTTCTTCAGAAAATGAACCCCCCCCCCCCTCCCACACACACACACATACTTATTCATTTACACAAGCAAGCATTCCTCACACACATGGTACTGCCATCTCTGGCAGCTTGGACCAGACTGTTGGTCTGAATGTGTGTGTGTGTGTGTGTGTGTGTGTGTGTGTGTGTCCTTTTCTGAAGAGAAGGCTTTGGCGAAAAAAGTTGAATGTGTAACATTGTTTTTGTTTTGCCTTTCTGCAACTCAACGTGTCATTTTTACAGTGAGCAGCAATCTGCCTTTTTCCTTATATTGTGGTAGCAGGAAGGCTAGAGTTCATCAACATGAAGCTAACACTGTAAGTTACACAGTTTGCATTGCAGATTGCAGGGGTTGAGTCGAAAATGTGAATTAACATCGAGTGTGGTAAATCAAACATGGAAAGTTAATTCATGATGTAGCTATTCACTTAGCTATCTATCAGAGACAGCCCTTCTTTTGATTGTGCATGTTCACTGCTCCTTTTAAATGTACAATCAATGCCAACTGCATATGGTGAGCAGCAATCTATCCTAATTCATACTGTTGTTCTGGCAATGCAAATGAAGATTCTTCTAAACTATTTTCTTCAGTTACCAGTAACTGAATTTTAATTTCTTTTCTAACTTTCTCCTGTTTCCTTTATAACCCTATTTTGTTTCCTTTTCAGCTAATGCTTCTCTTTCATCTGTCTCTTTTCTCCAAAGGTTTCTTTTATTTTCCTGTATGCAGTAACTATCTTTCTCAGTGTCACATATGCTTTGCATTTTTTTCTCTAACTATTCCTGTTTTGCCATTTTGCAGTTCCATTAAGTCCTTGTTTTTTTTTAACATCTGTATTCCATTTTGCTTGCTTTGTTTTAGTATTTTCTCTTTTTATCAATTAAATTTAATCTCTAATGTTTTAAACATAGGTTTTTATAAAGTTATGTCTAACTACTTCAAATCCTGCTTTTTCTGGGTTAAGTGTTGAGCACTGTACAGAAGAACACAAAATGAAAGTATCTGGGTTTCATAAAAGCAAGTAAGGTAGCACTGAATAGGTCACACACATTCACTTAAAGATAGGACACTTAACAAATCATGTTTGCTTCTTCATAGGCATGGCACTAACTTTCTAAAACATATGAATAAACAGAAATTTAAAGTAAAATAGTACAGGATTGGAGAGGGGGAAAATCTTTGAGGTTGTATTATCAAGACTGCAGACATTTCAGAAGCCATTGTCTTGGATGCAAGTTACAATTTTCAAATGGAAAGGGGCTCATGTTACATATCTAATGGATAAAGAACAGCATGAAAAAAATGATGGTTTCTTTTATTTGGACATGACTTACTTCATTCTCAAGTTATGACTGATGTTTCTTTCTTACAGTTGAGGTGAAAGCTGATGATGATCACACAAGTTGTCGTGGTATCAAGAGAGATGAGCATCCATGTTATGGCAGAGGATTTCAACCAATGGTGCCCAGACATACCATCCATTAATGCCAGTGAAGTAGTGAAAATTTTAATGAAATTCTGTGGAAATAGCTCTGTCGCCAACAAACCATAAGCTAAATGATCCAAAACTGTTATGGATAAAGCAACATTAACAACTTTTCTCGTATAATTCAGTAGTGTTCAGGGGAAGGTGTAGTACTCATTGCTTCACGCTGGAAACTGGGGTCAGTCACACATCAATAATGAGAATTTTGGCTGTACACAAATAGCAGTCAAATAAAATGCAAATGTTACAGCATCTAAGGACAATCCACATTGTCAGGTAAAATTTGCAAATTAGTTGGCACGCAAACAAACTAAAACTGTCATTTCCCCTGTCACACAGATTTTAGTATGGATTAAATTGATTTCCATGTGAATGAACAGGCAAATACAAGCAGAATCAATGATGATGGTCAGATGTCAACTTTCACTGGTTGGAACCATAGAACATACCTGAAGCACTGAAAGTAACCATTTGGGGTGGAATATGGAGGTCTCATATTTTCAGCCTTTCTTCTCTCTGGATACACTAACATCAGCACATTAGCTGAAGTTGTTAGACGAAGTTGGAATCCCAATGCTGATGTCAGATGATGGGACATTACCAACTTACTTTCAGAATGACTGTGTCCCACCTCATTATGGGCTAGCTGTTCTGGTATACCTGGATATCAGTTTCCTCGGATGTGGATTAGTTGCAGGGGTCCAGTGGAGGGGCCACCACATTCTCGGGACTTAAATCCATTATGTTTCTACCTGTGTAGTCATCTGAAGGCAATTATTGGGCATGTGGTGAAGATCAATGGCATTGCTCACCTCAGGAAGCACACTGATGCTTTTACTCTCATTCTGGTAAACATGTTGGTTACAGTATATGAGGAATGGGTGAAAAATGGATAACAACCACCTCACAATGTTCTGGACAACATGCTGATCACTTCCCACAGCCTTTATGTGTTACCATAATCAGCATTTGCATTGATCTGTATAATCACACACATGAGGTATACTTATAGCAAATAATGAATGTCACTGTATAAACAAAAATAAATCACCTAAACATTAATATCTAGGTTTCTAACCCATTTCATCACTGTGCACTGATATTCAGAAAATGATTCCAAGTGCTTCTATAATTTTCAGTGTGATAGGGTCTGAAGCTGCGATGAATTTTTTGAAAGATTTCATGATGCCTTCAGCTGCCATTCTCTTTATTTAAAGTAAAATTGTACAATTTCGGCCTTAACCAATGACAACAGACATAATTATCCACAACCAGTCAAGCCACCTGAGAGCGCACAAGCTCGCATATTTTCATTCTATGTTACATAGACTAAACAACTTACCACTGAAAAAAGAAAAATATTGAGAAAGAACTAGATCTTCTCTGAAATGTAGCTATAAGCAACAGTTACCCCAAAAATTTAGTAGACACTTTATTCAAAAAGAAAATCAAGCAAACACATGCCAATCCCATAGATGAAATAACTTTAACCAGAGACATAAACAAACTACAGACAAATAAAGTTCTTATATGGCCACACCTAGGAATTATTTTCGACAAAATTACTCAATGTTTCAAGAACATAAAATTATACAGCAATTACAGAACCACTAACAATTTACAACGATTATTGAGACACATACCACATAAATTACAGCCATTTTTGCAATCAAGAATCTACAAAATTAACTGTGAAGAATGCCCAAACATTTATACTGGACAAACAGGAAGAAAAGATAGTACATGATTTAAAGAACACACGACAGTAAGTGACAATAACCTATCCACATTTGCTGCACACTTAAAGGACACCAAGCACAAAATACCTAATATAGATGGAACACTTCAAATATTACATACGTTACAGAAAGGAAAAGTCATGGATGTAATGAAAGAAATCGAATTTTACATCCACCTAAAAGATCAGTCAGACAGAGTTTTAAATGAGCAAAAAGACCTGCAAAATGGGAAATTCCTAGATAACTTTCTATCAATTCTACGATGAAGCATTACAGAACCATAGAATGTAAAATTATCGTTACACTCATTAATAAATATGATTGTAATCTGAAACACCACACAACCATAAAGCAGTTTTCACTCAACTCTAGACAGTTTTCAGTACTGTTTCATTAGAACATTGTGATACATTTCATATATAACATCTGTGTACCAACTATTCAAAAATGATGTGCTCCCATAATAAAACAACAAATATTTACATGTTATTTTAAAGAAATTACATAAGTCATATTTACACCAATGATGAACGATAATTAAACGTAATTACGAAGAAAATCATGTGCAAGTCAACTGATAAATTTCTGTAAAATAATTGTAATATTCCTGGTGTCATGTACGTTGAAACATGGGCCTTATATATAAGAGCTTTGCAACAACTGCTCGAAAGTAACATGCTCCTAAAATAGCGTGAAACATTTCAGATTTATTTTATGAGCATAACATGGAGTCATTGGAGCAACAACATACATGGCATAATTCACAACTAAAAAATAATCTATAAAGTAAGTTATAATGCGCCTAGTACATCTACAGATATGACATAAAAATCACAAGTGTCACTGATGTATTCAATGTATAATGCTTTCATTTTAGATACTTGAAAATGGCCTAAGGCCGAAATTGTACAATCATATGTGAAATAAAGAGAATGGCAGCTGAAGCATCATGAAATCTTAAAAAAGATTCCAAGTGCCCTTATAGCATCGTAGGACAAACTCCTCTCTTATATGTCTGACAGACTGTTTCAGTGCACAGTCACAACTCTAAGACTCCATAATACCCCACTTACAGAGTGAGCTAGAGCACCAACCACATCCAGTGAGGATTCTATTTAATTTGACCCACAGTTTCCCATCAAGTTCAACACCTACAATACTCGTATCACGATTATATTTTTCAAACCATTCCCATTCTTGGTAATTTCGGATGTGTTGGCAGTTCTTGCTCCAAGAGACCTCTTACTTTGGTGCTACTTGTAGCTAGCTGTTTAGTGTAGAGAGTGGAGGGGTCTCAGGCAAAGCCTGTTTCTTCATAAGACAGGTACGTCGCGATGAACGGGTAGTTTCTTATTCTCTTATATATTGTGGTAATCTCTAAGCAGGGTCTCAATTTTGCAAATCTCTCTCTCTCTCTCTCTCTCTCTCTCTCTCTCTCTCTCTCTCTCTCTCTGTGTGTGTGTGTGTGTGGGAGGGGGGGGGGGGCATCGTGTTGTTGAGCTGTACATCCTTAATGCCAGTATGAAAACTATTACATGACCCTGAAGGACAATACTGTGTGGCCGTAAAAATCTGTGAAAAAGCTGATAGAATCCAAGTCTCCATTGAAGCTACCCAGGTTGTGCCCCAGATTGTGAACAATGTTGTTGGTTGCTAGTTTTATAAATTTTGACATAACCCGAGAATGAATACCTCTTATGATCAAATAAAGACACCTTTCCTTATCTTGTGTAATTCCATATATGACTAATGTGTCACATGAACCACTTTCCATTTTAAAGTTATCAGTTGCGTCCAACTGTTGGTAACATAGCCTCATCTGAAACACCCTCTATCCCCCCCCCCCCCCACCCACCCCCACCCCCCAAACAAAACAAAATCTCTTCTCATATTGATTGACTTTAAATTTCTGTTTATCTCCTCGTTTTTGTTTTAGACAGATGGCTCCACAGCTATGGACCATTGCTTAGAACAGTTTAAGCTAATTTTAGTAAGCTGTACAATAACTTTTCATGAAACAAACTGAGTGTCAGATTAAAACTCAAACACAAATTTTCAATATTTGTGGACAGGGTTGACAACAAAGTAGTTGATGCCTATCTCACAGTCTCACTCAAAGCTTCACTTTATATCTCCCCCTGCTTTCGCAATCGTAAGGGGAGGGGGGGAATGGATTAAGGGGCGTTGGACATCAAACGAGCCAACTTGGAGCAGGAGAGGCACCACAGGAAATTTTAATTTCCACTGTCTATACTTTTACAAATAAATTCATAAAACTTTGTCAGCATGACCAGAAAGGATTCAGGATTCACCGTCATACCATTAAAAAAAAAAAAAAAAAAAAAAAATATTTTTACATGTGAAATTTCATCTTTTTTCATTTACTACTGACTGTATTTGTTGCTATAGGTACACTTTTTTTTCCTAAGTAAGAGAGATTCTTTGATGAATTTTGCGCAGCATACAAACCATACTTACAGGTGTA
Source organism: Schistocerca serialis cubense (assembly GCF_023864345.2). Taxonomy (NCBI): domain Eukaryota; kingdom Metazoa; phylum Arthropoda; class Insecta; order Orthoptera; family Acrididae; genus Schistocerca; species Schistocerca serialis. The sequence goes on along the minus strand of NC_064639.1, from coordinate 722,445,703 downwards.
TGAAAATCTAGAAATTAATTAACCTGTGAAGAAATGAACGAGCTCTTACATTTTAATCTTTACATTTAGAAAAATCTCAAATTTTATAGTTAATTGTCTCAATTTTGTATCACAGTTTTTAATAGATTTGGAAGATTCTAGAGTTTCATACATCTGTAAGTATGGTTTGTATGCTGCGCAAAATTCATTGAAGAATCTCTCTTACTTACGAAGAAAAGTGTACCTTTAGCAACAAATGCAGCCAATATCAAGTGCAAAACTGATGAAATTTCACATGTAAAAAAAAATTATTTGATTATGTTTTTGAACTTCCACTGGTATGAGTGTGAACCCTGAATCCTTCCGGGTCAGGCTGATAAAGTTTTATGGACTTATTTGTAAAAGAATAGACAGTGGGAATTAAAATTTCCTGTGGTGCCTCTACTGCTCCAAGTCGGCCCGTTTGACATCCTACCCCCCCTTAACTTGCATACCTTGTTCAGCTAGCTCCCCATAAAGAAATTTTATGACAAAGAAATGCTTAGCTGTAGCCTTTGTATCATTTCCAGGATGAATCTCTCACCCCATGGCAGTGGAAGCATTTGAACAAATCTAACTAATATTTTAAAATGGTGTGCTGAACCAGAGTGCAAATGCAGAATTTTTGGATGAATTCTATATCACTGCTTGAGGCATAGTCCGACACATAATGTCCTTCTGTCATACCTTTCTGATAAGTGTGTTAGTGGAGTATGCAGGAGAGCCTTTGTGGAGTGTGGAAAAGTAGACAACAGCGTGTAAGGATATGGTAGCACAAAAATGTGTTGTGGATAAGATATAACAAAAACTTGTAGCACTCTATGTACATAAAACGCTAAGGGCAGGAAAGAGAGTGTAAGAAGTCAGTGTTCTGACACAGAATAGAGTGAACACAACTTCAAAGTAACAATAGCTTGTACAACAGTGGCTGTAGCATGTTAGAACTGTTTGTCCACATTGTTCAAAACTACAAAAGCAGACCAGAGAATAAAGCAGAACCTCTTGAATATGAATGCAAACTTAAATATGAATAGAATACAAAAGAATAGAACAGAACAGAACAGAATTGTACTCTCTCTTAACACACAATTTCAAGTCACTGACTTTACATATAGCAGACTCATTGAAACACAAAAATTGGTTTACAGTTTTTATTAAAATATCATTAATGTAACATACTGTACTGGATACATAATTGATCTACAAACGATGACCTTTTTAAAAATAATGGACTTTAATCCCAAGAATGTGTTTTCTCTTGCGCAAATTTTCAGGTCAACCTTCATGAACTCTTGAACTGAATAATCACATTTCTACACAAAGCTGCCACAGAAGCATTTTTCAGTGATTGTAAGCTAATACTGGGCAATTCTTTTCCTTTTAATTAGTATTATTTTCATACCCACATACTGCAGAATTTGAGAGTAAAGTTTTAAATGCTGGTTGGGCAGTATATACTTATTTTAATTCTTGGTGCAGTCAGTTCATAAATGTACAGTGAGGGAAAACTTAATATACTTAGATTTATTAGAAGTGCGCAACCTTATTTTCTTTGTTTTACATAGTGCAACTGCTGCAAGCTCTGTTGCATTCAGTATGATGTAGTGATTAGAACCCTTGACCAGTGTGCATGTCACTTGTTCAAACTCTAACACCAGCAATTATTTATTATTTTATATTTATTGTTGCTCAAAGTTTGTTGAAATATCTTATGTTTGTAATGTTTGTATCCCTGGAATATTTGATGGTTGTACAAATACTAGTATTCTGGAATATTCAGTGCTTGTATAAATAACTGTACTCTCCATCAAGAACATCAGTTTTGTTCTGCCTATATGTTGGTGTCAATAATAAATGTGCTTTCAGTTCTACGTGTTACACTTCACTGATGATCCTGGCTTTGGATCTGGACTTGCTTGTAGTTTCAAAATGACACTGCTTGCCAGGTTCTTCAAAATCACTTCACAATTGTTGGAAATCTGTCAGAGGTATTGCAGAAATATCTTGGTCCTCAAGCAACTGTGTTACCATTTTATCCATTTTGCAGGAATTGCTATACTCGCTACAACAAGAAATTTAGTGACAACCCACTTGAACAATCATGGTAATTGGAATGTAAAACTAATGAAGAGAGTGAAAATGTTTATATTCCTGCATGTGAAGTAGTTGATGCATTTAATGTTAGCATTTCTGTTGTAGCCTCTAGTATATTCCACCTTAAATGCTCGGCATGATAAGAAGCACAAGAAGAAAGTGGTATTTACAAAGAAAAGTGGAAGAACTTGAAACAAGTTTCACACAAGCAACATCTTCAAAACATTGTGACATGCATAATGTAGACGCACTTGGTGCAGAACCTGAAGATAGTTTCATGTGCACCCAATGTGATTTGTGGTATCAAAACCTGAATGCTGCTATCTCAGCAGCCACCCACACTGAGAAGGTATAATTACTGAAACTGATAACCAGATAGCTATTCCAAGCAGCAGATACAGAAATACAAACCCATTTCCTCACATTATTTAATTTCAAAAGCTCATAAAATAAAGAATGGAAAAGGTATTTGGGCAAGCCTGATGCCTACTGTAGGCACCCACTTCAAGATGACATGACTTAATGTTACTCTGGAATATTAACTAAGTGATGACAAAGATTGTAGCAGGAAAAGTCCTAATCAGGCTGAACTTATCTCTGTTAGTGAAAGTGATGAAAAAGTTAAATAGGTAAAAAGATATATGATAAGATCAGTAAGTGAAGCATACTTCCTAATGAAAAACGAAAAGAACGCAAATTTAAAAACTGGTCTCACCAAATTCTACCCCTGCATCTGTATTTACTGCACTAGTTTGAAACTTGTATGTTTCACTACAAGTAGTGTCACAGGGAAGAAGTACAGAAACGGACCTGATGCTTTTGTGTGTGTGTTAAGAGCTGCGAGACATATGTTGGTTGCAGGAGTGTGCACTGTGTCCTGGTGCTGAAGCACTACACCTTCAGGATACTGACAGTGTCATAACTTATGCATTGTGACATGGAGGAGAGTTTGTGAAGAATAGAGTGGAGCTAGGGAAGTTTGTTACGTTGGTTAGATTTTGGGTCATGAAAGGAGTAACCCACCGTTTTATCCACGAGATTCAGACACAGCCCATAGCAGATGTAAAATTACCCATTTCCCAGAATACTGACACACTGGTCCTTCATTCTGACTTTGCTGAGGCCTGGTCTGTTGCTTTGCTGAACAAAGTTGCTCACTTCCTTGGACCATTACACTGTTTTGCTATTGTCAGAGAAGATCTCATTCGTGACAGTGGACGTGCATACTGTGCTGTCAGCACAACAACTGATGGCATAGCATCTAGAGGTGATACATTTCCTAAATATGTGTTTGATGGTGCAGTGTCTCACTTTAAAAACATATTTCAGCTTTATGAGGTTGAAAAATACTGTACAGGAATTAAGGCAAAAATGGACATTTTTGGCAACAGGTCATGCAAAAGCGCACGTGATGGGAGCAGGAGGTTCCTGTAAACATCTTGCAACAAGATATAATCTCCAGCATGAAGCTGTTAATACTATAAGACATGCTATTGGATTTGTGCAGACCATATCAAAATTATTACAAAACATGAAACTCTTATTTCTAAATGATAGTACATTAGGGGAATTCCATTTAAAAAAGAGACAATAGAGTTCTGCTATGAAGCTGCTGGCTTGCATGTGTTTGTGTTTGTTAGTGTGTCTATCAACATACCAACGCTTTCGTTTGGTAAGTTACATCATCTTTGCTTTTAGATACATTTTTCCCACGTGGAATGTTTCCATATATAGCAAGAACAGTTCTCCACAAAATTCAGTCTGTTATTGTGTGTAAAATGCAAAGACTTCAGTATGTACTTTACAGGACTGTTGTGGGCAACTTCATTTCTTGTGTGTAAAACAATCAGTGGTGGGTGAGATAAATAATTAGTGTCTCTCATAAGCTGCAAGTTGTAACCATCTTCTTTATGACACCTTATACGTACTGATGCTTCAGAAGATTCAAGTGGCACCCCATAGACATTTTCACTGGTGGCTCAAAAGTCTGATGCAAGAGCCGACTTGGTTCCCACAGGTGAGGCAAATATAAGTCACTCCAACAGGAAGGTTAGTCATAATCTCATGTCTGTGCAATCGTTTCACAGCTAAGTTGTTAAGCCATACTTGGTTAAGCATCTTGCTTCCATCAGCAGTCAGTTGCCTCCATTTGCTGTGATCATCAGCGAGTTGCTCCCACTTGTCACTGTCAATATTAAATGCACACGTATCATGCTTGACACAATTCCTAAACCGTAGTGAAGGTCTTCCATGAGGTCTCTTTGCTCCTGCTATTTCACTGAGTAATGTGCGCCAGGTCCATGTGATGCGGGTGTCCTAACCACAGCAGATGACGTTGCTTGAGCATGCAAGTGATACTCTGTTGTTTCGTAATTTTCAAAAGCATATCATTTGTCACATGATTCTTCCATGATATTCCCAAGATGCTTTGTAAGCACTGCAGGTGAATGGCATTGAGCTTTCTTTCCTGTTTGGCATATGAAGTCCAATTCTCAGCCCCATACAGGAGGGTACTCAGCACACGATTGATACACAAGTATTTTTGTCAACAATGTTAGATGTTTGTTGTCCTGTGCTTGTGTGCAGAACTTTCTGAAATTGTTGGCAGCTTTTCCTATTCATGCATTTATCTTATCATCCAAGGAGAAATCTGCAATTATTGAACCAAGACAGCATAATTCATCAACTACCTTCAACAAGGAGCCATCCAGTTTGACGACAGGCGAATCTGTGAATACTTGTACCATGATAACCGGCTTCTTTATGTTTATAGTCATGGCGAAGAGCTTGCATGCAGTAGAGAATTTATCACAAGCTCTTGGAGATCGTCTTGAGTATGCGTTACAAATGCATTGTCGCCAGCAAATAAAAGGCTATTTACAAGCAAGTCTTCTAGGAAGCGCTTGGATCTGAGTAGAGAAATGTTGTAGAGCTTCCCATCAGCTCTGGTATACAGATGAATACCCAGGTTAATTTCACCGAAAGCAACTTTGAGGCGTGCCGAGAAAAAAATAGTGAACAGAGTGGGAGAAAATACATAGCCTTGACAAACACCTCTTTTCACAGCAAACAGGTCAAAAGTAATTCCATCGAAGACCACAGTACCTCCCATATCTTCATGAAAATTCATGATCATCTTTAAGAGCTTTGGAGGACACCTGTTTTCAAAAGTACCACATACAGTCCTTCTCTGCTGACTGTGTTGAAAGCCTTAATTAGGTTGATAAAGGCAATGAACAGAGGGGTTTTCTGCTCGTACCACTTTTCATGAATTTGCCGGAGTGTGAAGATCATATTAACTGCAGATCGTTGGGGACGAAACCCACATTGTTCCTCAGGGTATATGCACTCAGCAAGCTTCTGAAGTCTGCCCAACACCACTTGGGCAAACATTTTTCCAGGTATACTCAGAAGTGAAATTCCACAGTGGCAGTTGCAATTGCCATGATCACCTTTACCTTTGCATAAAGTAAAAATTAAAAATAAAATAAAAAGCAAAGATATTTCATTACACATCAGTACGTGAAACATCTGCACTATTTCGCAAGGCTTCCCAGACATCTGAGGGAGCTCACAAGAGCTACACAAAACGGCTGCTATCGACTTAGAGCTAGTCAGACTCAATATTGCTATAACAGCACTGCAGGAAACCCGCCTACCAGAAGAAGGCTCAATACGGGAAAAAACTACACTTTTTTTCTGGAAGGGCAAAGATGTTGCATCCCCAGACAGCACAGAATCTGTTTTGCTGTACACAATGACTTGCTGTGTTGTACCGAAAATCCGATTGGGCTCTCAGAATGCATTATGACTCTGCATTTCACAACAAATAGGGGACCACTGACGCTGATATCGGTGTATGCACCAACATTTACCTCAGCTGTAGATGCCAAGGATAAGTTTTATGAACAACTCAGTGATGTGGTACAAGGAGTGCACTCCGGGGACCTTCTGTGCATCCTTGGTGATTTCAAGGCTCATGTCGGTAGTGATTTTGCCATTTGGCCTGACTGCCTCGGCAAACACGGAGTGAGCAAGATGAATGAAAATGGTCTACAGTTGCTTGAATTCTGTGCAAAGTATAAGTTGTGTGTCACCAATATATACTTTAAAGGCAAACTGGACCACAAGGTTTCCTGGAAGCACATCCATTCAAAACACTGACACCAATTAGATCTTATTCTAACTAATAGGAAAGGTCTGTGTTATTTTCTTCATACGTTCTTTCCTTAGTGCAGACTGTGACACGAATCGTGCACTAGTAGCAACAAAAGTGCACTTTGTGACTAAAATGTTTCACTCTACCAGAACACGCTGCAAAACAAAAATTAATCTTTGCCAAACAAGAAACACTGCTGCAGTAGAAGTATTTAGTGATGAGATACGAAAAGAGGTGGATCCTTGGGACCCAGCCACTCCTGAAGACTGGCAGAAGATAAAATCGCTTCTTACCGTTATGGCTGGGAATGTGTTTGTTAATCTGGAAGCAAAATCCTAGGATTGGTTCATCGAGAACCTAGATGTCCTGAAACCTCTCCTCGAGGCTAAGCGTCAAGCCACTGTCATCTGCCATAAAAACACATGCAGCTGTACATGCAGGGAGCTAAGCAAAGCAGAGGCAGCTTTTCTACACACTGTCCACAACTGTATCAGTTCCTGTTGGGAGCAACTTTGCACTGGCATAAAGGAGTGTTTCAATGCTTGCAACATTGGTGGTGTGTACTTGGGCATCAAATGGGTCATTGGACTCATTCCAAAGAAGAGCGTACCACTTAAGGAAATAGATGGAAAAGTCATCACAGATCGAAATCGTCAGTTGCACCTTTGGGTAGAACATTATTCCAGCCTCTACTCACATCCCATCAACATTAGTCCAAAGACAATGGATAAAATTCCTCAGATGACACCTTACCATGACTTTGATGTCACGCCTACTATGGAGAAGCTTCAAAGAACAATTGCACAACTTAAATGTGAGAAGCGTCCTGGCAAAGACAACATATCCACAAAAACTGTAAAACTTAAGCTAATTTCTCTGCTGCTTTTCAACCTCTTACTAAAATGTTGGGCTGAGGGTATCGTGTTGCAAGACACTATGTGAACAAAAGCATCTGGACACCTGGCTGAAAATGACTTACAAGTTTGTGGCACCCTCCATCGGTAATGCTGGAATTCAGTGAGGTGTTGGCCCACACTTAGCCTTGATGACAGCTTCCACTCTCGCAGGCATACGTTCAATCAGGTGCTGGAACGTTTCTTGGAGAATGGCAGCCCATTCTTCACAGAGTGATTGATGTCGGTCGGCGAGACCTGGCACGAAGTCAGCATACCAAAACATCCCAAAGGTGTTCTGTAGTATTCAGGTCAGGACTCTGTGCAGGCCAGTCTATTACAGGCTGTACATTATGAACAGGTGATCGATTATGTTGAAAGATGCAATCACCATTCCCAAATTGCTCTTCAGCAATGGGAAGCAAGAAGGTGCTTAAAACATCCATGTAGGCCTGTGCTGTGATAGTGCCAAGCAAAACAACAAGGGGTGCAAGCCCTCTCCATGTAAACACGACCACACCATAACACCACCGCCTCCAAATTTTACCATTGGCACTACACACCCTGGCAGATGACATTCAGTGGAAATTCACCATACCCACACCCTGCCATTGGATCGCCACATTGTGTACCATGATTCGTCACTACACACAATGTTTTTCCACTGTTCCATCATCCAATGTTTACACTCCTTACACCAAGTGAGGCGTCATTTGGCATTTACTGGCGTGATTTGTGGCTTACGAGAAGCTGCTCAACTATGAAATCCAAGTTTTCTCACCTCCCGCCTAACTGTCATAGTACTAGCAGTGGACCCTGATATAGTTTGGAATCCCTGTGTAATGGTCTGGATTGATGTCTGCCTATTATACATTACAACCCTCTTCAACTGTCAGCGGTCTCTGTCAGTCAACAGACGAGGTCGGACTGTACACTTTTGTGCTGTACGTGTCCCTTCGCGTTTCCACTTCACTTCACTATCAAATCAGACACAGTGGCCCTAGGGATGTTTAGGAGTGTGGAAATCTCACGTACAGACGTACGATGCAAGTGCCATCAACCACGTTCGAAGTTCGTGAGTTCCATGGAGCGTCCCATTCTGCTCTCTCACAATGTCTAATGACTACTGATGTCGTTGATATGGAGTACCTGGCAGAAAGTGGCAACACAATGCACCTAATATGAAAAATGTATGTTTTGGGGGGTTTCCAGATACTTTTGATCACATAGTGTACGATGGGCCATCCCACTGTCAACAGCGACCCCTGGCGCCCGCTCTTACGCCCATTAGAGTGAGCTTATGACCAGTAACTGCTACTATCCATGTTGTTTTCATATGGATGGAGTGTCCTCTCTGTGGATGCATCTGTGCCTGGAATGCAGATTTTAGGGATGGCGAGCTTGCCAACTACTTATGCCACCCTCTCAGCCTAGCTGACTGGTTCCACAGGAGCGAAAATACACAATGTGTGGAGTTGGGTTGGCTGCAGGCATTTGCCGCTCATTTCCAGTAGGACCGTACTTGTGCCTAACGGAAGTGCTGATTCCGGTTTTGAATTTGGAGTTGACCCTGTCCTAACGAAGTCTGTATCTTTGAAGACAAGAGATGGGAAACAGGATAGGATAAGAGGAAAGAAAGGCATTGTGCGACACACTTTGCCTGGCTCCTTTGCACAGGCCTGTCCAGTTTTGGAGGCCCTGCCATCAGCTATGCTACCCCCGAGATGACCCTCTGCTTCCCTGGAGCATGCAAACCCTCTCGCCCACAGGGACAGTGCTACTAAGGTGGGTGACACCTTATAGTCTGGCAAAATTCTTTCAAATAGTCATCAGCAACAGATCAGTGTGCAGTTCCCATTTCCCAAGTACTAATCTTGTTGGCGTATTCTTGTCCATGTGCAAATTCAGCCTGGCTAAACAAGTTCTGTGTGTGTGTGTGTGTGTGTGTGTGTGTGTGTGTGTGTGTGTGTGTGGGGGGTGGGGGGGGGGGGGTGGGGGGGGTGGGTGGGGGGGGTGGGGGACCAAATGAACTCTCTTCAACAGTGCAGTACTGATTGTTACAGTATAGCCAATTTTAATTCAAGCAATGCCATAAGGAAGTTAAATCATGATAGACGACAATAAAAATTTGCGAATAATATGAGAAACAGAAAAATGTATACACAAAGCCATATCCTATATCTAATTTTCTTATAAAATGCTTGAACTAAATGAAAAATTGCTTTCCAACTTACTTGTAAGGCTGTAAAATAACTATTTTGACTAAGACATAGTAGATTTGCATTACATTTAGTCGACATTAGCAATCAATTTAACTTTTTAAGTGTCCAGTAATTTTTGGCCTTGAGAGTAGCCATGTCTAACACAAAAATTTTTCAAAGTTTGCTCCACAAAATATTGCCCACTCTGATTGTACCTTCCATAAGTACAATGACCAACTAACACTCTGTGCAATTTTTATATTATTCAAGATTGGGGTTTTAGAGAAGATAATTTATATAATAGTTTAAGAGTTTCAGGTATTAATGTCATTGCTAATAGTAATCTTTACACTTTATCATTTCTCAAGACAGTTAACATCTTGTGAGTAATCATATTTTCAAAACACAATTTCAAAGTTTCCTAAAAGTTACAAGTTTCCATGGTTCATTTTTCCAAATTAAGATGAAAAAAAGCTCAGAAGTGTGTACGTGTTAATCATGTCTGAAAGTATTGTGAACAAGGGTTTTTTAAAAATAATTTCAGATCTCTATTGCTTGCAGTTTATTACAATTTTTTTATTTTCCCTTTAGTTGCAACATTTTTACAAATACTCTCATTTAGAGAGGTCTATAATGTTTTAACGAATCATCAGAAAATCAAAATATTTTAGTTTTTGAGATGTGTGTTGAGGAACTTACACACATTTTTTTCAGAAAACTTTGAAATAATGGTGTTACACATTCACTCTTATCCGTATGATTTGGGATAGAATCACCCTACGATGCTCTTCTGGTAAAGGATGTAACAACAACAGAAGAATTCATCAACTGGTGCCAACATAGCAAAAAGAGTTATATGAAAGAGATATGATCAACTTCTGAATCAGGTCCCTATGGCAGTCGTGGACCTCACTTCTCTCATATGTCATATAGCAAGAGAAAAGAAGTATGTACATCTACATGGATACTCTGCAAATCACATTTAAGTGCCTGGCAGGGGGTTCATCAAACCACCTTCACAATTCTCTATTATTCCAATCTCGTATAGCGTGCGGAAAGAATGAACACCTATATCTTTCCAAACGAGCTCTGATTTCCCTTATTTTATCGTGGTGATCATTTCGCCCTATGTAGGTCGGTGTCAACAAAATATTTTTGCATTCGGAGGAGAAAGTTGGGATTGGAATTTCGTGAGAAGATTCCATCGCAACGAAAAACACCTTTCTTCTAATGATTTCCAGCCCAAATCCCGTATCATTTCTGTGACACTCTCTCCCATATTTCGTGATAATACAAAACGTGCTGCCTTTCTTTAAACTTTTTCGATGTACTCCATCAGTCCTACCTGGTAAGGATCCCACACCGCGCAGCAGTATTCTAAAAGAGGATGGACAAGCGTAGTGTAGGCAGTCTCCCTAGTAGGTCTGTTACATTTTCTAAGTGTCCTGCCAAATAAAATGCAGCCTTTGGTTAGCCTTCCCCACAACATTTCCTATGTGTTCTTTCCAATTTATGTTGATCGTAATTGTAATACCTAGGTATTCAGTTGAATTTAGGGCTTTTAGATTAGACTGATTTATTGTGTAACCGAAGTTTAATTTTAGTACTCATGTGGATGACCTCACACTTTTCGTTATTTAGGATCAACTGCCACTGTTTGCACCATTCAGATATCTTTTCTAAATCGTTTTGCAGTTTGTTTTGGTTTTCTGACGACTTTATTAGTCGCTAAACGATAGCGTCATCTGCAAACAACCGAAGACGGCTGCTCAGATTGTCTCCCAAATCATTTATATAGATAAGGAACAGCAAAGGGCCTATAACACTACCTTGGGGAGTGCCTGAAATTACTTCTGTTTTACTCAATGACTTTCTGTCAATTACTATAAACTGGAACCTCTCTGACAGGAAATGGCAAGTCCAGTCACACAACTGAGACAATATTCCATAAGCACTCAATTTTACTACGAGCCTCTTGTGTGGTACAGTGTTAAAAGCCTTCCGAAAATCCAGGAATACAGAATCGATGTGAAATCCCTTGTCAATAGCACTCAGCACTTCATGTGAATAAAGAGCTAGTTGTGTTTCACAGGAACGATGTTTTCTACACCCATGTTGACTGTGTGTCAATAGACCGTTTCCTTCAAGGTAATTCATAATGTTCGAACACAATATATGTTCCAAAATCCTGCTGCATATTGACGTTAACAAATGGGCCTACTACCTTTCTTGAATATTGGTGTGACCTGTGCAACTTTCCAGTCTTTGGGTATGGATCTTTTGTCGAGCGAACGGCTGTATATGATTGTTAAGTGTGGAGATAATGCATCAGCATACTCGGAAAGGAACATAATTGGTATACAGTCTGGACCAGAAGACTTGCTTTTATTAAGTGATTTAAGTTGCTTCACTACTCCGAGGATATTTACTTCTACGTTACTCATGTTGGCAGCTGTTCTCGATTCGAATTCTGGAATATTTACTTCATCTTCTTTTTTGAAGGCATTTCGAAAGGTTGTGTTTAGTAAATCGGCTTTGGCAGCACTATCTTCGATAGTATCTCCATTGTTATCGTCCAGAGAAGACATTGATTGTTTCTTGCCACTAACATACTTCACATACAACCAGAATCTCTTTGGATTTACTGCCAGGTTTCGAGACAAAGTTTCGTTGTGGAAACTGTTATAGGCGTCTCACATTGAACTCCGCACTAAGTTCCGAGCTTCTGTAAAAGATCACCAATCTTGGGGATTTTGTGTCTGTTTAGATTTGGCATGTTTATTTCGTTGTTTCTGCAACAGTGTTCTAACCCGTTTTGTGTGCCAAGGAGGATCAGCTCCATCGTTTGTTAGGTTATTTGGTATAAAACTCACAATTGCTGCCGATACTACTACTTTGAATTAAAGCCACATCTGGTCTACACTTATATTATTAATTTGAAATGAGTGGAGATTGTCTCTCAGGAAGGCGTCAAGAGAATTTTTATCTGCTTTTTTGAATAGGTATATTTTTCGCTTATTTTTCAAGGATTTGGGGATTACAATATTCAATCTTGCTACAACAACCCTGTGTTCACTAATCCCTATATCGGTTTTGATGCTGGTTATTAACTCAGGATTATTTGTTGCTAAGAGGTCAAGTGTGTTTTCACAACTGTTTACTATTTGCATAGGCTCATGAACTAACTGCTCGAAATAATTTTCAGAGATTGCGTTTAGCACAATTTCGGATGATATTTTATGCTTACCTCCGGAATAAAACATGTATTTTCGCCAACGTATCAAGCGTAAATTAAAGTCACCACCAACTATTATCGTATGAGTCGGGTACGTGTTTGAAATCAACTCAAGTTTTCTTTGAACCTTTCAGCAACTGTATCATCTGAAGTAGGAGGTCAATAAAAGGATCCAATTATTATTTTATTCCAGATGCCAACAATGACCTCTGCCCATACTAACTCACAGGAAGTATCTACTTCAATTTCGGGACAAGTTAAACTACTACTAACAGCAACAAACACGCCACCACCAACCGTGTTTAGCCTATCTTTTCGGAACACCGTTAGATTCTTCGCAAAAATTTCAGCTGAGCTTATATCCAGCTTTAGCCAGCTTTCAGTGCCTATAATGATTTGAGCATCAGCGCTTTCTATTAGCGCTTGGAGCTCTGGTACTTTCACAACACAGCTACGACAATTTACAACTGTTAAACCACTACCTACACTATATGACAGCCAGAATTGTTGGACCAAGAACAGAAGAGTTAGAAACCATGAATGATTGCTCATACATTCGAAGGTAATCGAGAATGCTGAAGAAGTAGTGTATCGATGTTTAACACCAAAGTCCACCACCAGTCAAATGCACCATGATCCGAGCAGTGCAGGTACAACCAATTTTTCCACCAAGTAAATAAAATGCCACGCAGAAGAACCAATATTTGAAGGACAGAGGACGACATGACAGTCTGTTTTCATTGTTTATGCCCTGTATATGTGCTATTGCTAAGAGAGGGAAGATGAGTGCTCAACAACTATTACCTGCTAAACATAAACCACCATAACATTCATATTCATGCCAGACAACTGCAGGTGATTATAGTTGAGCTGTGGGCTGAACCTCATTACCATATCCTGGATGAGATCATTACCCAACATGCCACCAGCCATTTCCTGTTACCATACAGACAAAGCAGCTGCTTGCCTAGCCACTGAATTCTGGAAAACTATGTGAAGCGACCTTCTATGGAGGTGAGGCAGGCACAGGGGAAAATCCTCCATGGATGATAGTTAACCAAGATAACAGGAAGTCTCATTGATGGCCAATCAGATCGGAAGCTGGTTGACTCAGGGGCTTCTTTTTCTGTAACGTCAAATGCTTATGATTGCCAGCAAAATAAAACTGTTCTGTGGTATAAAATTGATTGTGCTGAGGGTCACAACAGTAACTGTCAAGGACAGAACACAAACCTTGGAATTTATTGTTTTGACAGAATGTAGTCATGATGTTTTTCTCAGATGGACTTCTTGCAGGTGTCAAAAGCAATAATAGACTGTGAAAGGTGACAAAGCTATTCCAACAAGCACACATAATAAAGACTGCTCTGAACAGTTGTTTGCCAATGAAGGCTTGTCAACAAGACAAGTTCGAGTCATAAATCGAGCTGTACTGTCAAAATGTGAAGCTTTTATTGATTGTAGAAAGGTATTCATGCTCACAAAAGGGATGTACACGCCAGCACTATTCTTAAGCAGTTTGGGTGGTGAAGGAGAACTTTAGATTACTAATTGTCATAAGCCAGCCACAACTCATTCCAAAAGGTATGTGCACAAGGACAGCAGAACCATTTCAGAAAGGGCAGCTTGGTGTCACCAACGAGGAAGCACGCTCCGCTACCACTACAGAAAATGTAGGGGTGGAAGCTACTATCTAACTGCCAACAGGATTTGTGCTGATCAAGGAACAATGCCAGTGAATGACAGCCATCCTGCATCAATTTTTGAGAAAAAAACAGATCAAGCAGCCCATGATAAAACACCATATCAACAATGCAGGTCCTCCACCAGTTAGTCAGCACTCATATAGAGGCCCATCACTTGAACGATGGATAACTGGCAAGAAACAGGAGAAGATGTTGAAGATGACATCACTGAGTCTTCAGAGTGTCTTTGGTCCTCTACAGTGGTCCTAACGAAGGAGGAGGATGGCACTTGCCACTTTTGCATTGACTACCTATGTCTGAGTAAAATCACAAATAAAACATCAGTCCACTGCAGTGTGTTGATGACTTCACAGACTGCTTGAAAGGGGCAAAGTATTTCTCAACTATGGACATGTAGAGAAGCTACTGGCAAATCGAGGTTGACGAGGCTGACCAGAAAAAGACTGCCTTCTTAACTCATGATGGCCTCTATGGGTTCAGTTATGCCATTTGGACTATATAATGCTCCAGCCACCTTCAAATGTATGATGGACAACATGCTTCGAAACCTTAAACGTATGCTGTTTATTTGCTATCTGGATGACACTGTCGTTTTTTCGAAGAAATTTGAAGAACATTTAAATTGACTGATAACTATGCCAAAGTGTGTTCAGACTGCAAATCTCCACCAGAATCCGAGAAATACAAATCTTGGGCACCTAGTGAATGGTGATGGAGCCTGTCCCAATCCATCCTAAACAAGAGCAGTCACAGATTTTCCAACTCCTTGGCACCTTCATAATGTGATTGTTTTCTTGGTATGAACTCCTACTACTGGTGATTCATAAAGGATTTCTGTACCAAGAAATGCCCTTTGCAAGAATTACTGCTGAAGGACATCAAATTTTCATGGAACAAGGCACAAGAAAGATATTTCCTTGTCCTTATGGAAGTGCTACTATCATCTCCAGTTCTAGCATTGTTTGACGAGAATGGCAAGTTGAGACTTCACCCCGATGCTAGCAGCTTTTCAAATAGGAGCAGTTCTAGAGCAAACAAACAAAGAAAAAGTGATAGCTTATGCTTCCAAAGTACTCTGCAAGTCTAAGAAGAACTATTCTGCAACTGAGGAAGACTGTCTGGCAGCTGTTTCAGCCATCGACAACTTTAGTCCATATTTACTTGGCAAACCATTCAACAATGTGATGAATCACCATTGTTTATACTGGTTGGATTAGTCCCTAGGGTACGAAAGGTTAACTGATGAGATGCTCACTGAGTAATTGGGAGTATGATGTCACAATATATAAGACAGATGCAAGCACAAGGATGCTGACTGTCTTTCAAGGAATCCTTTGATGGAACATAGCAGTGTGGATGAAATTTCAGTCATTATCACGTTAAACGACATTGCTACAGAATAGAAGGAAGATCCAGCATTGCTGAAAATAATAGAAGTGTTGAAGGAGATGGTGACACCTAAAGGAGGATTTAAATTAATTAATGAAACTTTGTAAAGATGGAAAATTTAGGATGGAATAATGACAATCTTATGGAAAGGATATATTGCTACTCACAATACAGTGGAGATGTTGAGCCGCAGACAAGCACAACAAAAATACAGCTAAAAAAGTACGCTTTTAGCCAGAAAAGCCTTCAGCCAAATTAGACAACACACATACACACACAAACACTCACACAAACGAAACTCACACACATTAACAAAGACTCAAGCTGAAGAGGCCAGACTGTGGGCAGCAGCACATGATGGGAGAAGCAATCTGGGTGGTTGTGGTACGGAGGAGGCTGGAGTGGGGAGATGGAAGGATAGCAGGGAAGGGGTGGGGGACAAAGTGCTGCTTGCAGGAGCATGTAGGGACAAGGTGGATAGAGGTTAGGGCAGCTAAGTGCAGTTGGGAGGTTAGACAGAGGATAGGGGCAGGGGGGCAGAAGAAGACGAGAGAAGTAAAAAGACTGTAGGTCCATTAGCTGTGTAGTGCTGCAGTGAGAGCAGGGAAGGTGACAAGTGGAGGACAGTGACTAACAAAGACTGAGGCCAGTAAGGTTACAGGAATGTAGAATATACTGCAGGGAGAGTTCCCTCCTGGGCAATTCAGAAAAGCTGGCATTGGTAGGAAGGATCCAGATGGCACAAGCTGTGAGGCAGTCATTAAAATGATTAACATTGTGTCGGGCAGTGACCTCAGCAACTGGGTGGCCCAGCTGTTTCTTGGCCATGGCTTGTCGCTGGTCATTCATGTGGACAGACAGTTTGTTGGTCGTCATCAACATAGAATGCAATACAGTGGTTGCTTCTTAGCTTGTAGATCACATGACTGGCTTCACAGGTAGCCCTGCCTTTGATGGGATAGGTGATGCTTGTGACGGGACTGGAATAGGTGGTGATAGGAGGATGTATGGCACAGGTCTTGCATCAAGGTCTATTTAAGGAATATCAATCATGAGACAAGGGGATGGGGGCAGGGATTGTGTATGGATGAATGAGGATATTGTGTAGGTTCAGTGGGTGATGGAATACCAGTTTCGGTGGGGTACGAAGGGTACTGGGTAGGACAACCAAAGACCAATGTTGAACCCTGCCTGACTCAGTTCCCTCCTCCACCTGACCATGATCCACCTCCACTGCCCCCAAATCACCCATTAACTTTCCAGAATTTCTTAACCTTGAACCTTAACTCACCTTCATTCCCCAAATCCCTCAACATACAAGCTACTCTTGCATATGCAGACAGAATCACAATCCATCCCCAAAAACTGATCCCGAGCTTATAATCCTACCTGCTGATAAACACTCCACTATCATCGTGTTGAACCACATGTACTACGTGACAGAAGGATTCTGCCAGCTATCAGATTCCTTCACCTACAAACCCTGACCCAATTCTAGAAATCCAGTGGGATCTCCAGTCTCTCCTAAAATCTTTAGGCCCATCCCAGAACATCTGCCTGGAGTCCATCCCTCTTCTCACCCCTACCACTTGCCACACTCCTATATTCTACATGATTCCTGAAATCCATAGACCCAGAATGCCCCATAGTGGCCAGTTATTGTGCGCCCACTGAGAGAATCTCTGCTCCTGTAGATCAACACTTTCAGCCTATTACCTGCAGCCTACCATCCTGTGTAAAAAATAATGATTTCTTCCAGCAACTCTCCATAGTTCCAGTTCCTTTACCACATGGTACCCTGTTCGTCACTGTCGATGCCACCTCCCTTTACACTAACATCCTTAATGCCCGTAGCCTTACTGCTATTGAACAATACCTTTCCCAATGCCCAATGGATTCCAAATCTGTGACCTCCTTTCTGGTCACAATGACCAACTATATTCTCACCTACAACTAATTCTCCTTTGGAGGCATCACCAACAAACAAATGTGGAACATACAATTTCCAGAACACCCAGAATCCCAAACCCCTCAAATGGTTCAGATTCACTGATGACATCTTCGTGACCTAGATCGAGGTTGAGGACACGTTATCCATAGATTGAAGGTGAGGACACACTATCCACCTCAACATTTCTCCTCCATTCACTTCACCTGGTCCTCCTCAATTCAGCAAGACATTTTCCTCAATGCTGACCTCCATCACAAAGATGGCTACATCAGTACCTTTGTCCATATCAAACCTGCCAACCACCAGCAATACCTCCACTCTGACAGCTGACACACATTCCACACCGAGAAGTCCCTTCCACACGGAGCCCCTTCCACACAGCCTACCCACCCATGGCCGTCACATCTATAGTGAAGAGCAGTCCCTGTTGAAATATACTGAATATCTCATTGAGGCTTTCACAGACTGTAATCATTCAGCCAACATTGCACAGAAACAGATCACTCATGCCTTATCTCTCCAGTCACCAACCACTTCAGGAAGTCCCACCATATGGCCACAGAGGAGCATTCCCCTTGTAACTCAGTACCATCCAGGACTGGAGCAACTGAATAATGTTCTCCACCTGGGTTTTGACTATCACACATCGTGCCCTGACATCAGGAATGTCCTATCCACTATTCTTCTCACTCCTCCCACAGTGGTAGTCTGCCATCCACCGAACCTACACAATACCCTCGTACCTCAACCTTTTGCCTCATGGCTCATTTCCCTGTAAGAGACGTAGATGCAAGACCTGTCCCATACATCCTTCCACCACCAGCACTTACTCTAGCCTGATCACAAGCATCACCTATCCCGTCAGAGGCACGGCTAACTGTGAAACTCTTCATGTGATCTACAAGCTAAGCTGTAACCACTATGTTGTGTTCTATGTGGGCATGACAACCATAAGCTGTCTCCATATAAATGGCCACCAACAAACTATCACCAAGAGAGGGCTGGACCACACAGTTGCTGAGCTCACTGCCCAACACAACACTCTTCATTTTAATGATAGCTCCACAGCCTGTGCCACTGGACCTTTTTCACCAACACCAGCGTTTTCACCAACACCAGCTTTTTTACCAACACCAGCTTTTTCACCAACCCCAGCTTTTTCTGAATTGTGCATGCGGGAACTGCAATATATCCTGCAAAGAACAATGATGGGATGTTCAAGGAAACTGAAGATCCACTACGTAGCTGCAATGGTTCGATTTGAAGAGCTACCTTCAAAGCTCACCATAATGGAGACCAGACATGACCAGAATGCATCCATCAATTCCAATTTTTTAACTTCAAGAAACACTCAAAGAGGTCAATTCCAATTTGATGGAATGACACTGCTGCAGGCAGGATTGTTACCAGAAATTCTGCAGGTAACTGTGGCACATGCTTCTGTTGTTGGCATTCCTTTACACTGAGTGTGTTTTTAATTATGGGTTTTTGAAGTTTTAATATCCAAGAGCTAACCCAAAATATAATTGTGTGTCTTACTACTAATTTCAAGTACTTTTGCTATACTACTTCCCTATATTCATGTAGGAAGCATTGTAATATCATCATTGCAATCACTTAGCCCAGTCAACAAAGACCAAAAAATGTTGACTGGTGGATCAGTATTAAGGAAAAAGTTGTGTTCTGTGAGTGTAACAGGGTGGAAAGGCAGAAGTGGAGGTTAGAAGCTTGAGGAAAGGTAGGTTGTTAGATTGTGCTCACGCACGCCCCTCTTTTGTACGTCTGCAAAATGATGAGCAAGCAGGCAATTCCCCATTCTCTCTTTCACACCACATAAAAAAAAGCAACCTTCCACAGCCCACCTTATGAATCACTGGCAATACAGTGCGCAGATGCTCGCAGGGGACATGTTTATTTTCCGCAAAGTGTGTTAACACTATGCTGAATACACATACGGGCTGCTAATAATATGAGCACTTGAAAAGCATTTAAATAGATTCTGTATAAATCTCTTCACCGTGTTCTATACTGCTAGAGGGGAAATTGATTCTTAGTCACCCATATGGCGGTACTAGCATTCCTCTGGTAAAGTCGACTTCCTCCACCACGAGTGCTGCTTGCTTTTCAGTTCGCAGACAGCATTTCTGGTACACTTCTTTTACATAAGTAGACAAAAAAAAACTTCACTAAGCTCATGTTTATATAGTGAAGTTATTTTCAGTTTATTAAGTGAGTACTTATTTGTAGTAGTTGGGGTTGGGTTGTTTGGGAGAAGAGGCCAAACTGCGAGGTCATCGGTCTCATTGGATTAGGGAAGGATGGGGAAGGAAGTCGGCCGTGCCCTTTCAAAGGAACCATCCCGGCATTTGCCTGGAGCGATTTAGGGAAATCACAGAAAACCTAAATCAGGATGGCCGGACGCAGGATTGAACCATTGTCTTCCCAAATGCGAGTCCAGTGTGCTAACCACTGCGCCACCTCACTCGGTATTTGTAGTTGTAAGTGAGCTTTTATGTAAAATACTTTCCTATCAACAATGGCTGAGAGGTGCTTAATTTGTATGTGTGTTGTTGTCAGTGGCGTACATAATGTTGGCAGGAAAGCAATGGGAATGGTAAATATGGCATCTTGCTGCTGTTTGTTGTTAACAGCATACCGTGAAGTCATGTAAGGTGAAACAATGGAAAATCCAGGATGGAACGTAACAATATTATGAAAAGGATAGTTGCTACTCACCATATAGCGGAGATGCTCAGCCACAGAAGGGCACAACAAAAAGACTGCCAGAAAATAGCTGTATGTGTGTGTGTGTGTGCGTGTGTGTGTGTGTGTGTGTGTGTGTGTGTGTGTGTGTGTTATCTATTTTCACAAATGCCTTGTTGGCTGAAACCTCACTTTGTGACAGTCTTTTTGTTGTGCCTTTCTATGACTCAGTATCTCCGCTACATGGTGAATAGTAACTATCATTTCATAATATTGTAAAGCCATGTAATTTTGTTGTATTCACTTGATCGTAAACTAATGAATGACCAGAAAGTACTTGCATTTCTCCCACCACTGTGTTACTGGTAGACTGCATAAATGTGTTCCATTCAGGAACTGTTGACATTTGTACAGTGGTCTACACTCGGTGGAGTCACTTAATACACATCCACAGTATACAATGAAGAGCCAAAGAAACTGGTACACTTGCCTAACATCGCATAGGGCCCCTGAGAGCACACTGAAGTGCCACAACACAATGTGTCATGGACTTGACTAATGTCCGAAGTAGTGCTGGATGGAATTGACACCATGAGTCCTGCAGGGCTCTCCATAAATTCGTAAGAGTACGAGGGGGTGGAGATCTCTTCTGAACAGCACATTGAAAGCATCCCAGATATGCTCAATAACGTTCATGTCTGGGGTGTTTTGTGAGCAGTGAAAGTGTTTAAACTAACAAGAGTGTTCCTGGAGCCATTCTGTAACAATTCTGGACATGTGGGGATTCACAATGTCCTGCTGGAATTGCCCAAGTCAATTGGAATGCGCAATGGAGATGAATGGACCAGGTGATCAAACAGGATGCTTATGTACATGTCACCTGTCAGAGTCGTATCTAGATGTATCAAGGGTCCCATATCACTCCACCAGTTTGAATAGACCCCTGCTGATATGCAGGGTCCATAGGTTCATGAGGTTGTCTCCATACCCGTACACGCCCATCCACTTGATGCAATTTGAAATGAGACTCTTCTGGCCAGGCGACATGTTTCCAGTCATCAACAATGTTGGTGTTGAGGGACCCATGCGACGCATAAATCTTCGTGTTGTGCAGTCATCAAGAGTAAATGTGTGGGCCTTTGGCTCCATAACCCCATATTGATGATGTTTTGTTGAATGGTTCATACACTGACACTTGCTGATGGCTCACCTTTGAAATATATAGCAATTTGCGGAAGGATTGCACTTCTGTCACAATGAACGATCCTCTTCAGTCATTGTCAGTCCCATTCTTGCAGGGTCTTTTTCTGGCCGCAGCAATGTCAGAGATTTGGTGTTTTACCAGATTTCTGTTATTAACGGTAAACTCATGAAATAGTTGTACGGGAAAATCCCCACTTCACTGCAACCTTGAAGATGCTGTGTTCCATCACTCATGAGTCAATTATAAAACCAAGTTAAAACTCACTTAAATCTTGATAACCTGCCTTGTAGCAGCAGTAACTGATCTAACAACTGTGCCAGACACTTGTCTTATATAGGAGTTGCAGACCGCAGCACCGTATTCTGCCTGTTTACGTATCTCTGTATTTGAATATGCATGCCTATACCAGTTTCTTGGCACTACAGTGTATAATACAAGGTGGATGTCAATAAGTCTGATGGAACAGGACTGATCATGTTTAAATCTAGGACAATAATTTGCTGTAAAGCATTGCCTGATTTGTGTTGAAATATCTGAAGTGCTACAACACCGAGGTGACCCATGTTTATTACAGAGGGAGCCAATCAAAGCTGACCATTCCAGCTGTGGAGGGTTTCTTACTTAATAACTCATTTAACAACTGATATATATATATATATATATATATATATATATATACCCATTCAATAAACTGAAAATAACTCCACCATATAAACGTGAGTTCAATGATGTTATTTTGCCTCCTTACATGAGAGAATTGGACAGGAGATGCTAGGGAGGTATAGTCTGTCTGTAAACTGAAAAGCGAGCAGCACTCGTGATGGGGGACACTGCCTTTCCGGGAAGAACACTACAGCCGCAGTACAGGATGACTAAGAGTCAATTTCCTCCTAGCATTGCAGAACAGTGTATAGAGATTTATATAGATTCCGTCCATAAGTGTTTCATATGTTAGTATTATTAGTCATTTAAATCTGTATTCAATGTAGTGTTAATGCAGTTCGTGAAAAGTGAACGCCCCCGGGCATGTCTGCCACTGCATTGCCAGTGATTCATAACGCGAGCTGTTGGAGAGTTGATATGCTTTTTGAAACACCCTGTAGTTGCTTTTTGCGATGTAGTGCAGTAGATAGAATCGGGAATTGCCTGTTTGCTCTTTGTTTTGTGAATCTATCAAGAAGGGAATCACATTACCACAATTTGGTGACCTACAGTCCCCCACACTTCTAACCTCTACCCTTGCCTTGCCTTTCTATCCTGTTGACTGGACTGCCTATCAATTTATTTGTGAGATACTGTATATGCAAGGCCCATGAGAAAATGTTATGCAATTGCATTCCTAGGAATTTCTCACAGCTAGCTTGTTGCAAATCTTGTTATTGAGAAAGATTTGAACATCACTTAGCTTTGCTTGTTTTGTTCTAAACTGCACTAACTAAGTTTTTCCGTCAATTTTAACCCATTTCGATTAAATGAGTTATCTAATTTTTCCAATATATTTGTGGTAGTTTGAGGAATTTTGTCAGTGCTGTTAGATTCAATGCTCACAGAGGGGTCATCTGCAAATAAAACTGAGTGACAGTTAATATCGAGCAATAGGTCATTTATGTAAAACAGAAACAGAATTGGACCTAAGACTGAATCTTGGGGTACTCCTTTTTAAATGATTTTCTATTCTGAAACATAATTACCTCTCTCTGATGTTGTCAGCACTCTTTGCCTTCTGTTGATCAGGCGGGACCTACACCATTCTAATACAGCACCCCTAACTCCATATTTTTCCTGTCTGGAAAACAGCAAGTAGTGGTTCATACTATCACAGACCTTTGACAGGTCAGGAAAAACCCTGTGGACTGCAGGAGTTGTCTATTAAATTTTTGTGTGAAATTTTGAATACGTTCTGTGACAACCATTTCAAAAATTGTTGACAGTGTTGAAAGGACAGAGACTGGGTGATAGTTTCTCACGTTCTTTTGAGCATTTTCTGAACAGAAGTATAACTATAGCATAATTGAAAGGCATGCTAAAGTGTTGTGCATAGTGGCCGCACAATTATTTTGGAGACTGCTTTTAACCCTTTCATTGATATTCCATTCCAGACTGCTGATGTTTCACTTTTTAGTGATAATGTCACATTTTCCACATCTTTTTCAGTAGTTTTGCTGAATTCACTGAAAGGTTAACCTTCAAATTGCACAAGGCCAAAGAAATTTACTTTATCTGTGTAATTTTCTGTATTAATGATTGATTTCTTTATATTTATAAAGACCTGATTACACAGTTCTAAAATTTGAGCATGATTTACAACAGTTTTGTCTTCAGTCTCAAAGTACCACAGCTTCTAGTTGCAGCGCCTGTTTCAGCTTTGATTACTGACTGCAGTGCCTTTGAGTTGTTTTCACCATCCAAAAACATATTGTAAGGGTCTACGGGTTGCACGCAGCCGTATGGTACATAACACGCACTCACGAGCCGTCCTATATAGAATGCTGACAATTTGCTTGGTCAGTACACGTGCGTCCAGCTGCAGTGTAACACAGGAAGTAAGCCATTAGCCACTGTCCGCAGTGTGCCGTATTAACTAGCATGGCCTCGGGTGAGAATATGTCTCTTTCTTTGCTCACCATGGAGCCTTTCAATACGACCGTAACTAGGATGTCAGACATAGTGATGATGGGTGCATGTAATGTGCATGTTTTATAATCAGCCTTTTGTTAATAAAACTGTTTTAACTTACTTCTCGGTGTTCGCTTATTGCCGTATCTCAAGGACCCACAGTTTACAAATCCTGACAAATATTTCGTGTAATTATCATCCTGGACTACAACACAAACAACCCCATCATAGAAGTGGTGTCAGCATGGGGATAATTATGGAAAATCTACAGTAATGAAGAGGTGCAGCACAATGTGAAATTTGAGCAGCAGCAGCATGAACATCTCCCAACTATGCGGGGACATCCAACGCCGGAATTCAGGTTGATCTATTCCAGTTTGGCTAGAATACGAAAGGCAGTGATGGATTTTTATTTTACATTTGAGTGACTCATAGGCGTTAAATTAGACGAATTGTCGCAATCCAGTCAGAGTAACGTTGTTGAACTACAAACTGTTATTAATGAACTGCAAGAAGAGATTCGGCAGTTAAAAGTAGAAAGAAGTGAGTGTAACATTCCGAAAGACTTGTCAAATGATAGTTCATGCAGTACAGGTACAACTACAATAAAGAATTTTTCATTATTGCCATCAGTACCATTGGTAGCGGGAAACCTGAAGATGATATGAAAGTATTTTTTTTGTAAACTTGAAGGTGCTGCCCTGTTAGGATCATGGACAGATTCCGAAAAGCAAGTGGTTGCCAAATTAAGAATTCTGGGAGCAGCACAAGATTTCAGTAGCGCAGAGCCTACTTGCGTGAAACAGAAGACTACAGTGAGTTTAGAACGATTGTTGTTCACAGATTTAAACATAAAAACGCGATCAGAATATAGAGAGAGCAGCTTTACGCTTTGCGAATGCAGTGAGACGAATCTATGGAGCAGTTTACCGAGAGAATTTGAAACATCAGCGCTCAAACATACGAGTTAGTACAAGACGAAAATGAAAATCACATTCAGTTGTTCGAAGCTGACCAGAGGGCCTTGGACACATTCATTCATGGGTAGCACGGAGAGGAAGTAAGCAAAGTTGTTCGATTGGTACAATGTAAAACGTTTCAGGAAGCAGTAGAATCACATCTACATCTACATATACGTGATTACGCTGCTATTCACAATAAAGTGCTTGGCAGAGGGTTCAATGAACCACCTTCAAGCTGTCTCTCAACTGTTCCGCTCTCGAACGGCATGCGGGAAAAACGAGCACTTAAATTTTTCTGTGCAAGCCCTGATTTCTCTTATTTTATTGTGATGATCATTTCTCCCTATGCAGGTGGGTGCCAACAGAATGTTTTCGCAATTGGAGGAGAAAACTGGTGATTGAAATTTCATGAGAAGATCCCGTCGCAACAAAAAAGCCTTTGTTTTAATGATTGCCACTCCAATTCATGTATCATGTCTGTGACACTACCTCCCCTATTTTGCAATAATACAAAACGAGCTGCCCTTCTTTGTACTTTTTCGGTGTCATCTATCAGTCACACCTGATGCGGATCCCACACCGCACAGAAATACTCCAAAATAGGGTGGACAAGCATGGTGTAAGCAGTCTCTTTGGTAGACCTGTTGCACCTTCTAAGTGTTCTGCCAATGAATCACAGTCTTTGGTTTTCCCTACCCACAATATTATCTATGTGATCGTTCCAATTTAGGTTATTTGTAATTGTAATCCCTAAGTATTTAGCTGGATTTACAGCCCTCAGATTTGTGTGACTTATTGTGTAATCGAAATGTAGCTGATTCCTTTTAGTACTCATGTGAATAACTTAACACTTTTCTTTGTTCAGGGTCAACTGCCACTTTTCGCACCATACAGATATCTTATCTAAATCATTTTGCAAGTTGTTTTGATCATCTGATGACTTTACAAGATGGTAAATAACAGCATCATCTGCAAACAATCTAAGACGGCTACTCAGATTGTCTCCTATGTCATTAATATAGATCAGGAACAGCAGAGGGCTTCTAACACTTCCTTGGGGAACGCCGGATATTACTTATGTCTTACTATATGACTTTCCATCTATTACTACGAACTGTGACCTTTCTGATAGAAAATCACAAATCCAGTCATACAACTGAGGCAATACTCCGTAGGCACGCTGTTTGGTTAGAAGACGCTTGTGAGGAACTGTATCGAAATCCTTCCGGAAATCTACAAATATGGAATCAATTTGACATCCCCTGTCGATAGCACTTATTACTTCATGAGTATAAGGAGCTAGTTGTGTTTCACAAGAACGATATTTTCTGAATCCGTGCTGACTATGTGTCAATATATTGTTTTCTTCGAGGTACTTAATAACGTTCAAATACAGTACATGTTCCAAAACCCTACTGCAAATTGACGTTAGTGGTACAGGCCTGTAATTCAGCGGATTACTCCTACTTCCTTTTTGGGTATTGGTGTGACTTGAGCAGTTTTCCAGTTTTTGGGTATGAATCTTTCTGTGAGCAAGTGGTTGTATATAATCGCTAAATGTGGAGCTATTTTATCACCATACTCTGAGAGGAACCTGACAGGTATACAAGTTATTTTAAGCTGCTTTGTTACACTGAGGATATCTACTTCTATGTTCTTCATCTTGGCAGTTGTTCTTGATTGGAATTCAGGAATGTTTACTTCGTCTTCTTTGGTGAAGGAGTTTCGGAAAACCGTGTTTAGTAACTCTGCTTTAATGGCACTGTCATCAGTGACTTCACCGTTGTTATCGTGTAGTGAAGGTATTGATTGTGCCTTGCCACTGGTGTGCTTTATGCATGACCAGAATCTCTTTGGGTTTTCTGCCAGATTTTGAGACCGAATTTCATTGTGGAAATTATTAAAAGCATCTCGCATTGAAGTGAGCGCTATATTTTGAACTTTTGTAAAACTTTGCCAATCTTGGGGACTTTGCGATCTTTTAAATTTGGCATGCTTTTTTCGTTGCTTCTGCACCAACGATCTGCCCGTTTTGTGTACCATGGGGGATCAGTACCATCACTTATTAATTTAGTATATATCTCTCAACTGCTGTTGATACTATCTCTTTGAAAACATTCCACATCTTTTCTACACTTACATGATCAGATCAGAAGGAGTGAAGACTGTCTCTTAAAAAAGCATTAAGAGCATTTTTATCAGCTTTTTTAAACAGATGTACATTGCGTTTCTTTTTGATGGCTGTAGGTGTATTCAGCCTAGCAGCAACTGACTTGTGGTTGCTAATCCCTGTGTTTGTCACAATACTCACTATTTGTCCCAGATTATTTGTTGCTCAAAGGTCAAGTATGCTTTTGCAACCATTTACACTTCAAGTGGGCTCATGAACTAATTGTTCAAAATAATTTTCTGAGAGAGCATTCAGTACAATTTCGGATGATGTTTTATGCCTGCCGCCGGCTTTAAACGTATAATTTTTCCAGCATATCGAGGGTAGATTGAAGTCACCACTGACTATAATTGTATGAATGGGGTACTTATTTGAAATGAGACTCTCAAGTTTTCTTTGTTGGTTTCGTTGAAGCACTAAGACAACCGAATGAGATGCAGAAACAAGAACACAGAGTTTTCAAACAACAGTACAATGCTACAGATGCAATAAGCTGGGTCACAAGCATAAGGATTGTAAAGAGAATCGATTCTGCTATCACTGCGGGATACAGGTTCATGTATTGAGAGAATGTCGCAACAAGAAGAAAGGTAATGCGAACAATAGACAATCTGCCAGATCTTTAAATGTGTACAGGGACGTATGGGCCACCACTCTATCTGCCCCTTGCCAGAGACATTGATTCGAGTTAGTTCCAGTGAAAATCAGACTGAAAATGACTTCGTGATAGGTGATATTGTGGGAGAAACATCAAACTACTTATTGACAAAGGAGCACAGACCTCATTAATGTGGTGTGGCATAGATAAACTGGACAAATTGAAACTGCCGCTATTAAAAGTGCGAGGGTTAAATGGAGGAAAGCTACATAACTATGGAGAAGTTGATGTAGAATTAATTCTTGGCCAAGGCCAAGACGAAGGTGAAAATAAAGATAAATACATAGAAAGGGTGCAACTGGTTTCAAATAAAGAAACGCGTTATGATGGTGTACTTGGATTTGATTTCTTGTCCCCTAACGAGACAGAGATATCTGTCGCAGAAAGAAAGATCAGACTAGGCCGTAGCAACTACAACCTAGGAAATCGTTCTTCTGATCATACTCAAAGGAGCAGCTATACTAATGACGTGGGAATGGACCGCCCAAATGATGCATCAGTTCAAACCGTCCGAGTTGATGTTCAAACTGATCAGCCTCAGCAAATTTCCAAGGGAGCAGGAAAGACAATCTACATTGAAGTTAAGTCACTCCAATGCAAGGAAGGAACTTTGTTATTAACTGAGCGATCCGAGAAAAGTGAGTTACTGGATACAATGCATTGTTATTTTGCTAGAAGAGTAGGTGTCGCTACAATGGTGAGACAGAATGTCGCAAAAGTCCCGGTTACAATAACGAAGATGAGCAATGAGGATCTTGTTTTGCCACAAGGAATGAAAGTTGCTGAAGTATCGAGCATAAGTAAAAGTGACATAATACAGATTCCAGATGAGGTAACAAATGCTGCATTTATAAACACAGATTTTTGTAACAGTACCACAAAATTGCAATGAGGAGACGAAGCTAACAATGAACTGAAGTGCAACAAACATTAAAATAGCGCAAGCGTTTTGATGGCCGAGCGGCAAAGTTGACGTTTTCGAGTTTTCTTCACAATGTGATTCCTGTAACAGATGGAATAATGTAGGAAAAAGTAGAGCACCATTGCAAGAACTGCCAGAGACAAGTCAACCATTTGAACGAGCAGGACTAAATGTTGTAGGACCATTGCCCGAGACTAAAGATGGAAACAAATACATCTTGACAATGATAGATCATTTCTCTAGATACCTTCTCATGATACCAATACCTGATCAGAGCGCTGAGACTACAGCTAAAGTTATTGTAAAAGAATGGATTCTTAAGTTTGGATCACCATTAAGTGTAATTAGTGATCAAGAAATGAATTTTATGAATGAATTACTTAAACAGACTTGTAAGCTCATGCAAGTAACTCAGTTAAGGACTACACCAGCACACCCTGAAGGAAATGGAAGAGTCGAGTGAGTCCACAGCACAATTATTAAAATGGTTAGCCATTATGTGAGCAGCGAACATGACAATTGGGATGTCCATTTGACGTACTTGGTAAGTTGTTGCAATGCCAAAATGCACAACTCAACTGGCCTAACTCCTTATGAGATCATCTACAGAAGAAGAATGCATTCACCCTTGGACTTTGCATGATCAACTGCCGGAATCAGCAATGAACACGTAAGAGATCTAGCATGCAAGTTAAAGGAAGCATGGAGGAGAGTGAAACAGTGAAATCATCAATCCTTTCTTCAACAAGCAAGACAACACGACCGCCAAGCAGCAGTGCCACAGTATTGAGTTGGAGATCTTGTGTATCTGAGCAATGTGGTGTTAAAGAGGAGTCAAGTCAAGAAGTTTAAGAAGTTTTGGAAAGGATCATATCCAATATTGGAGGTGATGTCGCCAGTCACTCTTAAGCTCCAACTGCCCTTTCATTTGATTGATTGTCATTCATGTCAATTGTGTGAAGCCATTTCTGGGTAGATTTCCTGTAGTACTGCAAGACGACAAGGACTGACCGAGAGGCAGAAATGCTATTCTCAAGCCCATGAAGTGAGAATCGTGAGGTCACAGTCCAGACTTCGACGCCAAGGCATCGCCATGTTCCGAGCAATCCTGTTCCAGACATCCCTACAATCTATGTAAACGTGTGTAGGTGTGAGAGCGCAATGCGTGTGTTTATTTCGGCCATGTGTTTATGTGAAGGTGTTGTGAAAATTTAGTATTGAAGCTATTGCACGAGTGCACAAGCGAAACTAAACCTTTTATTCCACAGGTTATCACAAGAAACTCATTTATTTTATGTTCATTGTTAACTCTAGTATTTAGAACTAATTAACCATGTTCATTTTTATTCTGATGTTTGCTATGATAGCATATTCTACTATTTATTTTATGTTCATTGTTAACTCTAGTATTTAGAACTAATTAACCATGTTCATTTTTATTCTGATGTTTGCTATGATAGCATATTCTACTAATGCTGTAGTAACAGTACCACTGAGTACAGGTGTTTTGTTTGAACCACAATCAGATATGGTAGTTTCAACAAGTAATGCAAAACTTGGACTCAAGTACAATCTGAGTGAAATCCAGCAACAGTTCAATTCTGTAAAGAACCAAATTGATCCAATTCATTCTGTTAAGGGTAATGATACAATTTTGGAAAGGGGTACATCTTGGTATAACTAGTTCACGCCAAAATGCAGGGAGTCTACATCTGCTAATTATGAACAAGAGCTTCTTAAAGCTTTTGCCACATAAAACTTTAATTAGGCATAAACGTGACTGGTTTGATTTTGGAGGGAGTATCCTTCATACTGCATTTGGTACTTTAACTAGTCTAGATCTACTGGAAGTTAAACGCAAAATATTAGCTCTTGAACAACAGTCCAGTACAGATTCAACTAATCTCTCTAATGAAATTGTCATATCAAAGAATATGCAAAGAACCATTACTAACCACACAGTTTTCACTGAACAGATTGTAAAGCAATTTATCTCACATTTCCACATAATTAGTAATTAAACGAATGCAAATATTTAATAACTATTCCAAGGATAAAACACTCTTATTATTAAGGATTACTGATAGATTATCAAATGCTACAATTGATGCCCTTACCTTAAGAGCAGCCCTAGAAAGTAGTTCAAATGATTGTTTGAGCAGTGTACTACTACATCCAGAACAATTTTTACAGATCCTACTATCAATTGAACAAAAGCTAGATGCAACACATAGTATGATTTACCCTGTTCACTCTTACAATTCCTGTTAACTCTTACAATTTATGATCTTATTATATTATAAGTTAACCACCACACACTCTTTAATGACTGAAGGCGATTTAACTGTTATTGTTTCTATACCCAATGCTAGATCAAAGCATAATTTTGAACTGTATGAGATTTATACTTACCCCGTGAAATGGAGACAGGCAGGTATTTATGTGAAGTACGTACTGAATGATTATCTACTGATCAGCAAGGATCGAAGATATTTTGTGCCCCTAAATTAAAATGATATGCATATGTGTAAACGTAGTCGTAAGTTAATTTGCCCTGAATCGGGAGTATTCTTAGATAATAGAGTGTACAGGTGTGAAAAAGAATTGTTTATGAAACATCCCCAAGAGATGATTGTCTTAGAATTTTACCACATCTTTATCATTCATTCCTTTAACAATGTTCTGAAGGTATAATTTTCTCATTTAACTCCACCCTTGATGTCACATTTACATGCAAAAATTATGATACACCTGAGCTACCCTTTACTCTCAAATTGAATAATAATGGATTAATCTTGAATGCCACACATTGTGATTCATCATGTGACCCATTTGATATGCCTAGTATATTTCCAACTACATTTCATGCCATTTCATGCCATTAACGAGAATGTTATCTGTTTATTACAATGATTCATACATATTAACATATGGAAAGCATTCCTTATCAAGTTTTTCTGAAGACAATAATTTAATTAAGGATATCAATGAAAATTTGATTTCTTCCAATAATGAGTTAAACTTCATTGAAGCAGTAAATAGAATTAAGTCTTTCAATTCATCCAGTAATGTTAATGCATACTTGATTGTCAGTACTGTGTTTTTATTGCTGTTATTGATTTATCTTTTGTCAACAGCATTTGTCATGTATGAAATTCTCATCCTGAAGGCACACTCCTCTGGACCGCACGCTACTGTGTCTGCAAATGAAATACATGTTGCAATGCCTTCTGATTCCACAAATAGCGGAACAGATTCATAATGCCCAGAGGATGTTTTGAACCACCTATGGTTGCTCTTTTTCTCTGGCGAGAGTGATGTAAGAGTCTACAGGTTGTACGTAGCTGTATGGTATGGAACACATGCTTGCCAGCCTACCTATCTGGAAAGCTGACAATTTGCTTGGTCACTACAGGTGCATCCAACCGCAGTGCAATGCAGGAAGTAAGCCACTGGCTACCATCCGCAGCGTGCCGTATTAACTAGTGTGGCCTCGGTGCGAATATGTATTTTCTTAGCTCACCAAGGAGCCTTTCGATACGGCCGTAATTAGGATGTCAGACACAGTGATGATGGGTGTGCGTAGCGTGCTTGTTTTATAATCAACCTGTTTTTAATAAAACTGTTTAAACTTACGTCTTGGTGTTCGCATGTTGCCGTACCTCACGGACCCACCGCTTACAAATCCTGACAAATATTTTGTGTAATCGACTGGGGCAGCATCACAAACAACCCCCTTATAATATCTATTATTTTTCAGTTTTTTTGCTGCCTTTACAACTTTCTTAAAATATTTTTTGTAGGGGTAAGAAAGTCAAAACTTCTTTTCTTCTCATCCCGTCGAGTAAACCTCCCCTGATCCAGGATTCTGGTCAACTTTTCCGAACTCTACCCCTCTTCTTAAACTTCAACAGTCCTTTTCCTTCACTACTCTTTCTTCCCCTTCAGCCTTTCTGTCAGAAAAAGGAGCCTCTGGCTCCAAAAATCTACAAACTGTAATACCTTTCATGTGTGTGTTCTCCTGTCACCGCTTGGTAAGTAGATTTTTTTATCTATCTAATTATATTATATTTTCAAAATTTTTGTTGTGTTTTAGTCACCTGTGCAGCTGTCTTTCTTACACTAGATGTTTTCATTCCTTTAGTAATCCACTTTACTTCATTTGCTACTTTTTTTTAGCACTCACTATCAGGAGAAGTTTCCTTAAGAACATGCAGGAAATTTTTCAAGAATTTAGAAAAAGTGTCACAACTTAAAACACTAAAACACTTAAAACACCACCTAAAAGCAACAAAATCCTAAACCCAAACAAAACTTATTTGCCTCATTACAAGTACATGGTGGTTACGAATGTTTATTGGGTTTTGATATTTTATAGCTTCCAATACATAAAGCCCGCACATTTGTACTAATAACAAATTGAACGAGCATACTTTAAAGTTTTGTTTATGTCATTTCGAGTTCCATTTTGACTCACCAGGCAGCAGGTTGATAACAGTTTGCAAAACAACAACTAATCAACAGAAACCATTGTGTGTGTTGCAATATGAAAAGACAGAATCCATCACAACAACACAGCATGCGTTCTGAAGACAGTACAACATAAAGCCACCGACCCACCAAAGCATTCTGTGATGGTATTGACAGTACAAGGACACAGGCTGCCTCCATAAAGGAAAAAGCTCCAAGCACCCAACTGCTGCAGAGGAAGCATCAAAGAGTGTCCAAGATGTGTTCCTTCGTACCCCAAAGGAACCCACACGTGGTGCAAGTCATGAACTGAGCGTTCCTCAGCCAACTGTGTGGAATATTCTGCAAATGTGATTATATCAGAAACCGTATTGCATATGGCTGTTGCAACATTTATGGCCAAATGACAGCACCACCAATTGTCAATTTTGTGAACATTTCCAGGAAGCAATGGAAGATGATGAATTTACCTGCCAACTTGTGTTCAATGATGAGGCAACATTATGTAAAGTAATCATCACAATGTCCACATGACACATATTACAAGATTGGTTGTTTACAAGACTGATAACCCACACTTCATATTCCAACAAGATGGAGCTCCACCTCATTGGCATAGAGAAATGCATCGCCATCTGAACAAGGAACTTTCAAACATGTGTGCTAGGCAATGTGCTTAGGAAGATTTTGCTCTCTGCAAGTAGCCCCTGAGGTCTCCCAACCATACAATTTGTGATTTTTTTCTTTGAAGATATATGAAAGACAATGTGTACGTATAACCTTTTCTGACAACTTTGACTGAACTCCAGGATTGCATGCCTGGTGTGCTGGCTAACACCGACAGCAACATGATCTAACATGTATGGGCTGAGCTTGACTGCCACATAGATGTGTGTTGTGTAACACGAGAGAGCACATAGAACATACGTAATGATGTTCAAGAAACTTGATAATGTGCTTTTTCATACAATGTACCAATCACTATTTTGTATGTAATACTTTGTGAAATACGTTCATCCAAAACCCAATAAATCATTTGTAATCATCCTGTATAATTGGTTAAAATGTTACCTATATATGTTGCTGACTGTATGTTTACTTCATTAAAATCTTCACAAGCTAAATCTATGTTGAAATCAGGAGCTATTATGACTTTTCTTGGAATTTTGACAACAATAGTTTTGTTCTTTAGACCTGGAATTCTATACAAAGATAAAATTACAGTATTTTACCCTACTATTCACACAGCATTCAAATTTACATTCTTTGTTAAGAGTATCGAAATCTTACTTTGCTTTATATTCATTGACCTTTACAAAAATAAGCAGGCTTCTCCTCATGTTATATTACTGCTACAAAAGCTACTGGCAACATTTAAATTTATACAGTTACATAAGATTTTGATATTTTCATTTCTAAGCTGACATTCATGCAATCATTCTGACAAAGATATGAATGTAAATAAGTTATGTTTCTCTGCCACTTGGGTAGTTTGAACTTAATCCATTTACATCTCAGTGCATTAGGAACACATTTTCACTCTTTCGAATGTTCTTAAAGGCATCTAATCCGAAAGTTTGTGTTTTTCTTTTCAAGTCTGTTATTAATTTTTGACCCCCTCCTCCCATCTCTGTATGCTAACTTCCCTTACTAAGTACAATCTTACAAATATCAATGAACAGATGGCTGATGTAACCAAATTTAATCTGTTTGGATGTAGCCCACCTTCACCTAGTCTGAGCCCACAAAAATTACACCATTTCTGTTAAATTGCTCTCTTATATGGTTGTTTGTCTATGTATTTGTCACTCACCAATCTTCCCTGTAAGACATTCCTTAAAGTTAACTTTGATGGTGTGTACACCATATATCATTTCAAAGTGCAAAATCACCACTAATTTATTTCAAAATCAGATTCTTGGCTACAATTGTGAAAATCTAATTTCGATAATAATCGAAGATTGTAGAACTTAATGAAACACAAACTCCAGAATCATAATCTGCCTCTAAACAATGACATCCTAACAATACAAGGAACTTAAAGTACCAAGAGGATCTCTTAACATACTGCCAGATTAAAGTCTTGCACCAGATTGTGACATGTTCAACTGATTCAGTTGATAGAATACTGGATGACTGGATGATCTTAGAAGGGCTGCTGTTGAAAAGTAGGTCAGACTTGAACAGCCATGTCTCTACCTCTTAGTGGACAGTGCGCTAAGGATGATCCAACCATGTTACAGTGCACTGTGTGTGTGTGTGTGTGTGTGTGTGTGTGTGTGTGTATGTGTGTGTGTGTGTGTGTGTGTGAGTGATTGAGAGTGAGAGTGAGAGAGAGAGAGAGAGAGAGAGAGAGAGAGAGAGAATAAAATAAATTTTAAATTCTTCTTCCTTTTCAGTAATTTTACCTCACACAAACAATTCAGGAGCAATCTGCAAGTGACCCATTCAATTTCTTTAAAATTCTTAAAACTGGGAATCTGAGACTGAACTGTAAACCATTAAACCATACATCATGCAAATAATACATAATTCTTCAGGAGTAAATTTTGAGAATATATAATTTATGATTTTTCTCAAAAAAGGGCCTGAATGAAAGTTTATCTTTAAAACATTAAGAACGCTAAGCAAAAGTCTATTAAAGCCTGGCTCCTCGTAAGAAATAAATACATTACCTCTTGATTAAATATACGGCAGCCGTGCTTGAAAATTCTTTCCATAACATGATGCAATCTGTTTAAGCCACCGTATATGTTCCATACATTTGACACTTGGTTAATTAACAGGCCTTCAGCTGTTGATTTAAGTGTCTGTAGCAATTCTCGATATTGATGTTGGTGGTTCTCTTCACCTCCCATTGTTATATAAGATTTTGAAACTTGTCACATCGTGTATCGGCATTCGTACCTGAAATAAATCGCATATTATTTTATGAGAATTGAGTAGCCACACAGAGTACGTGTATTTTCAGACATACCACTCAGTAATATAAGGAAGTAGTAGAAGCAAAAAAATTACTTTTTCAGATCTTTTACCAGATGTTTAACTGGGCAAAAAAATGTGTTGTGGGAATAGGTAATTCAATATTAAAATTTATCTGAAAAGTTTCATGGCATGGACATGCACAGATGCAGTCTCACATGCACACTGTCTCCCACCCCTACCTCCCCTCACACACACACACACACACACACACACACACACACACACACACACACACACACACACACAAAATATAAGAAAAGAATTTTGTCAACTTGGATGTGGTGTTTGTCAACTTGGATGTGGTGTCTAGGTGGTTGTGCACTACTGAGCAGTACCAATCCCTTACCAGCATTGCCACGTCATATAGCATGGGCCAATCCTGTAAACTGCCGATAGTGTTTTAGTAACCCCACCAGCACCAGAGGACATCTAGAGGGATGAAAAGGTGCTGGCATAGGTATCGCAGCAGAATGGCATGCAATGCTTTCAAGGAGGGTGAGCGTGAAGCATGGCATGAGCAGAGCCACTGACTCAAGTGTTTACCTGCCAGTGACAATTGGGTTGACTGGACACTCCTAATATAGAGTTCAACTACAATGGAGCTAGCTTTCACCTTGCTTTTTTCATGTTCTTCATTCTCCGTCACTGATACCGGTCATGAGTTGTGTTTCCCTCCGTGCTCGTTTCTATACAGTTTTCAGATACATTGCTCCCCCACAGATTGCCTCGCACATTGAGATTCATTTCCTCTTAAGGGGCTCAGCTACTTGGCTCATCAACAAGCCAACATCAGCTAGAATTGTTACATTTGTACAGACAGTGCCAGTTTGTGGCATTGTCACACCAGTACAAATTTTAAATGATGATGACAGATGTTCTTACACATGTAACACTTTTACTTTTCACAGTGCGGACCTGGCATTTACACAATGCTGCCACGAACAACTGCACTTTCAGGGGCAACACCAACAGCAGTAGCAGCAGCAGGAGCAACAGAATGTGCAACTGATCTGCTCTCACACTGTGGTGGTAGAGGACCAGGCACCTGCTACGAAGCCTCCTTCCCTATCGCCCACAGTGCCGTTCACTGGTTTCGATAAGGCTATTGAAAGGTGGGAGAATTATCTCCACTAGTTCACGCTACACTGCCAGGTAAGGTGTATTGTCAATGCAGTTGATAAGGATACCTTGTTGTGCAGGACTATATGAAATTTCTAAATTTGGACAACATGGTCCATAGCACTAACAGCGATCTGGTGGCACAACTGTGTTAAAACAACAGTCCAGATCACATTAATATTTTATTAATGAGTGGTTTTGACTTCATGTAGAAATCATCTTCAGAAAATGAGCAGTGTAAGAACAAGAATAACAAAGTTACAGAAGGTTTGATGAGTAAGGCGTCAGAGCGAAGTATAACGAAGTAGCATTGTAGCATTTAGCCATATGGCTGCT
This sequence comes from Schistocerca serialis cubense, assembly GCF_023864345.2. Classification (NCBI taxonomy): domain Eukaryota; kingdom Metazoa; phylum Arthropoda; class Insecta; order Orthoptera; family Acrididae; genus Schistocerca; species Schistocerca serialis. The sequence continues at coordinate 722,407,912 of NC_064639.1, read as the reverse complement.
GCTGGTGGCTTACTAATTTTAACACAAAAAAGATTATTTGTCTAATGATCTCTAACTATTTACCTATTTATATATAAAAACAAAGATGAGGTGACTTACCGAACAAAAGCGCTGGCAGGTCGATAGACACACAAACAAACACAAACATACACACAAAATTCAAGCTTTCGCAACAAACTGTTGCCTCATCAGGAAAGAGGGAAGGAGAGGGGAAGACGAAAGGAAGTGGGTTTTAAGGGAGAGGGTAAGGAGTCATTCCAAACCCGGGAGCGGAAAGACTTACCTTAGGGGGAAAAAAGGACAGGTATACACTCGCACACACGCACATATCCATCCACACATACAGACACAAGCAGACATATTTAAAGTCTTTAAATATGTCTGCTTGTGTCTGTATGTGTGGATGGATATGTGCGTGTGTGCGAGTGTATACCTGTCCTTTTTTCCCCCTAAGGTAAGTCTTTCCGCTCCCGGGATTGGAATGACTCCTTACCCTCTCCCTTAAAACCCACTTCCTTTCGTCTTCCCCTCTCCTTCCCTCTTTCCTGATGAGGCAACAGTTTGTTGCGAAAGCTTGAATTTTGTGTGTATGTTTGTGTTTGTTTGTGTGTCTATCGACCTGCCAGCGCTTTTGTTCGGTAAGTCACCTCATCTTTGTTTTTATATATAATTTTTCCCACGTGGAATGTTTCCTTCCATTATATTGATATTATTTACCTATTTATATATTTATACCTTGTTTAATATAATCTATTTCATTAACTCCATATAATATCAATATCTCAGATTTTGAGAAGCGTTTACACATTGCCTGGGGCTGACATAATACGTTTTCGGCACAAAATTTGCACACTAAGACCCATGGCTCTGCAGCCATCAGTCAGCAGTTTACAATTGTGCTATTGCTTGAGCATCTGAGGAGCTGCCAGCAGCAGCCGGAAGAACAAATGCTGTATCACCGCTTCATTGTACTTTCCTCTGATGCTATACTCATCCAACTTTCTGTAATTCTGCAATTCATGTTCTTACATAGTTCACTTTTTAAAAATGACTTCCACATGAAGTCAAAAACGGTCATTAAAAAAATATTATTCCTACCTAGGGTGTTGCTTTAACCCAGCAATACCAAACCTGAGAAACTTACCTTTGATAAACTTTGTCAGTTGTTTATGCAGTATTTTAGTCATCAAACCCATATGGTGGCAGCACCGTTGCACTTAAACCAGCACCACAACAGCCCTGGCCAGCCATATGCAGTGTGGATCAATGGATAATGGAGCTGAAAGATCTCTTCTGTGCAAGTATTATTTTTAGTGTCCCCAATGCGCTACTACGGCCACTATATTAGTGGAGTATTTGTGGTGGCATGCACATGGGCCTTTTTTTAACTTTTTTTTAAAAAGGTTAGAGTAACCTCTCCTTGAGATCTGAGATGTATTGCCAGCTGAAATCGAAGATACACTTTTATTTGCCCTACCCTGTATTTTTCAACACACAAGATACATGAAGTAACTAAATATTTTAGTAATCAAGGCCTAAAAGTAAACACCACAAAATCATAATTACTGGAGTTCAAAGCAGGCAACTCATGCTGCAGAAGCCTAAAAAAAAATCTGTCAAATTTTTTATACAGACAATGAAGACTAAATTCGCTTAGCCAATTTTTCAAAATTCTGTATAATAAAAAGCTGAAAACGGTGTACCATATGGGACAATTTTCTCATTTATAAGTTGAAAAGATAGAGCTTATGTGTACTTGAACAGAATACGATGCTACAAAACAGAGCTGTTAGCCAGATACATGGAAACCTATTGTGAGGCCCTTGCCAAAAATAAATTTCCCACTTTTTTGTGAGCTATCACGGTGACAAATTCAAATGTTATGGGGTACACAATCACAACAAAAAACAAACAGACCACAGTCCAAATGTCAGTGGCTCAATGTGGTACAATAAATTGCCAGAATCAATTAAGTGGGGATTCATTTAAACAAAATTTAAAAAACCTTTCTTGTAACTAACTGTCTGTATTCACTGAAAGAATTCTATGCAGTATCTGTTACGTGTTAACTTTTGTAGTTAAATATGTTATGTAGTTCAATATAGAAACATCCAAAGTTGCAAGATTCACTTTTTATTTAATTGGTGACTATAGTTCAATTCTTTTATCTTGGCGGCTCGCGCATGCCCGCCCAGATGCTGGAGATTGCTGCGTTGCCAGTTGCACACGACGCACGCGCCAATAGGAGCAGCGCCATAGTATAGCATAGTTCGCAAGCTTACGTGTAGGGGGGAGCGCGCAGTTCATGAAGTAAAGCCACCACGGCCGCATTAACCCTTTCGCTGCTACAAAGACATGCTCCCTGCATTCCGCGCTGTGGGCGATTTTGTCACTGCACTGCTCACCTGTGCAGATACATTGTGTTCCGACTGCTTTGACACTCTTTATCATTCGATTCCACAAAAACTATTTGGCTCAAAAATTAGATTTTTACCTATCTTCTTGACTGATACTTTCCCCCCAATAATTACTTAATTTTGTTTCGATGTTCAACGCAGTTATTATGCAGCATTAAATATAGTAAACCTTTGCACGAAATTTTGAAGAGTTTGCAGAGGTAAAAGTCCATAGAGTATACTTTCCGTATGGTCGATTTTAGTTGCCACAATGTTGAGAATGAAATGTGGACAAGATACCTATATATTTCATTTAATTTAAGTACCACATAAGTGTCGTATGTAATATTGAGAAATATTCCACCTTTCGCAACTGTAACAAAAGTTTTACTTACACTGGGCATGTTTGGCTTTATTTTAAAGCACTTCAATCAATCAAAAGGAAGTAGACAAAATACATTAAACAAAACTTTGGACTTACAAAAACATTAGGACTTGAATGTACCGTCTGTCAGTGAAGTGCTCAGAGCTATGTCAAATATAATTTTGTGTGTGGCACACACAAACAGCATTTATTTGCTAAAACACTGATAAGCCAACACAAACGTTGAATATTGTGCTACCGCAGGACAAAACTACGAAAGGTGACTTGGCAATGGAGGACACAAAATACAGTCCTCTTATGATGCTTCAAAAGAGAGGAACGCGTCTGGTCTAAATAAGTCGCTTATTACAGTTGCAGAAGAGGGATATATTTCAATACCACTGGTAAAACTGCGACTGTGGAACAAAAACAAGAAATAGAACATGAATACCATTGTGTATGTGCCATACCTTTCACCGATGGAAGTGCTTTAAAATAAAGCCAAACGCGCCGTGTGTATATAAAACTTTTATTCCAGTCGCGAAAGACGGAATATTTCTCAATATTACATACGACACCTATGTGGTACTTAAATTATATGAGATATTGTTATACAGTAAATATTATATGAAATTTAGGTATCTTGTCCACATTTCATTCTCAACATTGTGGCAACTAAAATCGACCATACGGAAAGTATACGCTATGGACTTTTACCTCTGCAAACTCTTCAAAATTTCGTGCAATGTTTTACTACATTTAATGCTGCACATCAAAACAAAATTAAGTCATTTATGGGGGGAAGGTATCAGGCAAGAAGACGTGTAAAAATCAAATTTTTTGGCCAAATAGTTTTTGTGAAATCGAATGATAAGTGTGTCAAAGCAGTGGGAACACCATGTGTCTGCACAGGCGAGAAGTGCAGTGATGACAAAATCGCGCACAGCGCGGAATGTGGGGAGTACGTGTCTGCAGCAGCAAAAAAGTTAATGAAGAGGCAAAGCACTAGAAATTTCATTCAAACGAATAAAATTCGTGAGGTAGGGCACTCCAATATTGTTTTTAAATAAAGAAAATATTAAGCACCACACAAGGTTTGAACTCATAACCTTTCACTTGGCAGCCCAAGCAACCGTTCCGCTACCTCAGCTCATCGAACAGTGTAACTCCATAAGGACTCTAACATCTCACGCAACTACTTATAAACACTGTTGGTATGACTATGAACTACTCACGCTTCGTCGAAGTACAATAGGAAATAAACAATTACCGCTGTTCTTTATTGCGAAAAAGCAGTTTGTGAGATTGAAACAAACACCTTTCCTTGCTATCGCCTGAATTAGGAGTCTTATTGCTTGTTTGGTTTAATTAATTAATAGAATATGAAGCAATTGGTATAAAGAATGCTTTTTCCAAACTTTCTGTAAAAGAAAGTCTGCTTAAGACATTGCTTTTGTTCTATTACTTTATTTATGACTGAACGTTTCTAAAACTGAAGACACTCATCCGTGCTCTGCACTGCTGTCGAGATCTGGCAACGTCGTTCTCTGTTCATTGGCAGACTGTGTTTTGTGACGTCAGATGCGCAGAACGAACCTAAACTCGGCCGCCAAGATATATGACGCGCACTTTAGTTTCGGGTTACCTGAACCAATTTCCAAATCACCCAGAGAGGCAAAAACGTATGTTTGTTATGTCAATGTTCATTATACATATATGTATAATCTTGACATGGTTCATAAACTATTCGAGAAAATACGATTTTGTCTGTCTGGGTGATTTGAAAATGGCTTCATGTAGTCCAAAACTAGCCATCAACTAAATAAGAAGTGAATATTGCAACTTTGGCTGTTTCTAAATGGAGCTGGTTAACACAAGTTGTTGCAGCAATTAATGCAGCATGCTGGAAATCCATAAATATGTTATGCATTGAACACTGGTACACAAATATGATATCTATTACACCTGTGCAACAATACAGCATTCGCAAAAGCCGTAATTCTATGACTACATGCAAAATTAAATATAAACATATAACTAAATAAAATGATAGGACTTGCAACGAACAACCACCTACAAGTGTGCACGCATGTGCGACACACACACACACCCGCGCGCGCGCGCGCGCCCACACACACACACACACACACACACACACACACACACACAAAGTATGATCAAAAAGGAAACATATTTCACAAATAATATGGTGATTTAGATCCAGTTCCAGTTCCACAGAATTGAGTGTCTAAACCAAATACAGTTAGTTAAAGCTATGCCAATGCAGATAATGATGCTTGGAAGCAGGCTAAAATATAGAAAAATGGCAGGAGATTCAAAATGATCTGGTGAAGATCAAAAATTACTTTGTAAAGTTACTAGAAGATGACAGGAACAGTACTAAATTGTTGAACATAGTGCAAATTAGCAAGTTAAAAATTGCTGGCACTTACAAAATGACAAAAAAAACTCTGCAGTTTATAATGTGAAAGTTTGTTATATTCAATTATGCTGCAGAAACTGTAAGTCTTCAGCAGCAGTAAATTCAGTAATGCAACTGTACTCCTTTTCAATTTCAGAACAGCAATTTGAATAAGATGTCTTTAAAAGCTTGCAGGAGATGACTATATTATCAGAAATAAAAAACCTAATTAGTTTTTGATTGTCCAGGCAGCTTTTGGTGCTTTCCGTATCATGGAACGCACATAACAAACAGAAATCCCATGTGGCACTATAGAGGCATCGTATTCCTCACACTCCATTTATGAATGGATTGTGACATGTTCAACAATGGCACTCTTTACATTAACTCTGTAAATAGATCATCTAAATTTCAGGTAACAAATCAGTTACTGCAAATGAAAGGTTTCACTTTTTCTTCATTGTTTGTTGCTTTTGTGGCTGATGCAACAAATTGTTCCAGCTTCATAGTTTGTTTGATGAGTGTCTACTTTTTATGGGTGACTGAGTATCTCAGAGAACAGGAAAATGTTTTTTGTAGGCTGTCTTTAGTAAATATGGCACAGGAGCAAAACTTGATAATTGACATTAGTTTTGATAACCACTTGTGAAGTATGTGAAAATATTATAAAGCATGCTGAAACTCGTAGCTCCAACTTGTCAGTTCTTTCTCAGTTCATGTCCTACTTCAAGCACAAAATTTCAGTTTGTCAGAAAAACACACAACTAACAACTAACATAGTACACATTTTCGTAATAAGACTGTTTGGCAAATGCTGATATGAAAACGATCTTCAGAGATAGCAAATGACCAAGTGAACAGTAATAAAGTATAATTTTTGTCAGAAGACAAAAGAACGAAATGTGACCATTATTTACATACCACATTACACCAACGTATGTTCACTTAATACAGTCTGAAGGGGGTATAAATCAAATATGATTAGCATAAACTTATTAAAAATAGAAGAATCCTTCCAAAAACAGCAATTCAAATTTACAATTTTTCCGTAAGTATAATATGGCCAATACCAAGCATACGTGGCATGATTTAAGTGGTATGATTTGGATTGTATCTACATTAACACCTTTTGACAGCACATGATATACAGCAAACAATAATTAGTAACTTTATTCATATTATCTACTCACATTCTGAAGAGCATGGCCGTTATATGAAACAAATTGTTGGTAGTGTACAGCAACCAGCTACAAGTTGTTTTTAGGTTACTTTATTCAAAATGTACTGTTACTCGTTCCAATTTATACAATTTGCATCCTTTATACAAGCTGCATTCTAACACAAGTGTGTAGCGCAACCATTTTTATTATGCATTTGTAAATTATTGATTGCCCTAAATCAACACCTGTAAACCAACGCATCCTATCTTTCTGACGAAAGTATGAAAGTCCTTTGGTGACGAATTGTATAAATTCGAAACCAGTAACGGTAATTTTTGAACAACACAATCTAAAACCAATTTGCGGCTGGCTGCTGTACACCACAACAATTTAATTACCTAAGCTGTATAAATTCGAAACCAGTAACGGTAATTTTTGAACAACACAATCTAAAACGAATTTGTGGCTGGCTGCTGTACACCACAACAATTTAATTACCTAAATACTTCAGCAAATGTTCCAATCTCTCTAACATTACCACTCTGTGTTGCTTGAATTACGAGAATCAACAGTATTATGAAAAGGATAGATTGCTACTCACCGAAAAGGCGACTCATTTATTTGCAGACAGGCACATCAAAAAGACTGACAACAGTGAGCTTTGGACCAAAACCTTCTTCAGAAAAGAAAGGAAAACACACACACACACACACACATTCTTACAAGCAGGCACATGTCATCCACACATGATCGCTATCTATGGACACACTGGACAGACTGCAACTGTCGCATTGGACGAAAGCAGTATCCAGAGTGGGGCAGGGAAGGGCAAGAGATAGCAGATTATGTCTGTGGGGAGAGTAAAGCAGTGTCTGGCAGAGTATCCAGGGACTAGAAGGCAGCAGGAGAAGGTTGCCAGGCACAGCGACAAGAGTCTGTGCGGGAGGGGGGGTTGGAAAAAAGGAGAGGAGCAGACAGCAGAGAAGGAAAGAAGGCCAGTGGGTGTATTGATAGGGAGTGCCACACAATGAGCATCAGGTGACATGAATTGGGAGTTGATAGGACAGATGGAATGAAACTGTTGTGTGGAACTTGTGGGGACAGTAAGTTATCATAGGTTGACGCCGGGATAATTTCGAGAGTGGAGAATATATTTAAGGGTAACTCTCACCTGTGCAGGTCAGAAAAGATGGTAGTGGAGGGAAGTATCCAGATGACCCAGGCTGTTAAGCAGCCCTTGAAATCAAATATGTTACGTTCAGCTGCATGTTTTGCCACGGAGATTGGCTGGTCAACAGAACACCACTTTAGGAAGGGTGGGAAGGATCTTTGGTAGGATGTCTCTCATTTCAGGTCATGAAAATAGATAATCAAATCCTTGAGGAAAAATGAGGTTCCGTTGTTCCCTCGGATGGTATTGGATGATGAAGGGGGGCACTCCTTTGTAGCTGGTTCTTGGGGGTGGTGGGAAGATTAGGAGTATGGGGGAATATGGCACGGGAAATTTGTTTGCGCACTACGTCTAGGGGATAGTGGCTACTTGTGAAGGCCTTCAACACTTGGCATGAGAATTCTTGACACTGCAGATGCACCACCCCTGGGTGGTCAGGCTGTTTGGGAGGGAGTTTTCGGTGTCGAAGGAATGGCAGCTGTTGAAATGCATGTACTGCTGATGATTGGTGGTTTTAATGCGAACATGTCTGGATAAAGCCATCAGAGAAAAGAAGGTGGACATCCACATCAACGTCTTTTACCCTTCTCTGTTACACTCCTTTTCCATTCTCCATTCTCCTCTCCCACAGCCTCCCAAAGCATCACCTGGCACCCTTGTCCTTCCACCTCTAGTTCCTGTATGCTCCTCCAGACAGTGCTCTTCTCTCCTTACCCACATCCTGCTATCCCTCTCCCTTCCCTCCCCCACTCTGGATTGCTACTTTTGTTCAATGCTGCAGCTGCAGTCTGGCCAGAGCAGCCGGAGATAATCTCTCTCTCTCTCTCTCTCTCTCTCTCTCTCTCTCTCTCTCTCTCTCTGTGTGTGTGTGTGTGTGTGTGTGTGTGTGTGTGTGTGTGTCTTTTTGTTTGTTTGTTTTCCTTTCTTTTCTAGAGAAGGTTTTGGTCGAAAGCTCACTGCGTAACAGTCTTTTCATTGCACCTGTCTGCAACTCCACGTGTCATCTTTATGATAATTAGCAATCTATTCTATTCACAATATTGTTGATGTTCCAATTTGGACTTTCCATTGTTTGCACTAGGAGAACAGGGAAGGGAAGGGTTAAATAAAACCTCTACACGAATACAGGTCTTCATGTATTCACTGATTGATTCATTCATCACAGATCCTGTCAAGGAGAACCTTCATCGATTAGGAACAAGAGAATAAATAAAAGCAAGCAAATAATATAAACTTAATATGTATACTATGTTACCATGAACCATAACTGCACTGCTTAATGCTAGTAATGTTTATGGCATCGAAATATAGTCAACTAAATTAGAAAGAATGCAGCTACTTTTTAAAAAATCTGCCTTTTCCTCTGTTATACTACAGAGTTGCTATTTGCTTTTTTTTTTATTTTTCAAGGAAAATAGTTACCCACATTTGTAAATACTGAGTCTACCTTACAGAGCATTACTACTCATCGTAGAACTTTACAATGAACACTGCTGCTTTACATGTACCTAAAAGAACTTTTCAATCCCTGAACGTAGATATTCAGATCAATATCAGACAGAATGGGTACAAAGATGTTCTTAATTTTCTTTTGAATTGGTGGGGGTTGTTAATTTATTTGGTTTATGCTAACTAGGAGTTTGTTTAATACCTTCACACCGGAGACAATGATCCAGTCTAGCTGAAAATTTATTGTAGGCCTATCTTGTATTGTGATAGTGCAAATGACAGTTCAGCTGAAACAGTAATGGAAGTTATTACAGAGTAAATGTATTGGGAAATGAGTGTCAGAATCTGAGGTTACAAAGGCTTCTGGTTATCTACTTTACACAATATTGTTATTGCTCACTTCTGTTGAATAAACACTTTATTTACTTTAGGGGCACAGTCCCAGAAGATAACTCCATATGACAACAGTGAGTGGAAATAAGCTAACAAGCTTGTTTTTAGGTCAATACTATGACAGATACTTTAAATGTCAAATATGCGGCACTTTATACATCCAAATTGAGTTGTGTCACATTATCTAATGTAAAATGATGCTTCTGAAAACCATTTTAATAATTTGTGCAAATGTTTTCGCAATTCATGATGATAGTGCTATGGATCTTTAGGACTTGACAGATGTAGGATCCTTTCCGTATTACAGAATTGGTACAATGATCTGTGTATCCCAATCTTCAGGAAATGACTTGTATAATGATATTTGATTGTAGTAATGCAGGAAAAGATAGACTGCTGTTTACCATAAAGAAGACACATTAAGTTGCAAGCTGGCACCTTAAAAGACACTTACACAAAGCTTTCGGCCACAGCTTTCATCAGCAAAAGAGAAATGCACACCATTCATACACACAAGCAAGCACACCTCATGCACACCTGACTGCCAACTCCTGTAGGTCAGTCCAGAATGTATTCTACCACTGTCTGTTGAGTACCAGTAAATCAATTTCATACAACTACTAATCTGATGTTATCAACCAACAACTCTCCTTTATCAGAATAATATCTTAGTTTTAAAACTAATTATGAAATTCTTTGATAAATGCAACTTTAACCTGTTAAACTCCAAAACAATGAGATTGTTCTATGACCTTCATTCCAAAAGTCACAGTAAATAAATAAATATGCTGAGGTGAGCTTTGTGATCAGTTTACCTACGTGCAGACCCCATTTTTAACTTGTTATTAACCTTGTCCCCAAATAATTTTACACAGTGCATTTCATTCAGTATATGACCACTAATGCCTAATAGGTCATCATTATTGCATGTTTGAAATTACAAACTGCGCGCCTTTAAGGTACAACAGTGCTTGTTTATTGTTAATGCAGTACACAGATTAAGTTTCACTGCAAGGTATCGAATGTAGGTTTAGAACTATAGTAGATCCAGTACTAAGCCTTGTAGACTCCACATGTTATGATGTTTTCCCCAGTCTTAGATGAGTGTCATACCTGTGATACAGTCCATCAACGAGAAGCTCTGTTTCCTGTTACAAAGGTGGGACTCCATTAGACTACAAAAGGTCTCAAAATATAGCAACAGTATAATTTTCTTCTGTAGCTCTCACAGGAGGAAAGTTTTTCTTGCAAATTTTTTGTCTGTGGTTTGTTAAGAATCTATAATAACCTCAAGCCCACCTCCCACATGCTGAGGTTTTTTAAAAATGTTTCCAAGGGATGACTGAGATACCACCTAATAATGGCATCTTATCTAGTGTTGTTAATCTGGAGTAGTATATAATAAGGTACTCACAGTTAATGGAACAAATAGTTGTTATCTTTGTTATCATGATTAACATTTGGCATTGAATGTTCTTTTTAATTCCTTATTTTATTTTGATAAGTCGAGTTTCCTTTATAGTATAGTATATTCCTGGTCTGCATAGCAGCACGAGACAAAATTTAACGTATTCAACTGCAATTTTTACAAAGGACTTTTAAAGACTAGACATTAAAACTAATTCTGTGTTTTAGCCCCTGAAAAACTGATGCGACTACAAAAATGGTGATACTATGGTAACCACAAGATTTATGCTATAAGTGTGGTAGGCTATTATAATCTGAAACAGTCACAGGTGAAAGTGCACTGCGAAGGTTGGTCAAATAAACTGATAAGTACCACTGGTGCAGCTTGGTTCCAGCTTTGTTAGCATGAGATCATGTAGTTGCTACATACGAGTGTCAACTCATATAGATAAAGATTAGAGATTAGATTAGTACTTGTTCCATAGATCATGAATATGACACTTCATAAGGATGTGGAACGTGCCAGGTTAATAAAAGGTGTCTATACAAGATATTACATTACACAAAATATTACAATACACAAAATATTGCAATACACAAAATATTGCAATACACAAAATATTATGTGACATTTAATTTTTTTTCTTTTTGTGGGGGTTGGGGAAATTAACCACTCACTATATCCAAAAATTCATCTAATGAGTAGAGGGAGTTGCCATTAACAAATTCTTTTAATTTCCTTTTAAATGCTATATGGCTATCTGTCAGACTTTTTATGCCATTAGGTAAGTGACCGAAGACTTTTGTGGCAGCATAATTTACCCCCTTCTGAGCCAAAGTTAGATTTAACCTTGAGTAGTGAAGATCATCCTTTCTCCTAGTGTTGTAGCCATGTACACTGCTATTACTTTTGAATTCGTTTGGATTGTTAATAACAAATTTCATGTGAATATATATATATATTGTGAGGCTACAGTGAAGATCTCTAGCTCCTTAAATAAGTGTCTGCAGCTGCAGGATGATCTTGGATGTGCTCCAGCAATTATTCTGATTACACATTTTTGTGGAATGAACACTCTTTTACTCAATGATGAGTTACCCCAGAATATGATGCCATATGAAAGCAGAGAATGAAAATAGGCATGGTAAGCTAATTTACTCAGATGTATATCGCCAAAATTTGCAGTGACCCTAACAGCATAAGTGGCTGAACTCAAATGTTTCAGCAGATCCCCAGTGTGTTTTTTCCAGTTCAACCCCTCATCAATGCATACACCTAGAAATTTTGAATATTCTACCTTAGCTACCAATTTCTGATCGAAGTCTATATTTATTAATGGCGTCATTCCATTTACTGTGTGGAACTGTATATACTGTGTTTTGTCAAAGTTTAATGATAGCCAATCTGCAGAGAACCACTTAATGATTTTCTGAAAAACATCGTTTACAATTTCACCAGTTTGGCCTAATTCTTGTCTGTTGGGTGTGATAGCTATACTTGTATCATCAGCAAAAAGTACCAGCTTTGCATCTTTGTGAATATAGAATGGTAAGTCATTAATATATATTAAGAACAGAAGAGGACCCAAGACCGAACCTTGCGGCACCCCATTCCTGATTGTTCCCCAGTTTGAGAAATCTCCTGTTTTTTGCATATTATTTGAACTGCATCTTTCAACTTTCTGCATTCTTCCAGTTAGGAATGATTTAAACCATTTGAGCACTGTCCCATTCATACCACAGTACTTGAGCTTATCTAGAAGTATTCCATGATTTACACAGTCAAAAGCCTTTGAGAAGTCACAAAAAATCCCAACGGGTGACTTCTGGTTACTCAGAGCATTTAATATTTCACTAGTGAAAGTATATATAGCATCTTCTGTTGAAAAACCCTTCTGGAAGCCAAGCTAGCATTTTATTAAAACTTTTTTTTTAGAAAGGTGTGTAGCTACTCTACTATACATTATTTTTTCAAGAATTTTGGATAAGGCAGTCAGAAGAGAGATTGGGCAGTAGTTGACATCAGACATATCTCCTTTTTTTATGCAGTGGTTTAACAATGGCATACTTCAGTCTATCTGGAAAATACTCTGCTTCAGAGAGCTATTTCATATGTGGCTAAGAATCCCACTTATTTCTTGGGAACATGCTTTTATTATCCTGCTGGAATGCCATCAATTCCATGTGAGCTTTTATTCTTGAGAGAGTTTATCATCTTCCAATTTTCAGAAGGAGAGGTGGGTGGAATTTCAATTATATCAAATGGTGTGGGTAAGACCTCTTCCATTAACTCCCTTGCTTCTTCTAATGAACATTTAGATCCTATTTTGTCTACAACGTTTAAAAAATGATTATTCAAAATGTTTTCGACTTCTGGCTTCTTGTCTGTCAAGTTTCCCTTTGCTTTGATGGTAATGCCGTCATCCTGCACTCTTGGTTTCCCTGTCTCCCTTGTAATAATATTCCAAATTGTTTTGAATTTGCTATCAGAGGTATTAATCTCAGACATGATGCACTTGCTTCTGGACTTTTTAATAACCTTTTTTAATGTAGCACAGTAGTTTTTATAATATTTCTGTTTCTGGGTCATTACGCTTTCTTGTTGTTAGATACAGTTCCCTTTTGTGGTTACAAGATATTTTTATTCCTTTAGTAAGCCAAGGTTTTTTGCATGGTTTCTTATAATTAGATTTAACTACTTTCTTGGGGAAACAGTTTTCAAATTCTCTTACAAGTGTATCATGAAATAAGTTATATTTTAAATTAGCATCGGGTTCCTTCTACACCTCATCCCAATCTAACTGCTGAAGATTTTCTCTGAAATTTCTAATTGTCGAGTCATTAATTGAACGCACAACTTTGGAGGGTAGTTTTGAATTACTGAGTGGAGCTATGTCATATATTGTAACTAGCTGCGCACCATCATTGGAAAACCCATTCTCAACAGGACAAGAATTTATGTTTTAAAACCTATCTTGGTCTATAAAAGTGTTATCTATCAATGTGCTGCTGTCCTTTACTACCCGAGTAGGAAAATTAATGACAGATGTCAAATTGAAAGAACCAAGCAAGACTTCCAGGTGATTCTTCCTATTACACTCTTTCAGTGAATCAACATTGAAGTCCCCACAAATGATAATTTGCTTTCCCCTATCTGACAGATAGCACAACAAGGCATCCAAGTTTTCCAGGAATAAATGAAAGTTTCCTGAAGGGGACCTATATACTTTTACAATTATATAAGAGCCCTCCTTCAGTTTAAATTGACAGGCACATGCTTCTATATGTTGCTCTAGACAAAACTTTTTTGTATCTAAGCTTTTTACACAATGGTAACTATTGACATATATGGCAACTACTACTCTCACCTTATTCTCTCTACGCATATGTGCAGCTAGTTTATAACCACTGATATTTACCTTTTCCATATCAGACACAATGCGATGCTCAGACAGGCATAGTATATCTATTACATTATCAGATTCAATGTCATCTAAACAAACCAGGAGCTCATCTACTTTATTCTTCAATCCAAGAATATTTTGGTGAAAAATGGTAACATTATTTTTTACTTTACTTTTGTGAGAATCTGCTTTTTTCTTTAATCCACCAATATTTTGGTTAAATATGGTGACATTATTATTTACTTTCCTGTTGTGAGAATTTTGTGAGTTTGGACCTCTTTAGCACCTGCCTGACTGAACTTCTCATTGGACACTGATATGAGTCTAAAAAAAGAGGTACATCCATGAGTACTAGTGTCCTCTCCCCCCCCCCCCCCCCCCCCTTATGGATTTCGCTAACAGACCTTCCCTTTCCTATTGAGGTGTAGGCCATGCCTTGTGAACAGCCTCGACAGGAACCAATCCAACGTATTTAAGCTAATGTATTATGTAAATTGCTCATGGACAGACCTTTAGCTGTCACATTATGCTTGTTCAATGGTGATTCGGGGGTTACCGACGTAACATTTGTACGGTTGACATCGAAGGATTGCCATGAAAATGAAAATCACATAGGCCTGAATATGAATAACATGCAGTCAAGGGGTGTTGAAGCAAGCTATGTTGATTTGCCACTAAACAAACGAACACAGGAAGTGTTACAGACATAACAAAATCTTCACTTATCATGTAATTACCCTCAAACTATTTTTGTAAATACATGACATTTAAAATCTTACATACAAACACAAGCCATGACTTTGAACATGCGATATGTCAGGCGAAAATCACCTTTCAATATCCTTAGTTGACAGTGGTGTCTATGTTCTATCACAATACAGCATCTATAAATTTCCGACTTCTAAGCAAACAAGTTAAACAACTGTCACCCACCACCTGTGTAGTTTACCAAACCTCTTTGCTCTGAAGTTAAAAACCAGTATGCTGAAGACAGACAGTCTACTTGCTAGGTACCGCATTGCGTCTAGTACAGCAAGTGTGAGTGATACATATTGTTGTCATTAATACAGTTATTTATTGTTGTTACTGAACATGGGAAGTTGATGGTTTCTGGGGATTGGTTATTTAGGGAATACTGTTATTTCTTGAACGTCTGACATAACATGACAACTACAGGAGAGTTATATTTTCGGGCATGAGCTCTTTGATATAATACGGCTTGTAGATGTAGACAGAAGGGAAATAAAGTACTAGCGTTGATACACAGCCGCAAAGATGCAAAATGTTATTAATACTGTTAAGGGAACAGCGCTTGGTGTCGCAGAATATTGGACTCCCGTACTAAAGGTAAAAACATTTGCTGTTATAAACGTGCATTTGAAGAGTGTTTCACGAACTTGTTTAGATATTACCGCATGTAACTAGACACAAGGACAACAAAACGTGAAATGATATGACGTCGTGTCATTCCTTTCGGATGCGTGGAGGGTGAAGTAAAGAATAATAGCAACCGAGGGACCTCTTTAAGTTGCACATACACCACAAAGACTACGGTCCAACGATCATTACCTTGAGATCATGGTAAGAGCTGCAAAGATAAGCTGTATGAAAAACAAATGAATAGTTTGACAGTAGGAAAAAAATCATGATTTCAAATTGACATATTAATGCTGGTCAACAATAATGCCATTAACCTTTCAGCCCAAAGGTGGAGTATCAGGACACACGTAAAAAGCTGTGTTGTATACGACACTTAGATAAAAACCGGCTTCTCCCCTTACAAATAAGGTTCATTTGGGATACACACATAGCACACACTAGCGCTGTTTCGTGCGGACCCAACACCGCCTTGTGGTATTAAGTTGATGTACTTTTATGAATTGTCACATTTTCAACAAATTGTAATCTGCACAGCTACCACAAAAATGAAACATTCACCTCCTGTGTCTCACAGTAAAGCACTATGGGTTGTTACATGATGTTTCAAATTGAGAAGCATATCACATCTTTCCTGTTACTACATTTGTGAAAACTGCCGGACTCCAAAGTTCATGGCAGATATATTTGTAATGTGCCTGACATGCTGTACGAACACCTCCTAGAGAATAAGTAGTATTGAGTTTACGTTACTGTGAATGGTCAGAGGATGAAGCAGTAAATAAAAAGTGAATGTTTTGAACTGTTTGCTAAAGCTCTGTTAAAAGATGTGCCATAATTCTTTCAGGATTGGAATATCAGAAAATAGGTGTTTGAATTGTAGTATTTGTTTTGTAATTTAAATGATTTCAGAATGTCAGTGTCATTATAGCGATAAGCAAATTAACAATTTTTTTTTAATATTGCTAGTTGTAATGTTATATTGTTGATAAATAAAACAATCATCAATCACCCAGTGTGAACACCTCAGTGCTTTTTCACCGCTTAGTCCTGATTAGTAAATGCAAGGTATTGCCACAAGTAAAAGTCACATCAGAAGAAGACGTGGGGCGAACTGGTGATTGACTCCAAACATTTAGATTTATAGTGCGGCGCTCACAATACATCAAATCCTGACAAAAATAATTTCTTTTATTAGATTCATGACTGAAGTCTTCCACTGAATATTGAGAGTCACAGATTTGTGCAAAATACATAAAGCAGTCAGCATGTCATTATGTGGAGTCGCTCAACCTACAAGTTATTACCTTAATTTATGTAGCTTACTTTCAAATTTAGCTCTGACACCTGACATGTATTTAATACCATTGGGTAAGTGCGCAAATACCTCGGTTTTTTATTACACACACACACACACACACACACACACACACACACACACACACTAGAAAATATGTAGCTTGCTGTGTTGTTGTTAAAATACCTATAGTACAGTCAGTGAAAGGAGATCCCTAACAGTTGCTATGGGTTTGATGCAGCTACTCATTCTTCTACCTCTGCCACTTGTGTAATTTTATGAGAAAGATTTCCAGTGTAAGAAAGTGCCACATTTTGGTAATAAAAATGGAATGTGTAGAGTTTCAGGGGACCCTCTTGGAATATGAATGGAAAAATTGCCTCTGAAAAATGAAGAATAACCTGTGTTCAGCTGTGAGAGAGTACAGAAAACAATTGAAGTCACTGTACTAAAGATATTTGTAGCAGGGATTGATTATTTGTACATGCTCATTTGGTGACACACAATTTACAGAGCACTTACATAAATATGTTCCCATATATTATGATGTATCTGAATAAATTTCCTCAAATGTGGACTGGGTGAGGTGAATGATGAAACGGAAGGAGGAAGGGAAGCCCAAGATAACAGGTATAGAGGTTGGGAAGTGTGCAGGGATGCCTCCATTTCCAGAGGTCTCTAGGCTTATACAGGATGCTCCAGATCCAGCACCATCACCACCATTGGTCCCAGACATCTCTCAGAAGGCATCATCGTGAAAGTGCCCAGATCCCAGCCGCTTGCACTGTATTATCCTTTCCCACACCAGCCGGACAGGAACTGACACGTTTAAGGCGAAGAAGGGTTAATAACTCCACCAGATGTGCAAAAGTAATACTGTAGCAGTGCAAAATGTATAAAATGTTGGATGAATTGTCTTCAGTGGCCCGGTAATTTGGTACAGTCTCTTTTCATTAGTGTACTCTTTGAAAGTTTAAAATAGCTTATTTATGTACTGTTTTCTTTTAATGAGTTTAGAAGATCAGTTATAAACTGTTAAACCCTCCCTCTTTAAGTGACACTGTGGTTATTTTAAATGTCTTAGTCATTTTACCAACAGATTTATGTAGTGAAGGTGAATGTAATAGATCCTTTGTTCCAGAATGAGATTTTCACTCTGCAGCAGAGTGTGTGCTGATATGATCTTCCTGGCAGATTAAAACTGTGTGCTGCACCAAGACTCGAACTCAGGACCTTTGCCTTTCGCGGGCAAGTGTTGTACCACCTGAGCTACCCAAGCATGACTCACGCCCCGTCCTAACAACTTTATTTCTGCCAGTACCTCGTCTCCTACTTTCCAAACTTTACAGAAGCTCTCCTTGCCTGTGAAAGGCAAAGGTCCCGAGTTCAAGTCTCGGTCCTGCACACAGTTTTAGTCTGCCAGGAAGTTTCATATCAGCACACGCTCTGCTGCAGAATGAAAATCTCATTCTGGAAACATCCTCCAGACTGTGGCTAAGCCATGTCTCCACAATATCCTCTCTTTCAGGAGTGCTAGGTCTGCAAGGTTCGCAGGAGAACTTCTGTCAAGTTTGGAAAGTAGGAGATGAGGTACTGGCAGAAGTAAAGCTGTGAGGACTGGGCGTGAGCCGTGCTTGGGTAGCTCAGTTGGTAGAGCACTTGCCCGCGAAAGGCAAGGGTACCGAGTTCGAGTCTCGGTCCGGCACCCAGTTTTAATCTGCCAGGAAGTTTCAGATCCTTTGTTATATTTCAGATACAACTTGGTGAAACTGTGAGAAAAAGGTATTAATTGAAAAACCACATCTTACCAACATTCCCAAGACTGGCACATGCACTTATTTCTCAGCAGGCTGTCTCCAGCTCCACAGCCTCCCATATAATAGCAGTGGTGCTTTTTTCTAAGTCTGAAGAATACCTTAGTGTGACACTGGTCAGTCCTAAAAGGCTTACCTGTTGACATATCTCCATTCTGTTTGAGTGTTAAGATGGACCAGCAGCTGCACAGCATCATTTCTGTTCACAACCTCATCTTGCTGTAGACATTGCTGCCATGTAGTAGTAGCATTTTAGCTGTTTTTTCCTTTGAACAGAACACAACAATGTTACAACAATGTTGTTTTAGTTCACACACCATTTCATTTACTTGTGAAGCTCAGGTATCTAGTTCTCTGACTGCAAAGAAGTGGTACCAGGAACATGGTAAGATTCACTGAAATCTCCCTCTTCATCGCCTTGCTCTGCTTCTGTTGGATCACTATTCTCTCTTAGATTTGATTGTAGTCTTGTATATCTAGCTATGATTCAGTATATGTTATCTATGTTGTTTGTCATTTTGTGCTGTCAGTGAAGGCTGTCTTTGGCTTACTATGATCTTTTGTTCAATTCACATTTCGGAATGTATATTTGCTTTTGTTTTCTCATTAATTTCTGTCTTATTAATGTTGTGACAGCCTCCCACCTTTCCCAGTACCCAAACAAATTGAGACCCCTGCAAGTAGGAATCTTGCTGATGCCTTACATGGTCAGATACTGGATTGAAAATCAATTTAAAAACCTGGCAGTCCGTTGATATTTACCATGCCAACAAACTGGAGCAAGTTCTTTTGATTCTTGTTGCTTGGGATTGCAAGACCTGTGGATGACTGCTTGGTAAAGTAGCACAACCTGATAACTTGCTACAACAATTAATATTTCTAATTTTGTTTAAATTTCTGTCCATAAATCAGCTGCAAAGGCACGATGCTAGAGTCTGCTGAATCGCTTGAGTTGCAGTGTTAATGCTGTTCCCAAATTTCCAGCAAATTCAGAAATATTACTACATATAGTTGACAGATAAAAAGCCATTGACAAACTCTAGTATTTATTATGAGACAATAACGTCAATGGGTTGTTGAACTACATGACAGAATCTTGCCCTGAAAAAAATATTACACTGGCACATCCCCAGCAGCCAAGCGAACAATTGTTTGTCATGACAGCCTTAATTTGAAGCAATGGTGTTCTGATCACTTTTTCCTTTAGCCAACTTAGACATTTCTTCTTCACCAGTACAGAAGTTGAGTAGTCTCTTTTCAGTAAATAAATAAATTTGCAGCAGCTGCTGCTGTCTTTGTCGTCATTGTTGTTGTCATTGCAGTCTTCAGTTCAAAGTTGCCAGTCTATCTTGTGCAAGCCTCTTCATCAGTGCTGTATAATTACTTCAACCTACATCCACTTGAAACTGCATTCTGTAGTTAAGCTGTGGTCTTCTCGAAACTTCCTTCCATTACCAAACCAGCAATTCCTTCAAATTTCAGAATGTGTTATATCAACTGATCTCTTCTGTTAGTCAAGTGGGACCATAAATTTCTTTTTTTACCAGTTTGATTCTGTACCATCTCATTAGTTATGTGATCTAACCATCTAATTTTCTGCATTCTTTTGTAGCACCACATTTCAAAAGCTTTTGTTGTCTTCTTATCTTAACTGTTTATTTTCCACGTTTTACTTCTCTACAAGCTTACTCTTGAGACAAATACTTCCATATACGACCTCCTAATACATAAATTCAGATATTAACAGATTTCTTGTTTTCAGAAGTTATTTTCTTGCTGTTGTCCATTGGTGCTTTACATTCTATCTGCTTCAATCACCTTCCAAAATAGCAAAACTCATCTTCTACTTTTAGTGTCTCATTTTCTAATATAATTCCCTCTACACTGCCTGATTTACATAGACTACACTCCATGGCCCTTGTTTTACTTTAGTTGATATTCATGTTCTAACCTGTTTCCAAGTCATTATCCACTCATTAAACTAATCTTCCACGTCCTTTACGTTCTGCAACAGGATGCCTCAAAGTTTTTGTTTCTTCTGTCTGAACCTAAATTGCTTCACCAAATTTCTTCTCTGCTTCTTTTAAAATTCACCCTTGCTCATTTCTCATCCAGTTCTTTTGTTTAATGTCCTTCAACCTTATGCTCCTGTATTTTATATCTTCTACCTTCAAAATTTCGAAGAATGTATTACAGGTCCTGTCAAAGCTTTCTCTACACCTACAAATGCTTAATGTTGGTCCGCCTTTCTTCAGTCTTCTTGTAACATAATATCACCTTGGTCATTCTTCATTTCTCTAGAACGCCAATTGTTCTTCCCCTAGGTCAGCTTCTACCAGTTTTTCCATTCATCCATAAATGATTCATGTAAATATTGTCCATCTGACTTGTTGAACTGATGCACGAAGGCAAGGAATTTCCCTGACGCAGTGTATGGCGAAAAAGACTTTCTTACTACTGAACTGTCAGGTGCATTGAGCAGTAATATGAACACACTCTGTCTCTCTGTCTGTCTTTATTTATTCTGTTGACCTATCATTCCCAGGAAGATGGTTCATATTCTGCTATAACCTACCTTCTCAAAATATTTTGGGAGCACAGGTAGGAGGGAGATTGTACGATGATTAGAGGACAGTTGTTTATATCCACTTATATAACTAGGTGTTACTACTGCATACTTTTATCTTTCAGGAGAGTTATAAAGAAAGAAACTTGTAGCTCGGTACCAAAAGAAAAGAAGAAAGAAAGGAAAAAAATATCATTAACACTTGAGGGCTAAAAGTCACTGACCCAAAATTTGTTGCGACAAAATTCCGTGTACTTCACATCACTAGCTGAAGACCTCATTCAGGTAAACTGTGAAGGATCAGTCCCAAGTTCTTCCAAGCAAATTGATGGTTGGATGCCTCTGTATATGCTTATGAAACAAATCTTGATGAAATTATAAGTAAAATTAAATCATTAAGCAATAAAATGTCAAGTTGACCTTGATGATGCGCCCAATTTCATATTAAAAGCATGTGAAACCCTCCAGGGGGCCCACCACTCTTTGGTGGGTACATGCTTGGCTACCAGGGGGCCCTAGCCTTTGCAGTGCTACTTCCCTTTCTGTTCTGCATGTCCTTCCTATTGCTATTATTTTCCCCTCCCTTAGGGACCGAGTCGTATTCCTTCTTCGGGAAACCAAATATCTTTGTAAAACAGTGCACGGATTCACCTTGTCCACCTGTCTTTCTTTCCCTGTCCTTCCTTTTCTTACCCTTCCTCCACTTTGGCATGTGGGGTCTCTCTTTTTCCTTTTCTTCTTCTTCCTCCCTGTGCATTCCTGAAGGCCAGCTCATGTTTCACATGTAAAAGATGACTGGGTAACGAGTAATTCCCAGCCCCAGGCCGACAATAGGGCTCGTATGTACACCCTGCTAAAGGCCATGCCCAGACAGGGATGATTACCTGAGCTGGTACCTTCCTCTTTGCTGATTGGCCCCTCTGTCTGGAGTTCGGGAGGTGTGACCTGAGGTGAGGACAATCACCTAAGGTGGCTGAGCCCCCCTGAAGGGCGGCCCCTGCAGGAAGGAGTGCACCATTGGATGTACTGGAAATCATGGGTGATTTTTCTGCGATGAGTTCCTCATCTCAAAAACGTAAACTGGTTGAGATGAAAGAATTGAGGCCTTTCTTGGCTGCACCCCGATACCACTTGGTGTCATGCACAGATGATGGTCACAGTTTCACAACAGTTAATCCATTTATTATTCAGAGGGGTGTAGATCATGTTGCCAGTCCTGTGATATCCTGCTCTTGGTTGCGAAATGGTACCTTGCTTTCAGAGAAGCACAGAAACTGCTTAATGCAACACTTCTCCATGGCTATACTGTTAAAGTAGAGGCCCACCATACTCTGAATTCCTCCCGTGGTGTCATATACACTCGGCTACTTGATGGCCTGATCAAGGCCGAAATCGCAGCGTATGTCACTGACTAGAGAGTGACTGCAATTCACAGTGTTATGAAAAGGGTTGAGAAGAGATTAGTGCCAACCTGCACCCTATTCCTCACATTTCAGCATGTGATATTTCAATCAAAAATTAAGGTAGGCTATGAAACTATTACTGTCAGACCATATATTCCAAATCTCACATGTTGCTGTTGATATCAACACTACAGCCACACCCCTGAATCTTCTGAAAATGCGATCAAATGCATAACCTGCATCGGGGATGCTCATGAGGGTCTGTGTCCACCTCCTTCCTCTCACAGTAGCAACTGCAAGGGTCATCATGCTGCTCCCTCCTGTGATTGTCCAATCTATCTCGATGAGTGAGCCACTCGGGAGATCTGGGTGAAGGAAGAAGTTCTTATTCACATTGCTAGGAAAATGTTAGGTAGCCGCAAACCTAGTGCACCACACTCAGGCAATTATACTACAGTTCTTGCTACACCCTGATCTACGGAGGACATGACTACACAGACTTGTGACATCCAGTTTTGTGCCATGGTTGTGAAATCGTCCAACTCCAGGGTCACATCTTCACCTGCTATGGGTGCACTCCATACCAACAAACCTCCACCTGATCCAGCGAAATTGCATGCCTCACAAACAGAAGCATGGAAATCCAAAAAGGAGTAATCCTGCGATGAGT
The DNA here is from genome assembly GCF_023864345.2 of Schistocerca serialis cubense. Lineage (NCBI taxonomy): Eukaryota > Metazoa > Arthropoda > Insecta > Orthoptera > Acrididae > Schistocerca > Schistocerca serialis. The sequence continues at coordinate 722,384,619 of NC_064639.1, read as the reverse complement.
TCCGGCGCACATCTAGCCAGCCAATGTCTGGGTCTGCACCTGACAAACACCAAGGTTCTAAGCAGTCAAACAAAGGCAAACAATCTTCCCCTTCTCCACTCTACCATTCTTTTCAAATGGTGTCACCATACGATACCCTCACCCGGCTAACCTTTTCACCGGGACGCATCACTAACAACCAGTCTGCTGGCCAACCGGTGGTGAATACCGACGCCTCTGTCGAACTAATGGACCAAGATCCTCCGGCTTCTGAACCTGGTCATTGTGCACATTCACATTCTGGACCCAGCAGCCACCACAGTGACTGCTCCCTTATTTGACCCATCTCCTGTCTATCATTCGGATATGGTTCTTCTCCAATGGAACATTTGTGGTGTGGTATCCAATAGGGTTGAATTACAGCTCCTTTTGTGATCATATTGTCCTATTGTTTTCAGCCTCCAGAAAACAAAATTACACCCTCATGATCGCTTCCACCTCCCACGCCTCACTTCAGTCTATTTTGACTTTACCCCTGAGGCAGGGACCGCAGCTCATAGAGGAGTCATGTTGCTCATTCGGGACAGCATCTATAGTCGCACCGTCATTTCCTAGCACAACCAGCATCAGGCTAATGTTGTCTGTCCTTTCCTTCCCGATTTCACCTTCTCTTTCTGCAACGTCGACTCACCCTCATCTTCTGCTGTCACTTGGGCAGACACTTTGCAACTTATTGCTCAACTTCCTCCTTCTTTTTTACTGCTTGGTGACTTCAGTTCCTACCATCTCCTTTGGGGCTCTCCACACCCCTGTCCGAGAGGGTTTCTTCTAGCAGATATCTTCAACCTGCTCAATCTAATCTGTTTGAACATGTGTACACCCACATTTCTTTCAGATTCCATACAATCCTTTTCCCACTTGGACCTTTCGATCTGTACTGCTCTCCTTATTTGTCATCCTGAGTGGTCCAATCTCTCTGACACGCACTTGAGTGACGATTTCCCCTGCATCATGTGTTTGCTGATGCCTATCCCATCTGTGCCTTCAACCAGCTAGCAGCTTTCCATAGCTGACTGGCAGCTGTACTCCTTAATGGCCACTTACAGTGAACACCAGTTCCTCTGCATTGATGACCAGGTAGAATACCTTCAAACTCTATCTTTACTGCCGTGGGATGTTCCATACCTCGCACTTCTTCTTCACCGTGACATGCCCCTGTTCCCTGGTGGACTGAGGCATGCTCCGCACATGCAGACGAGCTCTCTATGATTTTAAATGCCATCCCACAATGGCACACTGTATCCGTTATAAACAGCTATGTGTGAAGTGTCGCTGCATTTATAGGGATAGTAAAAAAAAAAAAGTTTGGCTTTCTTTTCAAAACTCTTTTATTTCTTCTACTCCCTCTTCTGTTGTTTGAGGTAATCTCTGTCAGCTTTCAGGAAACACTGTTCATTCCCTGGTTTGTAGTCTGAACATAGCGGACAATGTCATTGTAGACCCTCTTGTTATCTCCAACACCTTGGGCCGATATTTTGCAGACATTTTGAGTTCCAGTCGCTACCATCCTTCCTTCCTCCCTCCGAAACAGGTGGCACAGGCAAGGTCGATATTTTTCTCTTCCCTGAATTGTGAGTGTTGCTATACACCTTTTAGTGTGAGAGAGCTTCAACATGCAACGTTTTCTCCTCCGTACATATAGTCGCATTTGCACAAATGGCACATTTCCCACTTGCTGGTCTGAGCCCATTGTCATTCCCATTCCTAAGCATGGTAAGGGCAAACACCTTCCTTCCAGCTACCACCCAATTTCCCTCACCAGTAGCATCTGCAAGGTGATGGAATGCGTGGTTAATGGTTGCTGATGGGGCAGCTCAAGTTTCGGAATCTCCTCACTAATGCCCAATGTGGATTTCGTAGGCATCGCTCTGCAGTTGATCATCTCATCACCTTGTCAACTCATATTATGAACAATTGTTTGCAGAAGTGTCAAACTGTGGCTGTGTTTTTTGATTCGGAGTAGGCATATGACGCCTGCTGGAGGATGGGTATCATCCTTATTATATATGAGTGGCATTTCTGGGATTGCCTGCCTGTTTTTATCTGGAAATTTTTAAAAGACCCTGTTTTTTAAGAGATTGTGGGCTCTGTGGGCTCAGCTCTCTAGGACACTTTTATTCAAGAGAACTGGGTGCCTCATGGTTCTGTGCTTGGTGTCATCTTGTTTGCCATAGTCGTTAAACCTATTATGGATTGTCTTCTGCCAAGTATCTCAGGCTCTTTTTTTCGTTGATGACTTTACGATCTGTTGCATCTCTCAATGGACCTGTCTACTTGAGCTGAATCTTCAGCGATATCTTCATAATCTTTACTTGTTGAGCATCGGCAAACGCTTCTGCTTTTTTGCTGATAAGATTATATGTATGTACTTGTGGTGGCACCAGAAGTTTCTTCCCCCATCCCTCCATGTTGGCACATTCCTTTGTCCATTCATTGACACAACGAAATTCTTGGGACTCACGTTTGATAGGAAACTCTGTTGGTCTTCCCACATCTCTTACCTGGCAGCTCACACTTTCTCCCTCAGTTTTCTACATGTTTTATATGGTACCTTGTGGGTACTAGATAGGGTTGTCCTCCTCCATTTATACTAATCGCATGTCTGTTTGAAACTGGATTATGAGTGTGTCGTATATTCACCTCCTTGTCCATTTATGTTATGTCGGGTTAACACCATCCACCATTGTGGGATACATTTAGCCACTGGTGCTTTCTATACTAGTCCCATTGAAAGCCTTTATGCTGAGGCTGCTGTTTTAGCTATAGGCATGATGTTCTTTATTACATGAGCCGTCGCTCATCTGTGCCCATTCACCCATCCTATGCTTTCTTTTTTGGTGATCCCGTGACCGCCAGTATGGGCTGTCCCCGTCTTTTCTGTTGCCTCCTGGAGTTCACTTTTGTTAGCTGCTTTGGCATCTTTGCCAGGTTCCCCATGGGTGCGAGCCTTCACCGCCCTGGCTTTGTGCTGAGGTACGTGTTCATTTCTGACTCCATTTGTTTCCTAAGGACATTACTCCTGGGCTGCTGTATTGCAGTGAGTTTCTCGCACTTCTCATGTGGCTTGGGGCAGTGGCTTCGTCTACATCGGTGGTTCCAAGATCGACCATGGTGTTGGGTGCGCCTTTGTACTTGGTGGTGATCCTTTCCAATATTGGCTTCTTGACCAGTGCTCTATTTTTACCGTGGAACTATATGCCCTTTATCAGGCCACCCAGTACATCCGGTGACAGCTCTTCCAAATTGTACCATCAGATTCTGTCAGTGCTCTTCAGAGCCTAGGCATGCTGCATTCAGAAATCCTTTAGTACAACGGATACAAGAATGCTTTAACTGTCTTACTAAGAGGGGAGCCAATGTGGTGATCCTGTGGGTTCCAGGTCACATAGGCGTGTCAGGGAATGAGGCTGTTGCAAAGGCTGCAGCTCTCCTCCCTTGGCCTGTTAGTCGTTCTGTTCCCTTGGATGATCTTTGTGTCACTATCTGTTGGCATGTAGTATCACTTTGGAGTGCACAATGGTCTTCTCTCCGGGGAACAAACTCCAGGACATTAAGCCTCTCCCGATAGCGTAGTCAACTTCCTATAGGCTCTTATGTCGTGAGGCAGTCATTCTAACCTGGTTGCAAATAGGATACTATCGATTTAGTCACTGCCATTTATTAAGTGCCTACCCTGCTCCACTTGGTGTCTACTGCTCTCAACCCTTGATGGTGTGCCACTTTCTGATCTGGTGCCCAGTTTTTAACTGTTCGCGTTTATGTCTCTGTTTGCTGTCCAACTTGTCAGATGTTTTAGTGGATGGCCTGCGTTCTGTCGATCATTTCTTATTTTTTATTCACTGCAGTAGCATTGTTAAACAAATTTGACCCCCCCCCTCCCCCCCTCCCTTAGGTTTTTATTTAGTACTTGTTTTTATTATTTTATGATATGGGCATATACAACCTTTGCAGTTTTGCACACTAAAGCGCCAACCAACCAACAACATAGTGAAAATATTGGCGAAATTTTCATCCTCTCTCTAGAAACTCCTGTCTTTCCAGATGTTCTCAAAATAGGTAAAGTTTCACTGCTGTCAAAGAAAGGTTCTTCTGATAAAATATTAAACTACCAACTTGTGTCACAGTTAAGTTCCTTCCCAAAAATTCTAGAAAAACTCTTGTATGACTGGCTTCTAAGTTTCATAAATAAATATTCTCCTCTTACCATACAACAGCATGATTTCAGAAAGTCTAAATCTACACAGGCTGTGATTTTTGAGTTCTTAGTCTGTGCTTTAAAATCCCTTGATTTTTAAAAAAAAAAAAAAAAAAAAAAAAAAAAAAAAAAAAAAAAAAAAAAAAAAAAAAATTTGCGGGCAGAAGGTCTCACTTCAGAATGAATTCAGTATTAAGAATAAAACAAGAAACAATTCCTTACTTTCTAGCAAATTACCAATAAAATATGGTATACCACTGGGCTCAGTCATAGGTCCGCTACTCATCTTGATTTATGTGGGTGACTTTATTGGATATATGAGTCCCCAAAAAACCATTCTGTTTGCCAATGGCACTAGCATACTGCTTGCTGGATCCAGCCCAGAAACCTTACAGTCAACACCAAAAAGTTGTGTGAAAAGACTTCAAGTGGTTCACCAAAAATGAACTCTCTGTAAACAGTGAAAAAACTGTGAGTCAACTTCACTTATTACCTCCTTGGAATTAAATATCTATTCGAACATAATTAAAAAATAATCTCTAGAAGATGACATAAAACTTTTGTGTCGGTGATTTCAGCAATACATACATACAAATGAATAGTTTGTTTAGGAAACTCTCATCCATGTGCTGTGGTCTAATAATATTGAAGTTAACAAAAAGCAGAGCAACAGTACTGCAGGCATACTATGTGCTGTTTCACTTACTGCTTTGATATGGGATCATTTTCTGGGGACACTCAACTCACAGAGTAAAGGTTTTCAGAATGCAGAAAAGAACTCTGAGAGTAGCTTGTGGCTTTAAAGAGGCAGATTACTGTTAATTCCATTTTAGTGAACTTCGTGTTGTGTGTGTTCTAAGCCTGTTCTTGTATGAAATGATCTTGTTTGCTTGAGACTACTTCTTGAAAAAATGCAAATTACTACAGAACAAAAATGTACACAACTATTGTGCCAGAGTGGAAATCAAATATACAACAGAAGAATCACAGAACAACAGCCTATCACAGAGCATAATTGACATCATTGGTGTTATACTACACAGTAAGATACCAGAGGAAATAAAAATTGCTTTTTGTCCAATATTTAAAATTAAAGGCATTTGTAATAAAACACATGTTTCTATTCTGTAAAAGAATTTCTGAATATGTGCTATAACAAAAACAGTTACTTAAAAATTAAATTGTAAGAACAGGTACCTAATTTTGCTAATACTACTTATTATTTTCTTTGTCCTGTTGAATATCAGTTGTGCAATTTGTAGTCTATGATAAAACTGGACCAATTAAAAAATCAGTCAATCAGGGAATACACATTGACTCACTGGTTAGTTGCAAAGGTAACTCAAGGGTGGTGCTACCAATTCAGCAGTGGATTTTTGCACTATGGCAGGGATCATCATAAGCACAAGTCTTGAAAGAATTGTGACGGATGCCTGGACAACAGGGAACTGACAGGCACTGATAATGGCTAGGGACTAGCCAAAATCTAGATTTTCCAAAGAAAACCTGCAAAAAAGTATATTGATCTGGCGAATTTTGTCCTCTCTCTAACAGAGTATGCCTTGCCTCCCTAATAAGTTTAATAGATCTGTTTTGATGAATCATTTTCTCCGCTATCTTTTCAACTACTGTTAGGAACAATTCATTGAAATATGTGGTTTTTTCTAAAGTTACTGTTTTTTCGTGGTATGTAATATACTCCAGAAATAATTACCATAATTATCAGTATTAGTAGATCAGATATAGTCATAGTTTGTTGTTAGTATACTTTGCAGAAGTAGTATGCAGTGTTTGCTTCTGTCTTTTACAGTATAACTTGACTTGTTCCCTGAAGGCTCCCCATGATGGAATTTATAGAACACAATGTTTGAGTGAATGAAAAGATAGACTAGATTCCCTTCTGATCCTTGTCTAATCTACACAGGTGCTTCATCTCTAATACCTTATTGTTGATGAAGTGGTAAATCATAAACTTCCTGAATTACTTTCGTTACTGTATTCAGAATGTCAGTAAATAGATTGATGATGATGATGATGAAGATGATGATTATTCTCTCGTTTTTGCTTTTGCTTGTCCCTTTCCTTTTGTGTGTGCGTGCGTGTGTTTTTTCCCCTCCCTCACTCACACTACACTACTCTGCTCCGTATTTTTATTTCAGCACCTCTCTTTCTCTTTATCTTTTTCATTTCTATTTACATTTACCGACCTGCTTCTCTTTTGAGCTTCTTCCCCTCACACCTTGCCCCCCCTTTTTTTTCTTCTCTTTTGCATCCCTCCCCTCGCACCTTGCCAGTCTTTTTCATTAAGTTATTTTTCATTTGCATTTGTGTCTTGCATTTCATCCATGTTTTGTGTTGTCACCTTTTCTCTGTATTTCCTTCTAGTTTAGCTCTTGCCTTCAATGTATCTATACCCTACAACTCAAAAATGAATCTTCTGAAATTTGAACCTACATTTGTTACTATCCAGTAATTTTCTGTGAGCTGTCTCTCTACTGATCCCTAGTTTGGTAGTGCCCTTGCACGTTTGAAAGTATTGTTGTATTCATTTCAATATACCTCACACAGTTGACATCCTTGCTTATATTCCACCTACTGTGTAGGGACAAGCAGTTTGCAGTTAACACCCAGGGTTTCAGAATTTTAATAAAACTTCAGTGAATACATAAAAATATGTGGAAGCTGTGCATCAAACAGTAACAGTTATGTTATTTACCATCAATTTTAAAAACATTTGAATAATAATACATCTAATATTAAAAAGATAAAACACTTAGTAATGTTCTTCAAAATGATAAAACATTAGGAAGTGTTTATTATCATGTTTTTCCAAGCACTGATGGAGGATTTAGTAAATGATGTATCTGTTTAACAGCTAAGAAACAGGAATAACTGAACCAATAGTAACGAAAATTAAATAAAATATATTGAGCAGCTAGCTTTTGGGATTGCAAAAGAGTGCTTATGCAGTCAGTATGATTAAATGGCTATGATACAGGAAAAAGAATTCATAAGATGTTCAGATACTGAGTGGAGAACAAAGCTACTACAAAGGAGAGACAGCTGTCGTGATTAGTATTTGGAAGAGGTCTTTATCTACACTTTTAGCTTTTGTTAATGTTATTCTTTAAATATTAATTTTTTTCCTTTTTTGTCATTATTAACTTTTTCTTTTTTAATTTTACTAATTCAAGATTCTGTGCTTGCTTTGAATGCCATTTCAATTATACCTGTTTCAGCAGTTTAAGTAGAACCTTCTTTTCCATCTTGTGTTTCCTTAAAACTGTTATTGAGTTCATTTTGGTAGATTATATTATTTTTATATTGATGTTAGTAAAAAATGGCTTCATACAGTAGACATCTTAAATTAAGAATGAAAACCGTGTCTTTGTGAATATTGTATTGCATTTCCTTTAATTTACAAATTGACTTACATAGACTTGACAAGGGGCCACAATGCATCCACACATCAAAAAAAGTTTTCCATCTCCCCAGTTCCCAGAACTCTTGAAGATAGCCATTGACTGTGGATATTATATCACAGAAACAGTCCCTTTGACTGTCCAGAGATGTCACTAAACCCACCCAAAGATGTAAACAACCATGCATGAGCAGCGCCTATTAGACAGAGGGGGTCTGACAGCTGATCAGTTCCGGTAGTTCCACCAGGAAGGAGGTACATGACTCATGTTGTCTGTAGTTCAACCATGCCTAGATGGCCAATACCACTGTTTGATCATGTCCACATTGTTACTTTGTGCCAGAAAGGGCTCTCAACAAGGAAAGTGTCCAGGCATCTCGGAGTGAACCAAAGAGATGTTGTTCAGACATGGAGGAGATACAGAGACAGGAACTGTCGATGACATGCCTCGCCCAAGCCACCCAAGGGCTACTACTGCAGTGGATGACTGTTACCTATGGATTATGGCTCAGAGGAACCCTGACAGCAATGCCACCATGTTGAATAATGCTTTTCTTGCAGCCACAGGACATCATGCTACAACTCAAACTGTGCACAATAGGCTGCATGATGGGCAACTTTACTCCCGACATCCATGTCGAGGTCCATCTTTGCAACCACGACACCATGCAGTGTGGTACAGATGGGCCCAACAACATGTCGAATGGACTGCTCAGGATTGGCATCACATTCTCTTCACTGATGAGTGTCACATATGCCTTCATCCAGACAATCGTCGGAGATGTGTTTGGAGGCAACCTGATCAGGCTAAATGCCATAGACGCACTATCTGGTGAGTGGAGCAAGGTGGAGGTTCCCTGCTGTTTTGGGGTGGCATTATGCAGGGCCATCGTATGCCACTGGTGGTCATGGAAGGCGCCGTAATGGCTCTAAGATGTGTGAATGCCAGCCTCCGACCGATATTGTAACCACATCGGAGGCATATTGGCAAGGCATTCATTTTCATGGACAACAATTCGCACCCCCATCGTGCACATCTTATGAATGACTTCCATCAAGATAATGACATCACTCAACTACAGTGGCCAGCATGTTCTCCAGACATAACCCTGTCGAACGTGCCTGGGATAGATTGAAAAGGGCTGTTTATGGATGACGTGACCCACCAGCCACTCTGAGGGATCTGCACCGAATCGCCATTGAGCAGTGGAACAATCTGGACCAACAGTGCCTTGATGAACTTGTAGATAGTATGCCGCGACAAATACAGGCATGCATCAATGCAAGAGGATGTGCTACTGGGTGTCAGGGGTACCAGTGTGTACAGCAATCTGGACCACCAACTCCGAAGGTCTTGCTGTACAACATGCATTGTGTGGTTTTAATGAGCAATGAAAAGGGCGGAAAGAATGTTTGTGTTGTTCTCTATTCCAACTTTTTTTGATGTGTGTGTTTTCATTCTCCAATTTGACTTGTTGTAACACAGAAAGTAAATAAAAAAGAACAAATCTGAAGCTTTTATTTTCATCTGTTTTAACACTTTGTGACTTTATATCCAGGAAGTACTCTCCTTATATGTTTATCTATTATTTCGCTCTACAGGAATCTAAATTCCGCGAGACGGGAGTGCTGACGCCTGAGGAATTTGTAGCAGCTGGTGATCACCTGGTCCATCACTGCCCAACATGGCAGTGGGCAGTTGGTGATGAGAGCCGTATAAAGTCATATCTTCCCCATGACAAGCAGTTCCTACTAACACGACATGTCCCATGTTCTCGGAGATGCAAACAGGTTTGCCAGTTCTTGTATGCAGACACTAGTTTTGCATGTATGGGAAAATTTTGAATACTAATCAAACTAAAAATATATGTCAACAAATAAGATCGAGGAATATTAGAAAAATTTTAATGGTCTTCAGGTCAGAAACAATGCATAAGATCCAAAACCACCTCATGCTGGATGTGACATGAATTACGAGACATTTAAATCTAACTTCTACGTCAAGTTAGAATAACATAGGAAGAATATATTGGAAATACTGATTTGTAGTATTTGTATATGCCCAGATATGTGGAGGCCTGCCTCAACAGGTACTCTCTTTCGTAAATTCTTTGTAATTCAACGTAGATAATTTTTGTCTCATTAAATGTGTTGCTGCACTTGGTGACTACCACCCTGTTTTGATAAATGTTTCATCATCTACATCTACATGATTACTCTGCAATTCACATTTAAGTGCTTGGCAGACGGTTCATCGAACCACAATAATACTATCTCTCTACCATTCCACTCCCGAACAGCACGCGGGAAAAACGAACGCCTAAACCTTTCTGTTCGAGCTCTGATTTCTCTCATTTTATTTTGATGATCATTCCTACTTATGTAGGTTGGGCTCAACAAAATATTTTCGCATTCGGAAGAGAAATTTGGTGACTGAAATTTCGTAAATAGATCTCGCTGTGACGAAAAACGTCTTTGCTTTAATGACTTCCATCCCAACTCGCGTATCATATCTGCCACACTCTCTCCCCTATTACATGATAATACAAAACGAGCTGCCCGTTTTTGCACCCTTTCGATGTCCTCCGTCAATCCCATCTGGTAAGGATCCCACACCATGCAGCAATATTCTAACAGAGGAAGAATGAGTGTAGTGTAAGCTGTCTCTTTAGTGGACTTGTTGCATCTTCTAAGTGTCCCGTGTTTCGATTTGTGACTGGATGAAGAAAATACGTCAGCTCGGTTCCTCAGCAACCTTGCTGAAATAATTTATAATGGAAGGACCAAGAAGTTCTTATAATTATCTTAGAATGTCACCACAACTATTCACGTTTCTTCTAAATAAAGTTAATTATGTGATAAATGAAAATACAGTAATTCATGAAGCACTGTCACCAGAACATGAAATTTACATATCATGTTGCGTGCATTACAATCGAGAATATTCGGCATGCTAGAAAATGCAGTTTTAGTTGTTGACACTTTTTCACTAACACCAATAATCATTAACATAACAGTAATAATTATTAACATTAACACCAATAATTATTCAAAGCAGGCCGCATTAAGAAGACAATGGTTTGCTAACTACTGTCTTGAAGATAGATCTGTAGTGGCAATAATTCACAATTCAAACATATGTGAATTTGGAGCACTGCTGTGATGTTTTGAACTGATGATATTTAATAAAGAATGCAGCTTATTGATTCGTGTGGCCTTCCCTCCTGTCAAAAATATTCCTTAAAAAAAAAGAATCAGCCAACTCGAACAATGGGACTTTAGTCTTTCAGTCGAAAGCATTTCCATAGCCAGAATTGTACTTGCTCGTATTTTTCCTAATTCAGTTGTGTACGTGCTCCTAATTGAATAAATTTTGCCCTGCAGCTCAGATATTGTCAAACCATCTATGTTCTGATCGCACATGACGACAGTCTTAAGAGCAGCAAAATGTTGCTTATTTTTGTAATCAGCATCACTGAAAGCCCACAAACACCTATGCAAAGCATAGATATCCAAAAAGCGGACATTATTCTCCGTTCCCCACTTCATATTTCAGTTTTTCCACACTCTGCGAACACACGTAACCTCAAAACTCATGCAGCTAGTGTTGCCAAAGTTGGAACGTGCTGAAAGTGTTTAGTTTGACCAACTAGTTGTGCAAATGCACGGCGCGTGTGCGCAGTGGCCGGTTGCGCAGTTGCCTGCAACCTAGTGTCGTCATGTAAATCTGGCTTTACTTGCGAAGTAAATTTCCTTTTACGCAAGATGAACTATGTACGAGAATGTACGATGAATTTCTTAAATCGCAGAGCGTTTGACTCTCATTTAAATATCAACTCTTCGAGGACGAGCCATTTAGAAGAATTTTGAGCCCAAAAGATCAGACATTTATGTCGTTATTAAACATTTTACTGGCCCATGTGTGTGATGTATTTTAAAGTGTAACACACCGCAAAAAAGATCAACATTACACTTGAAAGCTTAGTTTATCTTACAGCTTATTAATCTATAGCTAGTGGGAGTGAGCGGAGTAATTACGATGGTAAATAATCACTCACACTCCTGTCGCTTACTGTGAATACTTTCATTCTCACAGCATATGCACAATGCGTGTAGCATAGAGCGCATAGCCGCATACTACAAAGAAATGATCTGGCAAAGATAAAGTTGTTCTCGCTGCGGTATTATTGGGGGGTGAGCCAGTGGTTCTACGTCCCCACAAATCTTGGAAACCAATATTATATGTCAACTGTAGCAACACAATGTATATTAATTTAGACCATTAACTTTTCTTGTTTGTGTGGTCATGCTACTTAACAGTGATGTCGCTATTGGCTGACTGCATCACGTGTCGTATACTCTGAATACCTGCTGCCATCGGCTGGTGAGATCACATGAGATGAGCTGTGACTGGCTTACAAAAGCCCATCGCAATCTCGATTTCAATGCTTCAGAATGTAACATGCTGTGTTTCGTGGAATTCACATTTATACTTTCGTAATACGAAAATATGCAGTGTATATGTTGCTACACATCAAAGATCCTTTCAAAACGAGTCCCCCCCCCCCCCCCCCCCCCAAGTTTCGTTTTCTAAAGTGCCGAGAAATTCTACACTGGTGTATAAAACCATAGCCATTCAAAGTGCTGGTAACTTTTACGTTTCCGAGGGAAAGTATACTGTCATTTAACATGGAAAAAGTGTTTTTTCACCCGGGAGAAAATGTATTTTTAACCGGTAAATCTGGGAGATATATGGGAATCTTTTTTCCTTGTCCACGTATACACCCTGTATGGTTTTATTTACCTGAATTGATTTTGACCCATCAGTTATGGTCTAGATAACAACTGCAGACCGCTGCTAAATAGACCTTACTTAACCCTTTGTTGGGTGCAGTGTTTTTCACTTTTGTTGGGTGCAGTGTTTTTCACAGTGTGATGGGGTCTGTGTTATGATTTTTATCACATTGCTTATTCACATTATAATTATTATTATTATTATTATTATTGTTTCCTTCACTTTCTCAGACGTTAAGTCCGGTTAAAAATGGAGTGACGCGGACCTTGATCAAGCGTCACTTCTTTTTAACTGTACGGTATGTGTTATATTGCATTTAGGAACTTTCGGGTAATTGAACATGTATCAATAATTACGGATTTCTGTAGTTGTATATATATGTTTGGATGTAGCTGTATTGCATTGATGTACTGGTGGATATTGTGTGGTATGACTCCTGTAGTTGATAGTATAATTGGTATGATGTCAACTTTATCCTGATGCCACATGTCTTTGACTTCCTCAGCCAGTTGGATGTATTTTTCAATTTTTTCTCCTGTTTTCTTTTTTATATTTGTTGTATTGGGTATGGATATTTCGATTAGTTGTGTTAATTTCTTCTTTTTATTGGTGAGTATGATGTCAGGTTTGTTATGTGGCGTTGTTTTATCTGTTATAATGGTTCTGTTCCAGTATAATTTGTATTCATCATTCTCCGGTACATTTTGTGGTGTATACTTGTATGTAGGAACGTGTTGTTTTAAAAGTTTATGTTGTAAGGCAAGCTGTTGATGTATTATTTTTGCAACATTGTCATGTCTTCTGGGGTATTCTGTATTTGCTAGTATTCTACATCCGCTTGTGATGTGATCTACTGTTTCTATTTGTTGTTTACAAAGTCTGCATTTATCCGTTGTGGTATTGGGATCTTTAATAATATGCTTGCTGTAATACCTGGTGTTTATTGTTTGATCCTGTATTGCAATCATGAATCCTTCTGTCTCACTGTATATATTGCCTTTTCTTAGCCATGTGTTGGATGCGTCTTGATCGATGTGTGGCTGTGTTAGATGATACGGGTGCTTGCCATGAAGTGTTTTCTTTTTCCAATTTACTTTCTTCGTATCTGTTGATGTTATGTGATCTAAAGGGTTGTAGAAGTGGTTATGAAATTGCAGTGGTGTAGCCAATGTATTTATATGAGTGATTGCCTTGTGTATTTTGCTAGTTTCTGCTCGTTCTAGAGAGAATTTTCTTAAATTGTCTACCTGTCCATAATGTAGGTTTTTTATGTCGATAAATCCCCTTCCTCCTTCCTTTCTGCTTAATGTGAATCTTTCTGTTACTGAATGTATGTGATGTATTCTATATTTGTGGCATTGTGATCGTGTGAGTGTATTGAGTGCTTCTAGGTCTGTGTTACTCCATTTCACTACTCCAAATGAGTAGGTCAATAGTGGTATGGCATAAGTATTTATAGCTTTTGTCTTGTTTCTTGCTGTCAATTCTGTTTTCAGTATTTTTGTTAGTCTTTGTCTATATTTTTCTTTTAGTTCTTCTTTAATATTTGTATTATCTATTCCTATTTTTTGCATGTATCCTAGATATTTATAGGCATCTGTTTTTTCCATCGCTTCTATGCAGTCGCTGTGGTTATCCAATATGTAATCTTCTTGTTTAGTGTGTTTTCCCTTGACTATGCTATTTTTCTTACATTTGTCTGTTCCAAAAGCCATACTTATATCATTGCTGAATCCTTCTGTTATCTTTAGTAATTGGTTGAGTTGTTGATTTGTTGCTGCCAGTAGTTTTAGATCATCCATGTATAGCAAATGTGTGATTTTGTGTGAGTATGTTCCAGTAATATTGTATCCATAATTTGTATTATTTAGCATGTTGGATAGTGGGTTCAGAGCAAGGCAGAACCAGAAAGGACTTAATGAGTCTCCTTGGTATATTCCACGCTTAATCTGTATTGGCTGTGATGTGATATTATTTGAATTTGTTTGGATATTAAGTGTGGTTTTCCAATTTTTCATTACTATGTTTAGGAACTGTATCAATTTAGGATCTACTTTGTATATTTCCAATATTTGTAGTAACCATGAGTGGGGTACACTATCAAAAGCTTTTTGGTAATCAATGTATGCGTAGTGTAGCGACCTTTGTTTAGTTTTAGCTTGATATGTCACCTCTGCATCTATTATCAGTTGCTCTTTACATCCTCGTGCTCCTTTGCAACAGCCTTTTTGTTCTTCATTTATAATTTTGTTCTGTGTTGTATGTGTCATTAATTTCTGTTTAATGACTGAAGTTAATATTTTGTATATTGTTGGTAGGCATGTTATGGGGCGATATTTAGCTGGGTTCGCTGTGTCTGCTTGACCTTTAGGTTTCAGATATGTTATTCCGTGTGTAAGTGTATCAGGGAATGTGTATGGGTCTGCAATGTAACTGTTAAATAATTTAGTTAGATGTGAATGTGTTGAGGTGAACTTCTTTAACCAGAAATTTGCTATTTTATCATTTCCAGGGGCTTTCCAATTGTGAGTAGAATTAATTGCTTGGGTGACTTCATGTTGCAAGATTATCACTTCAGGCATTTGTGGTATCATCTTGTATGTGTCTGTTTCTGCTTGTATCCACCGTGCATGCCTGTTATGTTGTACCGGGTTTGACCATATGTTGCTCCAGAAGTGTTCCATGTCTGTTATGTTTGGTGGATTGTTTATTTTACTGTGTGTGTTATATATTGTCTGGTAAAATTTCTTTTGGTTTGTGTTGAATGTTTGGTTTTGTTTACTTCTATTTTCACTTTTTTTGTATCTTCTGAGTCGTTTGGCTAATGCTTGTAATTTCTGCTTCTTTTCGTCTAATTGCTCTGTCGCTTCTTGTTGTGAGATTTTACCTAACCTTTTTCGTTTTTTTTCCGAGATTTCATTTCTTATAAATTGTGTTAGCTGTCCGATGTCTTTTCTCAGTTTTTCTATTTTGATCTGTAGCCTGTGTTGCCATGCTGGTTTTGTGGATTTCTTCTGTGTGTTGGTTGGTGCTGATCTCTGCCTAGTGTGTATATTTAGTGTAGTGAGTGCTCCTATATAAACCAGCAGTTGTAACTCTTCCATAGTTGTGTTTTGATTTATTTTGTTGTGTATGATTGTGTTGATAGTTTTTATTGTTGTTTCGACTTGTGGGTTATTTGGTGGTCTATGCAAGAATGGTCTAATGTCTGTATTTGTGTCTTTGTATTCTGTATATGTCAGCTGAAATTTCTCTTCTATATCTAACACGTGTGTCTCGTCGTGTTCTGTTTGTGTTTGTTCTGGTGGCTGTCTTAAGATTTCGTTTTCCTCTGATTGTTTAATTGATGCGTGTTGGTCTTTGTTTGTTTGCTCTGGGATGTTTGAGTCCATTACTGTATTTTCCTCTTCTTCTGATTGCATATTATTTTGTTCCAGTATTTGTTGTACTTGTTGTTTGATGTTTTCTAATTCTGACTGGGGTATCCTGTTATTTTTTATTATTACACGGATCTGATCAGCTAGTCGTTGTTCTGTTAAAAATTTTAATTCTGGGTATCTGGTAATAAATGTTGTGTATACTTGTGATCTGTATCCAGTTGTGTTGGTTCCTAGGTTTGTTGCTTGGTAATAACAGAACATGAGGTGTCGATTAACTTCATCTGACCATCTCATCCTCTGTCTTTGTTTTCCTTCTAGGGTGGTTGCAGGAAGCATATCCTGCAAAACACGTCTATTTGGATTTAAATCATTTTCCAGTTGGCTAGCAGTGTCGTTACCATTGTGGGCGGGCATAGGGTTCAAGCGTCGTCCCCGACCATGACGGCGCTTGTCCAAGGCTTCTTTAGTTCTGTCCTGAACCAACTAATCACACTAAAAGGGGGGTTAGCCCTATTAGTGGTTTGTTCTTTTATTATTTATTTGTTTATTGTTTATTATTGTTATTATTATTATTATTATTATTATTATTATTATTATATTTCATTAATGAAACACATTATAAGTGGAAAATATCTTTAAAGAAAGACAAAGATGACATAACAGCTCAGCAACAATAGAAATATCAATCCTTCAGTTTTGTTATTATCACTGTCTGACTGTAGCGACAAATTATGACAGCATCACTTTTTCCACTTTTTCACTTGCTTCTTTATTAAATGTAACTAATCGAACTCATTATAAATGACAAATATCTGTATAGAAAGAAAAAGATGACATTAGAGCAAGACAACAATGATAATATTTCTCATTATTTCTCTCATCATCACTTTGGGAGGTAACATATGAGAAATTTTATCACAGTCAAAGCAAAAAGTTGCCATGTACACCAAACAGATTTGGTTTTTGACACATTTTGCAACAATATTTTGTCACTCTGTTATTTTCTGTGAAGGTATTACAATTCTCCTCTTGATTCCAGCTCTTTTTCTCTTTTTCTTTGTTTCTGCATTTGTCTCCTGCTTCTTCTTCATACATTGGCCTATAATGTTGTAGCTTCAGTTGAATATCCCTGTGAATTCCAGAGGTGTCCAGGCTTCTTCAAATCAGGCGAGATAGATTTAATGTATGAGATAGTTGTTTCTAATGTGACGATGTCTTAAAAATTAGCGAGAGTGAGAGAACTGGTGTCAACTTTTGTGGTGGCAGTAGTAATTCCATCAAATGGGCCAGGGCTTCCACGATTTTCCCTGGTGGAGATCTAGCTACAAATTTTGTAAATTTGTGTAAACTGCAAAAATTAAGAGATGGCGCAAGTAATAACAAACTTTTCGAAGAGAGAGGGAAACGTTTTCTACATGGCCTGTCATTGGTGGAATTTTTAATATTCTGTTTGACTGGACAACTAGTAATTATTGGCAATCTCTCTGCAGAGAACTCAGAAGAGCATCACTGCTAAGGTATTCTTGATTGGGACATGAAGCAATACAGTTATCTTTGTTAGGATGCGAAGCAGAATGATACTCTTGATCAGGACTATTTTCGTGCCTGTGGATACTGCCACTTAGTTTCTGACAACCATGTTGTGTATGCATATTTCATATTGCAATTTCTACTCACCTCCAGTGTGAGACAGTTAGGTATTATATTTATAATGTGCTGCTCCTCCTGTGGAATATTTTGTGATAAGTGATGGTCTAAGTTACCACACATTCAGTTCAGTATTTAGAGGCGAACCCCTCGTCACTATTATCATTATACTAACTACAACAAAAAACACATCCACGAGTCACTTGTCAGGGCCCCCCAACTCTTTGCAGTTCCATTGCACACAGTTTATGAAATATAAAAAAAAGGGGGGGGGATCTGCATATCAGATGGATTCATTTGGGGTTCATTTGATTCAGATCTAAGGCCCTGTTTTTGTTTAGCTGTAGCCCAGTGGTGTCTTGCAATAATACTAAGGCAAGAAGCACATATGGACTGAATCTACATAAATCTCTGCACAATGTACTGTGCTGCTAGAGGGGAACTGATTCTTTGTCATCCTGTGCAGCAGTTTTCCTTTCAGGAAACAAAATAACTTCACAGAGCTTGTCTTTATGTAGTGGAGTTATTTTCCATTTATTGAGTGAGTACTTATTTGTGGTTGGGTTAGTCAGCTTTTATCTAACATATTTCCCAGTAAACAATGGCTGAGAACTGTTTTGTTTGTAAGTGTGATGTTGTCAGTGACCAGTGTAATGTTTGCGGGAAAGGGATTGGATTGGTGAATGTGGCATTTGCTGCTGTCTGTTATTGACAGCATATTATAAAGCTCTACAACCATGTTGTGTAGTCACTTGATCATGAATTAACGAACCTTTCCCAGAAGAATGATGTAATTGCCATACAGGATGACTAATAATCAGTTTTCCCTCTAGCAGAGTAGAACAGTGTGCAGAGATTTACGTAGAGTCTGTCCATAAATGTTTCTTGCCTTAGTGTTATTAGTAACTTGTATTTCTATTCCATGTAATGTTAACCTACTTTGTGGAAAATAAGCTGCCTCCAGGCACGTCTGTGCACTGCGTCACCAGTGGTTCATAAGGCGCAGTGTGGGAAGGGCAGAATAACTTTGTGAAACACCCTGTAGAAGTTTCTTGTGACGTAGCGGGACAGAGATAAAGTGGAATCACCTGTTCGCTCTTCAGTCTGCAGAACTACAATCTGGTGACCTACCTTCTGTCATGCTTCTACACCCCCTCCCCCTTCTCCCCTCTGTCCCCCCACCTCGTCCCCCCACCTCTGTCCCCCCACATTGTACGTTACATCACACACCTCAAGCACTAATTTTTGCGGCTAACAAATAATGAAAATTTGTGTAGTGTCATGTGTGTTAAGTGATTCAGTTCTGTTTTAAAGCTAGTAATCTGTGTTGCAGAGCATCATAAATGTGGATGTTGCCGCAGGATAGTCAAAGAGGGAGTGGTATGTATAGACTGTGGGTTGGAATTTCAGTTGGATGACTGTAGTGAGAATCTGAATAGGAAGCTCTGTGAGGCTCTGCTAAGGAGCTGTAGGCTCTGCAAATTAGGCGAGAAAATCGCTGAGCAGCAGACAGAGATTTGTGCCCTTTGGGCTGAATTAGAACACGCAAAATTTGAGCAAGCGAAGTTGAGTGGTTGAAAGGGGGAAAAAGATTATGGAAAATGGGTAAATGAGGAACAGCTCTTCAACTTCATCTACATTTGAACTTACGGTATCGCATAAATTGGACTTATTGCCCAAAGTAGGAGGGGAAAAGCCTCATCCAGCTGTAGGTCACAGTAGGGCGCAGCAGCCTTATAGCCAAATATTTTAGTGTAGGCCAGTAACAAAAAAGAGTAGCAAGAAAAGAGTCTTGCTGCTAGGTAGTAGCCATCCAAGGGGTGTAGGTCAGATGGTACAAGAAAAATTGGGAACAGGGTACCAGGTCACAAGTATTGTGAAACCAAGTTCTAGTCTTAGCCAAGTGGCAGAGGACATAACGAATTTTGGGAAAGAGGATCAGGTTATTGTAGTAAGTGGAGCAGGGAGCAGCCTAGCTAAGGACAGTAGTTGCAGCAGTAGGAGTGACCTGGATGAAATAGGAGTAGCAACCACAGACACAAATCTGAGTTTTGTGGGGGTCCTGCAGTGCCATGACCAGCCATGGGTTAACACTGCTGTGAGCAGACTGCTGCTGACTGAAATGAAATCTGAGTGCAGCGTACATTCCTACAGCTGGGAAATGGGAATATACTAGAAACAGCATACACATGAATAAGAGAGGGGAATATAGTTTAGCTGAGTTACTTGCAGAAAATGTGTGGGACGCCACCATCACCCAAAGCAAGATCACTGTGGTTACTGGTGTCAGAGAGGCATATTTTTTAGATTAGAATCAGGATTCAGGCATTCTGTTTTCAAAAAGAAGTAAAAATAAGAGAAAAGTCCCACATAATGCTTAAGAATGCACGGAAAAGTGTGGTTAACTTATTTCATCAGAATATTAGAGGATTGAGTAATAAGGTTAGAAGAGCTTCTTATCTGTTTGGAAACATTAGAGAGCTCTGAAAAGATAAACACCCTGTATCTATCTGAACACCACATAACCACAGGTTTAGATAAGTTACACATAAAAGATTACAGTCTAGCAGCTTGCTCATGTAGAAGTAATGGGTAAAAGGAGGAGTTTTTACATATATGTGAGACAAAACACAAGTTCAAAAATATTGAGAGAAGTAGATTTTGTAGTGATCAGCACAAAGATGTGTGTGCTTGTGAATAAACACTGAAAAATAGTTTGCTTTTAATTGTAACTGAATGTAGATCTCCATTTGGAAATTTTGGCCTGGTTGTGAGGAATTTGGATTTCTCACTATACTGTCTGCCAGACGGCAGCAAGCAGTTAATAGCCCAAGCTGATTGCAATGTAGATTTTGGAATGGATTCTGATAGCAAAAATGATCTGGAAAACTTATTTGGATTCTACAATTTGATCTTGGTAATTAACTTTCCTACACGAGTGGATAAAGACAGTACGACACTAGTTGATTCTGTGTTCTTATGTGAAGGTCAAAGCAAGAATATAACTGTGTACCCAGTGACAAATGCACACTCTGACCATGATGCACGGTTAATTAGGATAAATTGTAGTATGAGTACTCCTCAGTGGAAATCAGTCAGAATAGTTAATGACTCCAGAACAAATGTTTTAAGAATAATTAGCAAGAGATGACCTTGGATGAAATTTATAGTGAACATGCTAACATAAAATTTAATCCATTCCATGACTAATTCATATCATTATTTGAAAATATCTCTCCATGTAAGATATACAGCTATGTAACACAACTGTGGATCATTAGAGGGACTAAAGTATCTTGCAAAAGGTAAATGGAAATGTATCTGTTGGCAAGAACAAGTAGAAATCCTTCAATAGTTGTACACTACAAAAAGTACTCAAAATTACTAAGACAGGTAATCAAAAAACCAAGGAACGTGCACATAATGTCAGAAATTAGTAGTTCTGACAACAGACTTGAGGCTATATTGAATGTAGTGAAACGAGACGCAGGACAACCAGCCACAGAACAGAATAAAATCAGAGGTAGAAAATATATTTAATAATCATTTCTTAAATATAGTAGTAATTATAGGAACAAATAGTTAAAGAGAAAAATCACAGCAGTATTTTGAAAAAGTAACTCATAAAGTTCAGTCATATGAATGCATCACCAGTGTCACCTTCTGAATTAATTCTTTTGTTTTTTTAAACCTCTCAAAAATAAAAGCTCACCTGGCTTTGATGGTGTTTCCAGTAGATTACTAGAGATTTGTTCTCATATAATAAGCCTGGTCTTTCCTGTAATATGGAAGTCATCACTAACCCAAAGGATTTTCGCAGAGAAACTAAAATATGCTGTTGTTAAACTCCTCTTTAAGAAAAGTGTTAAGAGAGATATTTCCCTGCTGAAATCATTTTTCAAAATTTTTGAGAAGGTGATGTATCCAATATAGAATTCACCTGCACAACAATAATATCCTCAGGTAATCACAGTTCTGGTTTCATAAGAATTGCTCCACTGAGATTGCCGTTTAAATTTCCACTCCCCAAATTTTACAAGCATTACTTAACAAAATAGCACTGGTTAGTGTTTTCTGCAATCTATCTAAGGCATTTGGCAGTGTGAATCACAATATTCTTGTAGATAAACTGATTTTTTTCTGTGTGATTGATGGTATAGCCAATTTGTGGATGGTGTCATATCTAACCAGAAGAATGCAGAAAGTTGCACGTGGTAAGTAAACCAATGTAATAAGGGAAATTATTCTGACAGAGGAGAAATCGCTTACTTGGAGGTTCTCCAAGGCTCAGTGTTAGGTTCACTATTGTTTCTCACGTACGTAAACAAACTACTGTCTAATACCCTACAAGCAGAATTAGTTCTTTTTGTAGGTGACATTAGTATTGTAATCTATCCAAGCATATGTACATAAACAGACAAAATGGTAAATAACGTTCTGAAAAATATAATTAACTCATTTTCTGCGAATGGTCTCATCCTCAATTTAAAAAAAAAGGAAAAATATTCAGTTCTGCTCAACTAATGATAAATGTAACACACGTCGAGGATACAATAAACAGGGTGGAAACTTCAAAATTCATAGGTGTCAATATGGTTGAGAATTTAAACTGGAAAAAACACATTTTGGAACTGCTAAAACAACTTAGCTCAGGCACATTTGCACTTAGAATCATTCCAAATCTTGGGGAGAGACAAATCAATAAGTTGATATATGCATATTTTCATTCAGTAATGTAATGTAGAACAATGTTCTAGGGTAACTCATTTTTAAGAAAGAAAGTATTTGTTGCTCAAAAATGTTCTGTAAGAATAATATGTGGTGCTCACTCATGATATTCTTGAAAGTATGTGTTTAAGGAGTTGAGCATTCTGACTTCTGCTTCACAGTATATTTATTCCCCCAAGAAGTTTGTTATAAATAATCCATTACAGTTCAAAAGAAAAAAATGATGTTCATAATAACAATACCAGAAGGAAAAATGACGTTCTATACTCCACATTAAAGTTGCCTCTAGCCCATAAAGGGGTGCACATTGCTACAACTAAAATTTTTGATCACTTACTCAGTGATATAAACTGTCTGACAGACAGCAGAGTAAAATTTGAACACAAACTGAAATAGTTTATCTTGCAACTCCTATTCCATAGAAGAGTTTCTATTATATGTAATGTGTAAAAGATTGTGGTAGGGATTACTAACCCACATCTGTAGATTTTAATAAAAAAAAAAAAAGTTAAAAATATTCAAAGAATGAGATTTCCACTCTGCAACGGAGTGTGCGCTGATATGAAACTTCCTAGCACATTAAAACTGTGTGCCAGTACCTCGTCTCCTACCTTCCAAACTTCACAGAAGATCTCCTGCAAAACTTGCAGAACTAGCACTCCTGGAAGAAAGGATATTGCGGAGACACGGCTTTGTCACAGCCTGATCTGCTACGTGGCCATGCCAGTGCATCGAGTAGACCCCTGTCAATATGTCGGAGGAATACAACATTGCGAATGGGGTTTCTGATTAGAAGTTACAAAATACTGGCCTGTCCTATCATTGCAGCATGGAGGTGGGGGTCCCACACGGATATTCAGGGGCCATTGAGTAGCAGGCTGTAAATTACAATTGCTTACCCATTACTGTTCCTCTGATTACAACCCCATTTGTGACGAAACTAGGAAAGTGCCTCAGACAAAACATATAGATTTTGTCGTAGAATCATAATCAGCAATAAAAAACAGGGGTTCCCGTTGAAGATTTCAGTCTTGCCCACACCACCCATGCACGGGGTGGGGTGTCAAGTAGAGTGTCGTATCCTTGGATGTCCCCCTCAGAGACAAACAAATTGAAATTGTATTTTTTTTTTTTTTTATCCGAAGTGTCGATTTTTGAAATATTTCAGTGTTTTCATTTAAAATGAATACTCTGTGTAGAATAGTGAACAATAATTGTAGGGATGTAGTAGTAGTATTAATAATGGGAATAGAAATGGAAATTTATGTACCATATATAATGTGACTAGAAGCTATAGCCACTGATAGATCTCAGCTCAAGTGTGCCATTGGAAATTAAATAATATGTTGTTGAATTGCAATTCCAGAAACACAAATGGAAATAGTTTTGTGCCACTGTGTAATTTATACCATCCTAATAACCATCACATTATTGATGATGGGCAGACACAAGCAACCATATTGTGTCTTTATTTCAATATACACAGCTGGAGATACAATCCTGTTTTTTAATTTTATTTGGTATTCTTTTGGATGTTTAATTTTAATGCTCTGTCTTCTGTTTGGTTCACAGATGGAGTACTGTGAGGAACAAGAAGAAATAATTGAGGCTGATGACCCTGATGGTGGATGGGTTGATACACATCATCATGATCTTGGTGCTTTGGGCTTAGATGAGAAAGTTTCGGAAATGACGTTAGAGTCAAAGGTATAGCCATACTAATTATGTGTACCACAGTTTCTTCTGTCTTTGGAATACTAATATTTACTATTGCTATGTGACTGTAAGTTAAACTCTGGAATACATGTTTACACACAGGTTTTCCCTCCCCCTCACCCCTCCCTCTCCATCTGAACAGACAAGACATAAAAACGGTAGATCTATCAGCCCCCTCTCTGCAGAATATGAGATAGTCACTAAAATTATCACTAATTGCATAGACAATAAGTATTTGATTCGAATCAGGCAAAGGGACAAGCTGACCTTAGATGTACATACAGCACAGTGTTCTTCTTACAGTTTGTAAACAAAATTACATTATCACTTAATCCAGGATTCATTTTTGAGAAAGTTTTTGACTGTAAGAGAAATGAAGACATTGACCTCAATTGGGCACTGAACTAAATTAACAGTGACAATAGAAAATTTGTGCCCAACTGGGACTCTGAAATTGATTACCCACTTTATGCGAGTGATCGCCATAACCACAGTGACCATCCAGACACGTTCCCATCTGACCCAGATTCTAAATCTGTCACGCGCTAGTCTGACAGAACAAACACCACACATATTTATAGTAATATCTGTGAGCATTGATGACTCGCAGTAATTTTAGTGCTGATGCACACTATGTCCAACCTCTTGCCGGACTGAACCAAAAGCTCTGATCAAGAAGTTAATGGACGGTGGACGTTACTAGTATGTATAACATCTGAGTCTAACACTGTACTAGTTTGCGATGTTTGATCTTATTTTAATTAAAGCTGAGCCGACCAGCTGACACTTTAGTAATGTTTCAGCTGTTAATGTGAAAATTTGTAAAATACAATGAGTTAGCACATTTCACCTGTGAGAGAAATGTGTTTACTCTGTGACATATGGTTTCTCCAGGGTAAGAGGAGTGCTTTGGTGAAAAATTAGCGATCAACATCAATGGGGACTGTTATGAGAAATGCTAGCATGAATATATGTATGTTTCGAATGCTAATAACTATATTTGGCTGGACACCATTTGTAAAATAGATTGTAACTGAATTATTTGATGAGTATAGAAAGCAATAAAAAGCCACTTGTGTAAGTTTCAGCTAGAATATACTGATATGTTAAAAGGTAATTCTAGCTGTCTTAATTATTTCCAGAAGTTTCATTTGTGGAAAGTGAATTTGTGCCAAGCAGCTATAAAGGAATTTTGGACACTGGTCCGTGATGTTTGCTGATGAATCTGCAAGCACAGTCAAGGAAATTTGGGGAACTGTTTTCCTGCAATTGAGAGAAATTTGCTGTATGGCTACGCATCAAATAACGAATTCCGAACTGAATAGCACCAAATCAGTATCAAAGGATTGTATATAAGTTCCCATTTATGAACAGTAAATCCACAGGTGACCAGAGATCACCAGCTGCCACTTCTGCATTAAGAGATCGACGAGTTCCGATAACTGCTGTTTTACTTTTATTGGCAAGTCACAATTTTATTTCAGTACATTGTATCATGCAGTTCTGGCAAAGACATAATAATTAATTCCTGTGCTCTGCAAGGCTTTGATGACACAATACAAACCCATTAGGCCTTGCTTCATTAGTTTGGACTTCGGACAATTAATGAGGATCATTTCACTTAGTTAAGAAATTAATTTATATCAGTGTAGAAGTAGTAGTGTGTTAGTCTGTTGGTTGGTTTTGGAATAGCCATGTTGGGAAGCAGCCCAACAGCTAATACAAAGAGTATGGGATGGCTTGAAATTTATGTAGTGAGAGATAATTATTACTTCCAGTACTGGAATTAAAGCATTGATTCTTGTTGAAGCTAAACTGGAACAGTCTCCCTCATAGCACAAGAAAAATACAGTGCAGCATACAAAAACTGAAGTCATAGAAATGAATAATGTATATAGGATAATCTTTCTTACTCTGTCCACGGAAACTTTTAGAATGTCTGTTTTTGCAGCAAACTTGGTGCTTAACAGACAGGCAGTTGTTTGATTATTACACATTTATATTTAATAGAAGTCACTATTAGACTGCACTGATACCTTTAATTTACCTATAATTTTCTGTGGTTGCCGATCCTGCAGTTCACCCACTAAATCTTAATGATAAGCACATATATATTTTAAGATGTCTTGCAGGATGGAATGAATTACTGCCTCTTCTTATGAATGCAGGCAAAAGTCATGCTTTTAAATGAATCATGGAATATTTTGGCATAATAAATAAAACTATTCTTGGGGCTATGATGATTTTTAATATATATATTTTCTTTCATTTTATACACACAAAGCAGTTAGGATTCACATTGTTAATGCATGAGTAAAAATTTCACATTCTTTTTATGTGAGATCTTAAACATAAGTACTCTCATGCAAGATTGAAACAAAAGCTGTTAAAAAATATTGAATGTTCTGCGAACATTGCTCTTCTGTTACAAAGAAAATTTTAAAAACCTATTTTTTCCGTCTTCTGCGGCAGTGTACAAATTTCTTATTACTAATGAGGAAAAGAAAACATTCATACAAATTAGTAATGAGAAAAAGTAAAAAGGTGTGATATTGGGAGCTAGTTGTTCAGGTATTGCACAGTAGCCACAAGCATTGCAATTACACCTCCTTAGTTGTCCGAAGTTTAATCGCTTCAGTTAGTCATTAAGTGTACCTTTAACATATCACATACATTATATACTGGGTGATTAAAAAGACAGTATAAATTTGAAAACTTAATAAACGATGGAATAATGTAGATAGAAAGGTAAAAATTGACACACGTGCTTGGAATGACATGGGGTTTTATTAGGGGGGGGGAAACAAAGTGCACAAAATGTCCGACAGATGGCGCTAAACAGCAAAACTACAGTGACTGCCCATAACAAACGTGTATAAAAGGAGCTGTAATGAGAGAATCAAATGCGCCAGCAGTCGTAGCATGTTGACGTTACCTGAAAAGGCGCTTTTAGTGAAGCTGTATTATCAGAATGGGGAATGTGCTAGTTCAGCGTTACGATCCTATCGCCATAGGAAGGGGATTCGAACGGGTAAAGGTCCATTGACAAATGCAGCTGTGGCGAGATTGATTTCGAAGTTTGAAGCCACAGGTTGTTTAGACAA
The DNA here is from genome assembly GCF_023864345.2 of Schistocerca serialis cubense. Taxonomy (NCBI): domain Eukaryota; kingdom Metazoa; phylum Arthropoda; class Insecta; order Orthoptera; family Acrididae; genus Schistocerca; species Schistocerca serialis. Next base: position 722,357,594 of record NC_064639.1, on the reverse strand, counting down.
TAGACCCCGGTAGTGGCCGACCGAGTACAAGGCGTAATGCTGCTGAGACACTTCAGGAAGAAATGGAGACTAGTGGTTTCGTCTATGCATGGGGAAGTCAGCGCTTGTGCAGTTGCACGTCGCACCAGCATTCCATACACTACAGTTTGGTTGACACTTATGCGTACCTTCCGATGCTATCCATACCAAATCCACCAGCATCATGAACTGTTACCTGGTGATTTAGTGAAGTGGAGGGCTTTTGCGGTGTGGGCGTTTCAAAAGATGGCGGAAGATGACGATTGGTTGAGTAACGTGTTGTGGACCGACAAAGCTCATTTCACGCTCAGAGGGTTTGTCAACGCCCACAACTGCAGAATTTGGGCTACCGTAAATCCTAGAACTGTCGTGGAAACTCCATTGTACAACGAGAAAGTCACGGTATGGGTTGAATTTACCACATCTACCGTTATTGGGACTTTTTTCTTTGAGGAAATGCATGATTCTGCTACCGTGACGGGTGAGAGGTACGCCGATATGTTACAGAATCACATCATCCCCAGCCTGGCTGATAAACACCTGCTGGAATGTACGATGTTTATGCAGGATGGCGCTCCACCCCATATTGCTAGACGCGTGGAAGATCTCTTGCGCGCGACATTTGGTGATGATCGTGTGCTCAGCCGCCACTTTCGTCATGCTTGGCCTCCCAGGTCCCCAGACATCAGTCCGTGCGATTATTGGCTTTGAGGTTACCTGAAGTCGCAAGTGTATCGTGATCTACCACATCTCTAGGGATGCTGAAAGACAACATCCGACGCCAATGCCTCACCATAACTCCGGACATGCTTTACAGTGCTGTTCACAACATTATTCCTCGACTACAGCTATTGTTGAGGAATGGTGGTGGACATATTGAGCATTTCCTGTAAAGAACGTCATCTTTGCTTTGTCTTACTTTGTTATGCTAATTATTGCTATTCTGATCAGATGAAGCAACCCCCCCCCCCCCCCCCCCCCCCTAATAAAACCCCATGTCATTCCAAGCATGTGTGTCAATTTGTACCTCTCTATCTACATTATTCCGTGATTTATTCAGTTTTCAAATTTATACTGACCTTTTGATCACCCAGTACATACATATACCTGTGCAAGCTAGAGTGTTACTTTATGTGTGACAAGTTGAGACTTTGGGTTGGATGGGAGGTGTGTGGATGGCCGAGGCGACCGGCCGGTGTGGGCGAGCGGTTCTACGCGCTTCAGTCTGGAACCGCGCGACCGCTACGGTCGCAGGTTCGAATCCTGCCTCGGGCATGGGTGAGCGTGATGTCTCTAGGTTAGTTAGGTTTAAGTACTTTTAAGTCTGGGGGACTTATGACCTCAGATGTTAAGTCCTATAGTGCTCAGAGCCATTTGAACCGTTTGGCTGAGGCGTTTAAAATAACCACTCATGTAAAGCAAAAAATCTGGATGCGAGTCCCAATCTGGCTCAAATTTTCACTTGCATGAGATTTTAAGAGAAATGAAGACACTGGCTGCAGTAGGGTACTGCAATTAATTCAACAATGATGTATATGTTTTGAGCACAGAGACAAAAGCTGAGTCAGTGACTATTTTCTTAAGGGTTATTGGAACACACTTTGTTCAAACAGTCAAAAATTTCACTGTAGACATGAGTGATGTCCAACACAACAGACGCCACACACATAAATATAGTGATATTAGTGAGCATGAACAGCATGTCTAGGTGGCTTAGGCTGTTATGTTCACCACTCACACAAAGCAGGAAATCAGAGTTCGAGCCCTGATCTGACACAAATTTTCACTTGGCATCTTTGATTGTATTTCAGTGCCGAATTGTGGCAGGTGTCTTCACTAATCTTAAAAAACTTGTGTGAGGGAAACATTCCATGTGGGAAAAATATATCTAAAAACAAAGGTGCTGTAACTTATCAAGCGAAAGCGTTGGTATGTTGATAGAGACACTAACAAACACACACACACACACACACACAAATTTCAAGCTTTCGCAACCCACGGTTGCTTCATCAGGAAAGAGGGAAGGAGAGGGAAAGACAAAAGGATGTGGGTTTTAAGGGAGAGGGTGAGGAGTCATTCCAATCCCGGGAGCGGAAAGACTTACCTTAGGGGGAAAAAGGGACAGGTACACACACACACACACACACACACACACACACACACACAATCCATCCACACATATACAGACACAAGCAGGCATATGATGTAGAAGAAGAATGTGTAGCTCTGAGGGATGTAGTAGTGAAGGCAGCAGAGGATCAAGTAGGTAAAAAGATGAGGGCTAATAGAAATCCTCGGGTAACAGAAGAAATATTGAATTTAATTGGTGAAAGGAGAAAATGTAAAAATGCAGTAAATGAAGCAGGCAAAAAGGAATTCAAACGTCTCAAAAATGAGATCGACAGGAAGTGCAAAATGTCCAAGCAGGGATGGCTAGAGGACAAATGTAAGGATGTAGAGGCTTATCTCACTAGGGGCAAGATATATACTGCCTACAGGAAAATTAAAGAGACCTTTGGAGAAAAGAGAGCCACTTGTATGAATATCAAGAGCTCAGATGGAAACCCAGTTCTAAGCAAAGAAGGGAAAGCAGAAAGGTGGAAGGAGTATATAGAGGGTCTATACAAGAGCGATGTACTTGAAGACAATATTATGGAAATGGAAGAGGATGTACAGGGTGGCGCACGAAATGTGCTACCAATTGTTTCTTTCACAATTTACGGCGCACATTATATATCCCACCGGGATCTCTACAGCAGTACCAGCAGAGCTTGGAGAAACAAATGAGTTACGAAATGAAGTGTAATTCACGATACTGCCGCTAGGAGACTAGTAAGTGGCAATGGCTGACAATGGAAGACTGACGACACAGCAACGATCGGCAATTGTGTTACTTTCTCATGAAACGAAAAGCCTTGTTGTGACTCAGAGGCATTTTTGACAACAGTTTAACACATGATGAGTCCCTTGCAAAAAGACCATCCACAGGTTGTACGATAAATTTGTACAGGAAGGAACAGTATTGGAAGCGAAGCGACCTCGGCCTAAGCCTGTTTATTCGCCTGAGAATATTGAAGCGGTAAGAGTTGCTGTACAGAGAAGTCCCGGGAAATTGTGTAGAAAGGCAGCAGTGCAACTGGGAATATCCAGACGCTCCGTTCAACACATTCTTAAAAGTGACCTCCATATGTACCTATACAAGATGACCTGTGCACAGAAGCTCACTAAAGAACACAAGCAGCAGAGGCTACTGTTTGCTCAGTGGGCGGAGGATAGGGAAGAACTCTCAACAATGTTTGGTTTTCAGACGAGGCGCATTTTCATTTAGACGGTGTGGTTAAAAAACAAAATGTACGCTTTTGGGCCGCTGAAAACCCACAAGTGCTTCATGAACAACAACATTATGCTCCGAGGATTACAGTGTAGGCAGCAATTTCCAGTCACGGACTTGTTGGACCCTTTTTCTTTGAAGAAACTGTGAACAGCGAGCATTATTTGAGCATGCTTTGCAATAGCTTCATTCCACAGCTTCTTGCTACTGCCTTGCCATTCAACACGCAGTGGTTCATTTCGCCCTCCCCTTATGGTTGCTTCATTTAATTTATTGTGTAGTGCACAGGTTATTCTAATAATTGTCAGAGGAAGTTACTAGCATGAGTCATAATCTGTTAGCATACTTTACAAATGCAGCCTGCAGTAGCTGTTTCTGCTGTTAATCTATTACTTTACTCATTCCACATCACTGAAGGTCCTCTTTCATGTTCGGCTTTAAGGACATGGTGTGCAAATGAAGGAATAAACTTCCTATTTCAAAGACATCAGAAGCCTATCCCACAGCTCACTTCTGGGCACTGCTAACATTTGACATGTAACATCTTCTGTACAAAACAGGGATTTCTTGTTTTCAGCAGTAATTGCTTTCAACAATAACTCTGTGCGCAGTTGGCAGAATGACAGTTCTGAAATACTAATCTTAACTCCTCAGAAGAAGTCAGATGCAGACTTATATAATAATCAAAATTACTAATATTAGCTTCTACTGAATTTTCCACTACTACTAATGCCGAGAAAAGACTAATGAGAGTAGTGGTTCTTACAGCAACAAGTCACATCAGAAATGTAACTGTCAAAGTGAAAGAACATGACAGCAGTTGTAGTTAATGTTACGTTCCACTTGCTTTGAGTTGGCTTGATGACGCAACTCTCAATGCAGCTCTCGATGTAGAATTATAAGGCTGTGCCCACTTGCTTGTATTTTGTGCCCCATGCAGAGTTCAACAAGCAGTAAAGTTTAATATGTGGAATATTTAAGGCTTCGGTGAAATAAAAGTCAGCAGTTCAAGAAACCAATTCTGAATCTTGTATTCCCCATAAATCAACAAAAACCATTCTGAGCCATGGTATTACATTGTTCATTGTTGAAATTAACTGATGTTGCAGCAAATGTATGCATTTACTTTCCTTTCCAGAATAAAGGGGATCTGTGTAGCAATAAATTACACACAGCATTATGGGTGAGACTCTTTCCTATATAGTCTAAACATCATGAGCTGAATTCTCTGGTGTTTCTGTCCAGTCTCCCAGCCTGACTGCTGAAGTTTTGCCAATGTTGATGACTGAAGATGGTGTGCTGGGCGAAGTTGTTTAATGTTGAGATGTAACATGCAGTTGTCACAGTCAACAGTGCACATGCATCTCTTTAGCAGTTCTGTCTTTAGCTATGACCATAGTGTCACTTCCTACGAGCCTTCCCCCACCAATAGGTGTATTTACATTGGTCCGTTTTTCAGCCACCAGTTATCAGTTGAGTGTGTGCGCCACCACAGATATTTTAATAAGGTGGTGGTCACTGTCTAAAGAATCAGAGATCAGTACCCACTGGCATTTGTAACAGCCTATCCCAGCAATGTTAAATTTAGTGACTTGGCTTCCCTGTATTTTCCAGGAACAACTGTAGCCATTGACATGAAACTTTTACAGGACATTAAACTGGTTCTGAGTCTACTGAACTACAGTAATTACATTTCAGCTACTTCTTTCGGAAATACAATTTTTTAACCACACAGTTAAAATTTTGTGTACTTTTTTGTATGTTATCCTAAAAATTTTAATTTTGCATAACAATATGTTCTTCTTTTAGTTCAGTAGACTCAGGGTATGTATGTTATTACTCCCTGAAAATTTGAATACTCTACTCAAAGTGATTTCTGAGATTTAGGGAAAAAGGCAACAGAAAATGTAAATTTTCAGGAACGGCTTCTAAAGTTTCAAAAGACTGCAACTCACTTAATATAGGCTTATTTTTTTTTATTTTTAGTAACTCAGAAGCACTCTGCACCACACTGCATATCGTCCTCTTGATCTTTTTTCAAGTTTTTTCTTTTTTCTGGAATCCTTAGTGGCTAACTGTGCTGCATACTCTACTTTATCAATGCGAACCTTGTCCATCTGTTAAAGTTCTCTGATGCAGTTTGCTCCAGGATTAATTCCCATATGCTGTAGCACTTTCACCGTACCAATGTTGCCATCATTAAAAGCAATAACAGCATCACTGACCCCCCCCCCCCCCCCCCACTTTAGTGTCTTCATTCCATACAAGATTATTGAACTATTCATTGGGATTTTGAGTCTGACTGTGCAGACACTTCTTCAGTAATTCAGGATTTCCCAGGTCTCTGTAAATAGATTTTATGATATCCATGATTGCTGCTGGGATGGAATGTTTATGGCTGTATGAACTGTTTGAGTGCTGGGCATTGTGGTAATTGCGCCATGAATCAGGTCCAGGAGGGCAAAGGTGGTGTACTGGGTTTTCATCAGTTGACAGTCTGTGGAAGAAGGTGGCCCATACTGCCTGCTTCATTTTCAACAAATTCTCAGTATTATTTCTAATGGCCATCCCATAATACTGCTGTAGTTCATCAGTCATGTTGTCTGTCAGTCTGCCTCTTATGGCTTAACCATCAGAAAGTTTCTTGTCTCTCAAACTTTGTTTCAACTCCCTCAACCTGGTGCCCATCCTCTTCTGGATATGACTCTTATAACACAGCAATGCACAGCCTTCTATGTAAAAAATTATCAATTTTATTAGACCTTGAAGTAATGCACGTAAAAAATTTTAACATTTTCAACCGGTGAAGATTATATTTTTAAAAAATAAAATAAAATACTTCCCATGTGATAGTCATTGATTTCCCATGTCAGTTTGTAAGTGATATATATCATTTTATTCAGAAAATTGCGAATTTTATAATGAGATGTTGTTGTTGTGGTCTTCAGTCCAGAGACTGGTTTGATGCATCTCTCCATGCTACTCTATCCTGTGCAAGCTTCTTCATCTCCCAGTACCTACTGCAACCTACATCCTTATGAATCTGCTTAGTGTATTCATCTCTTTGTCTCCCTTTACGATTTTTACTTCTGTAGCACCCCGTTTCAAAAGCTTCTATTCTCGTCTTGTCTAAACTATTTATCATTCACATTTCACTTCCATACATGGCTACATTCCATACAAATACTTCCAGAAACGACTTCCTGACACTTAAATCTATACTCGATGTTAACAAACCTCTCTTCTTCAGAAATGCTTTCCTTGCCATTGCCAGTCTACATTTTATATCTTCTCTACTTCGACCATCGTCAGTTATTTTGCTCCCCAAATAGAAAGACTCATTTACTACTTTAAGTGTCTCATTTCCAAATCTAATTCCCTTAGCATCACCCGATTCAATTCAACTAGAATCCATTATCCTTGTTTTGCTTTTGTTAATGTTCATATTATATCCTCCTTTCAAGACACTGTCAAATCCCTTCAGCTGCTCTTCCAGGTCTTTTGCTGTCTCTGACAGAATTACAGCGTCATTGGCGAACCTCAAAGTTTTTATTTCTTCTCCATGGACTTTAATACCTACTCCGAATTTTTCTTTTGTTTCCTTTACTGCTTGCTCAATATGCAGATTGAATAACATGGGGGAGAGGCTACAACCCTGTCTCACTCCCTTCCCAACCTCTGCTTCCCTTTCATGCCCCTCAACTCTTACAACTGCCATCTGGTTTCTGTACAGATTGTAAATAGCCTTTCGCTCGCTGTATTTGACCCCTGCCACCTTCAGAATTTGAAAGAGAGTATTCCAGTCAACATTGTCGAAAGCTTTCTCCAAGTCTACAAATGCTAGGAACGTAGGTTTGCCTTTCCTTAATCTAGCTTCTAAGATAAGTCGTAGGGTCAGTATTGCCTCATGTGTTCCAACATTTCTTCAGAATCCAAACTGATTTTCCCTGCTTAGAACTGGGTTTCCACCTGAGCTCTTGATATTCACACAAGTGACTCTCTTTTCTCCAAAGGTCTCTTTACTTTTCCTGTAGGCAGTATCTATCTTACCCCCAGTGATATATGCCTCTACATCATTACATTTGTCCTCTAGCCACGCCTGCTTAGCCATTTTGCACTTCCTGTTGATCTCATTTTTGTGACGTTTGTATTCCTTTTTGCTTGCTTCATTTACTGCATTTTCATATTTTCCCCTTTCATCAATTAAATTCAATATATCTTCTGTTACCCAAAGATTTCTACCAGCCCTCGTCTTTTTACCTACTTGATCCTCTGTTGCCTTCACTATTGCATCTCTCAGAGATACCCACTCTTCTTCTACTTATTTCTTTCCCCCATGCTTGTCAATTGTTCCCTAATGCTCTCCCAGAAACTCTCTACAACCTCTGGTTCTTTCAGTTTACCCAGGGCCCATCTCCTTAAATTTCCACCTTTTTGCAGTTTCTTCAGTTATAATCTACAGTTCATAACCAATAGATTGTGGCCAGAGTCCACATCTGCCCCTGGAAATGTCTTACAATTTAAAACCTGGTTCCTGAGTCTCTCTTACCATTATATAATATATCTGAAACCTTCTAGTGTGTCCAGGCCTCTTCCATGTATATAACCTTCTTTCATGATTCTTGAACCAAGTGTTAGCTATGATTAACGTATGCTCTGTGCAAAATTCTACCAGGTGGCTTCCTGTTTCATTCCTTACCCCCATTCCATATTCACCTACTATGTTTCCTTCTCTTCTTTTTCCTACTATCGAATTCCAGTCACCCATAACTATTAAATTTTTGTCTCCTTTCACTAATTGAATAATTTCTTTTATCTCATCATACATTTCATCAATCTCTTTGTCATCTGCAGAGCTAGTCAGCATATAAACTTGTACTACTATGGTAGGCATGGGCTTCGTATCTGTCTTGGCCACAATAATACGTTCACTATGCTGTTTGTAGTAGCTTACCCGCACTCCTATTTTTTTATTCATTATTAAACCTACTCCTGCATTACCCCTATTTGATTTTGTATTTATGACCTTGTATTCACCTGACCAGAAGTGTTGTTCCTCCTGCCACCGAACGTCACTAATTCCCACTTTATCTAACTTTAACTTTTCTATTTCTGTTTTTAAATTTTCTAACCTACCTGCCCGATTAAGGGATCTGACATTCCACGCTCCAATCTGTAGAATGCCAGTTTTCTTTCTCCTGATAACGACGTCCTCCTTAGTAGTCCCCGCCCAGAGATGTGAATGGGGGACTATTTTACCTCAGGAATATTTTAACCAGGATGCCATCATCATTCAACCATACAGTAATGCTGCATGACCTCGGGAAAAATTACGGCTGAGATAAAAATCCGAAAATGTGAAAAAAAATATTTCTATTCCATTTCCCCTTAAGGATAATACTTAATACGTTCAACCCTGGCTTGGTTCAGAAAATAATATACATTTCTTATTTGCAGTGTGAGACTAATCTCTACCATTCCCCCCTTTTTCAATCATAAATTTAACACTACAAGTACTCATTAATTTCTCTAGAAATGTGCTGCTTGAAACTCCCTTGCTACCTCTCCTCCAATGAAAGGCTTCTTGCTTGCTCCTGGGGCTGCTCAACCCTCGCTGCCTCGGTTCGCAGTGCAACAGCTACTGTACATTGTTGGCTCCTTTACGCTATACTGCGCCATATTACTAAACTTTTCAGAAAAAATTTTCTATCGATGTAACATAACAGTTACAACTTGTACAGAATAAATACTTGCTTGAATTATCCACATTGCCCCTGACAATTATGACATAAGACAGAAGTGTGTGAAGTTATGCAGTGGATGCCAATAATTCCTTCTGCTGATCGACAAAATGAGAGATTTTTAAGTACAAAACTGACGGAACTGAGCTTTGTGGCTATCTTGTCCAAGTGCTACTTTTATATCATGTATTATTCATTTTGCTGCTTAGGCATATCTCACACTGAGCTTCATTTAGTACATTCCCATTGGTCTTTCGTTCTAGTACTCCTAAGTCATTTTTATTTAAGAACGTAGGCTTCTGCGGCCGGTGTCATAGTGATTAAAATTCTTCTGGGTATTATGCAGCATCATTGCTAAAAACTAACAACAATAATAAACTAAAACCGACGTTTCGGCCGAAATGTCGGTTTTAGTTTATTATTGTTGTTAGTTTTTAGCAATGATGCAGCATAATACCCAGAAGAATTTTAATCATCATTTTTATTTATTTGTAATTCCATAATATTAGATTCTGTAATACTATAGGTAAGGTGTACACTGTGAACCAGTTGCAAGCAAGCCTGTTCCATTATTCTCCTGGCTATATCTGGTATACATGTGGAGATTAAGTAAGTGACTTCCATCCAGTACAGATAATGATGGCCGTTGTAGATACCAAAGCCTTAGTTTATGACCAAAGGAAATTCTTCCCACAACTATTGAAATGTTATGATAAACCACCGAAACATTCGAGCAAAATGTGGCTCCTTTGAAGGTGTGCATCTTGAAACTGGAATCAGTACCGTGAGGCAGTTGTGGCAACAATGATGACCAAAACACAAACAGCAGTTAAAACCACTAGAAAGATTTATATGTTTATAAAATAAACTAGATAGTGGGTCAGTAGTGTCACATCTCAAAGAGAATTTGAAACATTTAGCTTTAGGCAGGAGCAAGAGAGGAACTGTGACTTAAACTTAAAACAATAGCTGACCTAACATTGGATAGATATGTACCTAGTAGAATAGCTTATGATGGAACGGAAGCTTTCATTTTATAGTCCATGTAAGATGTTGGAACGACCAATACTTGAGTATTGCTCCACTGTTTGGCATCCGTATCAAGTAGGTATGACAACATATATTGAAATAATTCATTATTTCCAACATAATGAGTCTTCCTGCCAGTTGCCTCAGTTGTCATATGTATAGAGTTCACGAGCATTGATTCATGTAAAATATGATAGCAGTGTTAAATATGCCACATACAGTACTTACTTGCATGTTTCATAGATCATTTGGGCTATTCTGCTGTCGAAATGATGGGGGACGAAATAAGGGAGGCCATATGTTCAAGTGAGTAATGTTAACATTAGTGAACATATAACTTTTTAGTCCTAACCATGCAACTGCATGTTAAAACTACTGTTTTTACAGGCTGTCATTTTTCAAATAAAAATTAGTCCATGGAGTAGAATGAATTGTCCAGGAGAAATGATTTGAGGTTAGATTTAAAACTTACTTTGCTGCTTGTCAGACTTTTATATTATTGGGCAACTGATCAGAAATTATTGTTGTTACAACTTTCTGAGCCACTGACGGCACTTTAATAATAGGTAATAAAGGCAATTTTTTCATGTAGTGCTGTAGGTATAGATGTCACTATATTATGGATTATTTATGACCAATTTCATTAGGGAATATATGTATTATGATTGTACAGTTAAAATACCCAACTCCTTGAGGAGTTGGCTACATGATGAGTTTGGGCAAATACCACATGTTATTCTTACTGCTAACTTTTGTGCAATCAATACTTTCTTTCTAAGTGATGAATTACCCAAAAATTATTCCACATGAGATTGTTAAGTGGAAATATGAAAATATGTCAGGAGTTTCATTTGTGTGTTCCCAAGTCAAGCAATTACACAAAGAGCAAGAGTGGCTAACTACATTATTTGAGTAGCTCAGTAACTTGCTTCTTTTTACACTCAAAAATATGGAGCATTCTACTCTGTTTACTAAATCAGTTCGTGTGCTACACCAATTATTGGTATGACTGTTTGTTGTACAGAACTGTATATAGTGTGTTCTTCAAAATTAAGGGAGAGTCCAGTTTCAGAGAACCACTTAAGAATCCTTTGAAAACATTGTCTTCTTTTGCTCTCTAATGAGATTTATTAAAACACTAATATCATCTGCAAAAAGTACCAGTTCTGCTTGATGAATGTTAAGTGGAAGGTCACTCGCATATATAAGGAATCGGAGTGGACTCAAAATTGAACCCTGTGGGATTTTATTTATGATTTCTCCCTAGTCACTAAAATTTTCTACCTTTCCAATATTGAATTATTCAGCACAACTTCTCATTGTTAAATCCTACCCGGTGACATATTATTATTTGCGGCTTCTAGTAAAATAAATAGCATTCTCAGTTCAACAACCCTTCTGGAATCCAAACTGTGATGTGCTAAGTAAATTGTTTCTACTTAAACATGAGACTACTCTTGAGTGCATTACTCTTTAAAATATTTTGGGAAAAGATGTCAGCAAGGAAATTGGACAATAATCATTTAAGTCTTTCCTCTCACCTTTCTTATAAAGAGGTATAACAAGCATATTCTAATTTGTCTGTAAAAATCCCCTGTGCCCTTGCTGCATCACCTTTATTACTAATGACAATTTTCAGAATTCGGTTTTAAATTCCAGAAGCACCACATGAGTTTGTTTGTTTGGTTTTTTTTTTTTCAGTGAAGGTTGTAGGTGCAACTTCTAGTTGCTTAAGGTTTTGTGAAATTACATTTTTAAAATACCCTCTTGCTTTGTCAACTGAGCCATTAAATCTTGTTCTTGCTGCTACATTTATGAAGTGAAGTGATTGTTAAAAGTACTTGAATTTGTGAATCGTAAGTTCCAGCATTGTCATTTATTTTAAATGTTGTTGTGTCTTGCGCACTGACTAGTTGTCCTGTCTCCTGTTTCACAATATCCCATATAGTTTTAATTTTATTACCTACATCATTGATTTCTGGTAGGGTGTGCATATTATGGGACATTTTAATGAGTTTCCTTAAAATATTGGGTTGGTGCATAAGTTTGTATCATTTTTCCACAAGTTTAATAAACACAACAGATACACGTAACAGAGCTTTTTCCCATCAATAATATATTCTCCTTCAGTCTCTTAAACAGTCTGCCAATGTTGTGGTCACTTTTTGATTCCACGACTGTAGAAATCATGTGGTTTTGAGGTGAAAAGCTCATCGAGCCATGTTCAGAGTGCATTTTCGTCCGGAAAGGAAGTTCCTTGAAGGTTGTTCAATAGTGTGGAAAAGGTGAAAACTTGAAGGCACAAGAGCAGGTGAATAAGGTGGGTGTGGAATGTCCTCCCAACCCTACACCTATATAATGTTTTTTGACAGTCTAGCAGAACAGAAGCAGGCATTATCATGGAATAACATCACTTTTCGCGCACTCCCTTGTTGTTCTTGGATTGTGTCTGCAAGACATCTCAGTTGTTGACAATAAATGTCAGCAGTGATGGTTATACCTTAGGGAAGCAATTTATAGTACACCACACCATCACTGTTCCACCAGGTGCATAGTATTACCTTTTGTGGCTGCACACAGGTCTTTCTATGGGGAATTCTTTCAGGCTCAACCATTCCTTTCTTTTCCTTCTGTTAGCATAAAGACACCATTTCTCATCACCAGCAACAATACACATTAGGAATGATCGGTGTTGTTCACAAGCCAATTGGTGACAGAAGTGCATGTGTTGGCCACCCTCCATCCCCCCCCCCCTTTCCACCCCCCACCCAATTTTTGTGATTTTGGCTTGGAGCATGCGGTACCCATACACCCGATTTTTGTACCTTCTCCACGGCATGTAAATGCTGCGTGATGGTGGAATGATCACAGTTCTCAAAAGTACACTGATGTGGATTAATGCATTTAAACAATCTTCATTACACCCCAAAGGTCTCCCTGAATGTGGACGATCACTAATGTCAAAATGATTCTCCTCAAAAATGGTGCAAATGTTTCTGGCTTCCTCGACTGCGTCTTCTCGCCATTGATCTCAGACAGAAGAATATGTCAAAATATTCAGGTATCTCCATTTGCCATTCCATTTTCTAGTATCCCCAGCTTCACTCACTATCTCCAGATGACAATATGTAAAGTCAAGTAGCAACAGTGAACTAGGAATAAAAAATGATGGTCAAAATATAAACCCATAGAAACTAGAATACCAATGCTTCTAGGTTCTGATCTACATGAAAAGTTGGACTTTGCACCCAACTTTCTCATGTGCTGTGACTCCTTTTTCCACGTTCACTCTAGATGAAAATGATGCTAGTCTGTAATCCCTTATATACTAATGGATGTGATGATGTGTATATACACCAGATATTTTTTAGGTTTTGACATGTGCTGAAGCACAGTTTTGCAGTTTACATGACTGTGAACCCCATTTGTGAGATGTTAAGTAATGAGAAAATAGAAGGAAAGAAGTTCTTATGCATAAATTAAGAAAAGAGAACATGTCAGTCATTGACTAGGAGATTGGTTTGTTAACATGTTGACTGCCATGTGCTCAACAGTGGTCACATGCCCCACTACGTTCAGTACAGTGTGTAGTTCAGTACTATGCATTACCTTGTGTTTCTTGATCGAGTTGACACTGGCAGCCAGGAAATCTATTACAATTTCTTATTCACAGTTTTGAACTTTTTTTTACGTCATCAAAAGATATGCTGTACTGAACCGAGTGGAGTGTGTACCTATAGGTGGACGGACAGCATCAGGCGCAAACCTCTGCCATGTTGTCCATTTGTCTCATGGCAGTCAGTGTGCTAGGTATGATAATATTTAGAGATGCATCCATGCTTTCTGCCAACACATATATATTTCACATGCGTACTACAAACAATTTACAATAAATTCACACATTATAGAATAATTTGTCCGCTATGAAATTTACAATATTACAATGCTAATTTAATTAAAATACATGGAACATTATATACAGTATAATAAAATATTATTCAGTCTCTGCTTCGTATCTCATTCTTCCAGAAGTCCTCATATGCCCTCACTGTTTCGCTGTATGCCATCAGGTCTTGGGCCGTGCACGCTCTTGGATGGTTTACTTGCGGACATCGAAGCAGGTGGTTCATGGTCTGTATGTTCCTACACGGACACAGAGCACTTTCACTAATACCCCACTTGTGCAGATTTCTGTTACATCTGCCCATTCCTGAATGCATCCTGTTCAGGGTTTTCCATCTCTCCTACTCAAGTTCCAAACCTGGTGGCACCACTTCCTCAGAATCGTGAGTAGATTCTTGTTGTTCCTGCCACAGTCTTTTTCTAGAAGTTTGTGGTGGATCTGTGAATGGTTCGGTTGAGTGGAGAAAACTACTTCTTGACTTAAGGCATTTTACTACCATTCGCTACCCATGTAGCGGATGACATTGATCTTGAACCTGTTTTGTTTGTTTAATTCTGCTCTCTACTCAACGTCGGACATTTTGTGGAGCAATTCCTGATGAGTGTAGGTGTTCTACTCTTGTTGGCTTAAGACATCCACTAATATGTCTACACATCTGGTTCACGACAGTGTCCGGTTTGTTTGTGTGACGTGACCGCTCCCAGACAGGACTTGCAAACTCCGCAGCAGAGTAACAGAGTGCCATTGTGGTGGTATGTAAAACTTATGGATTAGCTCCCCATATTGATGTTGTTAGCTTGCCAAGTTAGTTATTCCGTGATTGGACTTTTGCCCTGCTCTTCTCAATGTGCCACTTGAATGACAGTGTCCTATCAAGAGTAACTCCCGAGTACACTGGGAAAGGGCAGTGTGTTAATCTTGTGTCATTAGCCATGTCTGAAAGATGGTGATTTAATGACTGAAGCCATGATTTTTGTTACATTGTTCTTTACACAGAAATTCCACTTATTTCATTTAACAAAGACTGTTGGTGTAATGAGCTCAGTTTGTGAGATTTTTATTTTTATTTAGACAGAGTCTGCTGCTTTAGAACTAACAGCCAGTGGAAAAACATCAAAACCCATTTCTAATCCAAGTGGCAATAGCAATGGTAGTGCTGATGGTGGTGGTGGTGGTGGTGATGGCGACGATGATGATGATGATGATGATGATGATGACGACGAAGAACCAGTTGATATGGAGGAATTTGAAGAGAGTGGCTTACTGGATGAGGAGGATCAGGTAAATAATAAATTTATTAGAAATGGAAGTATACTATTTATTGCATCTATCTATCTACCTATCTCTCTCTCTCTCTCTCTCTCTCTCTCTCTCTCTCTCTCTCTCTCTCACACACACACACACACACACACACACACACACACACACACACACACATACGCGTGCACACACGTGTGCGCGCACTGTAGATGATAGATTGATTGTAGATCATAAAATACATATTGATGCACTCATTTGTGCTTTGGAAACAAAATACAACAAATATGGATAAAATTTCAAGTAAAAAACGTTCTAAAGTAGAAAAAACTACACTTGGCTATTGGAACTTGTATGCTCCTTTATGTCCTCCCAAGGGTTGGAGTTGCTCTCAACTTCTGATCTTGTGACCTCTCCTTTTTATTTAAATTTTATCTGACCCATTCGTCTTTCCTTCCTGAGGAACAAACATACAAGTTCCAGAAGCTACTTTCAAGTGTTTCTGTCAGCAAGTGCTTGGATTTTCTCCCTTGGAAGTAAATATTATCAAGTTCATTAGCAGGTTACCAGCCTTCTTTGCTCTGTGTAAGTGATTAGTGAAATTTCTTTCTACACAAGTCCTGCAACAGCTCCAGTAAACAGTAAGGGAAGTAAAGGCAGTTTGTGTATTGATTCAATGCACCCAGAGCTTGTCATGATCAAATTACTGGAAACTACTCTGTTATCGAAATGGCATGTTTTTTCTGTCCTGCATTGATATTAAATGTTATCTTGGATACTGCATAGTTAAAGAAAAATCTGCTTTTCTAAATTTCTCAGAATTTGCTAAGTAAGTTTATTCAAATATGTCTACAGTACATTCTCTCTGTTTTGCCTGTGATGTAATATGGCCACTTGTCATCCATTCTAAACAGACATCTTGAATTGAGATTACATTTTCAATAAAAATGGCCATGATATTATATGAGGGAGGATCGATTGGAAAGTAAAGTACAGTAATTTTTTTTCTTCCCTAGATTGCAGCTGGAATGTTGAAATATCACGACAATATAGTTTGAAGTTTGCACTACAGAGAGAGTTGGGTTTTTTCCCCTCCATGTGGACCTCTAGTGAGAGAAATCTGAACTACGAAACAAACATGGTACGCATGTTACTATCATCAGCTTGTTAAGAGCAGTGAAATGTAGTTCAATATTTGTGGGCCAAAGGGCATAAATTGAATGAAGTTCAAAGAGACATATGTGGTGTGTATGTGGGACAGCAACAGGGGCCAGTAAATTAATGTGTTATGCCGCAGAATGGCATCACTTTCTGAAAGGAATCATTGCTGGTGGTGAGTCGTGGGCATACCAGAACACACCTGAAACCGAGCAGGTCTCTTTGGTCTGGAAACGTGTTGGTTCTCCAGTATGAAGAAAATCATAGTGGCTCATTCTGGTACAAAAGTACTTGTGACAGTGTTCTGGGGTGTGCATGGCATGTTATTGGTGAACTTTGCTGAACATGGCACCACTGGGAATGTTGCAGTTTACATTGAATCTGTGGTTAAGTTGTGTCATGCCCTTTGTGACAAATGCCACAACATTAATGCCGACAATGTCAAATTTCTTTACATACATGTTGCTGCTCCTGTTCATGAGAAAATCAACAAATTTGGGTGGGAGTTGCCCAGCATCCACTAAACAGTCCAGACTTTCCACTTATTTTCATCTGTTTGGTGTCATGAAGAAATTCGTAGCAGGCCAATGCTTTGCAATAGATGCGGAAGTGAAATCAGCAGTCCACAGATGGCTGTAGTCCAACCAAATGAACTTTTACGAACAGAGCATCTTGAAACTGGTACTACAATGGGAGAAATATGTTGAGAATGTTGGTGACTATGTAGAAAAGTAGGTAAAAGTTGTAAGTTTATTTTTGATTTCCTTTATTACCTATTAAACTTTTTGGTACTAAAATTATTGTATGTTACTTTCCAATCTTGTCTTGTATATCTATCACACTCCTTGGCTTTTGACTATGTAGATCAGCTCCTATATCATGTACTGCACTAATCTGCTTCTGTTTCTTAGGCAGGAAGATCGGTCTGTACATTCTAAAAGAAAATATACATGTGATTAAATTGCTACCATATTCCATGAATTTAGAGTTGCCAGTTTTGCTCATTAGTGTTCCTACGATCTCCTGTTAATGGAGTGAGTCTTTGAGTCTTCATCAGGTCCAACATGATTATTTTGTCAGTAGACAGGTATTCCAATTTGATAATTACATGAGGAAGACCCAGTCCATTGTATATACTATCCAAGTGAATCTTTTTCACAATTTTTAACTCTCCACCCATGAATCGAAAGAAAATAACAGTAACCACCGTAAAAGACCCACTTAACTAGAACTAGTGCAGACTTTTTCAATTTAAATTTCATCCACTGAATACCATACATCATTTCAGTGCTGCTGCTGCTGCTGCTGCTGTTGTTGTTGTTACTGTCGTCGTGGTCTTGGTCTTGGTCTTGGTCTTAAGTCCGAAGACAGATTTCATGCAGCTCTCCACACTAATCTGTCCTGTGTGAGCCTCTCCATCTGTTCTAGCTGCTACTGTGTACATCCATTTGAACTTGCTTACTGTATTCGAGTTTTGTTCTTCCACTACAGTTTTTACATACCTACATGTGTGTGCAGGCATGCACACACACATGCTCTCTCTCTCTCTCTCTCTCTCTCTCTCTCTCTCTCTCTCTCTCCCTCTCTCATTCTCGCATAGCAAATTGACACTTCCTTGATGACTCGGGGTGTGTTCTATCAACTGCTATCTTCTTTTAGTGTAGTTGTGCCATACATTTGTGTTTCCCCCTCTATTCAGTTTAGTACTTACTTATAAGTTATTCAATCCACCCATATAATTTTCAAGATTCTTCTGCAGCACATCATCTCAAAAGCTTCTATGGAAGGCTACACTCCATAGAAATAATTTTAGGAGAAACTGCCAAGCACTTAATTTAGGTTTGATGCTGGCAAATTTCTCTTTTTTATGAATAATTTTTTTGCTATTATTAGTCTGTATTTTGTATCCTCTCTACTTTGGCCATTAGTTATTTTGCTGCCCAAATAGCAGAACTCATCTACTATTTTTAGTGTCCCATTGCCTAATCTAATTCGTTCATCCCATACATTATCTTCATTTTACTTTTGTTACTATTCATCTTACAACTTCTTTTTGAGAACTGTCCATACCATTCAACTGTTCTTCCAAACACTTTGCCATCTCTGACAGAATTAAGATAGCAGCAGCAAACCTTAGACATGTTATTTCTTCTCCCCGAGCTTTGATTCTCTTTTTTAATTTCTCCTTGATTTCCTTTAGTATTTGATCAGTGTACATATTGAATAATGTGGAAGACAGGCTATGACCTCCTCCTCACTCCCTTCTCCACTCCAGCTTCACTTTCATGTCCTTTGGACACTTACAACTGCAGTCTGCTTTAAAATGCTTTCAAAAGTTTTCATTAAGTTTGCAAGTGTCACAAACATAAGTTTGCCTCTCTTCAGTCTCTCTCTTAAGACAAGTCATAGGATCAGTATGGCTACATGTGTTCATCAGTATTTTATAACTGTGAATTATTAAACTGGTAATTAGGTAATATTTATACCTGCCTTCTCTAGAAGAGAAATTATTATATATTTTTATTTAAGTCTGAGGATACTTTGGTTGTCTGATACATCTTATATACAAGTGGAATAGCTTTGTTTTGAGGGAATGTTGTTTACTCCAAGGACTGAGATCTTCATCTTGCAGTAATCATATCTCCCATCATATATTCAAGTGCTGTCTCTTTGCCTTTCTATAGTAATGTCTTCACATTTATCTCCATTATATAGACCTGATGAGGGTTGTTTGATAAGTCTGGTAAATTTCCATGAAAGAACAGAACATTTTTACTGTGCCTTCTTTGTTGGTGTTACTCAAAGGATCATATAAAGAATTTCAACAATGTATAGTGCACAGTTCATTGCTGACATCCATCTGAATTGGTCAGTGTGTCAACAGCAATTGAAAGTGGAGAAAACAGAGTTTTGTGCTGTTACTAAACATTTTAATGTGAAGGACTGGACTGCCATACAAATCAAAACATAACTGGATGAATTTCACATAGACTGTGCACTGTCATTGAAAACCCTTTACTTTTTGATGAATGAATTTTAAATGTGTTCAGAGAAGCACCAAGGGAGAAGTGTTTCCCATCTGCCCAATTGAGGTCACCACAAAGCATTGAGAAAATCTGTGATAGGGCAAAACAGGGCCGCCAAATAAAAATTTGTGAGATTGCTGAGACTGTAGGCATCTCAACTGAGCGAGTGCATAATATCCTTGCTACAAAGAAGCTGTGTGTGGGGTGGTTGCTGTGATTGCTCACAGTTGATCAAAAGCGCATCCAGCACAGCATTTCAACCTCGTGTCTGGTGATGTTTAATCACCGTCCAAAAGAAATTTTACACCGATTTGTGACTTAATGAAACCTGGATCCATCATTACACATCAGAGTTAAAATGGCAGTCAAAACAGTGGACAAAGGCTGGTGAAAGTGCACTAATGAAGGCAAAGACAATTTTGTCAGCTGTTAAAGGTGATGGTCACTGTTTTTTGGGATTCCCAAGGAATAATCCTCATTAGATACATGGAAAACAGCAGAACTATAACTGGACCCTACGTGCTCAATTGCTGGATCTTTTGAAACTTAAGTTGGCTAAAAAAAGACCAAGGTTGGCATGCAAAAATGTGCTATTTTATCAAGATAATGCACCATCCCAGACATCAGCAATAACAATGGTGACAGTGCATGGATTGGTTCCTTATCCACCATATTCACCAGACTTAGCCCTCTCTGATGGGATGAAAAAGCTGGAGGATTGCTGGACTTGGTTTATATCCCTCAAAGCAGACTATTTTTTCTTGTTTCTTTTTCTTAGACTTATCAAACCACCCTCATATGTAGTCTTTCCACCTTACAGCGTTCCCTTCTTTGCTCAGTACTGGCTTGCCACCTGAGTCCTTAATATTCATACATGTTGCACCTCGTTTCTGTAAAGTTTTATTTTCATACAGGCTGCAGATGCATCTATATCTTCAATAGTTGTGCACACTGCTACACTTTGCATTTCTTGTCTAGACATTTCGGCTTTGCTAGTTTGCACTTTGTGTCAGTCTCATTTTTTAGACACCTATATTCCCTTTTGACACTTTCACTTTTTATATATTTCTCATTTTCTCAATATTTTGCTCAAACATTAGGCTCACTGGATATAATATTAGACCCCAGAACAACCCACCCCCTTAGAAGAACAAAATGGCTCTGAGCACTATGGGACTTAACATCTGTGGTCATCAGTCCCCTAGAACTTAGAACTACTTAAACCTAACTAACCTAAGGACATCACACACATCCATGCCCAAGGCAGGATTCAAACCTGCGACCGTAACAGTCACACGGTTCCAGACTGAAGCGCCTAAAACCGCACGGCCACACCGGCCGGCCTTTAGAAGAACACACTGATTGCTTTAGAGTGATGCAGATGGAGATCATTGTGACCCTCCTCTGCTGCTGTAAGTTATGGCAGTGAAGTAGTGCGTATGTGCCATCTGGTTTTGTGGAATCAGTAGAGTATGATGGGGAGATGTGGAGATGTGACAAAATGGCAGAACGGTGCTGTCATGTTTTACATGCCCATGCCCATGACCTGATTGTGAATAAAGTTAACAGTATGTTGGTATATCAACATCTACTGTCCGTGTTGACAGGGAATGGTGTAACCTCACAACCATGTAACACGGTATAAGAACAGTGGTTGTAAAAAGATCTTAGGTGACAGGTTCTGAAGACCAATGTCACACATACTTAATTTCAAATGTACAGAAATTGCTGCTGTCAGTGAATGCAGGTCCATCTCAACCAGTTTCCAAGAGAATACCAGTAATGGAACTATGTGAAATGTCATTTGGAGTCAAAAACCTCACAGCAGGCTGTGGCTCACAGAAATGGGATGAACAACAGAAAAACTGGACCCTAGCTGATTAAAAGAAGCTTAGGGTGGTCACGAGAGTCATGACTTTGCTACCTTTTAAAATGATGCAAGGTTTGAGTGCACCAGTGGCCCAGTGAGGTGTTAAAGCTTCAGAGTATGGTGGCTGTAGTTCAGGTCGAAGGTAGTTTTATCTTTTTTTGGAAGTGTATTTAGTACCATGACTTGGGAACATTCATTCTGGTTACCATGAACATGGGCCAAGACGTTTGTTTAAACTGTTTTGATGAGCAAGTGTTTCCCTTCCTTCTACATCGAGCTGAGTGTGCTGTGGGTATTCAAATCTTCCAGGATGACAGCAGCCGTGTTCACAGGGGTGCAAACATATGTACCTGGTTTGAGGAATACTCAGGAATGCTGTAGCTCCTCAAGGGCTTGCTAAATCACTCAATCTGGAACTCTTTAAAGCAGGGGGTGAAACGCCATAATCAACATCCCCACAGCTTGGTAGATTTATGGGACTGCGTCAGCAATGAGTGGGTCCAGATGGGTATGACATTTCTGAAGAAACTTGTGGATCCCATCCGTGCTGAATTGAGACCATTATCGAGCTGGTGGTGTTCTGCTAAGAAAAGCCGGACACTTGTAACCTTGTTCAGCAAATAAAAACCCATGGAAACCAACTAATATTATGTCATTAAACTTGACAATTTGCAGAGTAGGAACCCATCTTATAGTATCTTTTAACATCATAACACACAGTTTGTTCTTCATTTTTGCTGGATATAAATTTCTGCCACCTGCAATGTGCATTCTTCTGATTTTTCCAGAGACAGGTTCTTTCAATAGGACCACTGCCTCTATTAAAACAAAGCCCTCATATAAACGGAGGAATCTATAGGTAACTGTACCACAGGAGAACGTCATCAATGTGGCTGATAGCATATTTTGCTGAAGTGTAGATATAGGCCAAGTGAAAATTTTGGGATAGTCCATACTGAAATTTAGAAAAAAGTGGTGCACTTCGATTGAAAATCGAAAAAAAATCAGTGTACAAGGGCAATTCCAAAAGTAATGTCTTCTACATTTTTTATATATAAACAACTATTTATTTTCTATAATAGAACATTGCATAATTTTATAAGTTGAAGAATGCTTTAGTTTTCTACGTAACATCAGTAAATTTTTGTGCATGTTCTGGCAGTTTTATAATGCCCATGTCATACCAACTGCTACCATGTCCTTCAGGAAGCATCGAATCTCATCGTTCACCTTGTCACTGGAGCAAAACCGCTGCACAGACGAATATTCCTTCAACTCGGGGAACAGGTGGCAGTTGCTTGGTGCCAGTTTTGGATTGTATGGTGGGTGGGTGACAATGATGAAGACTGCAGAAGACTGATGGTTTGACAGTCCATGTTAGGATGGATGCTGTTGTGGAGAATGCTTTCACTCTTGTTTCTGAATTGCCTTATTTTTTTTTTTTAATGTTTCACTGTACCTGTCAGTGGTGGTTTTTCTTTTTTTCCTTCCCCCCCCCCCCCCCCCCCCCCCCCTCATGCAGCAGGTAGAAAGTTGGCCAACAGTACCCCCTTCTGGTCCCAAAATATGTTCAATTTTTCACAACTTGAGTGAAGAGGGATGCCACCACTCGTGTGACTGTTGTTTTTTCTCAGATTTAAAGTGAACTATACAGGTTTTGTCCCTTTTGTCTGCATAGGGGTGAAGAAATTTACAGGAAGAATCAACCTATTGCTGTTTGTGATCTATCAAAATATGCAGTACCCACCTTGCAAGCACATTCTGACATTACAAGTTTCCCTTTAAAAGCCTGTGGATAGTGCTTCAGGAAACAAAGTGCAGAGAGCATCCAGAGTGATCCTTCAATCTTTATGCCTAATATTCTCAACTCTTTGTGACCATATCACTGGAAATTTACCACTGGCAATGTTTGTGACATCCATGCACAACTGTTCATTCACCTCCATCAACTGGTAATTAAATTCAACCAGTTTAACACTTTTTACATTCAGAAATCTAATAACTGTGCAAACTTCATAGCTGGTGATAACATTCAATGGGAGCTCCATTCTAAGTGGGTGCCAAACCAAGACTGAGCATCAGAGTGAAGTGAGTGTGTGTGTGTGTGTGTGTGTGTGTGTGTGAGAACTTTCTTTAGGGAAGTGAGGCATCCAAGTGATTGATGTAAAATATGGAAAGAAAGAACTGGCACAAAAACTCTCTGCTCATGTGTAAAGGGATACAATGTACTGTTAAATATTACACTTTCTTGTCTGTGGGAGTCCCACAAAATGACTATTTCTTGGTGCTTAGAATCTTAACAACATTGGGGAAAATGTTTGCTACATATTGTTTTTACTGCCACATTCTTCCTTAGCATTATTGGTGCCTTATTTACTACTTCACTAATAATTTGTTTGAGAGCATGTATGACAAATGAAAAGTCAATAGCATAAACAGAGTAATTTCTTTTGTGCATTTCATCTTCATGTACAATAGCTGCTACTTGGGTGCTAATTTTAACTTCTTTAAATTTCAGAATACTGTAATTGCTTCCAATAACACTACGAAAGAAATGGAAGCTTCTGCTGGTGAAATTATTCACACAAGAACTTATGACTTGCACATCACATATGATAAATACTATCAGACACCAAGATTGTGGCTTTCTGGATACGATGAGGTGAATACCAGCCTTAAGTAAATACACATACCATTAACAAGAACTCAATGGTTAAGTGTCATATATAATTTTTCATGTTGTATTTACCATTAAACAGAAACGCAAGCCTTTAACAGTTGAACAGATGTATGAAGATGTTAGCCAGGATCATGCTAAGAAGACAGTGACAATGGAAACACATCCGCATATGCCAGGACCACCAATGGCATCAGTACATCCATGCAAGTAAGTTTCAAGAATTTCATAGCCTTGAAGTTACTCTAGAGTAACTTGAGTGATGCAGCAGAACTAGGTGGAAGAACAGTGTAAAAAAAAAAAAAATTAAGTAAACATATTTGGTAGATTTAAAAGAAGATTTAAGGTGCGAGAAGCATGTGGAATGAGAGAGGAACTTTTGACTTGCTATAAACATTTCTCTTTTTATTAATTAAGGAAGTTTTATAAGGGTGTACTAGTTTCTTTCATTGGTTTGTTGTTTTAAGGTAGTTAACAAGTTATGAAGATTTAGTTTTTCATTAGTCAGAGTTGTTGTGGTCTTCAGCCCAGAGACTGGTTTGATGCAGCTCTCCATGCTACTCTATCCTGTGCAAGCGTCTTCATCTCCCAGTGCCTACTGCAACGTACATCCTTCTCAATCAGCTTATTGTATTCATCTCTTGGTCTCCTTCTGATTTTTACCCTCCGTACTTCCCTCCAATACTAAATCGATGATCCCCTGATGCCTCAGAACATGTCCTACCAACCGATCCCTTCTTCTAGTCAAGTTGTGCCACAAATTTCTCTTCTCCCCAATTCTATTAAGCACCATTAGTTATGTGCTGTACCCATCTAATCTTCAGCATTCTTCTATAGCACGACATTTCGAAACCTTCTATTCTCTTCATGTCTAAACTATTTATCATCCACGTTTCACTTCCATACATGGCTACACTCCATACAAATACTTTCAGAAACGACTTCCTGACAGTTAAATCTACACTCGATGTTAACAAATTTCTCTTCTTCAGAAACGCTTTCCTTGCCATTGTCAGTCTACATTTTATAACCTCTCTGCTTTGACCATCATCAGTTATATTGCTGCCCAAATAGCAAAACTCATTTACAACTTTAAGTGTCTCATTTCCTAATCTAATTCCCTCAGCATCACCTGATTTAATTCGACTACATTCCATTATCCTTGTTTTGCTTTTGTTGATGTTCATCTTATATCTTCCTCAGAGTATGAGTGCTAAATGTACCTTATTCAGAGTATGAGTGTTTAGAATACCAACAGCAGTTTCCCTTTAAGATGTTTCCATTTTCTGACTAGTTATGTTATGATCACTGGAATTTATCATTAAAAAATATTTTCAACCATCAGATGATATGAAATTTTTCATCTTTTCAGTTTAAGTTAATAAAAAGGTAGAATGAGTTGTTTGTGTTTCAGTGACCACCTTTATGTGCTAATGTAGAATAACTTTCCAAAGAGTAGCAAAATAGGCTTATGTGCTGAGGTTATGAATGAATGTTGAGTTAAGGCATTCAGTAGCAAGCAGCCTCTAGAGAACTTAAACATTGCAGTTTCAATCAGGATATGTTAAGCATATAGGGGTATTGTAAATGCAGTTCTTGGGTTTGCCACTAGATAATATTGTGCAAATCGCACAATATTTCATTGATACAACTGCTTGACATCTTCAGGTAGTGGTAGCTGC
This sequence comes from Schistocerca serialis cubense, assembly GCF_023864345.2. Taxonomy (NCBI): domain Eukaryota; kingdom Metazoa; phylum Arthropoda; class Insecta; order Orthoptera; family Acrididae; genus Schistocerca; species Schistocerca serialis. The sequence goes on along the minus strand of NC_064639.1, from coordinate 722,331,901 downwards.
TGGTTTCACTGCTGCAAGACTGATGATATTCACGCACCGACATTGAAATTTAGGGGGCCAGAAACAGGAAATACGTGTGCCTGGGAAGGTGCTCACAGTTGGATGAAAGCAGCGTTTGTAGTTTCCCCTGCCGGTAGCTTCCACAAATGCACTGTGGGCAGTGATAGTGCTACCGAATGCTCCTGTGGTTAAGAATTAAATCTCTGCAATGTGCACTGTGTTTGGCTCATGAATCAGAAGTTCTTGTTTCTCCTGTTTTAATTTAATGGCAGCCAGTGCTTGATTCCAGGTGGCATTTAGTTGAAAACATGGATCTGTGCTGATGAGATTGCCTGCCTTATGGATATGTATTGCCTCCTTGAAAACACAGTCCCAGAATGATGTGGAGAATAAAACTTCAGTCTGCTCATAAAAAATGCAATGTCCTGTGTTCAGGCAGTGCTCCACTATGGCTTATTTATCAGGTTGGCCCAAGTGTGTATGACAATGGTATTAAAGACAATGTTCTTGCATAGTTTAATGTGTCTGCCAAACATTGTCATGGGATTTTATATATGCCACTTTTCCTAAGGATTGTTTCTGACCAAACACAACAATTTCCTCACTTTTGCTGGTGGACAAAAAACGCACTTGAGGTCATGTGTTTTGGGATTCTTTATATGCTTGAAGACATGCCAGCAAAATAAGGCAAGAATGTCATTGCAATAGATGCCTCACATTTTCATTCACATCCCTGCATTGAACTTGCTTCGAATGGAATGCATTGTGTATCTGTCTATCATAATAGCTGTTCTGTTGGAAAACCATTCTTAGGTGTTGTAGCTCACGAGGCAGACTGTCGGTATCTGAAACCACATACGCTCTGTCAACCAGAGTGTGTAAGACATTGTCGCATTGTGCAGGATGATGACAGCTTGTGACCTGAAAATATACCTCTGTGTGTTTTTGCTTGCAGTTGACATTATGTCCCAGTGTACCGTCAACTTGTCTTCTATCCATGACAATAAATGGTAAGATGCCATCTTGTTCCACTTCCATAGTGAACTGAATATTTGGATAGAGGGAGTTCATTTGAGTTGTATCAATGAAGTATTGTGGGATTCGCATAATATTATTCAGCAGCAAACCTGAGACATGTACTTGTGACAGATTCATTGGGAAATCCTGAAAAGTCACATGCAAGTTTTTATTTGGAGTTGACTTTTCCTCTCTTCTTGTAAGTGGTCGATGCCACCAGGGCGGCGGGGGGGAACACTCCATGGCAAACTACTGATTGAGCATTATACACTGATACAGATAGAGAGAATGGTTGGTCTGTATTTACTTTACAGGAGCAAATTTCGACTGAGGCCAGTACACACATTTAAAACTGAAAACAACTATTCCTAGCTTTTGGAACTACTAGTTCCTCCCTGAGGGTGGAAAGAGGGATAGGTTGGAGGAAAGGCAGGTCATTGGACTCCCAGAATGAGACACACCTACTTGTGAGAATGAGAAGCAACAAAGAAATGGCAGTGGTAATGGTCAAGCACTGTGCTGCATCCAGTTTAGAGATGATATAAGTATATAGTGAGAAATAAAGATAATGATCCATCATCAGACATTAAAGACAACACGTTGTTTACATAACCATCCTTCTCTGTCCCATGACATCTGTACCATTTAGTTGTAGTTGCTGCAATTCATTCCACAGATAACACTGTGTATTATGGATCTTCTCAGCCTGCCAGTTGATTTGATTTCACACCCCCCGCACCCTCCACAATTTTATGTCCAAGATGTTTTTTCTGAAGTTACTATGTTTTATTAGGTTTCGAATTGATTTTTCTTCTGTGTATCAGGTTAATTAAGGTCCCTTTTTCTAAGCATTTTTTTCTAGTATTTGTTCATTAGATTTTCTGTCAGTTTTTACTCTTCTCGTTATCCACATCTTTGTTGTCTTTTAATTTTTTTATTTCTTGTGTATCTACCCCTTCACAACCATAGTTTAAAATAATCAAAACAAATGATCATTAATCGAAACCCTCAGCTGCCAACAGGTGTTGTTGATATAACTCAATGGGGACAGCTGAAAATCTGTGTCCCGACCGGGACTCGAACCCGGGATCTGCTGCTTACATGGCAGACGCTCTATCCATCTGAGCCGCCGAGGGCACAGAGGATAGTGCAACTGCAGGGACTTACCTCTTGCATGTTTCCCGTGAGATCCATATTCCCAACTGTCCACAACCTACATTCTTAATGTTCCTAAAGGATATTTGCCCATTCACTCATTACTCGCGCCAACTAAGGTGACTATTCGGGCAAGGTGTGTGCATTCACACAGGAGGAGGTCAATGGCTGGGTAGCCTTTAACTATATGAAGATAGTAACTGTTACATAAGAACAGATACCAATGATGACCATGCGCAGATTCTCTAAAAAGAAATGATAATTAATCGAAACCCTCAGCTTGTGAGTAATGAGTTAATGGTCAAATATCCTTTAGGAACATTACAAATGTACGTTGTGGACAGTTCGTAATGTGGGTCTCACGGGAAACGTGCAAGAGATAAGTCCCTGCGTTCGCATTATCCTCTGTGCCCTCGGTGGCTCAGATTGATAGAGCGTCTGCCATGTAAGCAGGAGATCCCCAGTTCGAGTCCAGGTTGGGGCACACATTTTCAGCTGTCCCCATTGAGGTATATCAACGACATCTGTTGGCAGCTGAGGGTTTCGATTAATTGTCATTTCTTTCTAGCGAAGCTGCATGGTCATCATTGGTATCTGTTCTGATGGAACAGTTACTATCTTCATATTCAAAACAAATGGCTTGTTGCATTTTTTCCTTGTTTCTACATTAAGGAGGTAATTTGTTAATTCCTTATTTCTGACTGCTTCTTTAATCATTGCAGTTCTTCTTTTAACTTCAGTTATACTTTTGTTATCATCTGTTATTTACCAAACAGTAAAATTCATTTACTTGCATATTATATTATTTCATATCTTAGTGTTTGCCCTTACTTATCTGTTGATTTATCTATCACCATTATTTTATGCTTCTTTGTGTTTCTTTTCAGTTTGTGGTTGTCTAAAGCATCACACAATTTTTTAAATGAAAATGACCAACTTTTGAAAATATAATGTGATTGGATATATAAAAAAACCTTATTACAAAGTAGCAGCAGGGGAACACAAATATAAAGCTATTAAAGTTCGCAAGCTTTCGGAGCCAGTGGGGCCTCCTTTTGGCAGTAGGGTTGAAAGTGAAGGATGATTGGTGAAGGAAAATAATTGATTAGCACTGCTATCAACCTTGAGAAGTAGCCCTCAGTAACCACAAGACAAATATAGAATCTTGTTCACAGCCTCTCCTTCAGAAATTGTGTGTATGTGTGTGTGTGGGGGGGGGTTATGGTTTAATGTCCCATCGACCTCAGGGTCATTTAGAGACAGAGCTGAATCTCAGATTGTGTCAAGGATGGAGAAGGAAATTGGCCGTGTCCTTTAAAAAGAACAATACCAGCATTTGCCTGAAGCGATTTAGTTGGAAAATTTTAAAAATTAGAATTGTCTTTTAGGACTTTTAAAACTGTATTTCAGACACTTTCTGGCTCTAAATAAAGATTATTTTCCAGAAATTAAAACAAATGTAAATAAAAAAATCAGGTTAAGTGAAAAACGTTTAGTAAACATAAAGGTGCTCTAGAAACATTTCTGTGAATTACAAATACTGCAAAATTGATACACGTATATCTTTAAAATCATTAATTAAAAGGAAGGTAAAACATGTAAACAAAATCCACCTACATCATGAAATGAGGCCTGTCTTCAGTGTTTTATGCAAAAATGTTTATAAGTCTTTCTCATCCATTGCCTCTACTTGTACAATATATGATTTTCACTGGTGGCTGATGATAAGATTCTCTTGAGTGATAATTTTGTTACACTCTTTACAGCCTGAATCTGATCCTTTGAAAAATTAGTTGGTAACATCCTCTTCCTGAAGATAAACAGTTCATTTTACTGATGATCAAAGCACTTTAAGGTTCCTGTGTTCACACTAGACTGAAATTCAGTACTGTTTTCCTAACAATAATGAAAACTCTCTCACCGGCAGCATTACTATGAGGAATAAACAGTAATGCAAGCATAAGCGTGCTCAGTGATGGATACTTTTTAATGCCTGATGCATCACACATAGCAGATATTTTGTACCAAGCAGTATCAGCTCTCATCTTCCACCATTCCAAAGTCATCAAACTGGTATCTTAAAAAGTCTAACTTTTTTTTCATAATCCCTCGGATCATCAGGAAATAGCTTATTCATCTTTACAACTGACAATAATGATTTTCTTTTCCTTGATCCAATATCCATAACTTACCAGTTTTTAAAAAGTCATCATGTAGTGGAAATTTTTCTTTGCTTAACTACATGAGTTGATGAAAAATCTTCAGAAATCCTCATAAAATTTTGCAACTACAGATTTTTCAAGCTTGGTATGATGAATGTAGCTTCTAGTGTCTACATCAACAACAATATCTTCATCCCCTTTGCGCTGTTTGTTTTTTAATTTCAATCCCAGCAGACTACCAGAAGTAGGTACTGCAGAACGATTAGTAAATCTCACAATCAAATATGTAAACTGTGAATTACTGGCTTTTCTTTCTGAAGGAATACATTTGCTTTCGTAAATAACGAAAGGCTATTACACAAGAAAAGAAGACATAACTTAGTCACTGGATGATTTAGGATAGAGCACATTCGAGATAAGTGAGAGTTGTTTACATTTTTGAAGCTTCCTTGTTGAAAAATTTTACAAGAGGTTCCAACTGTTCAATTATTCTTTCTATTGATTGGAGCAGAGAGAACCATCTTGTACAAACATACTTCAGTATTTTAGGGGGCTTACTGCCATACATATTTGATAAAGTTTGAAAGTAGACTGTGTTTTTGAACTCCTTTGGAGAAAGTAGAAACTGTCCATTACAAATTCTTGAGCATCAAAATATTGTAGGCTTTTCACACCATTTTGTGCAGCTAAATAAAGAAGGTGGCAGGAACAAAATTGTTCTTCAAAATAGCAGCAACTTGTCTTGTATGTCCTACAATTGTATTCCAGCAGTTGTCATGCAATTGACAATATTGTCGTGCACATATTTCCCTGTTGAATATTAAAGTAAATAATGTCAAGTAGATGTAGATTCATATCTGCAATGTCTGTGCTACCATCAGTTGCAAGAGGAAAGGAGTTTCCTTTTAAGTATTCTACTACATCATTCTGTGTTCCAGGTGGCAAAGGATTTATAGCTGCAGTTCCTTTAGTTCTTCCACAGCTGTATTTTTTAGCAATCTGAGAACCCAGGAAATATTTTTTGAACAGCTGTGAAATATGATCTGCACAAAAATATTGGCAGACTGTGTTCAACAATAAATGAAATAAAAGCATTTCAGCATTGGTGACAGAGTCTTCCTCGGCAGGTTTTATTCCAAATGATGACAATGGTGCATTAGAAGATTGAAGGTTTGTTAGGTCTACATGTACTTTATACAGGACATGATGATGGCAATCACCACATCCAGTAAGCTCTATAGAAATCTCTTGCGAACACACTGTACAAAACACATGTTGGTCTGATTTATTTGACTTTACCAAATACGGCCATTCTTTTACTATACTGTTTCCAAATTTCTGTCCAGTTTTACGTTTTATAGTTAAACTGCCATCCATTGTACTAACACTTCGGTGTTCCAAAATATTAATATCTGAATTTGGTACAGTTTTTTTTTTTTTTTTTCTCACCTTCACTCGGGGTATCTTTCGCACTGTTTAATTTTGCATTATCAATTTTGTCAAGCTTTTCGTTATGGACACTATTAACAGTCGCTGAAGAGCAATTTACACAAAGGATAACGTAGATTTTATTACACTACCCAACTTAACTAGGGCAAATGTCGAAAAGGATTATGAAGCTGCAGCTATAAAAATTACTCAGTTCAACCTGGTTATTGCTACAGTTTACCTATCACCATCCGGGAATTTTGAACTTTTCTTAAACAAAATGGAGTCATTGCTAAATAAAGTAAATAAAATGGATTGTGAATTGATAATCTGTGGTGACTTCAATATTGATTTCCTCATGAATAATGGAAATAGGGAGACCATTTTGAACCTTGCAACGTCCTACAATTTAAAGGCTGAAGTAAAAACAGCTACCTGAGTATCAGAAACTTGCCAAACAGCTCTTGATCAGTTTCTAGTCAAGAAGAGTTTACACAACACCTCACTAAAAATTTTCAATGCAGGTTTTAGTGACCATCTTGCTCAAATATTAAGCATAAAAGGACAAGGCAGTATTATTAAGAACATGTCTTTCAGAACAGCATATCGAAGTTATAATCAGCATAATGTAAACTACTTCAACAACTTATTACAGAAAGAAAAATGGCCAGGAGTGTACAAAATGAATGATATAAATGAAAAATTCAACACTTTCATTGATACATTAACCCATTTCTTTGAACTTGCATTCACACTAAAAACATTAACCATACGGGGGAACTCAGAACAAACAGCTGGATCACAAAGGGAATAAGGGTTTCATGCCAGAAGAAAAGGCTACTAAATGAAATATGTAACTCAAAAAATTCCTCACATGTAGTACGCGCATATAAAAAATACTCCAAAATATTAAGAAAAGTAATAAAAGCAGCAAAAATGATGCATAATGATGAAATCATTTATAATTCAGCTAATAAATCAAAGGCTGTGCGGAGTGTTATAAAAAAAGAATGTGGAGAATACAGGCAATCTTGCAAAAAAATATAACACTGCCACATAAAAATAAAAAAGTAACAAACCCCCTAGAAGTAGCCAACACATTTAACAACTTTTTCACATGTGTTGCTGATAATATGTTAAATCAAACTTTAAGAGCACCCAGGCAAATGAATAGTGCATGTAGAGGATCAATGTACATCAGTTCTGTTTCACAAGATGAAGTAGCTAAAGCAATAAAAGGACTACAAAATTCCAAATTGGCAGGTAGTGATGGTATACCTGCAACAATGTTAAAGAAGAGCGCATCAAACATAATTGAAGTACTCACACACTTATGCGACTGCTCACTTCAGGCAGGCACTTTCCCCGATGTGTTGAAAACATCAAAAGTTATTCCTGTGTATAAAAAAGGGGATAAAGACAATGTAAATAACTATAGACCCATCACAATTTCCTCTTGCATCTCTAAAGTACTGGAAAAAGTTATGTATGAGAAACTTATGAAATTTATAAATAAAAACAGCATCCTATGTAATGAACAAAATGGATTCAGAAATAAGAGGTCAATGACAACTGCTGTCTATGAGTGCATCAGTTCCATCCTAAACCTGATGGACAAAAAACAGGAAACAATAGGAGTATTTATTGACTTGTCAAAAGCTTTTGACATGGTGGACCATAAAATTCTGCTATCAAAGCTTGAAAGATATGGTATTAGAGGTCTGTCCAACAAGTGGATCAGTTCCTTCCTGACTAATCGTAAGCAGGCAGTGTGCATCAAGCACACACATATTGAACTAAAAACTGTATCTAATCTCTTATCTGAATATAAACAAATTAAATGTGGTGTACCCCAAGGATCAGTAATATGACCTCTTCTGTTTCTTCTGTACATAAATGATCTAAGCTTAAATGTTGATGCACACAAAACAATCATATTTGCAGATGACAGCACGATTCTACTAAAAGGAGACGACGATAAACAGTTACAGCAGATAGTAAACACGGTCACGAAACAACTTAGCAGCTGGGCACAGAGTAATCAGCTTGTAATAAACAGTAAGAAAACCATTGCTCTAAAATTCCACAATGTTCCTAACAAGGACATGTTTATCCCATCAGTCTCTATCAATGACGAACCAGTTGGTAACAATACTGAAACCAAATTCTTAGGGCTTTGGCTGCAGAGTAACATCAGATGGAATAAGCATATTGAATATCTCAATGCAGAACTGAGCAAAACATGTTACCTTCTTTGTTCATTAAAATCACGCTGTAGTGAGAAAACAGTATTGAATGCATATCATGCGTACTTTCATTCTCGTCTTAGATATGGGGTCACCTTCTGGGGAAACTCTAAAACAGCTAATAGCACTTTTAAACTACAAAAAAGGGCCATTAGAATCTTGTTTGGGTGCAAGCCTAGAGACTCTTGTAAACCCCTGTTTAAGAAATCTGCTATTCCTCCATTACCATGTGTATACATTATGGAAACCCTATTGTTCTTTAAATTAAATGTAATAGGCAAGGACCGGAGACTGCAAAAAAACTTTGATATATATGAGCACTTTACCAGACAAAACAGAAACTTACATGTGACTCAAATCATCACAGCACTGTGCCAAAAGGTACTTTTCACATGGGAGTTAAGCTTTATAACAAACGCCCTGAAAACATGAAAGCTATCACTGAGGTCAATACATTTGGAAAATCTCTAAAGTCATATTTACAGCATCACTGCTTTTACTCCATTGAAGAATACTTAAATTTATAAAATGTGTTATATAAATACTTACGTGTAAAGTGTATTATTGTAACATTAAATATGTATGCCTTGAAATGACTTTCAGCCTGTATATTTATAACTTGACTTGTCCAATGTCTTATGCATAAGCTGCTATGTAGACAACAGGACCAATAAAAATAAAAAATAAAAAACCAGACTACTAAAACTTTCCTTGACAGTCAACGCACTGTTATCGAATTCTAAGTGGATGAATATTACCACTGAACACAATGTAATGATTACTGAAAATATCAGCGGTCTGTACACAATGCAGGCAGTAATAGTCCTGGCATGTGCACTAGATGGAAATACCCCAATCACTCAAAATACTGCATGAAACTCAAAGGGCACTGTATAGTTCTTTTATGTCACTCATTTGAATAAAAATTTCAGGGAGCTCAGGGTTCCTCTTAATTAAGTAATTTTTTTTTGTGATTATTTACTATGTAATTTTTGTTCTCTTATGTAAATATCACAGAACTATGTTCTGTATGCATGTGCACATTATTGCCACCTAGTATGCATGCCGACATTCACAGGTGGTTCCAACTTCCATGCGAGGATGACGTGTCTACCAATTTTCTTACTTCCACTGCTAAATGGCTGTTGCGCTGGACTTGTATGTCGAAATCATTCCTAGACAGGTTTACTACATAATCTGAAAAAAAAACTATAAAACATTTTAGTAACATATGACTGGCAAAAAGCAGACAGTATATTTTCTGAATTTTTGAAACAAGAAATTGATAATGTCCATTTCGCTAATTTTCTAGTACCTCTCCATGTTCCCTAATGAAGGTGATACATCCATAATAGTTACAGACAATCTGTAATAGTTGGTAGCTATGGGTGAGGTTTAGGAAATGTGGAAAGTTTGGAAAAGTCTCCCAGAACCCCAGGTCCAGGGAGACTTACTGTAAGTGGTTTGGGCAACTTTTCCGAGCTCTACCCCTCTTCCTAAACCTCACCAGTCCCTTTCCTTCAACCCTCTTCCTACCTCTTCAGTTCTTCTGCCAGAAGAAGGAGCCACAGGCTCCAAATGCTTGCAAACTTTAATACCTGTATATGTGTAATCTACCTCTGCTGGTTGGTGAGTAGATTTTTTATCTATCCAATTATTTAGACAAAATTTTTCATATATAGTTAATTTCCTTTCCAGAATCTGGTAACACTACTATATCATCATCATATCAAATACAGTGTATTTGTTTACTACTAATTTTTATCCTTTTGATGCTACTTTTCATTGTTTTTATTGCACTTTCTATAAATAAATTTGGTGAGATAGAACAATCTTGTGGAAGAGCTCTTTTTATTCTAGCCTCTTTTTTAGTGTCATTGATATCCATTTCGGTTCTCTGGGTTTTGTATCATTCGAGAATTAGTTCTCTCTCCAGTCTATAACAGTTTTATTCAGTTTCCCAGACAGTATCTTCTAGTCCACTCTATAAAAAGCCTTCTCTAGATCAATGTATGTGATGTATATTTTCCTGTCCATATCACTTCATCTTTCTAAGATCATTCGCAGTGCCATTATAGCTTCCATTGTTCTTTCCATTTCCTAAATCGAAATTGATTTTTGCCTAAATGTTAGTCAGTCTTAGTTTTTTGTCTGTCCTTAGTGATGGTGAATAGAACTTTTGAAGCATTGGCTTAGTAATGCCAGTGTTCTGTCCAATAGGCACTGGCATTGGCATTGGCATTTGCATGTACAAGTTGTGTAATTAAAAAATTCCATTGGTAGTGTGCCATTGTCAGAGCAGACACAACTTTCACCTTATTTCTATCATTCTGTAATAACTTAGCAGGGATGTTACCTGTTCCAGTCACTTTTTGTTGTGTAAGGCACGTTGAATACTGACCTGATAAATGATGGTACTGTGAATTCATGTTTCCACTTCATTCTTTGTGACATCTTCCCCATCATGTAATTCTTCAATGTATTCCTTCCATCTATTAGCTATTTTTTCATGTTCAGATAAAACGTTACTGTTTTTATCCTTAATTATGTTGCTACAAGTTCTACATACAAACTGTGGTTATCTGATTTTTTGGTACATCTTGCCTGTGGTTTTTTTTTTTTTTTTTTCTGCAAGCCAACAGAAGAATGCCAATGCTTCTGTAGACCTCACGGAGTAGGAGCCTCCTGCCTCTGTGCCTTGTGGCAGTAAGTGTTCGATGGCTGGCACTCGGCAGCCACTGAGTTGGACACCCCTTCATGACTTTCCTCCAATGGAACGTTCACATCTTAGATCCAACAAAGAGGATTTATGGCTGCTCTTAGAATTGCAGTATCCCCGTTTTCTCTGCCTTCAGGAAACAAAACTGCAGCCTCACAATTGCTTTGAGCTCTCGCATTTCTTCCCGGTTCATTTGACCTTCCCCCCTCGCCCCACCGAGGACGGCATTCCATCTCATGGGGAAATCCTGCTACTCACACGGGGTTACTTTCATAGTGAACCCATCTCCCTGATTATCCACCTTCAAGCTGTTGCAGTTCGCCTTTTCCCTTTGTACTGTGTACATCTCTCTGTCATTCGATGTCAGCAGGGCAGACTTCCTCCATCTTGTTGGGCAGCTACCTCACCGCTTTCTGCTGCTCGGTGACTTTAATGCACACCATCCCCTTTGGGTTATTTTTCCATGACCTATCAGAGACATGCCCTCTTGGCTCACCTCAATCAACTTAACCTCTTCTGCCTCAGCCCAGGAGCACCCACATTACTTTCAGACTCCACACACACATATTTCCATTTGGACCTAACCTTCTGCACTGCCCAGTTTGCCAATTGTCACGAGTGGTCTGTTCTCTCTGAAACATACTGGAGCGACCATTTCCCGTGTACTATCAGTTTGCTGACACCTACCCCACCTACGTGCACATCCAAATGGCAGCTTACTAAGGCCGACTGGAGGCTTTACTTCTACCTGGTGACCTTCGATGAACATTTCCCCAGTTATGATGACCAGGTAGAATATCCAAGAAATGTTATCTTTACCACTGAAGAACGTTCCATTCCTCGCACTCCTCTTTACCATGAGGTGTCTCAGTCCCTTGGTGGACTGCATTCATTGTAAACAGTTTTGTGCACAGTGTCATTGCTTTCTTCAGAATAGCAAAAGAGCTTGCTGGATTTCATTCACTAGTTCCTTTAACAGTTCCACTCCCTCTTCCGACGGCTCTCTGGTACCAAGATCCATTCCCCAATTTTCGACCTGACAGTTGCAGACAATGTCACTGTGGACCTTATTGCTACCTGCAACACCTTGGGCACGATTTTGCAGAGATTTCGAGCTCCCCCTCTATCACCCTATCTTCCTACATTGGAAATGAGTGTTGCAGCACCTTTCTGTTGCGGGCAAGCATGTCCTGCTTCATATGTACAACTGCATTTGGGCAGAAGGCATGTTTCTCAGATGCTGCCGAGAAGCCACTGTCACATCCATACCTAAACCTGGTAGGTACAAAAACATTCTTTCCAGCTCCCACCCCTTTCTCTCACCAGCTGTCTTTGCAAGGTGGTGGAACGTATAATTTGTGCCTGCCTGGTATGGTGGCTCAAGTCTCGCAATTTACTAACCACTGCACAGTGTGGATTTTGAGTGCTCCATTCTGCAGTTGACGATCTCTTCACTTTGTCCACCAATGTCATGAATAGTTCTCTACGGAAATTCCAGACTGTGGCAGTGTTTTTTGATTTGGAGAAGGCCTACGACACCTGCTGGAGGAATTGTATCATCTGTACTCTCTACATGTGGGGCTGCCGAGGCCACATCTCATTTCCTTCAGCAGTTAAAAAAAATGAGTTTTCAAGGTATGTGTGGGATCTGCCTCGTTGGACACCTTTTTCCAGGGAACCAGTGTGCCTCAGGGTTCCATGCTGAGTGTCGTCCTCTTTGCTATTGTCATTAACCCTATAATCACCTGTCTCCCGCCAGGCATCTCCGGCTCCCTTTTTCTTGACGATTTTGCAGTTCTCCATGGACTTGTCTCGTGTCTTCAGCACCTTTACTCATGGAGCATCGACAGTGGCTTTCGCTTTTCCACTGTCTTTACACATTGGGCCTGTTGCTCTTTCATTCATTGAAACTTCGAAATTTCTGGGATTCCTGCTCAATAGGAAACTTTCTTGGTCCTCCCACATGTCTTACCTGGCAGCCTGCTGTATGTGGTCGCTCAGTGTCGTACGATTCTTGAGTGATGCTTCTTGGGGAGCAGAGCGAAGCACACTCCTCCGTTTGTACCGGTCCCTTGTCTGTTCGAAACTAGGCTATGCATGCTTTGTTAATGCATCTGCATGCCCGTCCCTTTTATGCTGTCTCAGTACTATCCTTCTTCGTGGCATCCGTTTGGCCACGCCCCCAGAGGCTCGACGTTCATTTGCTGGGTACGGGCTTGGCGACCCCGGGGTCCTGAGCTGGGGACTGGTCAGCGCCGCCAGTCTCCTGTCACCGTAACCCCCGGACATGCTTCAGCGACCACTGTATGGTGCGGCGGTGGAATGTTGTGTGCTGCGGGGAATGGTAATCTTGGCTTGACCGCCTGGATTGCGAGGAAGGTAAACCTCTATAAAAACCCCTCAGTCTTACGGTGTGCTGCGCGCCTATAAGATGCATGGCTGTTGGGGTGGAACAGTCGCAAGCGGGCAACCTCTGGGGCACCTGCCGCACCCCAGTTGTATACGGCTTACTCAGGCACGCGGGGCTCTGTCTGAGCGGACCTTTAGTTCCCTAGCTGCTCGTGGGACCGCAATGGACCCTTCGACCTCTACATTTCCCCCTACCAGTGGATTGGGTGGGCCACTGGTAGGAAAGCACACCCCATCGAAAAAGCGACTTCGTGCTGCGAGTCCTCCAGCTCCTGGTGTTGCTAGAGATTTATCAGACTGTCGTAACAGAGCACATGCTGAAAATCAGAATGTGTTTTTGGTTATTAAACGGAAGGAGGGTAGCTTTGAGAGGGTTTCTCCCTTTTACATCCACAATGGTCTTGAGGGAATTGCAGGTACACTGAAATCTGTTAAGCGACTGCGCAATGGTACTCTCTTAGTTGAGACTTCTAGTTCCCGCCAAGTCGCTTCTCTTCGGAAAGCACCCAGTCTCGGAGAGTACGCTATCGAGACCGAGCTCCACTCCACACTCAACTATAGTAAGAGTGTTGTGACATGTAGGGACTTGGTGGGTATCTCCACAGACGAGTTGAAATCTGAGTGGGCTGACGAAGGTATTGTTGACGTGCAGAATATTATGAAGCGAGTCGATGGGGACCTACTAAAATCCGACTCGTTTATTCTCACGTTCAGTTGCCCGAGACTTCCAGAGCATGTTAAAGCGGGGTTCTTACGTTTGCCAGTACGGCCATATTTCCCCAACCCAATGCGCTGCTTTAAATGTCAGCGCTTTGGGCATACTACATTGGGGTGCAATGGGATAGCCAGTTGTGGTAAATGTGGTCAGCCTGCCCATGAAGGAGCCGATTGTACATCGCCTGTGAAGTGCGTGAATTGCTTAGGGAGTCACCCTGTCTGGAGCCGGGTCTGCCCCATCTATCTTGAGGAACGGAAGATACAGGAGATCAAAACATCTAAGCGCACCCCCTATGGTGAGGCCAAGAAGCTCTTTAAGGCCATGCAACCTCCTGTGTTTACTACATCTTTCGCTTCCGCCCTGAAAAAACCAGTACAAATGGCCACTGTTGCTACGCAATCGGAGGTTGCTAGTGTTAGCACTAATACCTGCGTTTGCCAGTGCACTTGTGCTGCTGCGGTTGTTTTGCAACCTGCGGCTCTCCCCGCAACGTCGGACAAGGCCGTGGTTGCTGACATTGGGGTACTTCCTGCCTCTTCCCCTATGGCGCCTTCTGCCCAGGCGCGTAAAGCTCCAACTGCTGACAAGGCTCTGCATTCTAAGCCCCCTAAGACAAAGACGCCGAAGGTGAAGATTTTGCCACCTGAGGAGACTGGTCAGGGTTGGCCCGATGACGAGGCCATCGTACTGTATGACATCTCCCGTGGGTCGTCATCGGCGCTGATGGACATTGATGATGTCGACCGGGGGGCGATCTTCTCGCCCCAGGAATAAATCTCCGGCCAGTACGGGCTCTCCTCCAAAACACAGAGGCGGGGTGAAAGTTCAGCCACCCTGATCACTGGCTCCCATATTACAGTGGAACCTGAATGGGTTCAGGAAGCATGTGGCCGAATTACAACTCCTTGTACGTGCGTTCCCTTTGTGCTTGTGTCTCCAAGAGACACATTTTCGGGTCACTGATGCTCCTTCTTTACGGGGCTATACCGTCTATCGGAAAGATGATCTGATGGGGGAAAGGGCAAAGGGTGGTGTTGCGGTTTTTGTCCGTGACATGCACCCCTCATCTGAGCTCCCTCTCATTACAGACTTGCAAGCAGTTGCAGTTGACCTTCTTGTGGGTCGGAGGCTCACAGTCTGTTCACTTTACTTACCCCCTCAGGATGCGATAGACTCTGAGGCTCTCACAGACCTTATTAGCCAACTTCCCCGCCCATTTCTTCTTCTGGGGGACTTCAATGCTCATAATGTCTTATGGGGCTCTTTGACTACTTGCCCCAGGGGTCGCATTCTGGAAAGCCTCATGATGTCTGAAGAACTGTGCATCCTCAACTCTGGTGCTCCCACTCATTTCTGTACTGCTTCTGGGTCGTCATCAGCTATTGACCTTTCCTTTTGCTCTCCAGCACTCGCGGATTCTGCTCTGTGGGACGTTGCTGCTGGCCTCCATTCTAGTGACCACTTCCCCCTTTGGATTCGCCTCCTGGATGAGGCTATGGCATTTCCGGTACCGCCCCGGTGGCACCTCTGCAGGGCTGACTGGACACTTTTCAGCCAACTGGCTGTTTTGGAACACTGTGCCAGCGTCCACGAATGGGTAGACCATGTTACAGCCGTGATCTCCCATGCTGCTGAATTGTCAATCCCACGGTTATCCGGTCATCCCAAGAGGCGTCCTGTCCCTTGGTGGACCACTGAGTGCCACTCAGCTATCCGAGCCTGCCGTGCAGCTCTGCGCCGCTTCAAGTGCCGTCCCTCAGCTGACAATCTGGCGGCCTTTCGGGTGGCAAGGGCCAAGGCGCGGCGAGTGATTAAAGAGAGCAAATGACGGTCATGGCACTCGTTCTTGAACTCCATCTCGCGCTCCACTAGTTCTACGAAAGTATGGGAAGCCATCAGGAGGATTTCCGGGAAACTCGGCCAGCTATCTGTCACGGCATTGCTGCATCAGGGAAGTCTCCTCACGGCGCCGAGAGACATTGCCCAGACACTGGCCATGCATTTTGTGGAATCTACCGCCACTATTAACTGTGATCCAGATTTCTGCCCCTACCGCACTGCCATCGAGAGGGGTCACTTGGACTTCCGGTCTCCTAATTCTGAACCCTACAACTGCCCCTTCATAATGTGGGAACTGGATTTGGCGCTGTCTGTGGCTCATGATACTGCGCCTGGTCATGATCAAATCCGGTATAGCATGCTGCAGCACTTGTTACTGCCTTCCAAGGAAGTTCTCCTGAATTGTTTTAATATGATATGGTTATCAGGCACGTACCCTGACTCGTGGAGCGAGGCGATTTTGATACCCCTCCTCAAACCAGGGAAGGACCGAACGCATCCCAGTAGTTATCGAAGTATCGCCTTGACGAGCTGTGTCGGGAAGGCATTGGAACGCATGGTCAATCGTCGCCTGGTTTGGCTGCTCAAGACCAGGCAGCTCCTTAGCCCCTCTCAGTGTGGCTTTCGGAGATGTCGTTCCACTATAGACAACTTGACCCTGCTTGAGGCGGCCATCCAGCAGGCCTTCCTGCGTAACCAGCATTGTCTAGGTGTCTTCTTTGACATTCATAAGGCGTATGACACTACTTGGCGCCGCCATATCCTCAATCAACTCCATGAGTGGGGCTTTCGTGGCCGTCTCCCCATCTTCATTCGGTCCTTTCTTTCCCACCGCCTCTTTCGCTATAGGGTTGGTAATGTGCTATCTGATTTGTATGTGCAGGAGAATGGTGTTCCTCAGGGAAGCGTTTTAAGTGTCACCCTCTTTGCCGTCGCCATTAACAGTATCACGTCCACTATCCTGCGTCCTGCCCAATGCTCCTTGTTTGTGGACGATTTTGCCGTTTTCTGTTCTTCCTCCAGTCTTGTCACTGCTAGTCGGCAGTTGCAGCTTACGATAAAGCGATTAGAGGCATGGACTGCGAAGACGGGTTTTACCTTTTCTGCAGACAAATGTGTGTGTGTTCATTTTAATCGTTCTCGATGTCTTTTTACCTCCCCTGAATTGTAAAGACCTCAAGGTGCGGGCCCTGAAGGCACTGAATATTTTGAAGTGTCTGAGCCATCGGTCCTGGGGAGCAGATCGGGCGCGTCTGCTGCAGTTTTATAGGGCTTTCGTCCGATCGCGTCTTGACTATGGTTGCACCGTGTATGGGTCAGCAAGGCCTTCGTATCTGAAGATTCTTGACGCAGTACACCATGAGGGTATCAGGCTGGCCACTGGTGCCTTCCGTACTAGTCCCATCCCCAGCCTGTGTGCTGAGGCAGGGGAACCGCCGCTCGCCATCCGGCGGAAACTCCTCATGGTGCGACGGGTGTGTCAATTCCTTGCCTGTACTACCTCCCCTGCGTACCCTACTGTTGCCCGACCGCCTATGGAACGTCTCTTTTCCAGTCGTCCCAGGGCAACGAGACCATTTGGGATTCGTGCCAAGCATTTGCTTGAGTCCCTTGGTGTGGAGCGTGTGGCCCCCCCGACGACAAGGTTTTCCTCGCCTGCCTCCCTGGTTGCTCCAGAGGCCCAGCGTCCTTTTAGACTCGTCGGAGTACCGGAGGAGCTGCACTCCTGTGTTTGTTTTTACCTCCTTATTTTACGATATTTTAAACCAGCATCCCGACCATGTCCCAGTATTTACGGATGGCTCTAAACAGGGGGACTCTGTTGGTTGTGCTGTTGTTTTCCCTGATCGAGTCGTCAGGTTACGGCTTCCTGCGGCGTTTACCATCTATGATGCCGAATTGTTTGCGATCTTGCGGGCATTGGAGCAGATGAGATGTGTCCCCAGTCGTAAGTTCCTCATCTGTTCTGACTCCCTGAGTGCCCTTCAGACCATGCAACACTTGTACCCAGCGGATACGGTCGTCCAGAACATCCATGATGCCCTACTCCTCCTGCAACGGCAGGGGGAAGGAGGTTTCCTTCTGCTGGGTGCAGGGGCATGTGGGTATTAGGGGAAACGAGCTGGCGGATGTGGCTGCCAAAGATGCATGTTCCCTCCCTCACGTTGTTGAATGTGCCGTCCCCCTCCATGCTGTTACCTCCCTCCTGCATTTTCGCGTTATGCGTCAGTGGGAAGAGGAGTGGCTGGCAGTCGGTGAAAATAAGCTGCGTCTGGTCAAGGCCACCACGCGGCCATGGCGTACGTCCTACCAGTCATGCAGGCGGGATGAGGTTCTCCTCACTCACCTCCGCATCGGGCACAGTCCCTTCACACATGGTTTTTTACTCCGGCGGGAGGATCCCCCAATCTGCAGTGCTTGTGGCGTCCAGATTACTGTCCGCCACATTTTGCTTGACTGTCTTTTATTCTCTGACCAGAGGGCGGTGGTTTCTTTGCCACCGGATTTGCCCTCTATTTTGAAAGACGACGCATCGTCTGTGGTGAAGGTTTTACGGTTTTGTGTCCTGTCCAATTTGTTGCCACGGATTTTAGGGAGAGGGTTTTAATGTGCTGCTGGATGACTGGCTCACCCAGATTTTAGGTAAGAGGTCCGCCAGTCACGAATACCTCCTTGTTTCCCTTCGGTTTCTGTCCTCCCTTCCTTGTGTTTCCTTTCCTTTTTTAGTGCACTCCTTCTCCTCTTGTTTTGCCTCTGTATGTGAGGATTTGGAACTGCGTCAGGTCTGTGTCTTTTAGCTGTTCCCCTTGTTCGCTGTTCGTCTTAGTCCCTTCACTGCATGTGTTCCTGTTTTTATGCGTTTGGGCGCTGATGACCCCGCTGTTTAGCGCCCGTAAATCTCAAACACACACACACTCCGTTTGGCCACTGCCGCCTTTTACACAAGCTGGGTTGAGAGTCTGTATGCAGAAGCTGCTGAACTACTGCTGTGATTTTATCCTCAGCCTCCTGCTTTGATCACCAGTATGGGGCGTGTTCCTCTTCTCTGCTACCTCTTGAAATTTGCTTTCAGCTCTTTCTCCGGCAGCTTAACTTCATGTTACCTGCAACTTTCCTGGTGGGTGTGGTTCGTGCAGCGGCCTGTATTCAGCTTGGCCTTCATTCACTTCCTAAGGACACTACTCCACGTCCTTCACGTGGAACTTCGCAATAGTACCTCCGTGTACACTGATGGCTCTTGGACTGACCATGGTGTCGGGTGTGCCTTCATCATTGGCACCGACATTTTTCGGTATTGGCTTCTGGAACACTGCTCAATATTTACAGCAGATCTCTTCACCCTGTGTCAGGCCATGCAGTACATCCAGCAACACAGGCTTTTCAATTGCGCCATCTGCTCCAACTCTCTTAGTGCCCTTCAAAGCCTCTGTGTGCTGCACGCCATCTATCCCTTTGTGCAATGGTTCTAGGAAAGCTGTCACTTGCTCAATCTTGGAGTCACTGTGACGTTAATGTGGGTTCTTGGTCATATCAGTCTGACAGAAAACGAGGCCGCTGGCGCTGCTGCCAAGGCTGCTGCAGTCTTCGTACCACCCCCCCTTTTTTTTACTGCTTATGTTCTCTTTTTGTTTTTGCCATCTAAGTTATCAGCCATTTTAGCGAATGATGCGCGGGCTGTTGACTGCAAAAGACCTTAGTTGTTTTTGTGCCCTAAAACAAAACAAAAAACAATCATGCCCTGAAATGAGGGATATCTTATGCGAAGTCCATCCCACCCCACCCAAAGTGGTGTTCCATTGCCCACCCAGTCTCCACATCATCAGAATCCATCTGTATGCCACTCCCAGCCCAGCCCCCTAGCCACAAAGATCATATCCCTGTGGAAACCCTGGGTGCAAGACCTGCCAATCCACGCACCCAGCACTTCCTATTCCAGTCCTGTCACAGGTTTATTCTACCCCATCAGTGGCAGAGTTACCTATGAAATCAGCCATGTCATTTACCAGTTCTGCTGCAATCATTTCACGGATTTTTATATTGGTACGACTACCAACCAGTTGTCCACCAGGATGAATGGCAACTGGCAAACTGTGGCTAAGAGCAAAGTCGACCACCGAGTGGCATAACATTCTGGATTTCAGTGGCTGCTTCACTACCCAAGCCATCTGGATCCTCCCCTCTGCCACCAGCTTTTCTGAACTATGCAGATGGTAGTTATCCATACAATCATACAATACCTTCTCTGCTCCCGTAATTATCCTGGCCTCAACCTGTAGTAAATTACTGTCCTCACACCCTCCACTCAACAATTTCCATTCCATCTGTCCTATCGCCTCCTCCCCATTCTCATCTCCCAGCCTCTTTTGTTCGCTACCCTCTGCAAATGTACCCACCCATGATTCCCTACCCTTCTCCTTTTGGACCCATTTTCCCCACAACCCTCCTGACACTGCACCAGTTGGCATTCTAGCCCCTGCACACTCCATCAGCCAGCATTCCTCTGTACACTATTATTCCTTCCCCTTCCCTGCCCCCTCCAGAGTGCTGCTGCCATCCCACATGATAGTTGCATTCTGGCCCGAGCTGCGAGAGTTGGCAGCCATGTGTACGTGAGGTGCGCTTACTTGCATGTTTCCCGTTTCTATTTTGCTGATGAAGATTGTGGCTGGAAACAACTTATTGTGCCTTCTTTATGGTAAGTAACAATCTATCTTTTCCTGTTTTTATGAGATTCAGTATTTCTTCTGCCATCCACGGTTTTCTTGGCTTCAGCTTCTTCTTCCCTGGTAAATTCTGTGCTGTTTGCTATTTTCTCCCAGCTTATACTTTACTGACACCTGTCTCCTTGCTTTTTAAATCTGATATTACATTTGGCAATAACTATCATGTGATCAGTATCAGTGTCAAAACCAGGTTATGAATAATTAGGTTTTATTTTGTTTCTATTTATATTCCAGTCCAATGAAGACTCCGTTTGGTATCTGACACTACCTTCTATTAATAACTTTGAGGCTTGTGTTTGTTAGGATCGTTTCATAATGTTCACAGAATTGTAATAGATATTTGCCTCTACTATTCACATTTTCCAGTCCAAATATGCCAACCCACTTTGAATTGTGGTTGCGACACAGGCATTAAAGTTTATCACTAATATGTCATTGTTGTTTTTCTTTGTTATTCCTAATAATTCTTCTATTTGATCATACATATAATTGATTCTTCATATTTGCTTCTTGTTATTGAGAAGTAAACTTGTATTATGCAAAGATAAGGAAGGAATCTGAAAACAATTGAGAAGTAAATAAAAAATACAATGTTGAAAGAGGAGCGACTAAAGGGAGCTGCATTTTAGCAGGAGTTAAGCTTTGGAGAGTGGTGGGAACATGAGGATAAATTTTAAGTTCAGGGAAATTAGTATTAAGCGGAGGATCCAAATAGCCTGTGTAGTGTATCAGGCAGTGAGGTCATGCTGTACAGCATGTTCAGCAGCTGGCTACTGGGTGTCCATAAAGCAGACAGTTTTCATCCACTCGGTTAGATTAGTAATGGTCATTAGTAATGGTACTGTGTACTGTGGTTCCACATGTTTCCATGCCCTTTATGTTCTAAGGTTTACCAGTGGTGGACCTGGAGTAAGAGGTATTGGGTAGGTGATTGTGCAAGTTTTAAGAACAGGAATGATTGCTAGGATAGGGGACAGTGGTTGAGAAATGTCATAAGGTTTGGCAAGATTGTTGCAGAGAGTAGGAAGTTGGTGGAAAGCTGTAGTGGGTGGTGTGGGAAGGATATCAGAAAGGGATGAACTCATTCCAGGGTTTGACATCGAAGGTTCCTTGCCTTAGTGGTGTAAGTTTTGAGGCACTCAAGGCCTGGGTAATAATGGGTGTCAATACTTGTATGTGTCTCTTTAAAATCCTCCACTTTTCATCAGCCTTTGGATAAGTTAGCACACATTGTGTAATTCTTCTTGAACCCACCTGAAGATGCTATTCTTGTATTGGTCAAATATCTAAAAAAGTACTCTCTCACATCTGTCACCCAAGTGCAACCACAGCCATATTGAAACCCCACCACTTCACTGTTCTAGCCTCCATTTAGTGCTATATCTCTCAGTCAAATCCATCTCTGATCCTCAGATGTCCATTATTTCCAAAAGCCTAGCCCTTCAGTGTGACACTCAATTTCAATCATACAGCCCAAGTGAAAGATCCTCTCTCATTCACCTACAACCTTCATTGTAAACACCACTTCACTATTCACTTTCAACCCACAACCAATTAGTGAACACTGAACTCTACCTAGAATAGTTCCAACCCAAATCCCAAAATGATCCTCCTCCTCTTCCCCAAAACGATCCTCTCGGAACATTCCATGTATTCCTCACTTCCAGCATTGCCTCCCAGTCATTCCTGAAAAATATCAGCAAAATCTCAAGCCTTACTCAAGCTTAATAATGAGTTCACACTGAGCCCTAGGCCCTAACTGCTTCTATAGAACTCCTTATCCATCCCGACTACACCCCCCTCCCCTTCCTCTTCCATCTACTTTCCAAGATATATAGAATGATCTATTGCCCATGCCATTGTAGCTGACTTCAAAGTCCTCACCAGATACATCATGTAGGCCATCGCTAACCCATCTACAAAGAGCCACCCATTCTACATATGACACCGACCACTCCCTATAATGTCTCATCCATTCTCAGCCCGTTCCAAGGTGTAATCCTTATTATTGTTAATGCTATCCTTGTTCTGCATAATATTCCCAAATAAGCATGGCCTCTTTGTGCGACACTGATAAATCTCACAATAGCCACTTGAAAGTCTCCACAAAACCTCCTTTATTGTCATCCTAGCCAACTTCACCCTTAGTCATAAATGTTTCACTTCAGAGAGAGAGATGGAGGAGGAGGGGCGGGGGACACTGCTATGAGAACCAAGATGGGCCATTATTGTGTTAACCTTTTCAGGGGCTGCATGAAAGTGGCATTTGTGAAGACACAGAGGCTGGGTCCCATGGCTTGGTACAGAGTTACCAGTGACATCTTTGTGGTCTGGACTCAGTAGTGAAGACGAACTCCGTAACTTACTACAGCAGCTTCCCTTCTTCTCTCAACTCGGATTCACCTGTTACATTTTCCATTTCTAAAAGAAGCACCTCACTTTGTCACCCAACATCACTTTATAACTATGGCACTGAAATAAGGGCAAAAGCAGGTAGACAGTGCAAGATGGCTCATGTTTGAGATTTATAGGCATTAAAAGTGGTACTAACAGATGCAGAATGTATTACAAAGTTACTCTAGTGATGAATTGCATGCAACATCATTGACAATGTGTCAATTCTGTGCCATGTGCTGGAGTAAACAGGCACTGCTCCATGAACTCAAAATAGAGAAGGGAGCTCTACGCTAACTAACCTACATCCACAAGTACAAATTTTAAACACACTCATGAATATATTTTCTGTGCCGGAAGGCCAGTTGTATTTGTGCCCTGTAGTTCATGTCACAGAAGTGTTCACAACTGGCTAGAGCACTTATGAATTGGAGCCCATCAGTGGTAGCTGGTTTTCTGATACAGAGAAAAGGATATTAGCATCCAGCTAAAACATTGAAATGAACCAATTGACATGCTGGTATTCTACGTTTACAGTTCACTGTTCTCCTTCATTTGGAGGTTACAAAGATACAGTGCCTGTACATAGGGTAATGTCTATTGAAAGCTATAGGGATGATGTTTTTGATCTCCATGTGAAATGTTTACAGGAATGAGGAGAAGGATAGTGCCATTGACAAAAATTTTCATCCACACAGCATGTATCTAGTTAGTCAAAATTTGAAGTGGCATGATATCAGAAGGAAGGAGCCAGTGAGTCTCCAAGTGTTAATTGAAGCAAATAGAGATGGAATGGCTGTTGTGACAATTCCTTGGTGGTGTTCCCCTGCCTTCCACGAACCCTAAAAGTTGAATAGTTCTTTCTAAGGATAATGACAAACAGCTACAACCAGTCTGCTTTATGTGCTCTTGATCACTTGTTTTAATTGTGAATTGATCATATCTTGTGTTGTTGCTTAATTGCAGCTATTTTGTTAGCCAATGTGTGGAGATTGTTTCCTTTATTTTTAAAATCTTGCTTTTTTTCCACAGGCATGCAGAAGTGATGAAAAAAATAATACAAACTGTAACTGAAGGAGGTGGCGAGTTGGGGGTTCACATGTACTTAATAATATTCCTGAAATTTGTCCAGGCTGTGATACCAACAATTGAATATGACTACACTCAGAATTTTGCAATGTGATGGGTATGATTTTTATCTTCCATTTAATGGAAAACACTGGAAAGCATTCCATCTTTTCTTCTCTTCCATACAGTGTTCTGTGAAGCTATTGAAAGAGATTTGAAATACAAGAATACTATACACTTTTGCCTTGTATTTTAATTATTGGTTTCTCTGTATTCAGGAGCCTTCTGCAGAAAATATTCACATTTCCTTTGAGTATATGCAAGCAGTAAGATATTTGCATGTGTATTCTCTTGCTGTACAAGTTTTAGACTGCCTTGTTCATGGAAAAGAAAGGTCATTAACAGTTTGTGCACAAAATAAATTTGTTCCTACATTAAAATGTAGCAATGATTTTTATTTGCCCATAAAATGTATTTGAAAACCAAAATAAAAGAAAACCGAGAAAATGTGTGTTAGGTATGAAGAACTACATCTAGTCGTTTGAGATCCCAGTTATTGTGACAGCAGCACAGGAAACAGCCACTGCAGAATTATTTTATACTCCTTCAAAAGTTGAGGCAGACATTTGGTAAGTGAATGAGGTAAGGTAAAGAACACAAGGAGGCACTCTATCATAGTGACATAAGCTGAACTTCACCAATTTGTGTTCCTCTGTATGTGTTGCCATAGCATGATACATTTTGTGCAAAAGTGTAATGTTTGATCAAGGTCTAAAACACAAGCCAGAATCATTGCCAAAATCAGTTTTTTGTTTGTTGACAGCGATATGTCTTCAGTCGGCGTAGCCACAACCCATTGATAAAGTGAAGTATTGAAAGGTACCTTATTTTCCACATTTGAAGGGGAATACACTACAACAGTCTTTGTTGAGTTAATGGAAGTTCACACCAATTCAAAAAGCTTCCTAATGGTGGCAGCAGCAGCAGAAATGTTGCAACTGTTTCAGGCCACTCCACTATGACATCTTTAACCACTTACAGCGAAACCCCTATTTTAAGTTTTCGTGCGGTCCGGACTTAAAAAAACCCAAACTGAGGAAAATGTTAAACCCCCCCAAAAAAACATATGTAATTGGCATGTACAATAATTTGTGGTCAGAGCTCGATTTTTTTGGGAGGTGATTATTAAAACTTTATAACTGCCCCTCTTAAATCAGCGAGTCTGTAAGAACCAGGTAATATTGCAGAAGTTGTGTATGTGATGCCATTCACACTAATAAAAATAAATCATGAACTTGGAGAACATAATAGTGAAAGCTAGTTCAGGAAATACTTCAGTTCTAAAGCACAGTAAGAAGTACTTTGCAAAAGCAACAGATATTTTCAATAAATGTTAAGTGTCATTCAAAAAGATCAGGATTGAAGTGTATCTTACACAGCTCAAGATCTGCACATATGAGCACTAATCAGGACCATTGTAGCTCACAAATTTTCCAGCCCAATGAATGTAAGAACAAAGGACATATTTGTCTATAGTAGATCAACATAGAAAGATGAAGAGTTCTGAAAACCAGCTCAGTGTAACCTAGAGTTTGATAAGAATAATTAACCTCCTTCACTACACTACATTTATTTCCTGAATGTATTTCTCTCCACAAACAGAAAAATAGTTCTCTTTCTGGAAACCCATCTCTGTCCATACTGTAGTTACCTCCCCCACCCCCTTCTTTAACTTATATAAATACAAAACAAAAATAAAGTGGTTAAGTGACCTTGTTAATTGTTTATTATGTTAGTCTTACTATTTTTGATTATTAGGCCTACCATCAAACTTTCTCTATGTTCTTCTGTTTGTTGTTAAAGTGATTTTTATCTGCACTGCAGGCAAACAGCAAAATACAGGTGGTTCAGTTATGTTCCAGTAGCATATACAGGGTGTTTCCTATTACAGGCTTCTATGGGTTGTAGACGGGACTTAGTATATAAAGTTTTGGTAAGGACATGCACATGGTGGGGAGCTATTCAGTCACCTAAAGTTATTGGAATTGTGGAGTTGACAACCTGTGTCCAGAAACATTATCCAATGATGCCACAGTGTGTCAAAGTTATAGGTGCCGATGCCTGTCACTACGCTACCCCTTCAGCAGCAAACATGACTTTGTTGATGGCGGACCGTAGGCAGAATGTCTCACAATGTTGTTTGTTATTCAGTGATCACAACTAACTGCTCTGACTGACAGTGGAGAAGTTGGAGATAGCTGCTGGGCAGACAGGCCTTGGCTCCTAGGAATGTAAGGGTCTGTCACAGTGGTGGATGACAGCTTCAGACATGTGTTTCCATCTGTGGTTTATTGTACGCCAAAAAAATAGTGGAGATTTTACACGGTTCCAACAGAAAAATAAACAGCTGATGGAAACCAGTGTCTAAAACTATCGTTCACTGAGGCAACAGCACATCACATTCAGAGGAGAAAAGTCCTGTCTATGCAGAACTAGCTCCACCTTTTCCGCTGGTGATCGTGGAAATCAGTCGATCACTGAATAACAAAAATTCTGCCTATGGTCCATCTGTGGCACTGGCACCTATAACTTCGACACTCTGTAGTGTCATTAGATGATGTTTTTTGGACAAGGATTTTTGTTCTCTGTTGTTCCTTGAGACATCCTCTACAGCCCCTCAAAGTTTGTTGCAACATTTTTGGCAGACCCTGTACATTTACCAGTATAAATAAATGATTGAAATGGGTGATACAACAATGTAATTTATGGAACAAAAATATATGTAAACCAACAATTAATCATTTCAAAGAAAATCTATGAAGCTATCTGCTTCTGTTTTTGCCTGTCTGTCAAAAATTTTACAGTGAGTATCACAATGTAGAAACAGGCTTACAAGTTGCACATAATCAAGTACCAAGGGCTACAAACTGTTTATACTGGTCTCATATAACATAATATGAGCATTCTGATGTCCATGCTTCATTTTTGGAGCTCATGTTCTTGTAACATAAATACATTTACTTTTGTTTACCTCCTTGTACTGTAGCACAGGTCAGAGTTACGAATATGGCTATGATCAATGTTTTATTGCACTGATCAACCATTATATTGGATGCTGCAGACTTCCAGTGAGAGAAAATTATTGGTGTCCAGTTACATGGTGACTGTGACAATAGTTAAAAAATATGTACTGAGGCTAGTTGAAGCTACTATTCACAGTATCAAACATATAATGAATTCATGGGAAAACTTAAACTTCTAAAAACAGTAGTAAAAGAATAATTAAATTTACTGATAGAGACAGCCATTAAATAAAAAGAAATTTTATCATTAATACAAAAGGGGCTGCAGAGAATAACGTATACGTAGAGAACATAGCATTAATAAAAACTGCGTAAAAATGTTTGCGGTACAAGCAGTATATTTGTGTGCAAAATTTAGAAGTAACTATCGCATCAAGTGTCACTGCTGAGCTTGATGAAACTTAAACCGTACGTACAGAGAACTGCTATAGTATGGTACAGAACGTAACTGAAATATGCAATGAGTCAAACAGCAATGCCACTTTCATTCAGAGACAATAATTACATTGAAGTCACTGCAATTCATGATGGTCCCATGGACATTGCAAAAGGCAGGACGTGGTTCTTAATATGGCGTGTGACGGTCATGGATAGCAGTGCTTGCTCTGCAACGTGTTCCCATGCTGGTCCCCAAGGTTGGTAAGAAGTTCTTGTAGCAGGGCATTCCATTCCTCCACAAGCTTGAGTGACAACTGCTGAGTGGTCGTTGGTACCTGTGGATGTGCTGCAGTATGTCTCCCTCAGCACATCCCACATGTGCTCAACGAGATTTACTTGGGGGCGAGTGGAGAGGCCAGTCCACTCACCAAACATCCTCTGTTTTGATGTAGTCAAGCATTGTCATCCATAAGAACGAAATTAGAGCCAAATGTATCCCTGAAAATACGACATGGGGAAGGAGTACAGTGTGTCAGTAGTTTTGATCAGTGAGTGTACAGCATTCAAGGTTTCATACACCAGTAGGCTCACGCAACATTATGTGCCCCATACCATAACACCTTGACCACCAAAACGATCATGTTCGACAATGTGGGATGTACCCTCATATGGTGACTGGTGGGAACACACAACACACCACAATGAGCATTTGTGCGATGTGTTAGAGACACTTACTGCAGCACATCCAGATACATAGGCAACCATCCAGCAGTTGTCAACCACACTGTTGGAGGAATGGAAGGCCCTACAACAAGAACTCCTTACCAAAATTGTTGCCACATGGAAACACATTGCAGGCCATGCATTGCTGCCTGTGATTGATCACACAACCTGTTAAGAACCATCTCCGCCATTTTTAATGTCCAGGGCCCATCATGAGTTGCGGTGACTTCAGTGTAATTATTGTCTTAGAATAAAAGTATAATTTCTGTTCGTCTTTTACGTATTTCTTTCAATTATCTTCTGTACTATACTTTAGCAGCTCTTTCTATCTATGACCCAAGTTTCATTGATTTAAGTTACTTGGCAGTGATGCATAATGCAAAAGTTATTTGTCCTTATAGTCTTATATACCAAGTGTATTATCGAACATCTTTTACTACAGATTAATATAAAGAAGAGACTTAAACATTGCAAAGACAAAACCTCTGCTATTAACAAGAGTAACTACAATTCTGCAAGTTCTCCTTTTACACTGTTCCTTCCAGAACTGTCTACCGTATTTACTCGAATCTAAGCCGCACTTTTTTTCGGTTTTTGTAATTCAAAAAACTGCCTGCGGCTTAGAATCGAGTGCAAAGCAAGCGGAAGTTCTGCAAAATGTTGGTAGGTGCCGCCACAACTAACTTCTGCCGTCGAATATATGTAGCGCTACACAGGCATGCTTTGCGTGCACCGGTATTGGCGCCAAAACCTCTGCATCAGTAAATCAATTTTTTAAAAAAAGGTGGAAGACGAGCTTTTTTTCTCCGCCCCAAGTTTCGAC
Organism: Schistocerca serialis cubense; assembly: GCF_023864345.2. Taxonomy (NCBI): domain Eukaryota; kingdom Metazoa; phylum Arthropoda; class Insecta; order Orthoptera; family Acrididae; genus Schistocerca; species Schistocerca serialis. Next base: position 722,303,015 of record NC_064639.1, on the reverse strand, counting down.
CACTGCATTTTCATACATTATCCAATGAAGTAAATACAAATTCCGTATTGTCCATCTTCAAATGTAGCAGCATTTCAATGTACTACGAAAATCCAACTGGCAAGACCGTTTGGGATGTTTGTCAATATGGCCAACTCTACGTTCTGAATTTTTTCCTATCTGTGAGAAGAGATGGTTGCTAATAGGAACTTTTATGAATTGCGAATCACATGCATGTTCTCATCACCATAAGAATAATACGAATATAAACATTTTGCCATGTATTGTTTAGTGTTTGCTGCTATAACATTTAAATCCTGTTTGCCTAATAAACTATGAAACTAGAGTGAGACAACAGCAAACACGCAAGAATATACATATCATGTCATGTTTATATTCATATTATTCTTATGCCTAATAGTGATACAGTCAGAAATGAAGCACGGCAATTGACTAAATTTTTAAATCTAAGATGACTCTAATTTCTGTGCAAAATGTAATGTACTAAAGAGGCGCCTGCAAAGATTTTCAAACGGAGAAAATTTTTCGCTAAACTCTCATTCAGAAAATCTTCTATCATACGCAGTCTATTATTTTGTGCTTGTTGATCATTATCAAAGAAAGCAGCTGTGTAAGTAACAACAAATAGCAGTCTCTTGCCATTGTTTCACTAATGAGATGATTCCTCTCTCTTTTTTTAAATTATAAGTGGCGGTAGCGCGCACAAAAGCAAGCGTTGCCAAGAGCGGCGACAGGCCGTCGCCTGTAAACACTCATTATCAGAATGCTACAAACAATGCATGACACAGTACGGTAATGCATTTTCACCTTAGAGGATGTAAACAAAGAGAACGGCACTTATCAGATCAAAGAAAAATAAGCAATCAATTCAAACCAGACGAAGCACGTGAAAAAGGAAGGGTACTCGTATAAATACGGACGGAGCGCCTAACGCGTAGCAATGGCTACCTGGTAAAACTTAACTGCTAAGCTTACGACTCGAACCAAACTACTGTCATTCATTCGACCTAAATTGTGTCTCATATTACAATGGACCAACTTTGTTTCAATTTGGAGGTTCGGCCTAAAACTTTTCTCTCCCCTTGAATTTCGAGTCTCATTTTTCAGGTGCAGCTTAGATTCGAGTGCGGCTTAGATTCGAGTAAATACAGTAAAAACTCTCACAAAAATAAAGGCAATTGAGTGAAACAAAGGCTGTCAATCCAGCAAAGATATATGTCCAGACAATTGTGGAGGACACAGGAACCGAACTGTGTGCAGAAACGTAAAAGCAGGAATACTGAATTACACTTTTGAATATACCTTTGCAATAAAATATCCATGAGCACTGCTCCAGTTAGTCAGTCGCACTGAGAGATAGCAGGTCCCAGGGCTCAACTGAATCCTTATAAAATATAAGGAGTTTGCCAACGAGTTAGCTCTTCTCATAACCATAATTTATCACACATCTCTCAAACATAAAACTGTCCAGAAAATGGAAAAAATGCAAGTCACATCCCTCTACAACAAACTTATCAAAACTGATCCATGAAATTACCACCCAATACCATTGACATCTGTCTGCTGTACAATTTTACTATATTCTGAGGTCAAACATTGTTAGTTTCTAGAGCAGAATGCCTGTTCCATATCAGCCAGCATGAATTCCTAAACTGTCATGCAGAATTGAACTAGCATTTTTCTGACATGGCATTGTGAAATCCTTAGATGAAGACAGTAATGCAGAGGGAGTATTTCTTGGCTTCCAAAAAACATTTTACATGGTGCAACACCAGTACCTGGTAGTGAAGTTATGATCATATATGGTATCAGATGAAATGTGTGTTTGTATTGAGGACTTCTGGATACGGAGGACACAATGGTATCTTGGATGGAGTGTAATGGGTAGATGCAGAAGTAACTTCAGCTGTGCACAGGGCAAATGAGGTGGTACCTTTACTATCCATGCAATGTATTAATGAAATGACAAATAATACTAATACACTGGCTTACAAAAGCCAATGCACACAGAAGACAAGGTTGGATGTCAATTTAACTTTGTACACATTATTGGCAGGTATGCAAGTGCTTACAGGCGCAATAATCTGTGATAGGTAGAATGGCCACCTCAGTGCATTATTGTTACCAAGCCTGGTAGGGTATATAAGAGAAAGAATATTAGATTAATTATTCATTCCATGGACCCACAAAAGAGGGGATCCTTCTGGGTGTGGAACATGTCAGATAAACACATTACAAAAATGAAATTACAAAAATTTGAGTTTCAGTAATTTTAATGATCCTCAGTCAAACAGTAAAATTATGTACATGAATTAAAATTAAACTTCTAATATTTACAGGTTTAATACTTACATCTGCTTTCATTAAATCCATCATTCACACGGTAGCTAGTTACTTGGCTATTACAACCAAGTATTGTCAAAAATTAAAGTAAATTATTCATTTCAATGCTCCTCAGTTAAGAACAGTCAAATTATGTACAAGATAAAAAATTAAACTTCCACTATTTACAGACTTAAGACTTACATCTGCTTTCCATACTGCCGTCATTCACACAGCAGGTAGTTACTTGACTGTTACAACCAAGTATTGTCAAAAATTAAAGTATAATAAATTTTCATGAAAATGGTCTACTGCACTTGTTCAGAAATTCATGGATGGAATAAAAGGAGTTGTACAGCAAGAATTCTTTTAAATTATGTTTAAATTGTGTCTTATCTGAAACTATACTCTTAATGGCTGCTGGTAACTTATTGAAAATATGCGTTGCTGAATACTGGACTCCTTTCTGGACAAGACTAAGTGACTTTAAATCTTTATGTATATTGTTCTTATTCCTAGTATTGATACTGTGTACTAAGCAGTTAGTTGAAAAAAGAAATGTGTTATTTACAACAAACTTCATTAAGGAATAAATATATTGAGAAGCTGTGGTCAGCATGCCCAATTCTTTGAATAGGTTTCAACATTATCTTCTTGGATTTACACTACACATTACTCTTACTATACACTTCCAACTCTAAGAAACAATTTTTTTTTCCTCTGCGTTTGTGGAGTTCCCCAAAATATGATACCATCTGACATAATGGAGTGAAAATAAGCAAAATATGCCAGTTTTTTTAAATATTTATACCTCCTACGACTGACATCATTCGCATTGAAAACACAAGACTTGCTTAAGCACTTTAACAGTTCGTTAGTATGTTGCTCCCAACTGAATTTATTATCAAGTTGTAATCCCAAGAATTTTACACTCTCAACTTCTCCTATATCCATGTCGTCATATTTTATACACACACTAGAAGGAAATCTCTTGGAAGTTCCGAACTGCATATAGTGGGTCTTTTCAAAGTTTAATGACAGTGAATTGGCTATGAACCACTTATTAATGTCAGTATAAATTTATATTTGATTTACTATTTATTGCAATGTTTGCTTCATCTGCAAATAAGACAAACTTGGCGTCTGGTAATATAACAGATGACAGGTCGTTAATATACAGAAGAAAAAGTAGTGGGCCTAGTATGGAACCTTGGGGAATACCACATGTAATTTCTTCCCAGTCAGATGATGTCTGATTGCCTACTGCTGAAGTGTTACATAATGACACTCTTTGTTTTCTATTAGTAAGATATGACCGAAACCACTTAGCAGCACAACCAGAGATGCCATAATATTTTAATTTACTTAAAAGAATGCTGTGATTCATACAGTCAAAAGCCTTTGACAGGTCACAGAATATGCCAGTTGCCTCTAATTTGTTGTCTAATGAATTAAGGACATTTTCACTGAAGTCTAAATAGACTTCTCAATATCAGAACCCTTAAGAAACCCAAACTGTGACTTTGACAGTATGTTATTTTCACTAATGTGCTTAAGTAGACGCTTGAACATAACCTTTTCAAAGATTTTTGAAAAAGCTGGCAAAAGTGAGATTGGTCGGTAGTTTGACGGCATTTCTTTGACCCCTTTCTTGTGGAGAGGTATAACTTCAGCATATTTAAGCCAGTCGAGGGAGGTTCCTGTGATAAGTGATTGATTACACAAATAACATAAGATATGACTAAGCTCACATGAACACTCTTATTAACTTTGTTGATATGTTATCATAACTACTATAATGCTTTGATTTCAAGGACTTTATGATGGATTCTGTTTCTTTGAGTGAAGTAAATGTCAATTCCATTTTACTGAGAATGTGCACTGGTCTCAGATATTCCATTGCATTATTTACTGAACCTGACAACCCCATGCTATCAGTAACAGCGACAAAATACTTATTTAAATGGTTTGCAACACAACAAGCGTTTGTTACCAGGGTTTCATTTATTATTAGAGCTATTTGTTCCTCCTCATTTCTGCTCCTACCTGTCTCTGACTTAACTATATCCCACATTCTTTTTATTTTATTGCTGTATGTATTTATCTTCTTCTCATAATGCAGGTGTTTAGATTTCTGGATAACCTCCTTCAATATTTTGCAGTAATTTTTGTAATGAGCTATAATGCTAGTATAAAGGTGTCCCTACATATCAGGTAGAGTTTCCTTATGGTTTGTTATTAGACTTCTTTGAGTTACCTTCAAGGGAAAACAATTTTCAAATAAGGCGCTAACTTTATTAATAATGTTTTGTATTTTCCATTTGTGTCTTGGATGCTGTAAACATCCATCCAATTAATTTCTTTGAGCATTCTCCTAAGTTTATCAATTTTTGACTGTTTTAATGGCCTTCTGAACTCAATTCTGATAGATGTTTTACCCTGACAATTTTTAAAATTTAATGCTAGGTGTTGCATGTTGTAGTCAGATGGCCCATTTACTATTGGTTTTGTAATGTGCCTTAGTTGCCTAGAATTATCTATAAAGATATTATCAGTGGCAGTCTTATTTGTACATCCTAGTTGGGAAATTTACAGTAGAAATTAAATTGAATGACAATGTAATTGATTTCAGTAACCGTTCACTGACTGTTTTTCAGGACATCTATATTAAAATCACCAGCAACCACTAGTTTTTGTTTTTAGTTTTAGATGAGATAATAAATTTCCCGAAGGTGCTCTGTATATGGCTACTATTATAAAGGACCTATTATGAAATTCTATCGCTGTTGCACATGCTTCTAAGTGCTGGTCTAAGCAAAATTTATTAATGTCAATATTCTTAAATTTAAAACTGTTTTTAACAAATGTGGCAACTCCTCCTTTCTCCATATTTTGTCTACAGAAGTAAGAGGCTGACTTAAATTCTGTAAGGTTTAACATATCTATACCAGTGGTCACATGGTGTTCAGAGAGGCAGATTATATCAACTGGATTCGATGACTGTAATTCATCAATGTACATAAGTAGTTCAATAATTTTACTTCTAAGCCCTCGAATATTTTGACAGACTAAAGATAGTTGGCATTTCACATTTACTGAGATGAAATCGGGTGGAAATCAAATTTCTGCTGATAGCTATAAATTTTTAATCAACAGCTGTGTTCGCTGATACAATGTGCCAGGATTATGCTGTTCGATTTCTTTCTCAAACTGAAGGTTTGTTTCAATCTTTACTTCTCTCAGAACTTGACTTCGTTCTGTCCTACCTATCCTAAAAAAGGTGCTGCTCCAAAACCTATGACCACTGGTATATTACCACTCATGGCAGTGCCTCCCCCCCCTTACATTTCCTGCTATTAGCCCAGCCAGTTTACCCTTCCCTATCCTGTTGAGGTGTGGGCCATGTCTAGTATAATCCCACCTACTGAGTGAATCAACAGGAACCAATCCAATATGTGACCCCACACCCAACCCAAGTAGCCGTTCCAACTCCAAATTAACTCTCCTGACAGAAGAGTTTAAATGAGGTCGGTCATGGCGTCTCAGAACAGACATAAACTCAACACTGGTATGTCTCGGTGCTGATGCAATCTTTGCAACGGCAACAGATGTTGAGTGATCACTGTGAAGGACACGGAGATGACACGCTTATTTGAGAGAGTTTGAAAGGGGAATTCACTGTGGACCTCTATGTGGCCAACTGTCAAATCATGAAACATAGTGATACCCGTCAAGTTTCCAGTCAACCACAAGGGAGGATCATCGTGTTGTGCATTAAACACACTGTAACCCCTTCATATCTGCCCCTGCCGACCAATGACATATAATGGACTCCCTACAAGTTTCTTTGTCATCCCACACCATTAATCAGAGACTACCAACAGCCAGATTAGGAAATTAGTGTACCCCGTGTAGGTTGCTGTGAACACCACAATGTAAATGTGTGTGTTTCGAGTGGTGCCATGACCAGGAATTGCTGATGACTGGAGTTTTGCATTCAGCAATGAATCACATTTCTGCATTACCAAGGACGACGATCATCAACGAATATTGTGGCGATCTATGGAGAGGTCTAATTCTTCCAATGTTTTGGAGAGGCACAGGTGTTACTCCTGGGTCCTGGTGTGAAAAACCATTGGGTATGACTTCAGGTCACAGCTGGTAGTGATTGAGGGAACTCTGATGGCACAATAGTATGTCATAGACGTTCTGTATCCTCATGTGTTGTCTCTCAAGTGACAGTATAGTGGTGCCATTTCTCAACAGTACAGTACTTGTCCACATATGGCATTTGTGCATATGAACTATCTACATGATGTTGAGCTGCTCCTGTAGACATAAAGATCCCCAGGTTTGTTCCCGACATAATGTGTGGGACCAAATCGGGCTCAACTCCATCCCAGTGCCAGTATCCAGGGTATATTCGATCCTGCGACCTCTTGGTTTCAGTAATGTGTTTCACCACTAGCCCACCAGGCCTGATGTTTGGAATCAGTTAACTCTTACAAATAACATGGTGTAACAATTTGTGGGAATATGAAATGGAATAATGATATAGGCTCCGTCATAAGTATAGCAGGTGAGGAATTGATTCATAGATGTAAGGAAACTGCAATTACTCTAGAAGAAAAGTCTACTTAAAAAGTTTCAAGAACCAATATAAAGCGAAAAATATAACACAATTTCCTAGACATTGCCTCTTTTGGAACTACAAAAAACCATATTACACTAATTGCAGCAATTATTGTTCTCACTAGCCTTACACAAATGGCACAGGAAGAATCTGTAATACTGGCACAATGGCAATATATCCTGCACCATGGTTTGCAGAGTCAGATCTACGATGACATGCAGTACAGTCTTAATGGCACCAATTGGGAAAACTAACTGACAAACTAATTTGGAAAATATTAAATAGGAAACATTTTGCAAACGTTATGCAAAACTTTGCAAGTGTTTCCTGTTTAATATTATTGCCACATTCTGCCAAACACTGACAGAAAATTCCGTTAATCTAGAAAAAATTATTCCCAAATATGTGTTGGATTACAAATCAACGGCAGCAGTGAAAGAAGTGGTATCTTAGTAAATTCAGTGGAACGTGTTTGAAAGCTATGAAATCGTTAAAAAAACACACACACTTTATTTACCTGATTATGAGATGAGGTTTTTCTCAGATTTGTCATTTGTAAATTAAACTATTGCTGCCAAGGTTAACATTTTTACCTTCTTTATACAAAGTGTGTAAACATTGTCTTATATTTTACAGATGAATCTTTGGCTATTGAGGTCACATGCTGATCTATTTGGGAGAATTCTGAAGGGCAGGTCTGGGCAAACGATACTTGCATTTGAACAAAATTTCCCAAGATGCGAAAGAGCTTGTTACAATATCACTGTTGCTCGAACAAACACAGGACATTTGACTCGGGTGGTGCTAGTGCAAGGGACATGTGAGAAACTATTTATTCTGCTTAAAATTTGACAATTCTGTGAAACACAGGAGGAAATAGTACTAAATTGTATCATCTTGTATACTCTTCTTATACTTGAATACGTTTTGCAATAAAAGCTCTCATACATCTATGAATACCCAGATACCATGTACATATATTAATTTTTCCTTTTCACCACACACACACGCACACACACACACGCACACACACACACACACACACACACACACACACGCACATTGTACTCAGTCAACTGCCAGCTCTTTCCTGGCCCACGATGAGTGGGGTGAGGTGGGATGGGGGATAGAGGAGGCAGGGAGGGAATTTGGGGGGGAAGCCGTCTGTGGGCTAGCTTGGGGTGCAGGTAGAGAGGGGGCTCGTGGCAGATGACTGGGCACACAATCTCACAGACTAGGGCATGAGACAGCAGCACACAACTAGCTGACATGAATTGGGTGGGGCACTGGGGGGCACATGCGTGTATGTGCACGCACACGCACACACACAGTTGGTTGAAGAAGGGGGGAGGCGAGTTACCTTTTGTTTAGGATAGGGTGGTTATGGGAGCAAAGGATGTGTGGTAACTGTACCTCCATGCTGCGCAGCTCACTTAGAAAAGCTGCTGGTGGTGGAGGGGAGGGGGAATCCAGACGGTACGGCTTGTGAAGCAGACATTGATAATCCACATGTTGTGCCACTGGGAAGTCCACACTGTTTTGGTAACAGTGGCCATTCATTCTAGTTGACAGCTGGTTGGTTGTCACACCAATGTAAAATGCTGTGCAGTGGTTGCAGCGGAGCTGGTATACAACGTGGCTGCTTTCGCAGGTGGCCTGGCCTCTGATGGGGTAGGATAAGCCTGGGATGGGACTGGAGTCATTTTTGTTGCAAGAATGAGTTACGGCAGCACGACCTGTTGTGGGATGAGTGAAAGTTTGAAAATTGGACTGAATCTTGATTGCAATTTACTTTGGCTTTTTAGGACCATCTACCATGTTCAAACTGCAGTTTGCCTGAATCCACTGAATTGACTTTGAAATTGGTCAAATTCTCAACATTTCTGTAGGAGACAGTAAAAGTCTAGGTAGGCGTTAGTGGTGTACTTAGGTGTTTCATGCTGCAATGTTGTCGACGCTCACCATGACACGACAGGAATAAAAGGCTGCTAGTTCTACGCAGCCAATGAAAGGGCAGCAAGCAGACGATAAGTTTGTAAGCAAGAGACACAAGTAAAGTCTGACGTGCAGTCTGATAAAAACAGCCATTTCTAGGGTTCCATGGTAACAACTACTGCAGAAATTGCAACATATTTGGGCAAAACAGCCTAATATTTGCGAAAATGAAGATATAAATTTCACAGCTATGCTATTACGATGATGATGGTGATTAAAAATATTGATACCACAGACAGGGTTAGCAGGTGAAAAATGTAGAAAACAAAACAATCCACAAATTAATGTAAACCATTTCTTTTCAATGATTTTATTTCTCCTTGTTTTATCAAAATGTAGGCAGTCAAGAAGTGGCATAAATTTAGAATAGGTATAATGTTAACTTTTTAGGCAGATGCCTTATGTGTAAAAAAAGTCTGTAGAATATGTTAAAAATATTTTTTTTTGCTCAAGAAGCATCTTGAAAAAAAGGGGGATTGTCTTATAATCAGAACAATACAGTAGTTTTACACACTTTCAGCCTTCATTAGAATCCAGCAATAGCTGAATTTCACCCGTCTCATTTGTGACATTTTAGAGAAATCACCAAGAAAGTAAAACATCAATTGGATGACCACCAGACAAGGAAACACAAGTGCAACTAACTTTCTAAGTGCTCTTGAATCTTCAGTTAAAGAAAATCACAGTATTGTATGCTGAATATGTACAGATACAATAAAACGCGAAAAAGGAATTGTGTAACTGCTGTACGCAATGTGAGGTTGGACTGTGTCATTCCTTGTCCCTAAATATAAATGCATTAATGGGAAGTCCATGGTGGCATATAAATAATGGAAGATGTAAATGTAACAACTCACTCTACAGTTGAGACATTGAATCATGAAGTCACAGAAAAAAGTCTGAGAATGTTGTTCAAAGCTAATAGAATATAACATCAGCACTACTAGACTGTCCCTACTAAAACCACTCTGTTGGCACTGGAGCTCGATCAGGTCAAGGGAAGAAGGGAGGCAGTAGGAAGGAAGGAAGGAAGAAAGGTTGCAGAAACATGGCTGGGAGAGAGAGGGAGCAAGTGCTCAGGGTAGGAACGTGGCACTGGTGAACTTATTCTGGCTGCAGGCAGTGTGTTGCAAGCAGTGCACAATGAGATGGAGGACTGGATCGGGATGGGGAGGTATAATGTATAATAGAGGACAGGGGATGCAAGTCCTTCCACCTAATGTGTGGCACTTGGTTACACACAGGTACTGGAAAGTAGTTTAGCATTAACCAGAACTGGGCGAATTTGTTTCCACAATTTTACATAAATTGCACATACATATTCTGATCTGCACACATGACTTCTGCTCTTCATCTGACAATTCCTTCAGTGTGACATTGTAGGTGCTTGTAGATGCTGTATCTCATCCATAGGTCTACTGCAGACACATCTAGCAAATTACACCAGTAATATTAAAATTAAAGGTAAGGTGTAACCAGTAGTTGAGATACTGAGTTTTCAATACACACACAAATAAGAGGAAAACACTTAAAACTTCTGTGCGACATCAGATTATCCCTACAACACATGCATTGCACCCATAATCTTCCTGGCCTCCATCTCCACTTGCCCGTTCCCATTCCCCTTGCTCTCCTTACCCTCCCTTGGTGCCTACTCCCTCCCAATTTACTGATTCTCTTCATTGCATGCAACTTGCTCACTGGTGCCAAATCCCTGTTCCAGCCATCAACCACCCTTCCACCTGTCTCCTATCACTTAACTCCCCACGACACAATCCCACTTCCCAGTCAAAATCCAGCATTGGTAGTTGGCTGTAACAAAGTAACTGCTCAGCACCTAAAGTAGATGTTAAGCTGTTATCTTTATTTTTTCAATATTTGTATCCCATCCATGGTTTTCCAGAATTACAGTTATTGAAGAACACATTAACAAAATAATAAAGTGAATGCAGTATACAGCGCTGATGTCCAACATTATTAACAGCTTACAAAGGTGAGTACCAAAATCGGTTCTTGTATGTATGTGTCTCCTTCAGTTTTCTTGTTGTGCTATAACTTCCCCAGTTAGAAAACACCTTTATATCTAATATTAGTTTTGGCAAAGGGCTTTATCTCTGTGATTATCTTTCACAATTTCCACATAAAGCTCAGTTCTCTATTAACTTTTCCAAAGTTTTTTCAACTGCCTTTAGTAAAACAGGATGTAAAAGGATTTACCACATAGCAGCTGATCCATGAAAGGTGTTTGCAGAAACAATGTTAATTTGATGTGTGTGTGCCATCACTATAAGTGGTATATATTGTCGCAAATGTTTTGACAGGTTGAATTACTGTGTGCTCACTGAAAACCCTATAGGCTTAGACATATCATGATTGTATTTGAATGATACACACTGCAGTTCATAGCTAATGTGAAACTTAGGTTTCGCACCAGTACCTCATAAAATCTGTACTGAAGTGTTTTGGTTATGTTAAATGCAGAATGAATTTACAAAGACAAGTAGAGAAGACAGTGAAGAATTTATTTTTTTTTATACAAACAACTTTCTAATTTACAAATACTGGTTTATCAATGCAATCAGAGTTGCAAGCTAAATCCATATGTACATTTTTTTAAATACAGGAGATTATATTTTTTTTACACATTCCAGTCTTATAACAACATGATTTTAATTACAGCTGGAAATACTTCAATTAAAAGCATGATCCACTCAAATTGACAATTTGTTCAATTCACACAATCTTAGCAACATGTACATGGAATTATTAAAACTCACTGGTAAATGGCCCCAAGGAGGCAACCAATCTCAGCTTCTGGCCATCAGGAGTAGTAAATTCAATAGTTTGCTCACCCATAATATTTTCACCTTCCACATCTGGAACATGTTCGTTAAGACTGACCTGCTCACCCTGAAAAGAGGAAAAGAAAACTTACAAAGTTCAATCAAATGCCAATCGACTCAACTGCTGAATCTTTGTGTTGTTCTGTAGCTTTGTATGATTTCAAAAAGTAGAGTACTGTTTTTGGAATAGTTCCAAATGTTGCCACAAATCCAGCCCACTGACTTCAGATTTGCCAAACAGTTTATTTTGGTGCACTCTGTGGTAAACAGGATAAAATTTGTTTTAAAACTAATTTTGGCCTGTGCATTACAACAGTGACTTTCTTCAAGCACAGCTCAGAGTTGAGCAGAATATGCATAAGCAAGATAGAGAGAAGAGGATTAAATCTTTATGTAAGTGATACACAGACATTTAAAATGACTGTACACTGGTAACAGGGACAATGATAATTCAAACTGTATTGTAATGCATAGTATTACTTAGCCATAGCATTTATCTGCATTTGGTGTAAAAAAATGTACAGATCTCAAAAACAAAATGCAACACTAGTTGAAATTACAAATGAATATTTTGGACTGTGACAATATCTGAATATAATGCCCCTGAATTCATGAACAAGGAAAATTGTGGAAAATTTTGCATGGAACAAAGGTTCATGACAACTGTTACCATGCAGCTATGTGGCACACACAGGCTAACAATTACAATGAATATAATTAAAGACAACAGTTAAAAACCGAAAACAAAACCCACTCAAAGAGACAGCATGAAGATTTCTCAAGTGCAGCAACATCATTCAAACTATCTGCCGCTATTGTGAGACACAAACCACTGAAGATCTGCATTGTATGCTCATCCGTGGTTACCACTACGAGCAGATGAGCACTAGCTACTAATTACGCCTTGTAGGTACCACAAGCATGTTGCAATTAATTGAATTTTGCCTTTTTGGAGGCAACATGGTAGGCTCTGTTGGCCAATGAAATATACCATCTCCTCACAATAAATTTTGCTTCTTGGCATTCACTGTGAACAAAAGCACAAATCCCAGAATGCCAAGAAATGTGAAGGTGGTGGTCAAGCAAATACCTGTAATGGAACTTTTGTCAATGGCACTGATCCTCTTCACCAACAAGCACAGGGTCTATCAGACACCTAATAACTGTCGTAGAAGAATGTGGAGATGGCTAGGTACCAACACATGTCCAGTCCTTAGTCTTCACCAGGGATATTGGTCACTCACATTCTGAGCCCATATCATGTACATATGTTGAATGCCTCTCATTTATGTAGAGCGTAATAAAGAGATGTTAATATGGGAGAGGATCATTATTTTGACAATGGGTTCACCTTTTTGATAGACAATTTATACGAACATCACACCCACATCACGACCATATTCCTCCTGGATGCTGCAATCATCTGAATAAAATATCCTGCATTACCTGATGACATACCCTGACCGAGCACACTTGAGACAGGCTGAAACTTGTAATGCATTGTTGTAGGAACCCTTCACACACACACACACACACACACACACTGGATGAAATACACATCTTAATTAAGGCCATCATCAGAGAGTGGGACAGGCTGGATTAATTACAGTAAAACCTCAAATTAAAAAACCTGCTTTTAAGGAAACCATGCTTTCGATATATACTTCCATAAGTCCCGTGAAACTCCCAAAACAACATTATTTCTCCCCACTTTTAATGAAGCCCAGCTTCAAGAAAATGTCCCCTTTTAATAAACAAACATGCAGCATGTTTCAAACTGAAATCCAGTTTTTAAGTAACTCCTTATACGTTCAAGTGAGTTTCTGATTTCTTTCCATTTAACTCAGATCATATTTATTGTTGTGTAATGCAGCAAATGGTAATTGATTCAACCAGCCAATATGTATCTAGAATGGAGTCAATAACTTCTTCCCTTACAGCGAAACAGACAGATGCGTTGAAAGAATCTGAAATTGATTTCCATGTGACAAAGGTCACATGATCTGACATGAAGCAAGTAGTATTCTCAAATGCCAATGTCGACAGTTACTGTGGATTCACAAAGCAAGAATATTTGTATGTCTAAACTCAATGATGCGGAAAATATTGCAACAGTGTTGAACTTGACCCGCCAGCAGACTTTGGTTTCAGGTATGTGCTCTTTCAAACAGACTGCTTTACAGTCTTTGTTTGTCTTTTTCTTTTCTTTTTTTCTTAATTTTTTTATTTCACTCTTTTTCATTTCATTAGTTCTCTTCTCCCTTTGAATCCTAGTCCACACCCATTCATAGATGTGCAGTTGGCATAAAACTTTTTTTTCAATAGTATATTAGAAGTTGGGGAAATATGTCAAAAGATGTGGTTTAACATAATAATTCAAAACTGTGACAATAGCTAGTAATTCACTTATTTCTTGCAACATTTTTGCCTGTGCTTTTCTCACCTCAAATTAAATTTTGTTTCCTATGCTAGGTATTTCCCCTTTATCATCAATTATGTTACCTTCCTATAACAAACAACTTGTCAGACAGCTATATTTGATTACTTGACATTTGATAAATACTGAAAATTGTAAATAAATATACTTTTCTGCATTCCTAAGAACAGTTAAATCAATTACAAATACAGCACTGTTTAGGTAAATTTTGTTAACAACAAATTTAAAAAAAAAATTATAATTTGGTTTACCCTGCGAAAGCCACCTTGACGTGTATGAAGCACTGCCACCCCCCCCTCCCCTCCTCCTCCTCTTTTTCTTGTACCAGTCACAAATAGTTTGCAGGAGCTCAAATCTTTCCAATTTGAACCACATGGTCTTTTTGCGAGATATACATAGATGGAAGCAATATATTTGTTGGCTCTTCTAGGAATGTATGCTCTCATAACTTAACAGTAAAGCACACCATGATCAGAACATGTGGTATCTGCCACCAGAGTTGGCCGAGCATCTCTGTGATGGTTTTGCACTTGCTAAATGAACTTCTACCAAAAGGTGCTTCTCTACTTTTGATCTCTCAATTTTCTCTACCAATCCTATCTGGTAAGAATCCCAACTGATGGACAATATTCAAGTATTGGTCGAACAAGGATTTTGTAAACTGCTTCCTTTGTAAACTGTAAACCTATATCATGGGTCAACTGGCAGTAATTCTCATGAATAAAATCTATGAAAATTTAATGTTTTCGTGTGTATTTAAGTGAAATAAAACTCACCTCAGCCTGAGACAATTGTAGGGGGATGTAAATAAAAATTTATACAACAGACAAACAGCCCAAGCACATCAGCAATGGAGAAGTATGAACACTTACCTGAGGTGCAGTGACAACTTGCTTTGCCTCTGACTGCTCAGAAGTTGCTTCTGAAATACTATCAAGTTGGGATGCTATCTCCCCCGAGAAAACTTGAGTACCAGATGTTGCTAACTGCACGGGAATGCTTTGTCCATCTGGTGTAGTAACATGGATTGCCTGACCATCAACTGTAGTAATCTGTGCAATAGGCATTGGTGTAATCAAGATCAGATTTTAAATTTTCAAAAACAGAAATTCAAAACAAAATTCTGTAAAATAAATACTAACAGAATAACACATATAAACTTACTTAGTGGGTGTGGGGAGTAGCAAAGTAAGCAATATCATCACAAGAAATACCACAAGAACGACTATTGCTGAGGGGAAGAAAGAAGTGGAGGAAACTGTGACTTATGAAGAATCTAATATCATGGGTTTAACACTACCCAGAATAACCCTCTTACACTAATTAGACACTTCTTAACTTTATTTATGCTATTTGGTGTATATACATGCAGCATAGTCTCTTGCCTGAGACAGCTAGAGTACTGTGATTTCCTTTCATGGCTATGGTAGTAACAATAACTGCAAATGTATAAATTATCCAGAAACTATACTACTTTCAGTTCAGTGCTACTTCAACTTGCAGCCACAAGCTCCCATGTACTGTTACCTACAGTGGTAGTCCTACCGTGTCCCTGTTGCACATTACATGATATCTCTGCAGTACTGAATATATAGTGAAATATAACTACAGTAAAACCCCACTTTTACACTTGTCAAGGGACTTCAAAAAAATTGTGTAAAATGTGGGCAAATGTTAAATGTGGGAAGTAATGATTTAAGCAGTAAAAGTTATGAGTAGGATCTCTCTTGCACTTTATGTATGATGTGTATACATAACAGGCATCAAAAGACTTGTCAGTGACTTTTTTATTATGTAATAAAGGTCTATTAGCTAATAACAATTGCTGATGTAACTGGAACTGGTAACTGTCTGGGAAGTGGAAACGTTTGACTTAATTTCAAACATCATAATCGATGTTTCTGGAAAGCCTGCAGCTGTCATTCATTATTTAAATAATGAAATACTGCAATAGTTATGTATTTTTTCTCACGCTTAGCATGACGCGTTTTGAGAATTTTTTCTCGTTGTGAAGTGCAAATACGTAAAAAAGTATTTTGTATGGTGTTTGAATATGTATTATTCTGTGTCTTTTTGACGTTATCAGGTACTGTGACCCATCAGTTACGTAGAAAACCATACGCACATGCAAACTATCACTCACATTGTTTGTTTGTGTAACATCACAAACAATACATACGTAAATACTGCACTTGACAACGAGAATAAATTCTCAAAACACGTTTTGCTCAGCATGAATACAATACATAACTGGCACTGTGCTTACAATAAAAACATTTGAGCAACACAAAGTGAATGACTGTGTCAACTAGCTCTCCATGTGGCCATACGCCGAAACACACTAAGTATGGTTCGACAAAGGTGTTACGATAATCACAACTATCACGAAACTGCATTTGCACAGTAGAGACAGTTTGGAAATGGTACAACTTTTACTTGTTTACCTGTCCAAATCCGCTGAATAGAATGCCCTGGTGTCAAGAAACTTAACCACTTAATATTTGTAAACACTACTGGACGGCCAACATTATGCCAGCATCATATTTTCTCCACAAACATTTTTTCGTAATGCGTAAATCACGGGAAAATAATAAATGTGTTGACGCAAAATCAAGTGCAAATTAATATTGTGGACTTAGGAAATTTGATGGGACCGATAAAAAATGTCGAAAACAGTGGGAAAACGTCAATTCCCGGAACGTAAAAGCAGGGTTATACTGTATTAGCCTATATTATTAACATCACCTGTAGGGTACTTGCTGATGTGGTTAAAAATTCCACAGTTTAAAGTGCTCATTTAAAGAGCAGAATTTAATAATAATGTAGATAGGTAGAGTTTTAAAATCATTATGGAATACAAAATTATTTCAAACCATAAAAAAAGTTAAGTATAACTGAAACACACTATCTGTAACCAATTAATTTGGAAAACATAACACTTTATAAGTATTTAGGATAAGGTTTGTTCCCTCACAGGATTTTGGAAGGCATTCACCTATAGTAGAGGCTATGTTGGGAGCTATAGCCACTTGATGCCATGGGTCAGCATTTAAATAACACACTATCGAAATGTGACACAATGTTGAAGGTTGTGCCAGAAACAATACACTCACTTCGCTCCTTTTGATGAAGTCACACCCACTCTACAATTATTCTCCTTGAAAATACCAAACAGTGGGGATTTTTCTCCCTTGCATATTTGTTAAGTCTATAATATATGGCTTCGTCTGTACTTCTGGAATATTTGCCTAAATTCCAAACTCTGTACTGTTTTGGTGCTATTAGAATCTCCCACCCTCCCTTTCATGAAAGGACATCCTGGATATTTCAAATTTTCACAAATCAGATCTCTTTGCAAATGGATAGTGAATGAAGTGTGTATTGATACAGTGTCTCAAGGTGTACCACAGTTATCAATCGAGCTTTAGTATAATAATAAATACGATAATTTCATGATTCAATAAATTTATTAACATTAAGAATACCTGCAATGCTCTTCCATCCTGCATTGTAAATTGGATAGGATTACCATCTTCATCCATAACTTGGAGTGCATGAGGGGCTGATTCTATCTGGTATGTTGCTTCTGGTGTCAGTTCTATCTTATTTTCAACAGAGGCAGTATTTGAAGTAGTCTCCTGAAGTATAGCTTCAGTAGATGGCTGAAAGATAATGATATTTACTAAGCAGGTTAGCAAGTATACAGTCTCAATTTGCAAATGTTCTCAGGAGAGAACACAATGAAAATAGTTCCCAGAACAGTGATATATTTAAATCAAGGAGGAATAAAAATTTTACATTACTTTCTCAAAAACTGTTTGGATCCTCAAAGGGTTGATGATAGTTTATGGCGGAGGGCACTAAACAGCTAGGTCATCAGCACCCTTGCATTAACATTATACCGAAGAAGATTTGCATAATGTATGGAAGGAGATCAATAAACTGGAAAACTACGTTTGATCTCACCAAAGGAAACGTAAAGCAACCACAAGAAGGTGAGGTTTAGAAAAGCCCCTAATAAAACGCCAGAAAGACACAGTGGGATAACTAAATGAAATCGTGGAGAAAATACCTGTAAAGATGCTGTTAAAAAGAGACAAACAAGTGTGGCTGGATGACGACTTAGAAATAATATGTGACCCAGCCACTCTATGACACATTAAGATTGTACAAGAAGTATTTAGGGAAGAATTCCGGACACCACACAAAATTTTAAGACCTCAACAACACTTGCCTCATTATCAGTTAAAATAGAGGAAAGATCCTGTGGGAGACCCAGTTCAACCCTCAGGTTGTCATATAACACACACTCAGTTAAAAGATGTCATACTGACAGCTGTGTCCCGCATCTCTGACCTACTGGAGGCTCCTCCCAACATAACAGGAAGCCGTTTGTCAATGGACAATGTCCCACTCTAAGCTGAGTAAGGGCTACTTCTTCACACCATCCCAAGTGGAAGGAGGTGATCCATGGTCGCACTGAAGTCTTGATGGAACGTAGTTTGTTCTTCATTTCCAGCCACTGGGACTCCCACCAACAAATGGCCTTCCTGGTCACAAATGAAGTGACAGCACACAGAGGGACTGAACAGCGGGCAGGAGGAGGAAGGGAGCAAGCCTCCTTAGCAGCAGCAGCAGCAGCAGCAGCAGCAGCGAGTTCACTTCCCTGGATTCCTAGGTGCCCTGGAACCCAGCAAAAAGGAGAGCGTCCTGTACCTGTTGTGCTATCCGATCTACTGGGTAGATCTGTCCAACAGTGAGAAGGGCACTTTGAGAATCAGAGCAGATGATAAATTTTTTGTCAAGACGCCTTCTCATCTGCTCCATTGCTATCCTGAGGGCAAACAGTTCCGCATAATAAACTGAAAACTGCTCTGGGAGCCATATCCTGAGGACAATCTCGGGGAACACGACGGGACAACCAGAAACATCTTCCTGTTTAGAACCATCCATGTAGACGGTAATAAAATCTGGGGGGGGGGGGGGGGGGGGCTATGTAAAATTTCATTAAATTTAATTTTAAAAACATAGTCTGGGGTACAATGCTTCTTGTAAGCAGTCGGTTCTAAAAGCAATCTGGGCCTTGGTAGTAGCCAGGGGGAGGCCCTACTCCACCCCTGGCTTAGGACCTTAATGTCCCCCACCTGTAATAACTCAAGGCTTTCCATTGCACAGGTCGATGATCGAATAGCCATTCCAGAGGCGGCTGAAGAAAGTAACTAGATGCTGGCAATGTAGGAATGGAGAATGCTTGGCGTACTACGAGAAGAAGATGTCGATTAGACAGTGGAGGCTCACCAGCCTCCGCACACAAACTAAAAACAGGGCCGTGTGATAGGCCCCTGTCGACAGCCTAATGCCCTCGTGATGAACTGCATCCAGCCTTTTAATGTATGAAGGCCTTGCAGACCCATAAATCTGGCATCCGTATTCAAGCCAGGGTCACACAAAAGCCTTATAAAGTTGGAGCAGACACGCTCTGTTGGCTCCCCAAGACCTATGACTGACACATTTAAGGATGTTTAAGGCCTTGAGACATCTCAGTTTCAGTTCTTTAAGGTGTGGCAACCATGTTAACTTCTCATCAAAAATAAGACCCAGATACTTCACCTTTTCCTTTAAAGTGAGAACGGTGTCCCCCAGTTTTAAAACGGGCGAATTAAACGACAGCGGGAATGATTAAAATCAACACAAACTGTTTTCTCTATTGAGAATCTAAAGCTGTGGTGCAAGACCATTCCTCCAACTGTCTGATCGTCAGTTGCAATTGCCGAGTAGCTGTGGTGAAGCTGGAGGATGCACAGAAGACGGAGAAGTCGTTCACAAACAAGGATCATAGTACCGGACGTCGCACTGTGGTTGTAATACTATTGATTGCAATGGCGAAAGCTGTGGCACTTAAAACACCCCCTTGAGGGACACCATTCTCCCACTTAAAACAGTCAGACAGAGCATTCCCAATCCTGTATCTAAAATACCTGTCCGAGAGAAAGGGCCGTATGAAGGTTGGTAGGCATCCGCAGAATCCCCACTGATGGAGGTGCGACGATCAATTCTGTAATCCAGCTCACCCTGAGATATAAATAAAAACGAAAGAACATCTAAAAAAATCAGAACTGTTCAAGTAGTTTCCATGTAATTAGAGAAATATTTGCGCCCCGTACAATTACATAAATGAAACAAGTTATCTGTTATTGTTGACTGATCTCAACACACACAATAATTATTACATTCAAAACTTTTAGAGTTTATAATTCCATCCAAGAATGAATGTATGTGCCTGTCAATCAACAGCCAACAGATAGTCAGGCAACTATGATGGGATGGTAACATCCCCCCCCCCCCCCCCAAAAAGCAAGGAATTATTTTTTTAAAAGCTATATATTTTTGAATTGTTTACAACCTTATCCCCTTCAAAGGTAACGGCCTTGCTGCAGTGGATACATCAGTTCCCATCAGATCACTGAAGTTAAACGCTGTCGGGCGTGGCCAGCACTTGGATGGGTAACCATCTGGGCTACCATGTGCTGTTACCATTTTTCGGGGTGCACTCAGCCCCGTGATGCCAACACAGTAGCTACTTGACCGAATAGTATCGGCCCCGGTCAAAGAAAACCATCATAACGACCGGAAGTGTGGTGTGCTGACCACCCCATCCGCATTCTCAGCTGAGGATGACACGGCAGTCGGATGGTCCCGATGTGCCACTTGTGGCCTGAAGACGGAGTGCCTTATCCCCTTCAAAATACTATCCATTACATTACAACTAATATACTTGTCCCACAGGTACTTCCACTGTTCAAAACCTTTTTTGTAGTCATCTTTAGAAATGGCTTACAACTCCTCCCTAATTTTTCTCTGTCGACTTCTTCAGTGTTTTCAAATTGGTATCCTTTCATGTCCCCTTTTCATGCATGGAAGTAATAAAAAGTCACACGGAACCAGGTCAGGCGAGTAAGGCGTGTGGTCCAGTGGAACCATGCGATTTTTTGCCAAAAACTGTCTAACAGAAATGGCTGTGTGTGCAGGTGCGTTGTTGTGATGGAAGAACCAGTCTCATGTCTGCCCAAATCTTCCATTTAAATGTGCTGCACTCAGCTCCAAGATAACCCACTAATCTTTGACAGTTGATCCATTGTCTGTCAATGGTCTGTGAAAACAAGCTCTCAAATTTTTCCAATATTTTCATCAATTCGGCCAGTTGATGGACATCCAGAACAAGGTTTGACATCAATCATCATGTCGCCATTTTTAAATCATGCAAATCACTCTTCCACTTGAGGTTTTCCCATAGTGTCATCTTGGTAAGCTGTTTTCAACATTAAAACAGTTTCAGCACCTTTTTTACTAAGTAGAAAACAAAATTTCACAGCTGCACATTGTTCACTTAAACTTGTCGTTATAAAAAACAAAACAGAACAAAACCACCAGCAAAAGCAATCACTGGAGATTAACAGAACAAGCCACGTTGACAACACAGATGGCACTGAACTGGCAATGAGTCGCACTATACACACCTAGCAGCAGAAACGCTTACTACACGAGGATTTTTCTTGTTTGTTGTTTTGGTGTACCCCCTCGTACTTCAGTAGTTCTGAATTTTTCTTTTATGCCCATTTGTGCAGTTTCCACTTACATAACACCCCTTCCTTCAGTTTTTTTCTTTCTTTTTAATGAATGTTCATTTAATAAGCCTCTAATCTCTTCTAACAGCAATATTTATAGTACTTATGGTCAAATGGCTCCCAAAACACTCTTCCTTGTATCATCAGTTCAAAATATTTCCCACAGAGGAAGATTCAAATTAATGTTAATATGCCTTTACAAGAAACAGAAAATATGCCACAGCTGCCATTAATAATTTTTCAACAGAGAAATAGCAGAAAGCTGAAACAGAAAGGTATCTTCAACTTCATGAATGTCTTCTCATACAAACCTAAATGTTCTCAGTGTAGGGGTAGACGCGTGGCAACAATAGAAAGGAAGTTACCCGAGCTAGCAGAATCATCAACACCCCCCCCCCCCCCCCCACCAGCATTAATTCCCAAATGCATATATCGTTTCTCCAAGCAGTTCCTCCTTGCCCTGGCCAAGGTAATGCAATTCTTTCCCCTGGATGTTTCTGGATGAGAGAATCGCTTGCACTAACACTATAAAGAGAGAAAGATATTTTACTTATACACTTGTGCCATTCATCATTATGAACATAAGAGTGGTTATTCGTGCCCTCATGTTTTAGTTCCTTGTTTTCATCCTGAAATGTTTATTATACTAACATTTTTGCAGATTAAACTCTCTTCTACTTGCACTGTTTTGCCATTCTTCTGGTTCTTTTTTTTTTTTTTCCTCTCTCATTTATTAGGTTAGGTTAGGTTCTCTCTGTTCTTTATGATTTCCACTTCTCTCAAAACGTATACATCCCACATGTGTACCCATGTCGAGTTGAATAAAAGCAATTGTCATGCCACTCTTGCATGAGACTTCAATATAAGAAGCCCCTCTGCTCTCGGTTCCATCACTCGTATCAATCATGCTGCACATTATCCTTCTTGTTTTCATCTTTCATATTTTTAATTTCTCCTGCTGACCTGCACTGTACAGCATTATAGTACTTCATCACTCTGCCCACTTTACAGTTTCTTGATCACATACAGTAAAACCCCTTTTTAATGAATCTTCTGGGGACCAGAATATTTGTTCCTTAAATGGGGGTTTTGCCCATGTACATGGAAATACTGATGGAGAATGATAATTCAAACATATTTAGTGATATAAGTGCTGTTTAATCACAAAATTACCAATATCCTGAACCACAAACTTATATACAGCAAATATACAATTACAGTATCTTTCACAGACCATATCCTTTATTTTTTTTTAAATCAAGAAATCCTGTTTGGTTTGTCCTCCTGGCGTAGTGTAGTGAAAGAAGTTGTTACTCCAGCTGGTCGATATAAATTAGAATTGATTCATCAACATTACAAGAGGAAAAGAAATTCCTGACACTGTAAATTCCTTGCAACAGTGATGCAATGCCCTCCTTTTCTTCTTTGTTTTCCTAATTGTCACCGCCAGCTCCTACCTGTGTTCCTTCATAAGCATGTCACTTGTAACAATCTCTGGTATGGAAGTCATATCATCATCACTACATCAATGTCCTTGAATGTTAAATTTTCAGAAATATCAGTTTTGCTGCTCCATCCTTCGTCTGGAATGTCGTTGTCTTCAGCAGCAACTGATATACCATAGCCACACTTTGTGAAGCAAGTTAACACTGTTGTGTTACAGCACTGTTGTGTTACAGAACTCCACCCAACTACAAATATATACTGGAGAGGCTAAAGACGACATACGCAGTTTGGAGGAAGGAAGACAACATTTACATTCCTCAAAAATTGTGTTTACTTAGGATGTGCAGGACAAAGTCAATAATAAGTCCAGTTCCTTCCCGCAACACCCATCTTGGCACCAATGCCTGAAAAAGTTGTAAAAGATCTCTGACATCCCTAGTGTCTGCTGTTGTATTCTTCAGTACAAAGTGATGTAATTAATAGTGAAGGAAACATTTAACTCCATCACTAGTTATGCACAATAGTGCTGTCCCCCTTTTTTATTTTTAGTTTATTTATTCATTTTTTACTCTGTGGCATTTTTCTCTTAACAGAACATGATTTTGCAGGAAGTAAATTATAAAAAAATGCCAGTTTCATCAGCAGTGAAAATGTATCTGGGCTCAAGTCCTGTATCAATCGTGGCATTGTAATGTTCTTCCAATAGTTTACACTTTCTGTGACTAGAGCCTCAGTTTCTCCATGTACACTTTGAAATGATAGATGATGACTTTCTTGAAACAATTCATCCAGCCATTCAATGCACTGAAATTTTCAGTTTCAATCTGTAGAATGATTTCACAAACTTTCCCTCTAAGTATGTTTCTACTTATAGGAATTCTTCCACTCCTCAAAACTACATTAGAAGAGTATTTTCCACATCACTGAATGTAAACATACGAACGTTCCCTGTTTATGGATCTACAGGAATTGTTAGCTTCAGCATTTAAGAACTCTTCCTTATTATTGAATATGTTGCACTTGTAGATGGCGCTAAATCATAGTTCTTCACCATGTCAAAAATATTTGTGTTAAGACTGTCATCAACGTCACGTATGATGATCAGCTTTCAATATTTACAGGTCGTAAGTCCATAAAAGTGAAACCGATAACTTCAACACTTTAGTAAACAAACAACTCCACTTTTCATGCTTCATAGTTCATAGACTCAGTGACTGACATCACATCATGTGGCCCAAATTGCGCAGAAATCTATTTCCGATTTGTTCAACACATGTGCTGGTATCGCAACAAGGGAAGTCGAGTTATTGAACTCGATCTATGCAGGTGTCTACAAGTTGACTAGTTTACCATTTCCTGTGTCACAAGACACAAATATGACCTGTTGTTGTTGTCGTCTTCAGTCCCGAGACTGGTTTGATGCAGCTCTCCATGCTACTCTATCCTGTGCAAGCTTCTTCATCTCCCAGTACCTACCGCAAACTACATCCTTCTGAATCTGCTTAGTGTATTCCTCTCTTGGTCTCCCTCTACGATTTTTATCCTCCATGCTGCCCTCCAATGCTAAATTTGTGATCCCTTGATGCCTCAAAACATGCCCTACCAACCGATCCCTTCTTCTAGTCAAGTTGTGCCACAAACTTCTCTTCTCCCCAATCCTATTCAATACCTCCTCATTAGTTACGTGATCTACCCACCTTATCTACAGCATTCTTCTGTAGCACCACATTTCGAAAGCTTCTATTCTCTTCTTGTCCAAACTAGTTATCGTGCATGTTTCACTTGCATACATGGCTACACTCCATATAAATACTTTCAGAAACGACTTCCTGACACTTAAATCTATACTCGATGTTAACAAATTTCTCTTCTTCAGAAACGATTTCCTTGCCATTGCCAGTCTACATTTCATATCCTCTCTACTTCGACCATCATCAGTTATTTTACTCCCTAAATAGCAAAACTCCTTTACTACTTTAAGTGTCTCATTTCCTAATCTAATTCTCTCAGCATCACCCGATTTAATTTGACTACATTCCATTATCCTCGTTTTGCTTTTGTTGATGTTCATCTTATATCCTCCTTTCAAGACACTGTCCATTCCGTTCAACTGCTCTTCCAAGTCCTTTGTGAGACAAAATATAAAGGAATCAGAAACTTACTTGAAAATTTTCAATTTGCAAAATTTTTAACGTTTCTTAGTTAAAAGCAGACTTTTTCTTAAAGTTGTGCTGGAATTGAGATAAATATTCATCAAATGCAGGATTTCCTTAAAGGTGGGTTCATTAATGCAGGGTTTTACTGTACATTTAATTACTGATGAGTACGTATGATCATTTACTCTTCTTTTGGCAGTATGAATCTACTACTATCCACTTTCAGTTACAATCTGAATGCTTTATTTATCATCACATCAATCACTTCTTTTTAAAATTAAAACAATTTTCAATTCTTGTCTTACAACAATCTTTTCTCTGACTAGCCTCACAGTAAACTATTATTCATTCTGCCTGCAGAACAGTTCTGAACTCCATTTTGTCATAGCCAAACTCCAATCCCACAAAATTCTAAAATCCTTTCTAGCATTTGGCATATGTCACAATGGACTTTCCATAAAAATCCGTCTCCAACTGAGATCCAATCTTCCACAAAGATCACCACCTTTTCCAATTTTCTTCAGCCTAGTCCTCCCCCACACAATCATACCACCTAAACATGGACCATAATAAACTACATTTGCTCCATTCACAAGATCCTTCAACTTTGTTAGTATGATTTCCGTATCTCTATTCCCAATCACCTTCTCCGAATTCTACACTGCCGTCCATCCATATGAAAAAATTTGACCCCTACATAATTATCAATCCTCTTAAAAACAATTTACCTTCAGCCTAAGACCCAAGTTTAATCACACTATGCTGTCAGTTACTTTTATGAGTTTCTTTCAGTGGAAATATAGCTTCGTTTATTGACAACAGCACTCTCCGACCACACAATCAGTCTTATCTTACTCAGTTTCCACCTACCACAAAGTCTGACCCAGTTCCCCAAACACCTTTCTCACTGGTCAATTCGTCACAGACATGGAACAAACTGACATTTCTGATCTAAAAAGTAATTTTACCTTTATCATACTTCTCAATGACAAGGGTTCCACCAACATCATATTCCATCACTGTGGCTTAGTGGCTGAAGCATTACACTAGCTCTGCGGGACCTCTACTTACTAATCTTATCACTATAATCTCACCACAGAAACACACTGACCAACAACTCCACAAAACATGAGATCTCTCACAAAACATGTAACCCGAATCCATCTCTCTCTGCACACTGGCATCCATCTGTTATTGTCGCCAAAGTTCAACAAACTACAACTCACTGCTAGTAACAAGACTCTCGTAGAAATATCTCCTGCCTTTCTTGACCACTCTCGTAGAAATATCTCCTGCCTTTCTTGACCAGCATCGCCTACTTGGCTTGACAACCAACCAGCTGTCTACCTGTACGAATGGTCACAGACAATCTGTAGCTAACCACAGATTTTAATTTCTCTGCTGGTAAATCTACTAGAGACCACAATGGCATCAACTTCACAACTCATGCCACTAAGATCTTTTCCTCAGCACCAGCTCCACTGAGCTGTCATGGTTGGAATTCCCTCTCCAGCATATCCCCATAATCCTCCTGGTGTAAACCTTATCCACTTTTTTGACAACTCTCTCCCCAATACTAAATTGCCTTCCTATTTCTTTCCTATCCTACATTTCTGCCCAATTTCCACGTCTTTCCAGCCCTCTTTCACATTAACCCGCTCTGACCCCCACCAACAAAACACCCCCCCCCCCCACTCTCTCTCTCTCTCTCTCTCTCTCTCTCTCTCTCTCTCTCATTTGCATGTAAACGGTTCCCTGTACCATTTTTTGCTGGTGATATACACAAATGTATTTATTTTATCGTAAATATTAGCGCAATCATGTCTAAATTTCAGTGTATTTCAAACCATGTAATTTTTACAGGATAACAACACCAAAAACATACTGACCTGTTCTGGAGGAGCCTCAACATTTTCTACAAAATGGAGTGTTCTTGCTTCATTTGGGTCATCAGGATCCTGGTACGTAACATATATGATTTGCTCAACACTGTTTCCTTGTGCTTCTGTGGTTGTTACTTCACTGCCACCTTCCTGTCCATCTTCCTTTGT